>NC_136421.1:1472500-2197500 GCF_052625555.1 Lactuca saligna
ATCATAGAGAAAACAACATCTGGAGCCATAGAAACAAGATCTTTGCTGAAGTTGATTAAAGTTGAGAATAAAGAAAATATCAATTGGTGCAAGTATATCAATCACACATTGGTTAAAAGTAAAAACAAAAAATGGAAGCCAAATTGTAAAAACAGCTGCTATGTTGGCCCATTACCATTTCTAATTGTAAGAATAATTTAAAAAATTTAATTTCTCATAAAATAAAAATATTTAATACTAATGTTAATCAAACTTATGTTTTTTTTTATTGTTGATATTAATATTACTAAATTATGAATAGATTTTTAATATGTGAATATAAAACATAACACATGCTTAATTAAACTTAGAATCGGTTGTGAATTTTATAAAATAAAATATAACACATCATTAGTTTGTTTTATTGAAATCTTATTTATTATAAACTAACAAAAAAAAATACAATACAATGATTTTGCTTAATGATAGAAAAAGATTACAAAATGATATTAGCTTACAAAAAGAAATGGAAGATACATTAGTGAAGGCAAAAAAAACATGTGGATGACATAACAAATAAAAGATGGTTTGTGAAATATGAAAGTTTATTCAAGAAGAATATTGGTGAAATATCAAAAGTGATTGAAAATGAAGTTCAAGTTGAAAATAAAATAGAAGAATCAGAAGATGAAAATCTGACAAACGATATAGCATTTCAAAAAGCAATAGTTTTATATACACCGAAAGAGAATCAAGTACAACACACTAAAGTTAAAAACACAGTGAATGCAAAAGAAGCTGAAGAAATGGTTGTGAACAAAATAAGAAACACACAACAAGAAATTCAAGAAGAAGCAGGAGGAGGAAATAAAAGGAAATGAAAGGAAAAAAATTGAAAAAACAATGCATGCAGAACAACATCAAGAAGTGGTTATGTATCAAATGATAGCCACAGAGGAAGAAACTGAAGAAGAAGATAGAGTCAATACAACTCAAAAATACAATTACTTACTGATTCTCAATCTATTCAAAAATCATCAACTTTCACACCAACATTAGAGTCGCCAAAAATTTATGCTTTGTGTAACAACGTAAATTTTCAAAAAAAAATTTTCATTTTTAAAACACAATAAACTCATATTATATTTTCTCAAAAACCACAAGTATCTGAAATGTCAAAAATCCATAAGTAAAAGTCACTATCCCAGAATCATAAAAATATCTCGCTCCAATGTGTACTATCAAGCCGGTGCCTTCCCACGATCCTGAGAACTACCTGAAACACATATCACACAACACGGTAAGCATAAAGCTTAGTGAGTTCCACAAATACCACGTACACAAATAATTGCCTCTCATGGCTATAACTCGGTGTGGACCCTCCTGTCACGTGTCTCAGTGAGGACCCTTCGGTCTCACAACTCGAGTTGGACCCTCCAGTCCTATATCTCGGTGAGGACCCTTCGGTCTCATAGCTCGGGTTGGACCCTTCAGTCCTATATCTCAGTGAAGACCCTACGATCTCATAAAAACACAGAATAAAATAGCAAATATCACAATGATAGAAAAAGCACAATATCAAATAACTCACTATAAGAACATAGGACCCTATGGCAATAACTCAGATAAGGCCCTCCGGTCGCTCGTTATTACCACTCAGGTAAGTATAGTGAGAAGACACACCTCGTAAGAAATTGGATAACCTCAAACTTCAATCATTGGTCTAGCATCCTCCTAACACATACGATAATTCTTCCTAATTAATAACAACCCTCAAAAGAAGCTAGAAGAACCCTTCTACAAACTCACAGAAGGGTAAAAGACCATTTTACCCCTCTATGGCCTTAATAGTCTACAAATTAACTAAACCTCAAAAGTCAACCAAAAGTCAAACGGCAGCGTGTACGTTGCACGTACAAGATCTCTACGCTGGGTGTACTTTGATGCCACCTATGCATCGGGGGTTCTTAACCCTACGCTGCGCGTATTGGGATTACGCTTAGCGTACGTTGCAGTTTTGTTCTTCCCACTCGTTTGGTCTTAATAAATTAAGATCTTAGCTCATATCACAGATCTGGACTCCCTAAAGGCTTTTAGTCCATAATGTTTGTGACTTTAAGCCTTTGCATAGTTGATAAATTCACAAACACCTAAAACTATCACTTTCTTATATCAAAATGCCCATATCTCATGCATGGATTGATTCAAACGTCCAAGTCTTAATTTTTATGACACTGCACCACTAAAGACACTCAAAGGAGCTGATCATAGTCTCTGGAGCTCAATATCTCATAAAGGATCCAACTTTGGGACCAAAACCCTAAAATGATCTAACATGATGCACAAATCAAAAGAGTAAGCAAGCTTTGAGCTTTATACCTCTAAATGAAGCTCCCAATACAGATATGCTCAGGTCTATAACCTGGACTCCCACTCCTTCTTCAAAGCACCTTCTTCACTCCAAGAACACACAAGATCACTTAAATTCTCTCAAAAGGAAACACCAGCTCAATGAACGAGGATCTAGGGTGTGAGAGACTTGTTTTTCCAGCGGATGGTGGCCATGAAAGAGGCCATCATATCCTTTATATAGGAACACACCCCAAATTTGGGTTTTCATTATGGACCTAGTACACCCAGCGTACTAAGTGGCTTCCGTGTCAAAAACATGCTTATGAGTATGCTAAGCGTACACTCACGTACGCCCCGTGTAATCATTTACCACCCTTTTCTCATATAAGGACCAAACTTGACAACTACTAATAGAACAAGGGTTTATAAAGTATAAATGGTCTTGGGATTTTACAATTCTCCCCCACTAGAATCATAATTTTCCCTCGAAGTCATGCTCCTAAAATAGCTCTGGATAATGCTCACTCATCTCGGACTCCGAATCCTAAGTCCACTCGGACCCCTTCCGATGTTGCCACTGGACCTGAACCACGAGCACCTCTTTGTTCCTCAGAACCTTCACCTTCCGGTCTAAGATCGCTATCAGCCTCTCATTATAATTCAGGCTCGCATCCACTTGAATGTCCTCTAATGGTACCATCGCGGTCTCATCGGCTACACACTTCCTCAGCTGAGACACGTGGAAGGTGTCATGAATCTGACTCAACTCTGCAGGTAGCTCCAGCCGGTTACCTACCTTACCCACTTTGTTGATAACTTTGAAAGGACCAATGTATCGAGACCCAACTTGCCCCGCTTCTAGAATCAGATCAGCCCTTTCCATAGGGATACCTTCAAGAGGACAAAATCCCCAACCTGGAACTCTAGCTCAGATCGTCTCCGATCTGCGTAACTCTTCTGATTGCTTTGGGCTATCAGTAACCTCTACCTAACCTGCTGAATCTGCTCGGTCATATTTAGCACTATCTCTGTGCCACTTATCACTCGCCGCCCTACCTCTCCCCAACATATCAGAGTCCGACACTCCTCCCATACAGGAGCTCGAAGGGAGGCATGCCAATACTGGAATGGTGGATGTTGTTGTAAGAAAACTCAGTGAAGGGCAAGTAAGTGTCCCAACTTTCTTCTAAGTCCATGACACACGCATTCTGCATATCATTGAGCGTCTGAATCATCCACTCACTCTGCCCGTCTAACTACGGGTGGTATGCGGTACTGAAATGCAACCAAGTACCTAACTCCTCATGAAACTGCTTCCAAAATCTTGAAGTAAATCACACATCTTGATCTAACACTATCAAGGTCGGCACTCCATGCCATGCCACCACCTCTCTCACATAAATATCGGTCAGTCTCTCTGCAGAAGAGCTCTCACTGATGGCGAGGAAGTGAGCGCTCTTTGTCATCTGGTCCACAATCAATCATATCACGTCAACCCCACGTGCCGTCCTCGGTAGCTTGATGATAAAATCCATCGAAGTCTATTCCCACATCCACTAGGGAATCTCAAGAGGTTGTAACGGGCCATGTGGTCGTTGGTGATCTGCCTTAACCTGGCTACAGGTCAAGCACCTCTCAACTACCCATGCAACGTCTCTCTTCATACAAGGCCACTAGTAATCACTCATCATATCCAAATACATCTTAGTGGCCCATGGGTGGATTGAAAACCTCGATCTATGAGCCTCCTCCATCAGTATACACCGACCTCCACTCGTATAAGGCACCCAAATCCACCCTCGGAAAGTCATAGGCCAATGAATAACCATCTCAAACTCAGACACCTAACCAATCATGCATTGCCTCTTATGGTTCTCCAGTCTCACAGCCTCCACCTAGGCCTCTCGAATAGTATTTAAGATTGGAGTCATCACCGTCATCCTCATACACACATTTTGGATTGGTGCACTCGCTGCTCTACGGATCAAGGCGTCGGCTACCACATTAGCCATGCCCAGATGATATAAGATCTTGTAGTCACAGTCTTTCACTACATACAACCACCTCCTATGTCTAATATTCAGGTTGGGCTGATCCCTAAGGTACTTTAGGCTCTTGTAGTCCGTATATATGGTACACCAGATCCCATACAAGTAATGGCACCAGATCTTGAGGGCGAACACCACCGCACCCACCTCTAGTTCGAGGGTGGGATACCTTGTCTTATGAGGCTTTAGTTGGCTCGATGAATATGATATCACGTGCCCCTTCTGCATTAATACCATGCGCATCCCGAATATAGAACCATCACAATAAACCACAAAGTCTTCCACTCCTTCGGGTAGGGCTAACCGTGGGGCTTCGCACAATCTCTGGTGAAGGGTCTCAAATAAGCCATGTTGCTCGTGCCCCCAAGTAAAAGTAACACCCTTATGGGTCAATCAGGTGAGATGGACGACAATTTTGGAGAAATCTCTGATAAATATCGGATAGTAGCCAGCCAATCCTATAAAACTCCTCATCTCGATCAGGGATCTCAGCATCTCCCATCTTAAAACTACCTCCATCTTGGCCGGGTCGACCAATATCCCATTCTGATTAACGAGGTGTCCTAGGTATTGGACCTATCGTAACCAAAAATCACACTTGGAGAATTTGGCATACATCTTCTCCATCCTCAAAACTCTTAGAATCTCTCTAAGATGCTGCTCGTTCTTCTATCTGGATCTCAAATACACCAGGATATCATCATTGAACATGATCACCGATCAATCCAACATAGGCCTGCACACACGAGTCCTAAAGGCCGTCTTCTAGATATCCTCCTCGTAGACTCTCATTTGATGATATCCCAATCTCAAATCGATCTTGGAAAGCCAAGACACCCCATGTAACGGATCAAATAAATCATAGATCCTCAGTAGTGGATAACAGTTCTTAACCATCAACTTGTTCACCTCCCGATAATCGATTCACATCCGTTGTGAACCATCATTTTTCTTGACAAAAAGGATCGGCGCTCCCCATCGTAAGCTACTTATTCTAATAAAACCCTTCCCTTGCAACTCCTAGAGTTGTAAGGATAACTCCCGCATATCTGGTGGCTGAAGGCAATAAGGTGCCTTGGCTATAGGTACTGCTCCCAGAACCAATTCAATCCCAAAGTCCACCTACCTCTCGGGAGGCGCACCCAACAACTCCAATGGAAAAACATCTAGAAACTCACACACTATCGGAACCTCAACGACAGAACTCGGTCTCTCTATATCAACCCGTGTATCCATCACATATGCCAAAAAGCCCATACAACCCTGTTGTAGACTTTGTGTTGCTATGGCAGTAGAACAAATAGCTGCTCTAGATCGGGTACCCTCACCATACACCGTAAGCACTCCCCCACTAGGTACTCGTTTGGTCACCATATGATGCTTGCAGTTGATCACAGCTCCAAACCGGCTCAACCAGTCCATTGCTCCTATGATACAGACGTCCCCCATCGTGATCGGTACTGGGTCTATCGGGAATTCAACACCAAAAATATCTAGTACACACCCTCGGAATACATCAGTAGCAAAAACCGCATGCTCGTCGGCTATAGAAACTCTCAGAGGTCGACTCAATGCCTCATGTCGAATACTGATGTTGCGACTAAAAGTGAAGGACGTGAAAGAATTACTCGCACCCAAGTCAAACAACACCAAAGCAAGTACAGAACTCACAAGAAAAGTACCTATACACAACCCAATATAAGTATAAACAAATCTCAAAACAACATCGATAAGGAGACACGTACTAGCAACAACATCAGGCATAATGCGGACCTCTTCCGCTGTCAGTTGAAATGCTCTCCCACGAGCCTTCAGAGGCTCAGACTTCCCTGGCCATCCATCATTAACTTGTAAAGCAACAGAAGTGGTAGTCTGCGGTGATCCTTGAGTAAGCTTGGGACACTCGGCCTTCCGGTGGCTGTGTGGCTGCAGTGGAAGCAAACAGAAAATCCATTGGGGCAGTCCCTTGCCATATTTCCCTCCTCGCCGCATTTGTATAAAATCCCTGCCCGGCAAGATCCCTCGTGGGTCTTGCTGCACTTGCTACAAGTGCGGCCCTTCTGGCCTCCAGCCCTCAAAGTAGCGGGCTTAGCCCGCTTAGCCGCCGGCTGCGAATGTGTCGGTCTCCTATCTCTCCCCTGCTGCTCTCCCTCCTCTTTAGTTTGGATTTCCAACTCCTCTCTAGTAGAAGCAAACAGAAAATCCATTGGGGCAGTCCCACGCCATATACCTTCTTGGCCGCATTTCTAGCAAATCCCTGCCCGACAAGATCCATCGTGGGTCTTGCTGCACTTGCTAAAAGTGTGTCCCTTCGGGCTTCCAACTCTCAAATTAGCGGGCTTAGCCCGCTTAGCCGCCGACTGTGACTGTGTCGGTCTCCTATCTCTCCCCTGCTGCTCTCCATCCTCTCTATTCTGGACGTCCAACTCAATCTCTCTCATCCTGGCATTGGTCTACAACTCAGCTAATGTCCGATAACATGAATTTTCCACGAACTTCTTGATATCCCTCATCAAAATGCTCAAGTACCGGCTCACACGTGCTTGCTCAGTGGGCACGTGCTCAGGGCAGAACATCGCCCTCTCATGAAACATCCTTGTAATCTAAGTCACTGACTTTGTCTTCTTCTTGAGAGATAGAAACTCTTGCGCCAACCACTCCCTCTCCACCTGGGGAACATACTCATATCGAAACAACTTGGTGAACCTCTCCCAAGTCAATGCAACATGATCTGCTATTGTAAAATCAGTCGTCACAAACCTACACGAGTGCTTCGCTCCCAAGCGAAGCTGGTTCAATGTGAATAAGACTCTCAGATGCTCTGGACATGAACACATATAAAAGCAACCCTTAATATTAGTGATCCATCTCATGGCAACAATCAGATCCTGTGTCCCATCAAACTCTGGTGGTTTCGTGTTGCTGAACTCCCGGAACAACATTGAGTCACCTCCCTGTGGCCTAGCGGCAGAAAAAGTGGCAGTGGTTGCAGCAACAACAACCTCAGTAACGACATCGTATTGCTCATCAAACGTCTCAATCAAGGTGGTCTTGATAGACTGAAACATCTTCGGTATCGCCTTCGAATGGCTGCAGACACCTCATCATGGATGATCCTGCGGATCTCCTCATTACTAGTCCTATTGCTCTTGGGGTTATGGCGCATACCCACCATGATGTATCTGAAACACAACACAAAAAATCATCAGAGACTCGCTAGAGCATACTCACCCTCGATCACCCATCCTACTTGTTCCTTAGCATCCTAAGTATTCTTACTTGGGTTGCATATAGATCCAGTGCTTTCAGTAATACGAGCCCAATACTACATTCCACACCAACCTATAGTCAACCCAAGTCCTCCTCCTAGGATCCTAGCTCACAAGGACTTTAACTCTCACAAATAACAGCCTAATCTCTCAGTAGATCTCCCCTATGTTCATTTAGATATTTATCCTAGATTATTTCTCAACTCAGAACTCTCTCTAAGTGATTCATGCTAGATACTCTTACTCGACACATACTCAAAGCACATAACAGATAGCAACGACCCCTATGCTAAGGTATCACAGATCAAGCTACTCTAGCCCTAAATATGAATTAATTAGCCTATCCTCTAGCATGCATCACTAATATCTCATAAATATCTCATAACACAAATAAGTAAGGGTATTTTGGGAAATCACCGTTCGGGCTCTAGCTGATTGTACACACTGCTCCAACTTGTGTTCTCTTAAAACTCATTCTCATTTTAGAAAAGTCATTTCTTTGAATTTTTTTCTTAAATCCTTAGTTTAAGTTTAGACATACCTGAAGGTACAGACAAATCATCCAAACATAGGCTCTGATACCAACTTGTAACAATGTAAATTTTCAAACCAAAATTTTCATTATTATAACACAATAAACTCATATTATATTTTCTCAAAAAACACAAGTGTCTCAAATGTCAATAATCTAAAAGTAAAAATCACTATCCTAGAATAATAAAAAAATCTCACTCCAGTGTGTACTATCAAGCCGGTGCCTTTCCGCGAACCAAAGAAGTACCTGAAACACATATCACACAACACGGTAAGCATAAAGCTTAGAGAATTCCCCAAAATACCACATACACGAATAATAAGCCTCTCAGGGTTAGAACTGATTGTGGGCCCTCTATTCATGTGTCTCAGTGAGAACCCTTCGGTCTCACAGCTCAAGTTGGACCCTCCAGTCCTATATTTTGGTGAGGTCCCTCCGGTCTCACAGCTCAGGTTGGACCCTCCAGTCATATATCTCAATGAAGGCCCTCCAGTATCACAACTCGGTTTGGACCCTCCGTTCCGATCTCAAAAAAACACAGAATAACATAGAAAATATCACAAAGACAGAAAAGCATAATATCATATAACTCACTATAAGCACATAGGACCCTCCAGTCAATAACTCAGACAACGCCCTCCGGCCGCACAATATTACCACTTAGGTAAGTATACTAAGAATACTCACCTCATAAGATATCGGATAACCTCGACCTCGAATCACCAATCTAGCCTCCGCCTAACACATACAATAATTATCCCTAATTAATAACGACCATGAAAGAAGCTAGACTAACCCTTCTACAAACTCATAGAAGGGTAAAATACCATTTTACCCCCTAATTTCCTTAGTTGTCCACAAATTGACCAAACCCTAAAAGTCAACCAAAAGTCAACGGCAGCGTGTACGCTACGCGTACATGATCTCTACGTTAGGCGTACTTCGATGCCATGTATGCATCAGGGATTCTCAACCCTACGTTGCGTGTACTGGAATTTTGTTGGGATTTAGTATACTACAACATCCTATGCTGCACATACAACCTTAAATACCTTGGATCTATGTTTTCGCTAATTGTACATGCAAATGGTTTCCAAGGCATTAAACCTATAACTAGCATGACTTTTACATAAACCATATAAGATACAAGTTAGAGTAACATACCTTTTATGTGGCTTGAAGTCTTGATGTATTTGGCCTTAAGAGCTTAGCCCCAATAGTGTGGAAGCCTCAAGTGGATCACAACACATCATGGACATAGAAGGAACTTGAGAGAGAATTCCATGTACCCAAAATCACCATGAACTCCGAGAATACACATGTAGCGATTTTAGGCAATGAAGTATATATTTATATGAAGGATTTCAAGAGTCATGGGTATAACCAAAATCTATACCCATGGGTTTTATGATCCATGGTTCATGTGGCCCAACTCTTTATGTATCCATAAATAAACTTGGTCCAACATGGATCATAAACCCAATACATAAATGTAAGTAATTAACATAATTAGTCCCCACAGATCTAATCAGTCCATGCCCGGCTGAGCACTTACGTTTTGTCATCACTAAATTATCAAGGGACCCACAAATATCGCTTTTATCCATTTAAGGGTATAAGGAATGGATAAACTTCGACTCATATGCTTGTACTAACTACTTGTTTAACCATACACAATGACACATTTTATAACATCAAGTTACTGATGCATTTTCGTACAATCAATGTATAAGCAACTCATAGTCAATAATTCATATCTCTAGGTTTGAAGAATATAAGATATTATCGTCTCATGATTACTTGTGATAAAATACATGAAGTGATTCAAATAAGCGTGGGTTTAATACAATACTCGAATCTTATTCCAGGAGCACTCATGAACATTATAGCTATGTCTAAATGTCTAAAACACCCAAACAAACCACACACCCATTCATGATATTCTTGCCTCAATACCTACTTCCAAAGTATGATCGACTGTGGATGGTTTGAATAACATAGTCATTCGGGAAGAACGACCTAGTTATTCTGGAAGTCAAAACATGCAAAGTGAAACACAAGAATAATACTAATCCTATATGGCCCCAAAACCTTTTGAGAGCAAATAAAATACCTTTTTATCTAAGGACCATATTAATTACTCATTAGTCATTGTATAATGTTTCGGATAATCAACTTAATACTTGAATTAAAAAAATAGTTATGCCATGCTTCATGCATGCACACTAAGTCTAACTAAACAATAGCTATGCCATACATCAAGTATGCACACTATATTTGTCTATGATCCTTACTTTGTGGAATAGATCTGTTTAATATAATTCCAATGACTCTCATTTCACAATCCGAAATCCTTATCGTAAATGTAAGCATACCAAGTTCCTTCCGTTCACTATAATCTGTTAGATTGATTCCAATATTATATGCAATGATCCTCTTGTAAAGACTATGCTCAAAGGTCACTAAGACTTGGCAATAGACTTTACAAAGTATTCCAATGGAGAGCAGTTAAATGGAAATGAAGTCTCACATTCAAAGTACATTACTTTGAACATCCTTCTTGCATTAAGTTTTCTAATCTTACATAGAGTCAAAGAATAACTTCCACTTATGGAAATATTTCCATATTCCCATTTTGACTATCACTTCAGAACGAGAGTTGCCTCTTTACAGAGTATGTCAATATGGTCCTAGCTCTATACTTCCAATTGTCAATGAGCAACCAATCTTTGGTAAACCTCAGATTGTCCTCGAAAATTGCTTAATCATTTTAGTCATATCCAATTATATTCCTTTTTCCCTCTTAACGCGCTAGGCATTTAGAAAAAAATTGAACGGATACATATTATAGCACGTGTAATCGATCCTATACCCGAAGCATATGGGACACGATTCATGATGATACTTCACCAGTCTTTTGCTATAAAAAAAATTATTTTCCATGTTATCATAATTCAAACTATGAAGAGGGATGTCGTAATCATAATCGAATTTTGAGAACACAATATATATAGAATTTCGTTATGCTGAACAATTGCAACATGAAATTCATATATATCCTTGATTAGAGATTAAAATCTCAATCTAAGCTTGTAGAATTGGGATGAAGTATAATATCATCCCCCTTAATTATAACAAAACAACTTTTCAAACCCTACAACTTTGCAAATTGAAACTTTTGTTTTTTATAATTAACATTTCTAACTTGCAAAACTTAACATAAAAATCATGTTCCCACTAATCATGATAAATATTAGCATAACACTTGTGCTCCCACTAGCTCTGACATGTATCCAGAAATGAACTGGACTTCTTGAAATCAATACTTTATTAAATTTCTTACCAAAGTTCAGATTTCTGATACGAGACGCTTTGATAAGACTGTAGCAAAATCATACCTTTCCTTGGATAGCTCACATGTATGTCTAAACAATTATGAAGAGGGATACCGTAATCATAATGTTTAGACCTTTTTCCATTCTCGCTAGTCCATGTTAGTGTGTCGGTTAACAACATACGCTCCACTAATGACTTTGAGAATGCAAATGTCACAATTGCTATCTATTTAAAATCTACTTAGTGAAAGCATTTCCTCACCATCATTTTCATGAAACAGAGAGAAACCTTATGACACTTAGATTTTTATGGTGTATGTGCTCCTATCCATGTAATTTGTCATAACCTTAATCACAAGACAAGGTTAGTGACGAATCTAAACTCGTGGGCTAGTGATTAAAGATACTCTTAATTAGTGGTTGAAACTATCTCAAGATCTTTTAAGACTCCCACTAACCTCTTGACATATGAGATACTCTTTGTCAAGAACCATTCCTAGACAAAACAAATATTCATGAGTTAGTGCGGATTCTTATCAAGATAAACACTTCACACAATTGGTCTTAGTTGGTCTTTTTTTATCCAAAACATCACAACCTACCAATTTCAAATGCACAAGAGTAAGAAAGCATTTTACTATACATTTGACAAGTGTTATAAACCTTCCTTAAGATTATGTCACTCAAGTTACAATCTTGGAGTATAACTTTAAGAATTGTTTTGGAACGAAGTATGATTCATGTTCTTGATTTAACCATTTCAACAATTCATGATTCCTCTTCTTAGCCAAACAAATGCACTAATATGTCCTTAGAGAATCAATTGTGATATGGTTTCATACACACTAAGATAATCATACAACAAGATACTCAAGTACTCCCGCATCTTTTCATATTGAAGAAACTTTTTTCCTTCTGCCTAATTTGATTATTCTCATCCGTTCTTCCTTACATTGAAACTTTTCCAGTATTTCAGAATTACACTTCAACTTGTAAGCATAACCATATTTACTAAACCTTAGCAAATCATGACAAATAATATTATCATTCCTTGTGGTGGACTTGACCAGCGCACAACCAAGTGTACCTTATCCCCTTGTCCTTCACTTGACTCACACATACATGTGAACAAGGACTTAGTTTTAATATCCCAAAGAAGAAAATTCTCATTTATCATACAATAAAAGTTGCACGTTTCCAAGTTTCTATCCAACTGAAACTTGGGTGATGAGAATCTTTCCTTATTTGGTAAACTATGACATTACCACAAATGAAAGAATCAAATCCATTTTCCAATATTGCTATCGATGGAACCATATAAACAACAAATTTTCACAAATGCCTTTGTAAGGATGCTTAAAATAAATAAAATCAAAACTTTTCTTCTATTTTATAACTCGCGAAAAAACTTATCCTTACAATGCAAATGCATATGAAAAACATGCTGTTATCTATTCCAAAGCAATCTATCATAACTCTCTAAGCAGCAACTCAAAATTCTAATAACCGAACAATGCGATTGAAATCCATCCTCGCAATTAGAATCAGCATACCCCCTTTTTTAGGTTTCCTTTGATTCATCCAAAACATCAAAATGTAATTGCATCACATCATGAATTTAGAATCTCCAAAAGAGACTTCATAGAGTTAGATAATGGGCTTTACCTGATGTAGAGTTAAACTTTTTGACTTTACCATCCTTATGATCTTTAAGGTAAATTGGGTAGCTTCGCAACCAATGTCCCTTCTCTTGGCAATATAAACATATGGATTCTTTAGAAATGGTACACGAGGCTATCTCAAACTTAGCGTTTCTCTTTACCATTGGGTCAAATGACTTGAACATTGCCGATCCCTTTCCATTGGGAAGAGAAAGCTTTTCTGGACTTTTAATGTTACCATTGTAAATATCTATGGAAGTTTGAGAAGTTGATATTCCAATCAAATTTTCTTTACCATTGCTCCAAATCATTGCTGATTCAGTAGCATTGAGCAGATATGTAAGATCATTAAAGGTCATGTCATAGTCTGTCACTTAGTAGTCGTTAAAGAACTCACTATATGACTTGGGAAGTGATTGAAGAGCACAGTAAATAGTCAAATTCCTTGAGACTTTGACACCCAACTCTCCCTCCTAGCCAATATGTGACTTAATCTCCAAGATGTAAGCACATATAGACTTTGCTTGCCAAATAGGGATTGTGTGACCTTGAACTTGTGGGTCAGGGAGAATTATTAGTGGAGGTGGAGGTAGTGAAGCTTTATCCAAAAGGATGAGGAAGACCACATTTGTTTGAACTTAGACATCTATGAGGGAGAAATTCAAGTTTTAGTTGATTTAAGTCCTTAACATAACACCCAATATGAAATATTAAGGCTAGGACCCAACAAACTATTCTATAACATGGAAGAGGGATGCCGTAATCCAAGCTACAAAATATTTGAAGGTAGGTAAATGACAATTTGCCGATTTCCACCATGAAAAACAAAATAAATGATGAAGTTTTAATTGGATTGAAACTCCTAGATCTTTTGAGATTCATTGAACTTTCAATGGCATGTTTAAATCTCGATTGTGTCCTCTCAAGTTTGTGACTGGATGCCAAGGATCACAAACAAGGTGTGAATAACCATGCAAATTGATTTGGTACCCTTAATTTTATCACCCAATCGATTTGTCGGTTAACCACACGCGCTTCACCGATCTATGATAAAAATTAAGTCACCCTTTTCCACACATTGTCAGTCTCATGTTAGTGTGCCGGTTAACCACAGGCGCTCCACTAATGACTTAACAAGGGTACATAGTGTAATTTCATGGGTTAGCACCATTTCACATTTTCCTAAAGTAACTAAGATTGGGAATTTAATAAGGTTTAGTAACTTTATATTTATCATTATACTTGTAATGAAAGGAGAATTAATGTTCTGTCAAACCCGTTCGGCTAACGACCCTCCACCAATCAAGGAAGCGGTGGGTGGGAGTGGACACCCATTAAACTA
Organism: Lactuca saligna; assembly: GCF_052625555.1. Lineage (NCBI taxonomy): Eukaryota > Viridiplantae > Streptophyta > Magnoliopsida > Asterales > Asteraceae > Lactuca > Lactuca saligna. The sequence goes on from NC_136421.1 coordinate 1,487,022, forward strand.
CCATTTTATAGGCAGTAACCTTATACCCCTCTTATAGACCGACTTCGTGAATGAGACCTACTAATGGTAAGACTGACTTTTAAACTTATACATATATATATATATATATATATATATATATATATATATATATATATATATATATATATATATATATATTAACTTTTAATATTATAAAAGTATAAGGGTATATTTTACACTTTTAAATACTTGGTGGTTTAATCTAATAATTAAACTATACTCTTAATTTAATTAACCTTAAACCATGTCATTATGGAACCATTAACTCTTTGAATTAAACACTTTAATTAATTTAATGAAGTCCATAAAGTTTGAATTTTAACTTTTAAAATTCTAAGGGTTGGAATTAAAGTATACATGGGGGGTAACTTTGCAAAATCAAAAACTTGAGGGAAAGTTTTGAACAATACAAAAACTTTTGATATCCATAACCTATGAGTTTAAAGTAGTTTTAATGGAAAAAACTCTTCAAGTTCCATAACTTTAGGACAAGTTATGGAAGACTTTAAAAACATTTAAAAATGTGACTCTTCATTTTCATAACTTATGAGAATTTTATGAGTTTTTAATATTCATAAATGTGACTTTTCATGTAACTTGAGGATAAGTTACAAAAACACATATTATGAACAACTTCTAGAGTAATTTGGATTGAAAATAACTATCACATAATTTTTTCTATTAATCTAAACAAACTCATAAACATCAACATTCATAATCAACAATTTTCACGCATCATATAAACATGTATAAAACTTGAAACTTTGATTATAACTGTGAAATTGGTTTACGATAATCATTAAAACAATAAAAAACATGTTTTATAAGTCCAAAACATTTTAAGGTAATGATTGTAGACCAATTCCAGCACCATAACTCAAAAATTTGCACTTAGGCCTGCCAACTCATCGAGTGCATGAACTGACTCGGCAAGTTGGTTGAATATATGCATGGACTCGTCGAGTTCCATGATGAAATCGGCAAGTCAACACTGCAGAGTGCAGAAATTCGACATTTTTCAGTAATTTGCATCAATTATAAAGAAAACAACCCATGGCTCTGATACCAACATTGGGATTTAGTATACTACAACATCCTATGGTGCACATACAACCCTAAATACCTTGGATCTATGTTTTCACTCATTATACATGCAAATGGTTTCCAAGGCATTAAACCTATAACTAGCATGCATTTTAGAGTAACAAACCTTTTATGTGGCTTGAAGTCTTGATGTATTTAGCCTTAAGAGCTTAGCATCAATAGTGTGGAAGCCTCAATTGGAATCACGACACATCATGGAAAAAGAAGGAACTTGAGAGAGAATTCCATGCACCCAAAATTAGCATGAACTCCAAGAATACACACGTAGCAATTTTGGGAAATGAAGTATATACTTATATATGGGATTTCAATAGTCATGGGTATAACCCAAATCCATACCCATTGGTTTTATGATCCATGGTTCATGTGGCCCAACTCTTTATGTATCCATACATAAACTTGGTCCAACATGGATCACAAGCCCAATACATATAAATGTAACTAATTAACATAATTGGTCCCCATAGACTTAATTAGTCTCTTTTGATCACTAAATTAATTCCAAATTAATTCTTGATCAATACTAGTTAAAACATATGATTTCATATTAATATATTATAACTTATAATATATTAATAAATCATATATGAACTCTTCTCTGAAAAGTCCATCCTAACAATTTTTCCTGATGATATGCAACCCAAATGGACCATGCTACTCTCGGGTCGAGTACATACCAATAATAGTTATGGGCTTAGACATCTAATCCAACATATGATGCGTGGTGTACGCCCAAGTTTTTCACTTCATACTCGTTTGGTTTTAACCAGTTAAGACCTTAGCTCATATCACAGATCTAGACTCCCTAAAGGCTCTTACTCCATAATGTCTATGTCTTTAAGCCTTTGGATGGCTGATAAATTCACAAACACCCAAAACTCTTACTTTCTTATCTCAAAATGCCCATATCTTATGCATAGATTAATTCAAACATCTAAGTCTTGATTTTTATGACACTACACTACTAAAGAAACTCAAAGGAGCTGATCATAGTCTTTGGAGCTCAATATATCATAAGGCATCCAACTTTGAGACCAAAACCCTAAAATGATCTAACATGATGCACAAATCAAAAGAGTGAGCAAGCTTTGAGCTTTATACCTCTAAATTAAGCTCCCAACACAGATATGCTCAAATCCATAGTCTGGACTCCCACTCCTTCTTCTTCAACGATCCTTCTTCACTCCAAGAACGCATAAGATCACTTAAATTCTCTCAAAACGACACATCAACTCAATAAACTAGGATCTAGGGTGTGAGAGAGTTGTTTTCCTGAGGATGGTGGCCAGGAATGAGGCCATCATATCCTTTATATAGGGTTACACCCCAAATTAGGGTTTTTATTCTGGACCTAGTATGCCCAGCATACCCTGTGGTGCGCCCAGCGTACTAGGTGGCTTCCGTGTCAAAAAGACGCTCATAAGTACGCTAAGAGTACACTCACATACGCCCCACAAACTCATTTACCACCCTTTTCTCATATAAGGACCAAACATAACAATTATTAATAGAACAAGGGTTTAAAGAGTTTACCTGGTCTTGGGATGTTACACTTTAGTTGAAAATGTTGTTCAAGAAAAGTTAAACAAAAATGCTTTAACTACAAGTCCAAAACAAAGACAAAATAAAATAACTTGCACACCATCCATTCAAAAACCATCTTCTCAACCATATTTTTCACATGGACAAACCTCGAATATCAAATATGATGCAAACTTTCCAAAGCGTGCTACAATATCAAGCAAAGATAAAGAACATAAAAATAGAGAACAAAAAAAAGATGAATAAGTTCAAACAAATAAAAAGAAGGAGGAAATAAAGGGAAAGGGAGATAAATTTTTATTGAAGAGAAACATGAAGAAAAAAGAATCAAAAAGGAAAAAGAGAGATCATTCCAACAGAAAGTTACTTGTCTCATTACAGTGGTCGAATAGTGGAAGCATCAGACATGCAAGTTAATGAAGTGATACTAATTGCAAACTCAATATTTTCAATGCAAAGGAACCACCAGTAATTATATATTTTTAATAAAAAGTTAATTAAATTTAATTTATGACACAAAAAATAATTTTTTAGAAAAGTTCACAACATAATATAGATTAACAGGGAAATCATATTTAGAACAAGAGATCGGGATGCAGTAGAAAGAATTTTCATTAAAACATTAATCCCAAGTGCCTACATCCACCACAAGGTCATTGATTGCTGGTCGATTCTGTTAAATGATGAGGAGAGCAAGAAACAAAACGGATCTCCATTAAGATTATATTTTCCAATAGGAATCATAGTACGTAACATTTATATTGTGTGTGTGTGTGTACATATATATATATATATATATATATATATATATATATATATATATATATATATATATATATATGTCAATATATTAACAAAATTCTAAAAAAATAAAATATTTAATATATGTAATTAGACTGAAGACACGGCCATTGAGGAGATACCAATGGATGACAAGTGTAAAATGTTTGATCAAAAAACAACAAAAGCAATGAAATCCCATCCATATGCACATGATTTTGATAAACTAGGATTTGTAAATTACAACAATCTTTAATATATATATATATATATATATATATATATATATATATATATATATATATATATATATATATATATACTGATAGTCTAGAATTTAATATAAATGCAACTATTGTTTCCAATCAAGAAGACAATGCATTACTATTTGTTATATATAAATCTCAAAAAGATATCAGTAGTTTTGATTGATAGTCATAAAGTAATGTCAAATGTTAATGTTGAATATGGGCTATTACCACAATCTTTGCTAAGAATTACTATTTTAGATTTATTCGAAATGAAATTGTGAATTATCAAATTGACTGAATTTATTTTCTTTGTAATACAGGTAGCATTAATGGCAAATTTTATGATCAAAAAAGAATTCGAAAAAACATTTTATTTGCTTACAAAATAAATTTTAGTATTTTAAATCAATTGGTGGTTAAAAAACAATTTTGAGCAAAATGTAATCGCGTTAATGAGACATACGAAATGTTTTCAAGGACAGGCTAAGTGCAGATGGGATTGTGACATTGAGAAGGATCAAAAGGAATAGAAATAAAAATTAACTAAACCAAAATTTAAGTATCTCGCAAAACTGCTACTAAGTGACATCAACTTAAATAGAAAAAAAAATAGTTGATGAAAGAATGCAATTTGATAAAAAAAAAAAACAACAAGAGAAAAAAACATTGGTGAAGAATGCAATGCAGAAGTATAAGGAAAGATTTAAGCTCAGGGAAGACGTTTAGAAATTTTGTAACGACCCAAAAATTAATGGTAAAAATTTCCTTTTTAATATAGCTAAAACATTTATACCATTTATTTTAAACAACACAAATCATCATTAAATAAAACATTTATCGGAGTTCATCCCAAAATCATTCATTACGGAAATCATAGGTGTCTGCACTGTGCTTAATCCAAGCCCTTCCTTTAAAAAAACGATGATACCTGAAACCATAAAAAAAAAAACCTGTAAGCACGAAGCTTAGTGAGTTTCCCAGAGCATACCGTACACACAAACCATATATCACATATCTTGTTGCTATAAAAGCTATCTATATCACATTGCTTGCTAGCTATAAAAGTTACATATAACACATACTCCATGCATACAAAAACCTATAACGATGCCATGGGCTCCCCCCCAGGGTCTCACACTATTGTGTTATGGGCTACCCCCATGGTCTTAACCTGAGAATGCCATGGGCTACCCCACATAGTCTTATATCTAATTGCCACGGGCTCCCTCCGGGGTCTTCCATGCAAGTATCATAAAGACAACTAGCATAACACATATCACATAAACATATCATATATCACAGAAATATCTAGACATAACACAAATAAACATGTAAGGATGCCATGGGCTCCCCCAGGGTCTTACACCATTATGCCATGGGCTACCCCACATGCTCTTTACCTAGGAATGCTATGGGCTACCCCACATGGTCTTACATCCAATGCCACGGGCTCCCCCCGGGGTCTTCCATGCAAGTATCACAAAGACAACTAACATACCACACATCATTTAATTACTAGAATACCACCTAGCAGAAAGCTAACTATCATACCATATAACATAAAATGGGTCGGCCTTGGTGACTTAGACCCATCGGTATGGTGAGAAGACTCACCTCAAAAGCAAAAGCTTCCTGAAGAATTCCTTAGCTGCTGCCCCACCAGCCTCCCGAGCTGCCACTACCAATCAATATACCCAAATTATCAATTGGGCCCCATACCATAATCCTTATCCACGCATGGGGTAAAATGACCATTTTACCCCTGGCTCAATATGATCAACAACTAAGGCCCAAACCTGAAACAAAAGCCTAAAATTTATAATATCCATAAAACCATCAATGTCCCAATTTTCCAAATTGGGCCCAGGAACTTTCTAATGGACCTTATACTAAATCCTAGTATTCTACTTAGTCAATAATCCATACCTAATTGGACCACGAAGGCCCACAACAACCTTATCCAAGAATTGGCCCAAGCCAAGGCCCATAATGTGAAATCCATTTCTATATTGGGCCACAAGGCTCAATAGGCCCAACTATTCTAATATTAGCCCAATATACATTCAGATCCAAAAAACCGCAAGTCAAGGCCCAAAACCATAGGGCCTAAATGTCCGAAGTTCACTAAGGCCAAAGTCCTCCTGAGAGCGTACATCCAGCTTACCTCTTCTATACGCCTAGCGTACTAAGCAATTGGACTGTACTCGCAGCATACTACATAGTACGCCCAACGTACAAACAACTCATGCATAACATCGATTAAGTGCTTAATACTTGATCCAAGAAGTCCAAATCACAGATCTGAATTATACTTAATGTCTAAACCCATAAAGTCACTAACTTGGTGACTTTGCATGCCCTAAACTAACCCAAACTCCAAAATGGAATTCTACTTCCATAAAAATGACCCTAACTCAAGCATGAACCCATTAAGACCATCAAGATGGCGACTTTCTGCCTTGGGGACTCAAATAGCATCAAGGGTGGCAACCCCAAGACTAAAAACAGATTTGGAACCATAAAGCTCCATTCTTGCGATGAAAAGATCCAAAAACTCAACATAATAGATCTAAGCATTCAATGATCAAGTTCAAAGCTTTATACCTTCATCAAGTTGAGAATGAGTCCTATAAGCTAGATCTATAAGCTCATCCTTGATTCTCATCTTTGCATCAAACTTCAACTTCTTGAAAATGGGTTAAACACCTCAAAAATCCATAATCTTAAAATGCCATCATGGATGATATATGGAAATTTATAGGGTTTAGAGGACTGGAGGCTGAAGATATTAGGGTTAGGTTATGAGATACGGAGTTTAAATAGGGTCCACGACCCTAAAATAGGGTTCTGATCTTACTGAAGTATGCCTAGCGTACATATGGTACGCCCAACATACTCCGAGGAACATTCGCGATTCCCCTGGTTAGTACGCCCAGCGTACTCCAGGGTACACCTAGTGTACTACCTTCTTTACTAGTATTCCCCACGTACACTTTGAGTACGCCCTGTTTACTCAGCTAATCCTGAAAACAACAAAACTTCCGAAGGCCATAACTTCTTCGTTATAAGCTCGATTCTAATGATCCTTATATCAATTGAAAGGTAACGAGAAGCCCTAGACTTCTAACAACTCAAACCTTCCTTAAGACCTTCCGAATAAAAATCCACTTTCTACAAAAACCGAAACTGCAACTTTACCAAAATACCCCTAGGCTCCAAAACACAAACCGAACACCCGGATCACTTCTAATACATCACCCGCACCCAAAAGGAGCTATAACTTACCTTCCCATGAGCCATAATCCATATAATGACTAACCTTCAAGCCACCACCTCAGACTAGGAGTCAATTTGGAACAGATCGTTACAACTCTCCCCCACTTAAATTAGATTTCATCCTCGAAATCATTCATCACTGTCCCCGACATGCCAGACAACCTGAGAAACATCGCCACAAACCCGTGAATACCACATCCTACTCAACGAAACTGAAACCAATCCTCATAATGTCCTAGAACACGAAGATGAACAAATTCCTTGCAACTTGAACACACCTATCCTATATGAACTCTAAAGTCTCGAGATGGTCTGTCTCCTTGACAGACTACTCACATCGAATCATCATTGAACTGATTTCACAAGAAACCAGTCTAGAAAGAATACTTCCCATTCATAATAACTTGAGGCTTCCTGAAGAGCAAAATCACCGGTCAACTGCAACTACTGAATAACCAACAATTCCACATACAGACCCCAAATAACCGAAGTCACTTCTACTCCTCTTGCTTTCATATGGCTGCTTTCCTAGAGAACACCCGGGGACCTCCATGGTCCCAAAATATCTGCCAACTACCTGAAACACTGCACACATACCCGATTGTTGATCCAAAAACAAATAGAGCAGTCCCCTGCAACCTCTGACAAATACCTTATCTAACCATAACTGGACTACCTCCTTTAACCCATTGATCCATCCGATCGAGATAGCCTGACAACCTGTCACACTGAATCTGACGCAAAAGGGTGAATACTACTAGAATAGTTGTAGCCTTACGTCATACCCGACCTCCTTCCACCCATTGTTTCCTGATTCCGACATGTCGTGGCTCTATTATGGATAGAGCCACCCGAGACACATCGTAATGGTTTAAACTACAATCAAACCAACCTTCTCAGCACCCTGGAATTCTTTCGTTGATGCCCTTGGTATATAGACTCCCCATACCCCAACTCACTGAAACAAAATCCCGCACGAATTTCGATTCGGGTTCCTATCCAAATCCAAATGGTTACTCCGATCCTATCCAAAGATCCTCGAAACGACATTTACATAAGGTACCATGACTTCCTGTCATCCATTACTCGACTGATTAATAAATACCCTTAGCCAATTCCCTGAGACTTCCAGTCTCGCACCCGATCTAACCACCAGGTTCTTATGAGATCCGATAATAGGGCTGCATAGCCCTACAGAAACATTCGTTGCTTGACCACAGGATCCTATGTTTAAAGGTCCAACCCTTAGCTCAATAGTCTCTACCGGTTAAATCATAAATTCCCATAACCATCCGGTCTTGCCCCCAAATAACTAATCGGTCAATCACCTCTATTCCTGATCCTAACTATGCTATGGCTCCCCCACAACCCTGAGAACTAGCCTGCCCTAGTCCAAATCACCTGAAAGAATCTGTGAACGCTACGACACCCCCACAGTCTTAAAACACTATACCCTAACCGACCATTAGTGAATGCTACAACTCCCTCGTAGTCTTACATCACTTTCACCCTTGCTTCTCTCCTGGATAACTGGACGGTCCTCCCCCACTCAGATTCAACTTAGTGTTGTCAGCACACGAGATTTAAGGGATTCCCAATCCTCATTACGTTCCAATGTTCACCTTACTGATGACCGGTGCTTACCAAAGCTATAACACCATAAACAACCCTGCCCAAACTACACACTGCCTGAAATCTAGCTAACACTTCTTGTATCCCACTACATCAAAGACTTTAAACGCTTAAAAGCAACATCATGCTTAGATCTCGGAATCCAAAAAATGGATAATCTAACCAAAACCTCAATGACTACTCTCTCTTCCCCCTATAATCTTGATGGCTCTTCCAAGCATAAATACCAAGGCTACTAAAAACTAGTCATAAGTCCCTCGTTCAAGCCCTTAGACCAACCCCGAAAATGACTGGAGCAGGTGCACTCACTATTCCTCCCTCACCGTTAGACAGTCGACCTCCTTGTCGTCCACCTGAACACAATGAAAATATAATGAGCTTACTTCCTATGGGCAGTCCATGAAGACGTGGCCAAACCTACTACACCTGTAGCAACCCGGATCATTGAACATATTCTGACAATGACTCAAAGCAATCACGGTACATGCAAAATATGCTTCCGTGATATACATCCGTCTGAAGGTCTCTCAATGATTCTGCGACATGCTGAATGACATCTGGCAACCCTTTCTAACTCAAACAATAGCAGAGAACCGAACCGAGATCCAACTTATCACAATTCCCAACCGATACAATTACCTAATATCCACTAGAAATGGTCGAAGATAGCACATCCGCAAAAATCTCAAAGGGTTCCTGACCTCCTCCTCCTGTGGTACCCTGACCACCCTGAGAACATAATGTGGTACCTCATTCCGATCCCAATGACAGCCCAAACCCTTGGAACGAAACTTCATCGCGTAGCTTCGGCAAGCGTTGCATTGCATCTAACCTTGCTGGCCCCTCAAAAGTTGATCCAAACTCTTGGGTCTCCGCTCGAGATCCTCTAATAAATTCACCTGACCTGAACCTCTCTCATGAGGTTCTCCTAATAAATCTTCTTTCCTCGACTTTGAGATCTGTATCATTCAGTATTTCGCACCCTGACACACTCACTAACTCAATCGTCATGACTATACTGCAATAGCTGGAGCAATCTCTGTTCTAAACCGGGCTACATACTATCCTTGAGAGTTGGTCTCCAAACCCAAATGTGAAATAGATCGCACAATCAACCCTTGCCGCCGGATGCAAAAGATCCGATGCGAACTCAAAATCCTAGCAGTCCTTCCACTAATTCACTCACCACCGGTGCTGGGACCAAACCTTCTCCCATCCATGTGTGCTCATCCTCATTCTGCAAAGCAGCTAATCCCACGGTCAAGGCATTACCAAGAATTCTCCTTCCCATAAGCTTCTCAGATTCTCCAATACTCTCACCGATTCAAGTATGGATCTTGTGCTTTCAGAATACTACCTTCCACACCTATCCATACTTTTCTCAATAATCCTCCCGAATCCTCCAAGTAACTTACTCCACCAATACACTAAATACTTGCTACACATCATGATGATCTATAACGTAGCACCTCCTAGGCTCCCCTAGGTTCCCAAATCCACCGAATCCCCCTATTAAGCTCACTGGAGAATATCTTAGGCTTCCATAGGTTCCCACACTCACCCACTCCTCGGCTGCTGAAAGATTCCCAGTAATATCAACTAGCTACCTCTTGAATATAGCCACATGCAACAGAGATCAGATAATCCTTCAAGTAATTGACTCATCCCTAGAATGGTTAGACTCCAATGAGAGCTGAGCAATAGGGTCACATCTATCACTCTAAGATTATACAGTCTATGCCACATGTGACTTAGCATATTCACTTAATAGCTAGCTCACATTACTAAGAGTCCCACAAAGCACAAAGCATGCAGCATTCAGACAACGGAAAATCTAACCAGCATATACTAGAAAAATCAGTCTATCCACAAATACATCCCGCAAGCAAGTAACACCTGTCGCTAACCTCATCCTAGGCTTACCTTAGGGTAATCTCCGACCCGCAAACTGCCATAGAACATTCGGTCCATATACCACAACCCCTGCTGACCACATCCACCCGTGCTGTCGGCTGCCTTATGCATGCAAATTATATAGAGAACATGATCTAATAGACTATCGAATAATAGACTCTAGCCTAAGACCATAGGAAATAAGGGTAAATCAGCTATTCTAAGGCTATAAGATCCTAACCGTATACAATTTTTAAAACATACACATTGCAGATACAAATACCTATTATTATTCTCATTCCAGCATGACATCCAATATCCTCATGGCTATAAGCATCACATATAAGGCCAACCTATTGCTGACTGCTCAACACTAGTATGCAAATCTATCAGCTCATACAACATATAGATGCATCTCCCCTATCCCTAACTACCATGCGATTCACAAGCTCACAATCAAATCATAACAAATATAAATGTGGTTATTCTGGGGACATTTACTCGAGCTTCATTGATTACATGCACCACACCCTTTCTTGTCTTAGAAATTCTTTACTTAAAACATTTTTATTTTTAAAAGCTTTACAGATCCTCAGTCTGACTCCAGACACACTCGAAGTATGTCCGAATCCCTCAAACCAAGGCTCTGATACCAACTTGTAACGACCCAATAATCAATGTTAAAATTTTCATTTTTAACATAACTAAAACATTGATACCATTTATTCTAAACAATACAAATCAACATTAAATAAAACATTTATCTGAGTTCATCCCAAAATCATTCATTACAGAAATCATAGGTGTTTGCACTATGCTAAATCCGAGCCCTTCCTTTCCAAAATGATGATACCTGAAACCATAAACACAACCTGTAAGCACGAAGTTTGGTGAGTTTCCTAGAACATACTATACACAAAAACCACATATCACATATCTTGTTGCTATAAAAGCTACCTGTATCACATTTCCTACTAGCTATAAAAGCTACATATAAAACATAAGCCATGAATACAAAAACCTATAAGGATGCCATGGGCTCCCCCAGGGTCTTACACCATTGTGCCATGGGCTACCCCACATGGTTTTAACCTAAGAATGCCATTGGGTATATATAATTGCCACGGGCTCCCCCGAGGTCTTCCATGCAAGAATCATAAAGACAACTATGATAACTAATATCACATAAACATATCATATATCATAGAAATATCTACACATAACACAAATAAACATGTAAGGATGTCTTGGGATCCCCCCAGGGTCTTACACCATTATGCCATGGGCTACCCCATATGGTCATTACCTAGGAATGTCATGGGCTACCCTACATGGTCTTATATCCAATGTCACACGCACCCCCCGGGGTCTTCCATGAAAGTATCACAAAGACAACTAGCATACCACACATCATTTAATTACTAGCATACCACCTAGCATAAAGCTAAATATCATACCACATAACATAAAATGGGCCGACCTTGGTGCCTTAGACCCATTCGTATAGTGAGAAGACTCACCTCGAATGTAGAGGCTTCCTGAAGAATTCCTTAGCTATTGCCCCGGGAGCCTCCCGAGCTGCCATTGCCAATCAATATACCCAAATTAGCAATTGGGCCCCATATCATATTCCTAAATCCATGCATGGGGTAAAACGACAATTTTACCCCTGGCCCAATATGATCCACAACTAAGGCCCAAACCCAAAACAAAAGCCTAACATTATAATATCCATAAAACCAAATTGGGCCCAGACCTCTCTAATGAACATTATACTAAAGGCCAATATTCTCCTTAGTCAATAATCCTAACCCAATTGGATGACGAAGGCCCACAACAACCTAGTCCAAGAATTAGCCCAAGCCGAGGCCCATAGTGCGAAGTCCATTTGTATATTGGGCAACAAGGCCCAATAGGCCCAACTATTCCAATATTGGCCGAAGATACATTCAGATCCAACAAACCGCAAGTCCATGACCAAAACCATTAGGACCAAAATGTCTGAAGTTCACTAAGGCCCAAGTCCTCCTGGGAGCGTATGTCCATCGTACCTCTTCTGTATGCCTAGCGTACTGAGCAATTGGATTGTACGCGCAACATACTACATAGTACGCCCAACGTACAAACAGCTCATGCACAACATCCATTAAGTGCTTAATACTTGATCCAACAAGTCCAAATCATAGATCTAAACTATACTTAACATCTAAACCCATAAAGTCACTGACTTGGTGACTTTGCATGCCCCAAACAAACCCAAACTCCAAAAATGGCATTCTACTTCCATAAAAGTGACCCTAACTCAAGCATGGACCCATTAAGACCATCAAGTTGACAACTTTCTGCCTTAGGGACTCAAATAGCATCAAGGGTGGCAACCCAAGTCCTAAAACGGATTTAGAACCATAAAGCTCCATTCATGGAGCCAAAACATCCAAAAACTCAACATAATAGATCTAAGCATTCAATGGTCATGTTCAAAGTTGTATACCTTCACCAAGTAGAGAATGAGTCCTAAAACCAAATCCATAACCTCCTCCTTGATTCCCATCTTTGCATCAAACTTCAACTTCTTGAAAATGGGTCCAACATCCCAAAAATGGACTCTATAAGCTCAAATGCCACCATGGATGATATATGACAATTTCTAGGGTTTAGAGGGGTGGAGGTTGAAGATATTAGGGTTAGGTTATGAGATAAGGAGTTTAAATACGATCTAAGACCACAAAATAGGGTTTAGAGGGGTGGAGGCTGAAGATACTAGAGTTTGCCCAACGTACTACGGGGAATATTCGCGATCCTCCTGCTCAGTATGCCCAACATACTCCAGGGTATGCCCAACGTACTACCTTCTTTGCTAGTACGCCCCGTGTACACTTTGAATATGCCCCATGTACTTGGCTAAGCCTGAAAACCACGAAACTTCATAAGGCCATAACTTCTTCGTTATAAGCCTGATTCTGACGATCCTTATATCCATGGACAGGTGACAAGAAGCCCTATATTTCTAACTAGTCAAACCTTCCTTAATACCTTCCGAACAAAAATCCATTTTCAACAAAAACTGGAATTGCCAATTTTCGGAAATACCCCTAGGCTCCAAAACACAAACCGAACACCCTGATCACTTCTAAAACATCACCCGCACCCCTAGGCTCCTTTCCCTTTGAAGAGGAAGTACCGGAAACTAAAACTGAAAACCGTAAGCACAAAGCTTAGTGAGTTCCACCACATACCACATACTATACATAACACATACTGCCAGGCATATCTGGGTTCCCGACCTATCCTGCTGAGCATACCGTGGTGCTCAACCTACCCCTGCTAGGCATACTAGGGTGCCTAACCTACCCCTGTCAGACATACTGGGGTCTCCGACCTACCCTCCAGTTTATCTCAACCAGTTACAGACACTATTTCCCCTACTACTAACATATAAAAGCATAACATAGTCATACTATTAGGCATACCGGGGCGCCCGACCTACCCCTTGGCCCTATCGACCGAATATGGGGACTATTCCCCCTACTACCAATATCACATAGCATTATAGTGTACTAGCATGCAAAACTTAACAGATAGTGGCAAACCAGATAATAATCGCAAAGACAATCATCTGGACTATAATCAACTACTAGTGGGCCAACATTGGTGCCTTCGACCCACTTCTAATGGAAGGTAAATCACCTCGTAAAACTATGTGTCAAATCTCATGGAAGGTAAAATCTAACAGCTGTTCTAATGACTCCTGCTTATCAAACTCACAATAACACTCAATCAGAATCTATAACACTACTTAGGGAAAAATGACCATTTTACCCCCTTGGCCTAATTTGAACCATTCATAAGGCCTAACTCTAAGTTATTAAACCCAACATGGCCCATTAATTGCTCCCTAAGGGCCCACTAATGGCCCAATTTTCTGAATTGGGTAGTATTCCCCAAATGGAGAGGTACGTTCCCCTAGTGGAGAGGGAACGTTTGTCCCATGAGTTTATGACCCTCAGGCAGGGTACTGAGTCTGTTATTGTGATTACCAGGATATTCCAAGAGACGGAGATGTTCTGCCCTGAACACGTGTCTACCGAGCAGGCATGTATGAGTTGGTATTTGAGTTTTCTAAGGAGAGACATACGACAGTTCGTGGCGAACTCGTCATACCGAACATTTGTCGAGCTTCAGGAAAATGCTCGGAGGAGGGAGATAGAGCTGGAGACTCAGGTTAAGGATGAGGTGGAGTCTCAGGGGAGGGATCAACAACCAGCTCAGTCCCAGCCAGCAGCCAAGCAGGCCAAGCCCACCAATTCGAGATCAAGGAACCAAAAGGGCCGTACTTGTGGCAAGTGAGGAAAGGGTCATGAGGGAGTGTGTAGAGCAGGGTCTTGTTACAAGTGTGGTAAGGAGGGGCATATGGCTAAGGATTGCCCCAAGGGATTTGTAGTCTGTTTTCACTACAACCAGACCAGACACTAGAAGGCCGAGTGTCCCTAGCTGCAGGGATCTGCCCCTACTGCTGTTCGACCTACCAAGAGTCGGCCGATCAAAGCCGAGGCATCGAAAGCACGAGGGAGAGCTTTTCAGTTGACCGCGGAGGAGGTCCGCGTGGCGCTCGATGTCATGTCTAGTATGTATTATTTCTCATATTTTCTATGATGTTTATGATATGGTGTTTATATTATGTTATGCGTAGGTACTTTCCTTGTGTGTTTTGTGCCTGCTTTGGTGTTATTTGACTCCGGTGCAAGTCGGTCTTTTGTATCGTTAGCCTTTAGTCAGCACATCAGTATCCGTCAAGAGGCGTTGAGACGACCTTTGCAACTTTCCATAGCTGACGAGAGAGCAGTGTATGCCATAGACGTGATTCGATGATGTGTAATCGAGATCTTCGGCATTGAGTTTCTTATTGATTTGGTCCCGATTGCTATGGGTGATGTCTATGTCATTGTGGGCATGGACTGGTTGAGTAGATTTGGAGCGGTTATCGAATGTGAGCGATAGCTGGTGACCATACGAGACCCGTGTGGGGGAGTTCTTACAGTTTATGGTGAGGGTACCCATTCTGGGTCAACATTTTCTTCAGCCGCAAGAGCGAGACAGAGTCTACAGCGGGGTTGTAGTGGTTTTATGGCTTATGTGTTGGTTACAAGAGTAGGTGCATGGAGACCGAGGTCGGTTGATGAGGTCCCGATAGTGCATGAGTTCCCGGATGTTTTCCCCGAGGAGTTGTCGGGTGTGCCTATCGCCAAGGCGCCCTATCGCCTTGCACCTCCAGAGATGCAGGAGTTATCCTCGTAGCTTCAGGAACTTCTAGGAAAAGGGTTTATACGGCCGAGTAGATCGTCGTAGGGAGCGTCGATCCTTTTTGTCAAGAAAAAGGATGGATCACACCGGATGTGCATTGATTACCGGGAGTTGAACAAGCTGACTGTCAAGAACCGTTACCCCTTACCGAGGATCGACGATTTGTTTGATCAGTTGCAGGGAGCGTCTTGGTTCTCCAAGATTGATTTGAGGTCTAGATATCATCTGATGAGGGTGAATTATGAGGATATCCAGAAGATAGCATTCAGGACTCGTTATGGGCATTACGAGTTCGTGGTGATGCCTTTTAGGCGCACCAATGCACCAGCGACATTCATGGACCTCATGAACAGGGTGTCCAGGCTGATGTTGGATCGTTCGGTAATCGTGTTCATTGATGATATATTGGTGTATTCGAGATGTAGAGAGCAACATGAGGAGCATTTGAGGGGGATCCTCAGAGTTCTGAGATTGGAGAGCTTTACGCCAAATTCTCCAAGTGCGATTTTTGGTTACGAGAGGTCCAGTTTCTAGGACAACTCGTCAACAAGAACGGGATATTGGCCGATTCGGCCAAGATCGATGCGGTGATGACTTGGGAGGTGCCGAGATCCCCCACGAAGATCAGGAGTTTTATGGGGTTCATCGGCTATTATCGGATATTTATCAAGGATTTCTCCAAGATTGCGATTCCTCTCACCAAGTTGAACCGGAAGGGTGTAGCAGTCAATTGGGGTCCAAAGCAGTAGACCTCGTTTGAGACACTTCGCCAGAGATTATGCGAAGACCCGGTATTAGCCCTCCCGGAAGGGATGGAGGAATTTGTGGTATATTGTTACACATCGATATCGGGGTTGGGTGCAATACTTATGCATAGAGGACATGTGATAGCATATGCATCGAGGCAACTAAAGCCTCATGAGACGAGGTATCTCGCCCACGATCTAGAGTTGGGGGCAGTAGTGTTCGCCCTCAAGATCTGGTGTCATTATTTATATGGGGTTCCATGTACTATATACACGCACCACAAGAGCCTGAAGTATTTGATGGATCAGCCCAATTTGAATATGCGCCAGAAGAGATGGTTGGATGTGGTAAAGGATTATGAGTGTGAGATCATTTACCACCCGAGCAAGGCTAACATGGTAGCCGATGCCTTGGGTCGTAGGGCAGAGGGTGCCCCATTACGAGATGTTTGTTTGAGGTTGATAGTGATGACCTCGATGTTAGACACCATTCGGGAGGCCCAGGTGGAGGCCATGAGACCGGAGAACGGCAAGCGAGAGCGGGTGATCGGGTGGATATCTGAGTTCATTGTTGATAGCCAGGGGCTTGTGACCTTCCAGGGCCAGATTTAGGTGCCATTTGAGGGTGGGGAACATACCATTTTGATGGAGGAGGCACACAGGTTGAGTTTTTCAATCCATCCCGGGGACACTAAGATGTATTTGGACCTGAAAAGAGACTATTGGTGGCCTTGTATGAAGAAGGACGTTGCGTGGTTTGTCGAGAGGTGCATGACCTATCACAGGGTTAAGGCCGAGCACCAGTTTCCACATGGCAAGTTTTAGCCACTTGAGGTTCCCCAGTGTAAGTGGGAATAGATTTCCATGGATTTTATGACCAAATTGCCGAGGACTGCGAGAGGCATCGATGCAATTTGGGTAATCGTCGACCGAGTGACGAAGAGCGCTCATTTTCTTGCTATTAGTGAGAGCTCTTCCGCAGAGAGCCTGACAGAGGTGTATGTGAGGGACGTGGTATTGTGGCATGGTGTACCTATCTCAATTGTGTCAGATCTAGATGTGCGTTTCACTTCCATGTTCTAGAAGAAGTTCTCTGAGGAGTTGGGTACTAGGCTGCATTTTAGTACCACTTACCACCCACAAACGGATGGACAGAGTGAGCGGACGATTCAGACGTTCTAGGACATGCTTCGGGCATGTGTGTTGGACTTCGGAGGGAGTTGGGACATGTATCTACCTTTGGCTGAGTTTTCTTATAACAACAGCCACCATTCGAGTATCGGTATGCCTCCCTTTGAGTTATTGTATGGGTGGAGGTGTCAGACTCCTATATGCTAGGGAGAGGTTGGGTAACAAGTGTTGGGTAACACTGAGTTAGTACTTCAGATGACATAACAGATACAACAGGTCAGCTAGAGATTATTGACAGCTCAGAGTCGCCAAAAGAGTTACGTGGATAGGCGACAATCTGAGCTCAAGTTTCAGGTTCGAGATTTTGTGATCCTGAAGGTGTCTCCTTGGAAAGGAGTGATCCGGTTCACGAAGAAGGGCAAGCTGGGGCCCTGTTACATTGGTCCATTCAGAGTGTCCACAAGGGTGGGCAAGGTAGCATATCGTTTGGAGCTACCTGCAGAGTTGAGCCAAATTCATGATACCTTCCACATGTCACAACTGAGGAAGTGTATTGACAACGATTCGGTAGTAGTACCGTTGGAGGATATTCATGTAGATGCGGGCCTGAATTATGTTGAGAGACCGAGCGTGATCTTGGATCAGAAGGTCAAGATTCTGAGGAACAAGTAGGTGCCGCTAGTTCAGGTTTAGTGGAAACATCAGAGAGGGTGCGGGCTGACTTGGGAGCCGGATTTAGAGATGTGGAAACAACATCCAGTGTGGTTTGCAGCATGAGACTTCGAGGGTGAAGTCTTATTGTAGCGGGGGAGAATTGTAACATCCTGAACTCAGGTGTGTCTCTTAAACCCTTCTCCTTTTCCCAAGTTGTCAATTTAATCCCTTAAATGAATAGTTAGGCTTGTGAGTACGTTGGGCGTACTGAAGGGTACGTTGCACGTACTTGTGCGCTTAATTTTGGACGTGGACTAGCTTGCGTACGCTGGGCGTACCCAGGGTTACACTCGGCGTAGCGAGCCCAGGTGTAAACCCTAATTTGGGGCTTGTGCACTATAAAAGGAATGCTATGGCCTTGACCCCAGCCCCATTTCAGAGAGTAAAACCTTAATAGAGAGCCCTCCTTCATTTCTAGCTAGTGTGTTGGTGTTCTAAGCTTCAAAGTGTCATTTCTAGGTGGTGGAAGAGAAGAAAAGGCCATTTTGGAGGCTAGGAGTTGTGGGCAAGAGTAGATCTGAGCTTTTCAGAGGTTGGAGCTTCTTCTTGAGGTAAAAAGCTCAAAACCTGACTTGTCATTTGTGTGGTGTGCTTCTTGGACCAATTTCTAGGGTTTTTAGTCCCAAGATGGAGACTTTATGAGCAAATGGTCTCCATTGGCCAAGATCTATCATATTTCAGGACTATAAGAGTTGCATGTTCATAAAAATGCAATCTTGGACGTGGATATTGAGCCATGCATGAGATCTAGACATTTTTAAGAGGAAGGAAAAGTGTTAGAGGGTGTAGGGACCTTTACATCCATGCAAAGGCTTAAAGGTTCCGACTTTATGGGATACGAGGTCTAGAAAGAGTCAGATCTGGAAGTTGAATGAGTGTCTTAACTATTTAAGACCAAAAACCAAGGAAAGGCTGAAATTGAGATTTACGTTGGGCGTAACTCTCAGTACGCGCAACGTAAGGGGTTGAGACCCCGTTTGCGACTCATCGGCATACACCCTGCGTACAGAGAAGGTACGCGCCATGTATTGCTTTCTGTTGATTTCCATTGACTTTTAGGGTTTTGGTCAACCCTTGGACTTTTAGGGTTAGGGAGGGGTCAAACGGTCTTTTTGATGGGTTTTGGTCATCAGACATCCTATGTGCTCATACAAACCCTAATGCTTGGATCTAGGTTTCTCTATTGTACATGCTTTGAATCCAAGACTATAAACCCTAATTCTAGCATATGGAAATCGATATTAACATATAATTAGGTTTAAGATGTTACCTTGATTGTTATGTAGCAATAACAATCCCAATTCCTCCTTGAAATTGCTTTGGAATGCTTAGAGTCACAAGTGTCACTCCTCTAATGACTTACAAACACCAAGAGCAAATGGAGAAGGTATAAAGAGAGAGGAGAGGTATAAGAATTCGTCTCTAGGACCTCTTGAGAAGGCTTGCACGAATTCATGATCCTTAGGGTCTTTATATAGGTGTAGAGATAGGGTTTCAGTCATTATCCTTATCTAGTTGCTTATCCACCAAGCAACCCATAAGATAATCCTTGAATCCTTATCATAGTCGAATTCTAAGGTCTTATCACCTTAAATTCGTCCATCCTAATAATAAGATAATTCTTACCTTATTTTGTAACTATCACATAATTACAATTCAGCCCCTCTAGTTTAATTAATTACACTTGATCACAAAATTAATTCTTAATTAATTATTGACCAATATTAATTAGACAAATATGATTTCTCGTTTAATATATTATTCTTATAACATATTAATAAATCATATTATCCTCTCTCTATATATATTTCTCCAATCAAGTTGCTTTGGTGAAGGCAACCCAAAAGGACCATGCACCATCGGGTCAAGTACATACCAAAATCGTTATGGACTTAGACACTAATCCAACAGTCTCCCACTTGGATAAGGGCTCCCCCCGGCCCCCATGGTCTTGACAAGTGTCATGGGCTCTCCCCATGGTCTTCACATAACCCATAAGTAAATTAAATAGCATACATTTCCCATAAAATACAACCATATCATATCAAATAATGGATCAGCCTTGGTGAGTTCGACCCATGAGTGTGGTGAGAAGATTCACCTCAGTACTTGCATGGAAGCTGACTAGGTCGAGGCTCTAATATCCTCTATACACAATCCTAAATCATAAACCATTTCCTTAATTGCAAGTCAACATGCCCCAAAACCTATAAAGGTCAAACTTGGTCAACAACCAAGGTCAAAGGTCAAAGTCAACGTCCTGAGTTGCCTCTTCAACTCGTCGTGTTTCCCTAATTTCTAATCAAATCGCGATAAATTCCATCAACTCATCGAGTTCACCCATGAACTCGCCGATTTGGCCAGGAATCCAAGTCATAGCATACATGATCGAGCCAACTGTGGAAGCGTAAGGTACTCAACTCATCTCTGCTATCTCGACTTCGGTACTCGGACTTTGAGTCTTACTCAACTAGGCATTGATTTGGATCGGTAACTCCCCTTTCTTGGAATTTTCCATACTAAAATGATTTAGTACCTTGTCTAATTAAGTATCCTAACTAAGTCCTATTAGTCTTTTTCTCCTGTTTCTCACTATCCTTATTCCCAAAATATAGGCAACCTCTCCGAGGTCATTCATAGTGAAACACTTCCAAATCTAGGACTTTACTTCCTACAGCGCCGAGATGTCGTTTCCTATGGGTAGTATATCATCGACATACAATATGAGGAACCTTACTATACTCATACTGTCTTTCACATACATACATGATTCATCTTCGCTCCGCAGAAAACCAAACTCTTTAACTTTCTCATCGAAACAAAGATTCCATCAGCGAGACGCTTGCTTTAGTCCATAAATGGACTTCTCAAGCTTACACACTCTATTGGGATGCTTCGAATTGACAAAACCCTGTGGCTGAGCCATGTAAACATCCTCAGCTAACTTCCCATTAAGGAAAGCGGTTTTGAAATCCATTTGCCATATTTCATAATCATGAAATGCAACAATGGCTAGCATCACCCTAATAGATTTTATCTTCGCAACTGGGAAGATGGTTTCATCAAAGTCAACTCCGGGATTTTGAGTGAAACACTTCGCAACCAATAGAGCCTTATAGGTGTGCACATTCCTATCCATGTCGGTCTTCTTCTTGAATATCTATTTGCACCTGACCGTCTTACGACCTGGTACATTGTAAACCGAATTCCAAAATTGGTTGTCATACATGGACTGAATCCCGCTGTCCATCGACTCTTTCTACTTGGCAGACTCTGGGCCTTCCATGGCTTCCTTATAGCTATCAAGTTCATCCATATTTATTATTGTACCATCACTAATATACGTATCACCATCACTTGTTATGTGAAAACCATACAACACGGGTGGAACACTAACTCCACTGGAATGTCTAATAGGTAATGATTCGTCAATCGGTTCAACCGGAGTTTCCTCCTTGGGTTGAGCGCCAGCGTTAGAGGATCCTTCATCGCTCAAATCTTGAAGCTCTTCAAGATCGATTTGCCTCCGATTATCCCCTTGTCTTATGAGTTTGTGTTCTCAGAACACCCCTCTCCTCGCAACGAAGACAACATTATCACTTGGTCTATAGAAGAGATATCCAAAGGACTTATGCGGGTAGCCGATGAAAATACACATCTCACTATGAGGTTTGAGCTTGTAGTGAGTTTCTCGTCTTACGAAAGCCTCGGAACCCCAAACCTTGATATGTGCTAACGAGGGAGCTTTCTCTGTCTACATCTCATGAGGTGTTTCGGCAACCTTCTATATAGCGACTAAATTAAGGATATGGGCGGTAGTCTGTAAGGCATACCCCCATAATGAGATAGGTAGTGAAGCATGACTCATCATGGAACGAACCATGTCTAAGAAGGTTTGATTATGCCTCTCAGCTACACCATTCAACTGCGGTGTCCTAGGTGGCGTCAATTGCGGAATGATTTCGCATTCATTGAGGTAGTCGTGGAATTCAAGACTTAGGTACTCTCCACCTCGATTGAATCGAAGCATCTTGACTTTTTTGTCCAACTGATTCTCCATTTCTTGGAGTTTTCCATAATAAAATGTTTTATTACCTTGTCCAATTAAGTATCATGACTAAGTCCTGTTAGTCTTTTACTCCTGTTTCTCACTATCCTTATTCACAGAATATAGACAACCTCTCGGAGGTCATTCATAATGAAACACTTCCTAATCCAGGACTTTACTTCCTGCAGTGTCGGGATGTCGTTTCCTATGGGTAGTATATCATCAACATACAATATGAGGAACCTTACTATACTCCTACTGTCTTTGACATATATACATGATTCATCTTCGCTCCACAGAAAACCAAACTCTTTGACTTTCTCATCGAAACAAAGATTCCATCTGCGAGACGCTTGCTTTAGTCCATAAATGGACTTCTCAAGCTTACACACTCTATTGGGATGCTTCGAATTGACAAAACCCTGTGGCTGAGCCATGTAAACATCCTCAGCTAACTTCCCATTAAGGAAAGCGGTTTTGAAATCCATTTGCCATATTTCATAATCATGAAATGCAGCAATGGCTAGCATCACCCTAATAGATTTTATCTTCGCAACTGGGAAGATGGTTTCATCATAGTTAACTCCAAGATTTTGAGTGAAACCCTTTGCAACCAATCGAGCCTTATAGGTGTGCACATTCCCATCCATGTCGGTCTTCTTCTTGAATATCTATTTGCACCCGACCGTCTTATGACCTGGTACATTGTCAACCGAATTCCAAAATTGGTTGTCATACATGGACCGAATCTTGTTGTCCATCGCCTCTTTCCACTTGGCAGACTCCGAGCCTTCCATGGCTTCCTTATAGCTGTCAGGTTCGTCCATATTTATTAGTTTACCATCATTAATATACGTATCACCATCACTTGTTATATGAAAACCATACAACATGGGTGGAACACTAACTCCACTGGAATGTCTAAGAGGTAATGATCCGTCAATCGGTTCAACCGGAGTTTCCTCCTCGGGTTGAGCGCCATCGTTAGAGGATCCTTCATCGCTCAAATCTTGAAGCTCTTCAAGATCGATTTGCCTCCCACGGTCCCCTTGTCTTATGAGTTCGTGTTCTCACAACACCCCTCTCCTCGCAACGAAGACAACATTATCACTTGGTCTATAGAAGAGATATCCAAAGGAATTATGCAGGTAGCCGAGGAAAATACACCGCTCACTACGAGGTTCGAGCTTGTCGTGAGTTTCTCGTCTTACGAAAGCCTCGCAACCCCAATCCTTGATGTGTGCTAACGAGGGAGCTTTCCCTGTCTACACCTCATGAGGTGTTTTGGCAACCTTCTATATAGGGACTAAGTTAAGCATATGGGCGGTAGTCTCTAAAGCATACCCCCAGAATCAGATAGGTAGTGAAGCACGACTAATCATGGAACGAACCATGTCTAACAAGGTTTGATTATGCCTCTCAGCTACACCATTCGACTGCGGTGTCCTAGGTGGCGTCAATTGCGAAATGATTTTGCATTCGTTGAGGTACTCGTGGAATTCAAGACTTAGATACTCTCCACCTCGATTGAATCGAAGCATCTTGATTTTCCTATCCAACTGATTCTCCACTTCTTGGAATTTTCCATACTAAAATGTTTTATTACCTTGTCCAATTAAGTATCCTGACTAAGAGCTTAAGCCATTAAGAGGCTATAAGGACTTAATGAATTGCAAAGTTACGCCCTGCGTAGCACTTGAGTACGCCCCACGTAGCGAGCCAGTGCCCCGATCCTCATCTGTGATTCAACGTGTACGCCCCGCGTACCAAGGAGGGTACGCCCAGCATACTCCCCCTGATTGGACTTTAATGTTGGGCCTTAGAGTTTGGGCCGTTTGTGGGTTGTTGGTTTATAGGCCATGACTGGAAATTTTGGATAGAGTATTTTGGGGCCAATTATTGTTATCGACCTTTGTTCAAGGCCCATTTGGTGAGGTGGGCCCAATTTGGTAAATTGGGCCAATATTGGACTTTGTATAAGATTTGGACTTTGGCCTTGGCCCGATAAGTGGATGTATGCTTGGCCTAATGTGTATTTGTGCTATGTTGGCTACTTCGGAATTTGCGGTGAGTTGGTAATTCGAGAATCTGCTTCTTCAGTTCAGAGTATCGGAAATCGCAAGGTGAGTTATACTCACTATATCAATAGGGTCTAAGGCACCAAGGCCGGCCTTTTATCGGATTGAGATCCAGGTATTTTTTGTTATGTTATTGCTTTGATATGTTTGCATCCTGGTAGCTAGGATGGTATATGTTAGAGATCTGGTTAAGATCCGTATCCTGATATGTAGGGTGATTCTATGCTAGTGACCGGTTAGGTCGGTGTCCTGGTTAGGATGATGATATGTTATGTGATCTGTTCGATCGGTTTGTTGACTGTGAACTGTTATATGATTGTATGTTTATGTGCACATGGTTGTTTGGATTGGAGTTGGGTTGAGGCAGGTCCTGCTTTGTCCTGTAGGCCAAGATACCCATGGCAGACCGGTTGTTCCGAAGGCCCAGCGAGCGGTCCGGATAGGCTGTAGGCCCCACGAGGGCGGACCAGACGTGCCGAGGCTCGGAGAGTGGACCAGTCCAATGGAAGGCCCAATGCGGGCGGACCAGTCATACTGTAGACTCAGAGAGTGGACCAGGTGGGTTGAAGGCCCGGTGCGGGCGGACCAACCACACTGCAGACTCGAGCGACATGACTAGACTCTGAGGGTGGACCCAGTGGACTGAAGGCCCGATATGGCGGACCAGTGACATAGTAGACCCGATATGCATGGTTGTTTTGTGATCGGTTATGATATGACATGTTATATGTGTATGGTATATGTGGTTGGTATTTTGGGGGTATGTCACTAAGCTTTCGGGCTTACAGTTGTGGTTTAATGTTTTTTCAGGTTCATCAGGAGACCGTGGCAAGGCGAAGGCGTGATCTTATCGCTCCTCGTGTTTATGTTTTATGACATGGTTATGGGAATACTCTTATAATAAATGTATTGAAAACCTTTTTGTAATAACATTATTAAAATGGGTTGTTTATGAAAAGTTGAAATTTTGTTGAAATTTTTTGTCGTTACAAGTTGGTATCAGAGCCTTGGTTTGAGTGAATTGGAGGAACATTCATGTGAATCCAGTCTCAAATCAAAGAGAGTTTTTAAAAGAGAATTTAAAATGGTTTTCAAATTAAGTAAAAGGAGGATGCGGTGGTACGATCAGCCGGAGCCAGTAAGTAACCCCAAAATACCATACATGATATTTGTTTTCGAGCTTTGATAGAACAGCATGCTAGTACTAGGCTAGGGATCTTCAGGATTTCATGATAATGTTGCCTGTTTTATGATGACTGTGCATGAGATTTCCAGTGTTCCTCTAGGAGTGAGGATTGAGCGCTTGTTATGTATATTTGTCACTAAGGTGTTGTGGTAGTACTTCATACAAATATGGGTAGGTGTGGAAGGTAGTATGGGGCCATACTACTGAAAGCACAGGACCCATACGCGTATCAGGGAAACCATGACCTCTAGGGTGGGATTGAGAGTTGGTTCCCGAGATAGTGGGAAATGTTTGAGATTTTGTGGTTTATTTTTTCAGTATGGAGATTTCGAGGCATGCTGGGAGTGGATTCGGGTCAGGATTGGGAGCATGAGAGGGAGTTTCGGGTGGGTCAGTACCGCCCGAGGTTATCGATCAGATGAGCACGTGCGAGTTAGATGCGAGGATTCGCGAGATTCTTCATGATGAGGTTGTTGCGTTGTTCCGGGCCGAGCTGCCGGAACTGTTTGGGTCGATCAAGACCGCCATGGTGGAATATTTTGATGAGCGCTATGCGGCTCTCACTGAGACGGCTGTCGCAGCGGCTACAACGGCTGTAGCAGCGGCAGGGGGAGGAGCCGGTCGAGGTTTTCAGTATCGGGACTTCGATAATACGAAGCCTCCCACCTTTGATGGAGTTCAAGAGCCGATTGTTGCTATGAGATGGTTATCAGACGTGGAGGGGTGTTTCTTCACGTGTTCATGCCCTGCTGATCAGAGGGTGAGGTGTGCTCTGAACCTGATGAGGCTTAGGGAAAAGGATTGGTGGAGATTGACCACAGGGTCATATTCAGATGTGCAGAGGGCTGCAGTTTCATGGGATCAGTTCAGAGAGATGTTCAGCACTCGTTATGTTCCGCGGGTTGAGAGGGAGATATTAGCTCAGGAGTTCCTTGAGCTGAAGCAGGATTCAGAGTCGGTGACGGAGATTGATATGTGTATTTTTATATATATTTTTATGCACTTTATCTTAATATTCTGGCCTTATTTATTCTATTTTGGAACTAAAAAGTACTCATAATACTTTGAATTATGTTTTGCAGCTATTCGTTGTCGATAAAGCACAAAAGAAAAGACTGAAGCAGAAACCGGACTTAGAAGCTTAAAGAAACTAAAAATGCTAGATTAGATGATTACGCCCCGCGTAACATCACATTACGCCCAACGTAGTGCCTAAAATCGCCATATGCCCCGCGTAACTAAAGGGTACGCGCCGCGTACTGTGTGGCCTCAGGTAACTTCAATCGCGTAGTAATCCTACGTACGCCCCGCGTAATCCTATGTACACCCAGCGTACTTAAGTCGGCTACAAAGATTATAAAAGTCGATTTTCAGCTGACCAGGAGGGGGGATTCGACTTCTAACCTAATTTAGTCGATAATTAACGTCTGTTAAGCCGTTTTGAGGGTCTATAAGGCGGCCGGAAGGCCGTTAAGCAAATGGGAGCGGAGATCGGAAGGGTTGGAGAGCAGATACGTGTCAGTAATCCTATGGGCTGTTAACGTGACCATGTTTAGCATTCCATTGTGTTACTATTATGTATTTAGTTTCTGACTTGGGTGTAAAAACCTTTTACTTTGTGTTTATGATTGAACGAAGCTTTGATTATTAGACTAATTGCTATATTGAATAGTTTGTTTGTGTTTAATTTATCTTACGTATTAATGATAATTATTTGCTGTTAATTGTTAAGTGAATTGAGTTTTATGAACATCTGCTTGATTGCTTGTCTCTTATGATTTTGATGACCATCGAGATTATAAGTCTAGGAATAACGAATGTGAAACTAGGATTAACTTGAGAATAAGTAAGTTAATGTGTGAGCCTTGTTTGATGACCATCAACAAGAGGTTAATTGAATGTCTAATTTGATTAACTATATTTTGCAAGTCTTGCTTGATACGAACTGAACACTAGGAAGCATGTTAGTTTAATCAACTGATCATTGTTTGAATTAACTTGTTTGCTAAAGGATTAGTTATAGTGAACGCGAATCTAATCATTTTAGGAATCGGTGAACATGAATAAATGAATTTGTTTTTAAAGTGTAATTTGTCTAAACCAAAGTACCTGAAGAGATTTGCTTTCCTGTTAGTTTATCGAGAGTTGTTAATTAATTGATCGTTTGAGATTTATTAAACTACTTCTTTATTCTTTCTGTGTGACCTGTAACCTATAATTAAATATTTTAAATTAATTCACCACCATTCCCTGTGATCGACACCCGACTTACCTAAGCTATACTGTAATCTGACTAGGTACACTGCCTATAAATGCATAGTTAGTCTAAGTTTGTTAGGTTATAAATATTAAAATCAGTGGGTACTTTTGTGCACATCAAGTTTTTGTTAAGATAAAGTGCATAAAAATATATACAAAAATACACATATCAAAATACCCCACACTTAGCCTTTGCTTGCCCCCAAGCAAATTTACTTTTATTTTACCAATATTGCACTAAACAATCCATTTAAAACTCAGCCATTATGCCAAGACCTCAACGCATGCATTTGTGTCTAAAATTTTCCTAAAGCACCCCCCATACTTTAAATACTCACAATCTTCATAAACACTTGCCCACTTTTTCCGAACAATGCTCATTTTATGCAACCCCTCCGAATCCATCCGTAGAAAACCTCCTAACCTCAAGGTATTTTTAGTTGAGCAACCTAAGCATACATAATCTAGAATTACAATTTATGATACCACTATGGAGCTCTTTAGGAATTCTTCACTTTCTTGACAATTTGATCTTTGATTTCTTCGAATTCACCACCTTATTTGATTTGATTTCTTGGTATCTTCAACTTTTTGGATTTCTTGGAATTTTGATCTTTTGATCTTCACTTTATTTGCTCCA
Organism: Lactuca saligna; assembly: GCF_052625555.1. Taxonomy (NCBI): domain Eukaryota; kingdom Viridiplantae; phylum Streptophyta; class Magnoliopsida; order Asterales; family Asteraceae; genus Lactuca; species Lactuca saligna. The sequence goes on from NC_136421.1 coordinate 1,515,624, forward strand.
AAATTCTTCAAACTTTTTCGTAATTCTCTCTTTTTTTACATGCATTCCTCACTTTTTTCACTCAAAACCTACATGCTTAAGCAGAGGCGCTCAACCTCAACCTTTATTGGTTAATGATAATAATTTTCCTGGATACATTTCAGGTTTAGACTGCTAAACATATTGCATCCTTCAAACCGAGCGGGGTTACGTTTTTGTTCCATGATTTCACTAAAATAAGGGAAGCCACAAATGCACTATAACGTATATTGGCTCAACTAAACATTTGAGTTCTCATCGGATCATCTCATACAATATTAGCAAAATTTTAAATTATCACTAGATTTTTCTAAATTAAACTATTATCTCAAGTTTTCTTTTAAATTTTTAAACTTCCATAAATCTAGCAATTTCCAACTATTATTTCATTTTTATAATATACTTTTACCGACCCCCTACCCCACACTTATTTCATACAATTCCCTCATTGTATGCTAAAACAAATTAAGAACATAAAAAGGGAGAAAAAGGAACAGACTCCCCTGGGTAGTTGTGGCGAGATCGAATGGGGCTGCTACAGGTTGCTTCAAATATTGCTGAAAAACTGAAAACTGGAACTGCTGCTTCTGAAATTGCCAAAAAATAAAATCAAGACCGCCATCTTCAAAAATGTGGTGAAAAAGATTGCAAACAAATGCAATGTATAATAACCATGATGTGGGAAAGTGTCGACCACGTCGTCTCATCAAGAATGACACCCTCTTCTCGCGATAAAAAATCCCCCACAACATAGGAAAGTGTCAACCATGTCGTGGCAGCCGGGATGATACTTCTTCCTCACGTCGAAATACAACTCTAATAAATATGCACCCCACACTTATGAAAAAATGTGGGTCTTGACTATAATCTTCGAACTCTCACACGGCTCTCTCTAGCAACAGTCGGACCTAGCTGCTGAACTTACTGCCAACTTTCTAAGGGCGAAAATTCTGCAGAGATCTAAACAACCAAAGAGCATCAACATGGAAAACAAAAATAAAAACAAACTAAATTAAAGATCAACTACACACCAAATAAAAATACTTAACTAAACTAAAAATAACACAAAATAATAAAAAAAATAATAAAAAGGATAACTAAATCACTCATCATCTCCATCATCCTGCTGCTGCGTCCCAGAAGTACCGGCCCCATCATATCGTGACTGAAATGGTGGTGGGTAGGGAACCGAATACTGAAAACCCTGGTGGGCAAAGAATGCGTTCAACGCATTCCCTTGCCACCGCTATTGCGTGTCCACATGTGCAACATAGTCACTAAGGTTCTGGACCCTCATGTCAAGACGATCAATGCCCTGAGCTAAGTAACGCATATCGATCTCCGGCTTAGGTCCCTGCTGCGCTCCCCGAGGAGCAGGTCTACGCCGCGGGACCCATCTCAGCTGTGGCTTGGCGGCACCCTCCTCATCTTCCACATCATCTGCTCGTACTCTCAAGACACCATCTCCACCCCTCTCCAATACACGCATTGACTCGAACAGCTGAGGACTCATTGGCCTCATGTCGTGGAACACCATCGATCTCGTGATCTCACGCGTCAGCAACTGATATGATCGAGCTAAACGCGTGATAAAATGCCCTCTGCAAATTGGGCTGTCCCCCCGAAGTCCCCTGGCCCTCCATCCCAAATATACAGCTAAAGCAACTGGAAGGTTCAGGTGCCTCCCGGGAGTAACTAGTGCCCATAGGAAATACAAGTCCGTCGAAGGCACTCTCTCACTGTTCTTGTGATGTGTGAGAGAAATAGAAATCAACCGGTGCAACATTCGGTAGGTAGTAGACCGAATCATCCCCCCTCGTGCGGTAGATGGTGTATAAACTACCCCTGTAATCTCGGCCCAAAAAGTGTTCTCGTTATAGTCATCTGGCCGCTCCGTAAGACAATCAGAAAGGAATGCCGGGAAGTGGACACTCCTCGTCTCATCGGCTGTGTAAATACCCACTCGAGTCGCAAGCTCTATCACGCTGCATTCCCGGCTCACTCCACCCAGTCTGAAGGCAAAAGTTGTCCTGTCATCGAGTGCCTTCCTATGATCATAGGAAACTGTAGGGTAGAACTCCAGCAAAAACTCCCGATAAACCGGCTCCTGGATCCGGAACAAACATCCCCATTCCTGGCACACAAACAAGTGCACACCACTCGTGTCCGAGTGCGTGTATTGCATAAATCCCTGGATCAATGCAGCTATTCCCGTCCTGGTAGCCAATTCCCAATCAAATGATGGTGCTATATGAATCTCTTTGGTGAGAAGCAAGCTCAAGTTGGTGACATAACGCGCCCGGGTAGCATCGTTCAACGTTTGCGGAAATTGTAAAAATTGATGATCAATCACATCCTCGGGTGGGTTGGTCCTTTGCGTCCTTCGAGCCATAATCTGCACAAATAAACACAAACACAAAACCAAACAAAATATGGTAGCATTAATAAATTTTAAACCAACCAAAAATGATGCTGGATAGAGACAGTACGCTGGGCGTACATCCAGCGTACGCTGGGCGTATGTCCAGGTTCCACAGGTCTGTTCAAGTTCCTTTACTTGTGCTAAAATCATAACCCACATCAAAAATAAACACAGCAGGGGCAACAGAATGTTAATATTTCGTGGTCCAAAGGCTGTAAGATAGAATCGGGACCATCTTTAGAAATCCATTCCCCATAATCTCGTAACTATTCAAAATTAACAACTACTTAATTAGGGAAACTACATAAAGTAGTCAAAGAACTCGAAGTCAACAGGGGTACGCTTGCAGAAATGAATGTTGTATAAATTAAGGGGTGAATGTTCATAAGGATTGTGAGTATTTAGGAGTGAGAAGTTTCTTAGGAATTATAGACACAAATACATGCATTGCGGTCTTGGGATAATGGATGAGTTTGAAATGGATTATTCTATGCGATATTGGTGAAATAATAAAAGTCAGTTTGCTTGGGGGCAAGCAAAGGCTAAGTGTGGGGTATTTTGATATGTGTATTTTTATATATATTTTTATGCACTTTATCTTAATATTTTGGCCTTATTTATTCTATTTTTGAACTAAAATGTACTCATAATACTTTGAATTATGTTTTGCAGCTATTCGTTGTCGATAAAGCACAAAAGAAAAGACTGAAGCGGAAACCGGACTTAGAAGCTTAAAGAAACTAAAAATGCTAGATTAGACAATTACGCCCCGCGTAACATCAGAGATCACCAGGATGTTCACTGAGATGGTGATGTTTTGCCCCGAGTTTGCTTCGGAGCATGCTCAGATGTCCCGATATATGAGTATGCTCAAGAGAGATATCAGACAGTTTGTGTCTACGCAGAGGTGCGAGACTTTGTTGGAGTTCCAGGAGGCCGCCAGGCAGTGTGAGTTGGAGATTGAGTTGCAGTTGCGTGAATTGAGGCAGGCTCCGGTACAGTCACAACCGGCGCCGAAACGGTTCAAGACCGTTGATTCCAGGGTGGGAGATCAGAGCAGCCACGCTTGTGGGAAGTGTGGGAGGGCCACACTGGAGTTTGTAGGTCCGGTGGTGCATGCTGCAAGTGCGGGAAGGAGGGACACTATGCGAGGGATTGTCGGCAGGCAGCCCCGGGTCGGGATCTGAGGATCTGTTATCATTGTCATCAGGTTGGGCATTTGAGGGTCAACTGTCCACAGCTTGCTGCGGGGTCGGTGCAGGCTCCACTACCGGGCACATTAAGGATCACGGGCGGAGGTAAGGGTGGAGCGGAGCCCCCGAGGGCTCAGGGTCGTGCTTTTCAGCTTTCAGCAGAGGAGGTCAGAGCAGTGCCGGATGCAGTTGTGGGTATGTTCCCTTCTTGATATCTTGTTATCTTGTGATTAATCTGGAGTATTGTTATCTGATAGTTTTGTTGCGTGGTCTTCGGTTTGATTATCGTTGTTCTTTGAGGGTTGGTATAGTTATGGGTTTAGTTTTGGGAATTTCATTGGTTATCTTTCATGGGGGTTATTAGTGGAAATCTGGCGTCTGGTTTGAATATTGGGTAGCATCTGCATTCTGAGGAGTCGTTAGCTGCCGATTGAGTTTCTTTCGAGCGAGATGATAAGTGTGGAAATGTGATTAAGGTCGCTAGTGCTAGTAGGAATCCATCCACGTGTAAGTGTTGGTTTTGTGCAGGGTTGTTTTGGGGGGTCGGTGATAGCGACTGGTGGTTGATAGTCAGTACCCTAAGTGGGGGAGAATTGGAAATTCTCCGGAAGGTCGATGGGCATGAGAGCTTGTTTGGCTACTTGGGATTCAACAGTGGTTCTGTCAGTCAAGAGTGCAGGCTGGTATGAGTAAGTGGCAGGCGTGCGGGGCGGGATACAGACCTAGGGCATTTAATTGTGGAGGGCCTGGGATCAGGCCGGGATCGAGTATGTATGATGGAGATAGAGTTCGGAACCCCTAGAGGGCTAGAACAGTATGCATAGGAGGATTTCCCGGAGAGATAACTCAGAGTGATGAATGCTAGTTGAGCGGTCCGGATAGACTGAAGGCCGGTAGGTGTACCAGTCAGGCCGAAGGCTCGGAGGACGGTCCAGCCAAACTAAAGGCCCTGGAGGGCGGTCCAGAATGGCTGAAGGTTTTGAGAGTGGTCCAGATTGGCTGAAGGCCTGGTAAGGCGGACCAGTCATGTTGAAGACTCTACATGTATTGTTAGACCGGTTCAAGGAAATGGGATGAGTATGTCGCGAGGTGTTAGCATTAGAAGGTCTGGCACCGGGTATTGATCTTGATTGGTGGAGATGGTGCATGGACTCGAGAGTCCTTGCGAACAGATTCAGTGTATCGGGTTTTTCCTAACTCGAGGACACCAAGGCCAGTTCATTGTGGTTATGAGATTGCGGTGGAGAACTCGTGGGAGTTGCTATGAGGTTGAAGCATGTGTCATCCTGTCAGCAAGAAAGGGGAAGTTGGGTTTCGGGATTCGTTGGTTGTGTCTTGAGGAACCTGGTCCGGTGAATGCCAGGTGGTGCATTGCGGGGGTAGTTCTAGAGTAGAGTTTTCGTAGACTTCGAGGACGAAGTCTAATTTAAGTGGGGGAGAATTGTAATGCCCCGTTCTTAAAGTATTTAATTATGAGTCCTTGAGATTTAAAAGAAAGGGGAGTGTTGGTCCTTTTTATGGGAAATGGGTTTTATCCGAGAAGGTTTCGGACTGTTGTATGTTGTTAGAAGCATAGGGCTTCTCGCCACCCTTGTGTGAATGTAAAGTCTATTTGGAGCGAGTTTAGAGTAGAGGAGTTGCGGCGTTTTGAAGATGATAATTGATTATAGCTCTGAATGGAAAAGTGGAAAAAAAAAGGGGTTCCATGCAAGCAATGCATGTGTTTTGGAGTTTGGCAGGGTACGCCCAGCGTAGTAAGGCAAAATGCGGGGGGGGGGGGGGGCAAGGGAGATTACGGCCAACATACTAAAAGTACGCCCAGCGTAATCTCAGAAACCCCAAACCCTAATTTTAGGGTCAGCCACTATATAAGGAACATGTTGGTTCATACCTTAGCCTCCATAAGCTCACCCTTAACCTCAGAAACCCTAGAAACTCGTATTCCCTCCATTGTTGGGTGTGTTTGGTCTTGGAAAGCTCATTTAGGCAAAACAGAAGCTAGAAGAAGAAAGGAGAAGTTGTCAAAGAAGGAGAGGAACGATTGGAGCTTGTAGATCTGGAGAGATATCATCCTTCGGAGCTTATTTGAGGTATAAAGCTTCTTGCTTGCGAATTATTTTGCATAGATCTAAGTGTTGTGAAGATTTGGCATCATTCTTGTCCCAAAAGTCCTTATCTTTAATCATGCTTTGTGTTGGCCGAGATTATCTATCCTTTCAGACCTTAGGAGAGGTCTTGAGTGAGAAAAATGAGGTCCCAAGGGTTGTGGTTGTTCCATGTGTGAGATATATAGGTCTTAATGGATTAAGACCTTTGATTAAGAGCTTTATGGACGTCCCAAGTGATAAAGTTTAAGACTTTATGAATCTTAGGCATATTTGGCCTAGGGATCTGAAGTTTGGGCTTAAGAGCTTAAGCCATTAAGAGGTTATAAGGACTTAATGAATTGCAAAGTTACGCCCCACGAAGCTCTTGAGTACGCCCCGCGTAGCGGGCCAGTTCCCCGATCCTCATCTGTGATTCAACGCGTACGCCCCGCGTACCAAGGAGGGTACGCCCAACCTACTCCCCCTGATTGGACTTTAATGTTGGGCCTTAGAGTTTGGGCCGTTTGTGGGTTGTTGGTTTATGGGCCATGACTGGAATTTTTGGATAGAGTATTTTGGGCCCAATTATTGTTATGGACCTTGGTTCTAGGCCCATTTGGTGAGGTGGGCCCAATTTGGTAAATTGGGCCAATATTGGACTTTGTATAAGATTTGGACTTTGGCCTTGGCCCGATAAGTGGATGTATGCTTGGCCTAATATGTATTTGTGCTATGTTGGGTAGTTCGGAATTTGCGTTGAGTTGGTAATTCGAGAATCTGCTTCATCAGCTCAGAGTATCGGAAATCGCGAGGTGAGTTATCCTCAATATATCAACAGGGTCTAAGGCACGAAGGTCGGTCCTTTATCGGATTGAGATCCGGGTATTTATTGTTATGTTATTGCTTTGATATGTTTGCATCCTGGTAGCTAGGATGGTATATATTAGAGATCTAGTTAAGATCGGTATCCTGATATGTAGGGTGATGCTATGCTAGTGACCGGTTAGGTTGGTGTCGTGGTTAGGATGATGATATGTTATGTGATCTGTTCAATCGGTTTGTTGACTGTGAACTGTTATATATGATTGTATTTTATGTGCACATGGTTGTTTGGACTGGAGTTGGGTGGAGTCGGGTCCTGCTTTGTGCTGTAGGCCAAGATACCCCGGGCGGACCGGTTGTTCCGAAGGCCCAACAAGCGGTCTGGATAGGCTGTAGGCCCCACGAGGGCGGACCAGACGTGTCAAGGCTCGGAGAGTGGACCAGGCTGACTGAAGGCCCGATGCGGGCGGACCAGTCATACTGTAGACTCAGAGAGTGGATCAAGTGGGTTGAAGGCTCGGTGCGGGCGGACCAACCAGACTGCAGACTCGAGGGACATGACTAGACTCGGAGGGTGGACCCAATGGACTGAAGGCCCAATATGGCAGACCAGTCACACAGTAGACTCGATATGCATGGTTATTCTGTGATCGGTTATGATATGACATGTTATACGTGTATGGTATATGTGGTTCGTATTTTTGGGGTATCTCACTAAGCTTTCGGGCTTACAGTTGTGGTTTAAAGTTTTTTCAGGTTCTTCAGGAGACCGTGGCAAGGCGAAGGCGTGATCGTATCGCCCCTCGTGTTTATGTTTTATGACATGGTTCTGGGAATACTCTAATAATAAATATATTGAAAACCTTTTTGTAATAACATTATTAAAATGGGTTGTTTTTGAAAAGTTTAAATTTTGTTGAAATTTTTGGTCGTTACAAATATTCCATCTGCGAGACGCTTGCTTTAGTCCACAAATGGACTTCTCAAGCTTACGCACTATATTGGGATGCTTCGCATTGACAAAACCCTCTGGCTGAGCCATGTAAACATCCTCAGCTAACTTCCCATTAAGGAAAGCGGTTTTGAAATCCATTTTCCATATTTCATAATCATGAAATGCAGCAATGGCTAGCATCACCCTAATAGATTTTAACTTCACAACTGGGAAGATGTTTCATCATAGTCAACTCCGGGATTTTGAGTGAAACCCTTCGCAACCAATCGAGCCTTATAGGTGTTCACATTCCCATCCATTTCGTTCTTCTTCTTGAATATCTATTTGCACCCGACCGTCTTATGACCTGGTACATTGTCAACCGAAGTTCAAAATTGGTTGTCATGCATGGACCGAATCTCGCTGTCCATCGCCTCTTTCCACTTGGCAGACTTCGGGCCTTCCATGGCTTCCTTATAGCTGTCAGGTTCGTCCATATTTATTAGTGAACCGTCACTAATAAACGTATCACCATCACTTGTTATATGAAAACCATACAACACGGGTGGAACACTAACTCCACTGGAATGTCTAACAGGTAATGATTCGTCAATCGGTTCAACCGGATTTTCCTCCTCGGGTTGAGCGCCATCGTTAGAGGATCCTTCATCGCTCAAATCTTGAAGCTCTTCAAGATCGATTTGCCTCCCACTGTCCCCTTGTCTTATGAGTTCGTCTTCTCAGAACACCCCTCTCCTCGCAACGAAGACAACATTATCACTTGGTCTATAGAAGAGATATCCAAATGACTTATGCGGGTAGCCGATGAAAATACACCGCTCACTACGAGGTTCGAGCTTGTCATAAGTTTCTCGTCTTATGAAATCCTCGCAACCCCAAACCTTGATATGTGCTAACGAAGGAGCTTTCCCTGTCTACATCTCATGAGGTGTTTTGGCAACCTTCTATATAGGGACTAAGTTAAGGATATGAGCAGTAGTCTCTAAGGCATACCCCCAGAATGAGATAGGTAGTGAAGCACGACTCATAATGGAACGAACCATGTCTAACAAGGTTTGATTATGCCTCTCAGCTACATCATTCAACTGCGCTGTCCTAGGTGGCGTCAATTGTGAAATGATTTCGCATTCCTTGTAGTAGTCGTGGAATTCAAGGCTTAGGTACTCTCCACCTCGATTGAATCGAAGCATCTTGATTTTCGTGTCCAACTGATTCTCCACTTCTTGGAATTTTCCATACTAAAATGTTTTATTACCTTGTCCAATAAAGTATACTGACTAAGTCCAATTAGTCTTTTACTCCTGTTTCTCACTATCATTATTCCCAAAATATAGGCAACCTCTCCGAGGTCATTCATAGTGAAAAACTTCCTAATCCAGGACTTTACTTCCTACAACGCCGGGATGTTGTTTCTTATGGGTAGTATATCATCGACATACAATATGAGGAACCTTACTATACTCCTACTGCCTTTGACATATACACATCATTCATCTTCTCTCCGCAGAAAACCAAACTCTTTGACTTTCTCATCGAAACAAAGATTCCATCTGCGAGACGCTTGCTTTAGTCCATAAATGGACTTCTCAAGCTTACGCACTCTATTGGGATGCTTCGCATTGACAAAGCCCTCTGGCTGAGCCATGTAAACATCCTCAGCTAACTTCCTATTAAGGAAAGTGGTTTTGAAATCACTTTTCCATATTTCAAAATCATGAAATGCAGCAATGGATAGCATCATCCTAATAGATTTTATCTTCGCAACTGGGGAGATGGTTTCATCATAGTCAACTCCGGGATTTTGATTGAAACCCTTCGCAACCAATCGAGCCTTATAGGTGTGCACATTCCCATCCATGTTGGTCTTCTTCTTGAATATCTATTTGCACCCGATCGTCTTATGACCTGGTACATTGTCAACCGAATTCCAAAATTGGTTGTCATACATGGAATGAATCTCGCTTTCCATCGCCTCTTTCCACTTGGTAGACTCTGGGCCTTCCATGGCTTCCTTATAGCCGTCAGGTTCGTCCAAATTTATTATTGTACCATCACCAATATACATATCACCATCACTTGTTATAAGAAAACCATACAACACGGGTGGAGCACTAACTCAACTGGAGTTTCCTCCTCGGGTTGAGCGCTAGCGTTAGAGGATCCTTCATTCCTCAAATCTTGAAGCTCTTCATGATCGATTTGCCTCCCACTATCCCCCTGTCTTATGAGTTCGTGTTCTCAGAACACCACTCTCCTCGCAATGAAGAAAACCTTATCACTTGGTCTATAGAAGAGATATCCAAAGGACTTATGCGAGTAGCCGATGAAAATACAACGCTCACTATGAGGTTCGAGCTTGACATGAGTTTCTAGTCTTACCAAAGCCTCGCAACCCCAAACCTTGATATGTTCTAATGAGGGAGCTTTCCCTGTCTAAATCTCATGAGGTGTTTTGTCAACCTTCTATATAGGACTAAGTTAAGGATATGGGTGGTAGTCTCTAAGGCATACACCCAGAATGAGATAGGTAGTGAAGCACGACTCATCATGGAATGAACCATGTCTAACAAGGTTTGATTATGCCTCTCAGCTACACCATTCAATTACGATATCCTAGGTGGCGTCATTTGCGAAATGATTTCGCATTCCTTGAGGTAGTCGTGGAATTCAAGACTTAGGTACTCTCCACCTCGATTGAATCGAAGTAACTTGATTTTCCTATCCAACTGATTCTCCACTTCTTGAAATCTTCCATGCTAAAATTTTGTATTACCTTATCCAATTAAGTATCCTGACTAAGTCCTATTAGCGTTTTACTCCTGTTTCTCACTATCCTTATTCCCAAAATATAAGAAACCTCTCCGAGGTCATTCATAGTGAAACACTTCCTAATCCAGGATCTTACTTACTGTAGCACCGGGATGTCGTTTCCTATGGGTAGTATATCATCGACATACAATATGAGGAACCTTACTATACTCCTACTATCTTTGACATATACACATGATTCATCTTCACTCCGCAGAAAACCAAACTCTTTGCCTTTCTCATCAAAACAAAGATTCCATCTGCGAGACGCTTGCTTTATTCCATAAATGGACTTCTCAAGCTTACACACTCTATTGGGATGCTTCGCATTGACAAAGCCCTCTGGCTGAGCCATGTAAACATCCTCAGCTAACTTCCCATTAAGGAAAGCGGTTTTGAAATCCATTTGCCATATTTCAAAATCATGAAATGCAGCAATGGCTAGCATCACCCTAATAGATTTTATCTTCGCAACTGGGGAGATCGTTTCATCATAGTCAACTCCGAGATTTTGAGTGAAACTCTGCGCAACCAATCGAGCCATATAGGTGTGCACATTCCCATCCATGTTGGTCTTCTTCTTGAATATCTATTTGCACCCGATCGTCTTACGACTTGGTACATTGTCAACTGAATTCAAAAATTGGTTGTCATACATGGACTAAATCTCGTTGTGCATCGCCTCTTTCCACTTGGTAGACTTCGTGCCTTCCATGGCTTCCTTATAGCTATCAGGTTCGTCCAACTTTATTAGTGTACCATCACTAATATACGTATCAACATCACTTGTTATATGAAAACCATACAACACGAGTGGAACACTAACTCCACTGGAATGTCTAAGAGGTAATGATTCATCAATCGGTTCAACCGGAGTTTCCTCCTCGGGTTGAGCGCCAGCGTTAGAGGATCCTTCATCTCTCAAATCTTGAAGCTCTTCAAGATCGATTTGCCTCCCACTATCCCTTTGTCTTATGAGTTCGTGTTCTCAAAATACCCCTCTCCTCGCAACGAAGACAACATTATTACTTGGTCTATAGAATATCCAAAAGACTTATGCGGGTAGCCGATGAAAATACACCGTTCACTACGAGGTTCAAGCTTGTCGTGAGTTTCTCTTCTTACGATAGCCTCGCAACCCCAAACCTTGATATGTGCTAACGAAGGAGCTTTCCCTGTCTACATCTCATGAGGTGTTTTGGCAACCTTCTTCCTAGGGACTAAGTTAAGGATATGGGCGGTATTCTCTAAGGCATACCCCCAGAATGAGATAACTAGTGAAGAACGACTCATCATGGAACAAACCATGTCTAACAAGGTTTAATTATGCCTCTCAGCTACATAATTCAACTACGGTGTCCTAGGTGGCATCAATTGTGAAATGATTTCGCATTCCTTAAGGTAGTCGTGAAATTCAAGACTTAGGTACTCTCGACCTTGATTGAATCGAAGCATCTTGATTTTCCTGTCCAACTGATTCCCCACTTCTTGTTTAAACTCTTTGAACTTTTCAAAGGTTTCTAACTTATGCTTGATTAAGTAGATATACCGATATCTATTATAATCATTAGTGAAAGTCACATAGAAGCTGTTCGTATCCCTTGTGGTGGATCTAAAGGGTCCACACACATCGGTGTGTATGAGATCCAATAAACCCTCACCCCTTTCACAAGTTCCATTGAATAGTGACTTGGACATCTTTCCAAGTAAAGAAGACTCGCACACATCATCGTCCCTAAGGTCGAATAACTCCAACAATCCTTCCTTTTGGAGTTGGGCTATGTGTTTCTTGTTGACATGTCCATGACGACAATGCCACAAGCATGATTTATCCAAACTATTGGAAGAATCAATACACAACACATCATTTCCTAAATTATCTACGACCATCACAGTTTCATATATTCCATTACAAGGAAATGCTTCAAAATATAAAACACCATTCATATAAGCATAAATAGAACCCTTTTCATTATCTAATGAATATGTATATCCTTGTCTATATAAACCATGAAAAGAAATTATGTTTCGTGCCATATCTAGCGAATAGAAACAATTATTTAAATGTAAACCTAATCCATTACTAAGAACTAAGGAATAAACTCCAATCTTGGTGACTAGTGATGATCTTCTGTTTCCCATGATTAGGTTTATCTTCCCATGCTCCACATCCCTATTTCTTCTTAGTCCTTGCAAATCAGAACATATGTGAAAACCCCATCCTGTATCAAGAACCCAAGAAATAGCATGTGATGATTCATGAGATTTAATAGTGTAGATACCTGCGAACGACGACTTGATCTTCCCATTCTTGATAGCTTACAAATACTCTGGGCAACTTTGTTTACAATTCCCTATCTTGTGGCAGTGGTGGCACTCTGCCTCCTTAGGGCTAGAGTTGGGTTGAGCAGAACTAGCCTTGGTTCCACTAGAAGAGGTACCATCTTGGGACTTTCCCTTGTGATTGCTCGTTGTTGGGAGTCTTCCTCTTCTTACCTTTCCTTCGCCTTATTGCCAAGTCAGGGGCAATAGTGGGGTAAGGGACATGTATCCCTATGAGATGCATCAAGACTTGCTGTACGGTTATCCATACACGCTCCATCGAACTATGGCAAACAATGAGTCACTCTTTGCCACCTTTTCTTAGAGCCTAATTAGTGATGGTTAACCACACATGCTCCACTAACATCTTAGCAAGGGTACAAAGTGTAATATCATGGAATTGCATCAATTCACATTTGCCTAAAGTAACTAAGATTGAGAATTTTGGAAAAAACAGTTAGTTATTTTTATAATTCATTATACTTATTAATGAGGAAAGGGATGCCCTATCATACCCGCTTGGCTAACGACCATCCACCAATCAAGGAAGCCGTGGGTGAGAGTGGACACCCATTAAACAGTCATTTTATAGGCCATAACCTTATACCGTCCTTATAGACCGACTTCGTGAATGAGGCCTACTAATGGTAAGACTAGCATTTTAAGTTATACATACATACATAAATACATACATACATACATACATACATACATACATACATACATACATACATACATACATACACACATACATTACATATATATATATATATATATATATATTAATCTTGTAATAATTTAATAGTATAGGGTGAATTTTTAAACTAGTAAAATTCTAGGGTTTGAAATTTAAATAATTCAAATTGAACTTTTAATCAGAAAGTTAAATTTCAAAACTTGAGGGGAAGTTTTAAACTTTTGAAAACACAAAGGATCAACTAGCAAATAATTTAAAATTAAATTAATTTAATGATTATCAAGACTTGACCAAATCAATTTTATTCACAAGATAATTCATCAAATAATTTAAATAATCTAATATTATCATAAAAGGTATTTATTAATCAAATAAATGGTAATTATCTTTTGTTTTGAAAAGGATAAACATATAAAAGCAATAAAATTCAGATTTTATTATTCAAAAACTATTTTGGAAATTATCCTTTAGCAAAACAGCAAGAAATCCCAAAAATCCCTCTGTCTGACGCTTCGACTCGCCGAATCCCCTTATAGACTCGTCGAGTTCATCCTACTAATCGAACCCACATTGGGGCTCGCCGAGTCCGCTAGGCAGAGGACCCAAAAACTTAATTTTCAAGAATGAATGAAACACAAAGCATCAAATACAATAGAATCTAATCAAGGATCTGATACCACTAATGGGTTTGACACAAAATAACATCCTATGTGCTCATGCAAACCCTAATGCTTGGATATAGGCTTCTCTATTGTACATGTTATTCATCCAACACTTGTAAACCCTAGATCTAGTGTATATAGTTCGAAATTAACATAACAAAACATATCTAGATGATTATCTCTTCTTGAAAGCTTGAATCTTCTTGTCCTTGGAGCTTAGAGACTCAAATGTCACTCCTCTAATGTTTTACAAACACCACAAGAAAGAGGATGATCTTGGAGTGAGGTTGGAAGATATAGAATTCGGCTCTGGTACTCTTAGAATTAGGGTTAGTCAATTTATGAAGCCTTAGGGGTCTATTTATACTTATGCTGCTAGGGTTTCAGTCAAAACCCTAATTGGATAGCTTAGGCCTTAAGCAGTCCAAAGAACCTTCTAGAATAAAGGCCTTATATGAAATTAGATGGGCTCCCACTCTCAATTTCATCCACCCCTTTAATTCCAAAAGATTCTCAACCCAAATCAACTATCACACACTTGACAATTCCAATCCCCTTTGTTTAATTAATTTCTTTTAGCCACATAATAAATTCATAATTAATTCTTGTCTAATGTTAATTAAAATATATGATTTCTCCTTTTAATACACTATTCATATTACATATTAATAAATCATAATAACCTCTTTACTCATAAATCATCCTATCATGTTGCTTTGGTGAAGGAAACCCAAAAGGACCACACACAACCGGGTCAAATACTTACCAAATATAGTTATAGACTTAGACATTAATCCAACAGATTTATGACTTCATAATGGACATATTGCATGTATGGGACATGGGGACCAATAGAGTTTGCAACTTTAAGCTTCAAGAGGTCATGAAATGGTCAGATCTAGCTTGATAACCCCTGAAATCCACATCTTTTGGACAACTCAACCAAAACCCCAAAAATGATGCTTAAACATCAAGTAAGGAGATCTAGATGAATACATGACAAGTGTGACGGCTCTATAGCTCAAAAATGTTGCCTTCGATGAAGAGTTTCTGGATCTAAAGCTCCTCCTTCAAGCTAGATGCTTCCCACCTTCAAGCTCCTTTCAGGAATCACCAAAAACCACACTTTCTGCTCACCGCACTCAAGATGCAAGATGTAATACGAATCTAGGGTTTCTCTAGACAGGGAGGCTGGTAAGGAGGTCAAACAAGATGGTTTAAGTCCTTTATATAGGGCGCAACACCAAAAAATTAGGGTTTCATCTTTGTCCATCAACTCATCGAGTTGGGGCTCCCTAACTCATTGAGTTCGATCCTTAAACTCCACAACCAAAAAGATTCCTACACGACGAGCTGGAGCTCTCCAACTCATCGAGTTACAGTCCAAAACGTCAAAAGATGTTAATAAATGAATAATACATGGACCAAGCGTTACAAATCTCCCCCACTTGAACTAGACTTTGTCCTCAAAGTATGCTGATGCAAAAAGATCCTTATAATGCTTCCTTGTCTCGTCCTCCGGCTCCCAGGTCCATCTGGAGCCTCTTCGGTGCTGCCATTGCAACTTTACTAGCTTCACTTCTTTGTTCCGGAGGGCTTTCGTTTCTCTATCCAAAATCACAATGGGCTTTTCCACATAATTCAGGCTCTCATCAGTTTGAATATCATCAAGCGATATAACCATCGACTCATCAGCCACACACTTCTGCAATTGTGAAACATGAAATGTACAGTGGATTTGCGCAAGTGTAACGACCCAAATTTTCAAAAGAAAATTTTCATTTTTAATTAACCAAAATATTTCCATAGACCATGAGGTTTCCAAATATAATTTTTTCCAAAATTCATAACCATTACAAATTTATTTCAAATCATCAGAGTGTCTCATAAAATGCCCGAGAGAGAGTGCACACCATGCCATCAAATATTGCCCTTGCCCTTGGCTTCAGATGTACCTGAAACAAATCCACAAACTGTAAGCTAATGCTTAGTGAGTCCCCCAGAGCATACCCCACATACAATCCACAATCCACAAATCACATTAGCTATAAAATATATCTCTACCACATAAGCCATGTATACAAACATATAAGGATGTCATGGGCTCCTCCCAAGGTCTTCATCCATGATGTCATGGGCTCCCCCACATGGACTTACACCAAAGTGCCATGGGCTCCCCCATAGTCTTTAGATAGAAAGCCATGGGCTCCCTACATGGTCTAACATCCAAGTGCCATGGGCTCCCCCATGGTCTTTGCTTGAAAAGCCATGGTCTCCCCTACATGGTCTTACATCCAAGTGCATGGCCTCCCCCATGGTCTTTGCTTGAAAAGCCATGGGCTCCCCCACATGGTCTTACATCCAAGTGCCATGAGCTCCCCCCATGGTCTTTCCCTACAAGTATCACATATATAGCTAGAATATTACCAAACATATATAACTATCATATCACATATCTCTACAACAAGAATACCACATATCTCTACACAACAAGTATACCATCTATCATAAAATGGTCCAACCTTTGTGCCTTGGACCCATTGGTATGCTGAGAAAAATCACCTCTCGTGAATGTACAATTGACAAGCTAAGATTAGCTAATCCCCCATGTGCTACTCCAAATCAACCGCCTATAATCATCATGTAATTAGCTCGTTAAAATCTCTTACACACCCCTAAAGTCAACCCTAGTCAACCCTGCTCAATAATCAAGGTCAACAGTCCATGTTGACTTCTACTTGTCGAGTGTGTCCAACAACTCATCGAGTTTTCTGAGTAATTCCTCCACTCGTCAAGTTACCTGTGTAACTCGATGAGTCCCTCTGAAAACTCTTGAATATTGAACCAGAATCTCATGAAATTGAAAACTCATGACAACTGAAAACTCATTCGAAATACCTGAAAACGGTTAAACCCTATTCGACTCGTCGAGTCAGCTAAGGGACTCGACGAGTTCCTTCAGTATCCTTCAAGTTTATCCCTTTCCAGTAGGATCTAACATCCCAAACTCCAGATCCAAACTCTCCTAGTGCAGATATCACGTAAAGTTGCAAACTTTATGTGCATGCAAGGTCCTCCAAGGCTATAACTTCAAAACTAGGCTTCCTACCAGGTTCTCATTCATGGAAAGGGCTAAGCTAGATAAAGTGAGTGACTTTATGTCCTTGGGGACCTAGAGAGGTCCAGATCTGGAACCATTTCCTTGTGATAAGTCCATATTTAAGTTTGACCCCATTTTGCACCCAAAAGTGACCACGTTCTACCATGAAATAAGATCTAAGTAATTAGAGATCAAGGTGGTAACTTTTTACCTCTAAATGAATGCTCAGAACCCGTAGATGCTGGATCCCAAGCTTTCTCCCTCCTTCAATCGCTTCTATCTTCAAGTTTCCTTCTTCAAAGGAACAAATTTCACTCTCTAAGCTCCACATACACTCAAAAAAAACTCAAATATGCAGCTAGGGTTTCTTTTGGACTGTAAGTACGATAAGGGAAGCTACAATGAGCAATAAGTCCTTTAAATTGGGTACCAACCTCTAAAATTTAGGGTTCGTCTACAACACCTACTCGTTGAGTCGGGGCTTCCAACTCGTTAAGTAGGGTCGAAATCCCGCATCAACCAAAATGTCTTTACTCAACGAGTTGGACTCCCAATTCGCCTAGTCTACACATAAAAACCGTAAACTTAATTAAATAATACTTGTAACAGGTGTTACACCAAACTCCTCAGGCAAGTCCAACTAATACCCAACCTTGCCCACCTAGGAGATAATTGGAAATGGGCCAATAAAATTGGGGACCAGCTTACCCCGCCTCCTGAACCGAATAACACCCTTCCAGTGTGACACCTTTAGGAGTACCATATCCCCGACCTAAAATTTAATGTCCGATCTGCACCTATCTGCATAGTTCTTTTTCCTTCTCTACACTTTCTAAAGCCGGTTGTGAACCCGCTGAATCAACTCGGTCATCTTAAGTACCACTTCGGTACTCCCCTTAACTCGATATCCGACCTCCCCCTAGCAAATTGGAGTCCTGTATCTCCGACCATAAAGTGCCTCAAACGAGGGTTGGTTAATACTAGCATGATAATTATTGTTGTATGAGAACTATGCTAGTGGAAGGTAAGTATCCCAACTCCATCTGAAATCCAATACACATACCCGAAACATATCCTCGAGCGTATGAATCGTCTGCTTACTCTGACCATCAGTCTGGGGGTGATAAGCAGTGCTAAAATGCAACTAAGCTCCCAACTACTCATGGAACTTCCTCTAAAACCTGGAGATGAAACGAACATCACGGTCCGAAACTACAGACACCGGCACCCCGTGCCTAACCACCACTTCCCGCACATAAATATCTGCTAACTTCTCAGCGGAAATACTCTCGAAGATCGGAATAAAATGAGCACTCTTGGTCAACTTATCCATAATAACTCAGATGGATTCCACACCCCGAGTCGTCCTTGGTAACTTCGTGATAAAATCCATAGAAATATCTTGTCGTTTCCACATGGGAATAGGTAGCGGCTGCATCTTGTTGTGGGGCCTCTGATGCTTGGCTTTGACCTTCGTGCATGTAAAACACCGCTCAACAAACCATGCAATCTCCCACTTCATGCATGTCTACCAATAACTCAATCTCAAGTCTCGATACATCTTCGTGGCCCCCAAATGGATAGAAAACTTGGATTTATGCGCCTCCTCCAAGATCTTTTGCCTTACATCCCCGGAAGTCAGCACCCAAACTCTACCACACTGGGTCAATAAACCCCGACCATCTCGAACAAAAAGTGGAATATGCCCTCAAATCCTAGCCATCTTCCAGTTCTCCTTCTTCAGTCCTTCAACCTGAGCCTCCTTGATCATATCCAATAGAGGTGAAATCACCTTCATCGTCATTCAAACATCCAGGATCGGAGCACTCACCACCTTACGGCTCAAAGCATCGGCTAGTACATTGGTCTTCCCGAGATGATACAAAATTTTTCAATCATAATCTTTTACTACATTGAGCCATCTCCTATGTCGCATGTTCAAATTCTATTGATCCTTTAAATACTTTAGACTCTTATTATTAGTGAAAATGGTGCACTTGACCCCATACAAGTAATGTCTCCAAATCTTGAGGGAAAACACCACCGCCCCCAATTTTAGGTCATGGGTGGGGTAATTTACCTCATAAGGCCTGAATTGCCTCGAAGCATAAGCAATCACATGCCCCCTCTACATCAGAACCAAACCTAATCCCAAAATAGAAATGTCACGATACACTACAAAGTCATCCAATCCATCGGGTAGTGCTAAAATCGGGGCCTCATATAATCTTTGCCTCAAGGTCTCGAATGCCGACTGCTGATTTGGACCCTACCGTAAGGTCACGCTTTTCTTGGTCAATTGGGTCAAGGGTACGACTATCTTGGAGAAATTCTAAATAAATCTCTGATAGTACCCCGCTAGACCTAAGAAACTTCTGATCTCGGATGCATTCTTCGGAACCTCCAAACGCATTACCGCCTTGATTTTGGCCGGATCGACCAAAATACCCTCGTGATTAATGATGTCCCCAAAAACTGCACCTCACGCAGCCAAAAATCACATTTTGATAATTTGGCGTATAGCCTCTCCATCCTCAAGGTATCTAATACCTCTCTCAAATGCCGCTCGTGCTGCTCCTTAGTCTTAGAATAGACCAAAATATCATCAATGAAGACTATCACAGATCGATCCAGCATCAATCTACAAACCTGATTCATTAGATCCATGAATGTCGTTGGAGCATTAGTGAGCCCGAATGGCATCACCACGAACTCATAATGAGTCCTGAATGTCATCTTTGGTATATCCTCATCCCTAATCCTGATATGGTGATATCCCAACTGAAGATCAATCTTGGAAAACCAAGATGCACCCTGGAGTTGATCGAACAAATCATCAATCCTCTGAAGCAGATAACGATTCTTTATCGTTAGCTTGTTCAACTCCCAATAAGTGATACGCATCCTGTGTGACCCATCCTTCTTTTTCACAAATAGAATCGTTGCTCTCCATGGGGAACTGCTCGGACGAATAAATCCTCAGTCTAGAAGCTCTAGAAGGAGCGTAGACAACTCATGCATATCGGGTGGAGCTAGACAGTACGGTGCCTTGGATATCAGAGCTACACCAGACACTAAATCAATACGGAACTCCACTTGCCTCTCTGGAGGTACCCCTAGCAACTCCTGGGGATATAGGTCGGGAAACTCTCGCACAACCGAAACGCTGCTCAAATCTAGCATGGTCTCAACCTTCATGTCGAAAACATAAGCTAAGAACCCAAAACAACCCTTATGGAGACGCCTCCTAGTCCTCGCAGCCGAAAAGAGAGCTGGAACATACGACGCTCCCTCTCTCTCCATGAATAAAAAATCAGGTCTCCCCTACTTGGGGTTCGAAGTCTCACTAGATAACGCTTACAGTCTATCATGGCCCCATTGGGCCCAACCAATCCATCCTGACGATTAGCTTGAATCCCCGCAAAGAAATCAGAACCAAATCGATAGAAAACCTCTCCCCGAACACATTCAGAACGCTCCTCTTATAAACCCTCGCAACACTCATGGTGCGGTCATCTGCAATCTCTACCTCAAGTGGGGAATCTATGGTCCCCGGAGCATCCGAAACTTCTTGTTGAGCGCAAGGGATATAATGATCGAGTAGCCCCCGAATCAAAGAGAACATGGGCCGACAAACCATTGACCAGAAAGGTCTCTATACAAAATCAAAATAACATAAGCATAAAAATAAAATAAACAAGCCAGAATAAATCACATACCAATCACGACATCTAGCGTTGCTTGGGCCTCCTCAGTACTCAATTGAAATGCACGACTCTTCACTATTGGAGCATCCGGCTTAATTCGGAGGACATCTATAATCCTTATTGTGGCAAGCGCAGACACCATGATAACTCTTCCTCCCAAACCAACCTCGGACATTCGACATTCTTATAACCGGTCTAGTTGAATGTGGAAACCAATCAAGCCCTTCTTAGGGAAATCCCGAATCATGTGACCCGACTGGCCACAAACATAACATCCTGAGCCCACTGGTCGGCAGGCTCCACTATGCAGCTTACCGCACTTAGCACAATGGCCATGACCCTGCTTGGAGGATCGGAGGTCTTAGGCTTTTTGTCCTGACCTAATGCTTCCTGTACCTACTCTGGCTTCCGCTTCGTGCGGTATCCAACTCAATTTCCCGTTCCCGGGCCTTCTCCACCATCTCATTCAGGGTCTTGCACCCCGATAAACTCACAAACTCATGAATATCATTTCTCATCGTGGAATGATAGATAGTCTTCTTCATCTCCTCATCCTCAACGTACTATTGAACCAAAAGTGCCCTCTCTCGAAACTTAGTGGTGATCTCCGCCACAGTCTCGGTAGTTTGCTGTAAATCCTACAACTCTCTCACCAAACGTTGCACCTCAATAGGTGGTGCAAACTCCCGATCAAACCTCCTCAAAAATCCTCCCATGTTATCTCATCCACATTGGATGATCCCACCTCATGAGTCACCTCCTCCCACCAATCTCATGGCCGATCCCTCAACATACAAGATGCGAACCCCATATTGGACGCATTAGGGAAACAACTCGGGCGATGGGCATCCTCCATATCTGTCACCTAGCATCGGCTAGTGATGGGATCCTGGACCCGAAGAAATCAGGAGCTCCACACGGCTTGAAATCCCTAAACAAGGGAGCTCAGTCCCCAATCTATCTTGCAACAATCTCGACTCAGAAGAACCTGAGCCTCTCCTCCATGATCTCCATGATTCCCTCGTTGAAGGTACTGAAAATCACTGGGGTAGCGTCAAGGATGCTACGAGTAACCTCGTCTACGATAAGGTCGCGCAACCTATCATCCATGGGCTTTGCACCAGAGCCCGAACCTGATCTAGATCTTGATCCTGAACCTCACGTGATCATTACCATCCTCAACTGGAAATATCACAAATAACCAAGATAAGGAAATCGAAAGGGATTCCTCCACACCATCCTCTTAATAGCTACCAGATCTATCATTGCTTCTGATACAGGTCTTGTGCTTTCAGTAGTATGGGCCCAATACTACCTTTCACACATACCTATACCTTCCCTAAGGCCATACCCGATATCCTTAAATCACCCAATCACAAATCATAACTCATAAACATAGCACTGAATTTAATCCTAGTCTGCCCTAGGATAATCAACCCTCACCAAACCAGAAATACAAATTAATCATACCAGGTTTCCCTATGCATGCAAGTTATACACAAAGAGAATCACATAGAGTGTCAAATAAAGCTACTACCCTAAACTAAAACCAAACAAGGAACATGAATAAGGTAGACTCCCTCATTCTAAAACTATGCAATCCTAAAAATGTACAACTTTGAAAGAATACACTTAGAAAATAGTCCATACAAGCATCTTTACATATATATAATATCATGACTAAAACATTTGGAATACTACTTAAGCTCGGCTAATTACGTGCATTGCATTCTCCCCTTTTGTAATAATTTTTTTTTAAGAATTTAAACTTTGGTTTCTTTTTTTTTTTTTTTTGAAAAGCAATTGTTATGATTCCCTCAGTTGAGTTGTAACACACCTAGAAGTGTGTCTGAATCTCTCAAAACAAGTCTCTGGTACCAACTTGTAATAGCTCGATTTTCATAAAATTTTTAAACTTTTATTTTCATAACCTCAACCATAGTGAATATAAAAATCCCAATAAATATCCATGTTATTTTGAAAATTCATGGGACCAATAAAGTTTGCAACTTTAAGCTTCAAGAGGTCATGAAGGGGTCAGATCTAGTTTGACAACCCTTGGAATCCACATCTTTTGGACAACTTAACCAAATCCCCAAAATCATGCTTAAACTTCAAATAAGGAGATCTAGATGAATACATGACAAGGTAACGACTTTATACCTCAAAACTATTTCCTTTGAAGAATAGTTTCTGGATCTAAAGCTCCTCCTTCAAGCTAGATGCTTCCCATCATTAAGCTCCTTTCAAGAATCACCAAAAACCACTCTTTTAAGCTTACCACACTCAAGATGCAAGATGGAATACGAATCTATGGTTTCTCTGGATAGGGAGGCTGGTAGGGAGGCCAGCCAAAAGGGTTAAAGTCCTTTATATAGGGTCTAACACCCGAAATTTAGGGTTTCATCTTTAGCCATCAGCTCGACGAGTTAGGGCTCCCTAACTAGTCGATTTGGATCCTTAAACTCTGTGGCCAAAAAGATTCCTAAATGACAAGTTGGAGCTCCCCAACTTGTCGAGTTCCAGCCCAAAACCTTAAAAATTGTTAAGAAATGAATAATACCTGGACTAGGCGTTACAAATTGATCTAAAGCCGCTTTAAAGACATAAAATTTGTTTGACCTGCTTTTGTGTAATTTTTTTGAGGTTATTGTAAATTACATCAAACTCGGTGCATTTTAGTCGCAAATCACACCACTTCAAGCTAATTTGCACGAGATTTCGTCTTTCACTTCCCATTAATGTGTAGAACACGCTTGTCGCTTTCTCCCCAAAAACAATTAAAGGTTTTACTATATCCTTCAATTAGATCTTTGGAAGTTGATGCCCATGTCTCCACTAAATTTTCCTCTCACAATTTTGTCCATAGAACCCTATTGGTCATATTGGTTCGGACGCTTTTTTAATTTTTTGGTTGGGAAGGTGCTGGTGAGGATTGTGTTTCCAACACAAAATCTAACGAAAGAGGGGGTTGTGAAGGTGGTGCTTGTGATGGTTGTAGTTGGAAAGGTTATTGGTATAGGAAACTGGGTTGATTTTTTTTTTTGAAAAAGCGGTGCATGTTGGATAGGAGAACCGTTTTGGAGTAAATTAAAAAAATCCTTGAGGTGATTACATTGTCGGGAATTTTTGAGGAGTTGTATCTAACACAAAAGCATTATCGGGTTTGTGGTTTCTATTGTTTGGGGGAAGGGTGTATTTTGGTTGGGATCCATCGTTTTTGGTTGTAAAATAATTGTGTGTATTTGTGTAATAGAGAAAGAGAAGAATGGAACGACGTGTCAAACAGTCCGATTGCTCTCAAGCTCCCATTTTTCGTTGTCTTTTGTCTTCCCCATACCGATCCTCAACGACGAAGACCGGCCACGATAAGACGAGGTGGTGCGCATGGACCATAATTGTGGCCACATAGGCCACGGGCTAGTTCTTGGCTAGTATTTTGGAAGGTCTTAGATGGTTTGTCTTAGAATCAAGGGTTGTTGGCTCAAGTGTCTGTATGCTTTTGACAAGCCATTAACATATTTGTTAATAATAAAATTGAAAACATCTTCATCATTAACTTGAAAGATCTTGTATGTCCAAGAGTCATTATAGAATGATATTGCTAATAGCATATGATCATATAAGGTCACACCTTAAAACAAATCACTATTAATTGATTATTTATTAGTATAATTGATTATTAATAAATATTATCAACACTTATATTTAATTGGAAAAATATTATTTTATGAAAAATAATATTTACCAACATAATGAGAATTATTGTTTCTAGAAATAATAATAAAATAAAGAAAAAAAACTAGTTTAATATCATATGTTAGGAATATAAATGTTGTGTACAACTTTTTTAACACTTAGAGTAACCATTTAGTTAAAATGAAACTAGCTAGTTATGGGTAAATTGTAAAACCCTACATATTTTATCTTCTTGGCATGATGGCGGAAAACACATAGTGATGTAATAGTATTTCTTTTTGCATTGTTTAATACTTGATCCCATGCTTGTAAGAAGAGCATACTCTTGCTTTTACTTGCCTTGTTTTTAGAGACATGGTATGTAAATAAAGCAAAACTTTACTGCTCTTTTAGTTGGTTCTTTTATGCATGAAACTCTCTCTTTCTAGGCTGCCCATTGTCGAGAATTCTAGCCCCTCTCCCTCTTTTTCCATTCTTGCAAATGGTATTAGATATGAAGGATAATAAGTTGCTTTCTAACAAGACTTGTTTGGATATGTCTTAATATCTTAAAAGTAACTTATTTACAAGTGAAGTCTAACATATTGGTGTAGCTTCATTCTTTCATTGATGGATACATTATAGATAGCTTCTTCTTGGAGTTTTAATGTAATCTTCATCAACTTTCTATTTACCAAAATGAACCAAAGTCTTCAAGGGTTGTAAACTTCTTATTTCCTTTGGTTATATTTTAATCTTTCTAAGTTTTTCAAAATGATCATTGGTGTATGAAAATGGCTTTAGTTTATTCAATTTATTAAATGCTTTTGTTGCTAATTACATCGAATTTGTAACTATAATAAGACTAACTTGAATAAAAACCCAACACAACTTTCTTGTTAATGTTCATTAATTGTCAATAGTGCTCGGGACTAAATTTGTATTTAGATGATTTAATAAATGATAAATTACCAAATTAATGGTAGCAGTCATGTTTATCATCTACAAGGAAAGGAGAGTGGTAATTCATTATCAATAAACTTTGAAAGACAGACGAAAATACAAGACAAAATAGAAATATGGTTCCTATGGTATGCATTTTTCATGGGTTTTCGTCCAAACCCCAATTTCATTCATTATTTATCTATTTAAATAATTAAAAAATAATAACCATCTCTCTCTCTCTCTCTCTCGCACACACACACACACACACACACTCTCTCTCTCTCTCTCTCTCTCTATCTATCGTATACCCACATGTATACTTTTTTACTTCATCTTCTTCCTCTTCTATCCGTGCGAACTCTCCTAAAAATTATAACACATCACACGTATATACACACATCATGCATACAAACATATACACACAACTCAATAAAGATGAAGATGAGGGAAAACTACACCCATTTTCCACCTTTGTTTGTTTAATTATAGGCTGTATGTAACCCTATTTAATCTACATATTTCTTTAACCTCATGTTTCAGTAGGATTAGCGAAGCTTAGTGAGATTTTAAATATTCAAACCCCAATAATCTTCATTAGGGAGACGAGTATGACAAATTCAGGTTACAGAAAGAACAATCAGAAGCTATGGAAAGAACCAGAAGAAATTCAAACCTAGATTCGGGTCTAATTCTTTCTAGAATGTTCTCTCAAGTTCCCTCAATGGGTGTGGAGAGTTTATGCCTAGCAGAGAAGGTAGCATACAAGAAGCATTATGATGGAATTTGGTGGGAAGGTCGTGCACCAACAAAGGAGGAAGGGTAAAAATAGACACATAAGCATTATAATGGTCTCTCGAGCTCTCTCCCTCCCTCTCACACACATACACACACAAACTCTCCTTCTCTCTCTCTCTCTCTCTCTCTCTCTCTCTCTCTCTCTCTCTCTTTAACAGATCCATTTCTACACTTCCTTCACTGCAATCTGCACCTCCCCAATTTATTTGTGTGTGGTAACAAAAGAAAATCACATCCCCTCGTTCCTAAATTGACAACCGACCATAGCCTTTGTAGGTATGTGTGCTCTAGTATCATCAGTTGATTTTTTTTGTTTTGAATTGCATTTTTTTATTTTTAATTTGATGTTAAGAGGATTCTCATTCTTGGAGTTCTTAAGTCTTTTCCAGATTTTACACTGAATATTCAATGTTATCGTTTTGTATTATTATGGGTTGAATAATATAAATAATCTATTTGAGTTTCTCTAATTGAAATTGTTTTGAGAATCAACTTTCTAGATCATTCTTATTGGTTGTTCTACATGTGGGATGATTTCGATGAATTTCTCATAAGAATTTAATGCTCAATGTACGTGTTTAAGGTAGGCTATGAATTTTAATTGCTTAATGATCTTAATGTTTTTGTTTTGGTTTTTGGTTGGTAAGATGTCGAAGTTGTTGATTTCAATTTGGTGGAATTCGATGATCAAATGGTTTATTTTGTTTTTCCCGATGTTTTATGTTCCGATAGATTCATCTGTACGGAAGTATGTTTGGGAAAATTAATTTTCTAGATTAATGATATGTTGGATGATTCAAAGAGGAAATTGGTGTGGAGATTTAAGTTTTGATACACTGGATATATATATATATATATATATATATATATATATATATATATATATATATATATATATATATATATAGAGAGAGAGAGAGAGAGAGACAGAGAGAGAAAGAGAGAGAGAAAGAGAGATGGTTTTTTATTATTTTTTAGTTATTTAAATAAACAAATAATGAAAATAAAATAAAATATAAATACATAACGGTATTACAGTAATTTTAGTTTTCAAATGAATCATAACCACATAGAAATAGGGCTACAACAACCAAAAAGCCATATATATATATATATATATATATATATATATATATATATATATATATATATATATATATATATATATATATATATATATATATAGAGAGAGAGAGAGAGAGAGAGAGAGAAAGAGAGAGAGAAAGAGAGATGGTTTTTTATTATTTTTTAGTTATTTAAATAAACAAATAATGAAAATAAAATAAAATATAAATACATAACGGTATTACAGTAATTTTAGTTTTCAAATGAATCATAACCACATAGAAATAGGGCTACAACAACCAAAAAGCCATATATATATATATATATATATATATATATATATCAAAATTTAAACGAAAACCCATAAATAAGATATATTAGTTGTGAGACCGATGTATTACCTGAGTTAATTTCATATATATATATATATATATATATATATATATATATATATATATATATATATGTATTTCAAAATAAGAAAAATAATAAATTATTATAATCAAAATGTTTTTTATCGTTTAAATTTAAATAAATAAATTAAAGAAACTAATGAGCTTTAATTTTAGTAATTTTGAAATTAAAATGTAATTTGGTTAACCATTTATTAATATATTTATTTCAATTATTACATTAAAATATTATATGAAATTTAATAAAATAGAAAAATTCATAAAATGATAAGTGGAAAAAAATACATACATACCATTTTTACAGTTTTATTAAAACACAGTAAAAAAAAATAGATTTTATGAATATGCTCCGATTACCATAATTTTCTTGACAAGTGTTGTTTCAAATATAACGGTACAAACAATTCTAGTTGACTGACACTTGGAAACAAATGCAAACGACAATTTTGTTTTTAACTTTTAACAGAATTATATAGAACATTACATTTAGTCATTCTGTTTTTTCTAATTTCTTTTTTAATTTCTTCTTTTTGGAATATATATATATATATATATATATATATATATATATATATATATATATATAGAGAGAGAGAGAGAGAGAGAGAGAGAGGATCAGATGAAAACATTAATATTTTGTGAAAATACAAAAACATATTTTATCCTATAAAGGTGAAAACATTAAATATAATAAGTTTATATTTGAGTGGTGTTGTGGTAATATGGAATTAAAGGTGGTTTAACAATTGTTTTTTTTTTCACGTCGTCAACCACTTATACATTCAAGTTTTCATAATAAAAATGTCAGAAAATATGATTTATTAATACAAAACAATTTCTCATGTATCATCAATTATCATCATGTAATTAAAGTTTAGATGGATTCTTGTCCAAAATGTAAGGTTGATGTGACATAATCTCATATGTTTTCCTTGTTTTCGCATTTTCGCAAATTATATTCATTTTTGCATATATATATATATATATATATATATATATATATATATATATATATATATATATATAGAGAGAGAGAGAGAGAGAGAGAGAGAGAGGTATGTAAGTAGGTTTCGTTGAGATTAAAAATAAAATAGAGATTTTGAGATTCAACCCCAGCCACATATATCACATCTGCCGCTCTAACCCTTTAGCATACCATCGCGGCAGACCTGTTATAATCATAAATGATTATATAACGCTGCCCATTGTTTTCTCATTCGCCACCATCCTTACCACCACATGTAACATCCTGGATTTGCAGGTATTTTTCGAGTCCTTTCCTTGATATTTCATTTGTGACATTTTGGTCCTTGGACTTGTTTGGAGTTAGTCCTAGGGAGTCCTAGTGGCATATTGGTATTTTAGAGGGCAGGAGATGTACGTTGCGCATACGTGTTGGTACACTATGCGTATTAAGGTGCACCCAAGTACGTTGGACATACACATATGTATGTTGAGCGTACTAGTATCCGAGTGAAACCCTAAATTTTAGGGTTTGAGGAGCATTTAACCATCATCTGGGACCAAGTGCCCTTATCCTTTCAGCTTCCAAGTCCCTCAGTTGTTCTTGCAAAACCCTAGCCCCTTGAGTGTGAGTGAGAGTCTTAAAGTGTGTTCATGCTGTGTTAGAGTCAAAGTAAGTGCATCAAGAAGCTTCGAAACGTGAAGGAAGGCTTGGATCTGGAGTTTTGGTTTCCTTTTTCATCATCCAAAGGTATAAAGCTCAAACCCTTAGGGTTGTTTTGCTAAATCTCTTATTAGGTTCTTTATTGCTTCTTTCTTGGTCCCAAATGCTCCATTTTGAACATGGCTTCTTCTGGATAATTTGAGCTATCCTTTCAGACCCTTAGAGGGGTCCTTAATCATAAAAATGAGGTGCTAATGGTTAGAAGTGTCCCATGTATTTGGTAGAAAGGTCTTAATGGGCTAAGATTTGGCATTAATAACTTTTGGACGTCTAAAGTCATAAAGTTGGAAACTTTATGACTCTAAGGTGCATTTAGACCATGGATCTGAAGTTTGGGCATAAATTCTTAAGGCATTAAGCACTTATTCAAGCTTGAACTCTGCAAGGGTACCCCCCCCCCCCACATAGAAGGGCGTATACCCCATGTACACGGTCAACGCCCCCGTTTTAGTCAATGCGAGGCTCGCATATGCCCTGTGTAACTTCGTGGTACGCCCATCGTACGCCTTATATTAGGCTTTTGCGACTTAGGTTTCGGACAATAAGTATGACGTTGTTCCATGTATTTATCCCACTGATATCTTGAATAGAGGATTATATGATCACTTATCTAAAATAGAGCGTCTCATTTCTACATAGGCTTTTAAGAGCTACGATTGCTAGTTGGTGTTTTTAAGTCATACTTGCAGTCATAGCTGTAGAACTCGTTACTCAGTACCTGTTCGGCCGACTACCGAGTAGTGAGTACTCGGGGATTACTCGGATTCAGTAACTCATGTATAAATATATTTAGGGAAACTATATATGTCAAAATCATAATTTAAAATCATAAGTTAATTGAAATATATATAAAAAAAAAATAGATACACGTGAATACACAAAAACTGAAAAACACATAATGTTCTCACTTTGTGAATAATTACTGAAAATTTAAGATATGTATGTAGCAATAATCACATGTGTGAGTGTTATAATAAATCAGTAAGTATATTATAAATATTAATCATCGAGTTGACCGAGTTCTACAATACTGCTCAGTTTAGTAAGGGGCCGATCGACGACTACTCGTGATTCTGTAATTCGCCTCGGTAAAGGGCCAAGTAGCGAGTACTCGGAGGAGTAATCGGTCAACTCGATGAGTTTTACAACACTGCTTACAATTATAGTTATTAGACTTATCCAAGTGGGAGACTATTTGATTTAGTGTCTAAGCCCATAACTATAATTGGCATGTACTTGACCCGAGAGTAGCATGCTCCATTTGGGTTGCATGGCACCGGAATAATTTATAGGATGGACTTTGTAGATGAGGATATTATTTATTAATATATTTTAAGTTGTAATATATTAATATGAAATCGTATTATTAAATTAGTATTGATCAAGAATCAATTTGGAATTAACACTACTAGAAAAACAGCCTTTTACGATGCTCATTCCACGTCGTAAAAGACTCAAACGATGCGCAAATGCATGTCAAGGAAGGCCCTGTCATAAAGAGAGACGACACGCTTTTGTGCGTCGTCTATAGACGACGCGCATTTATGACGCTCATTTAAGACGCGCAATTCCGACGCGCGTTTACGACACGCAATGCGTATCAAGGAAGGCCCTATCATAAGGGAAGACGACATGGATTCGCGTGTCGTAACCTTACAAAACGTGTGTTAATGACACACAATGTGTATCAAGAAAGCCCCTGTCTATAAAGGTCATGCTATAAATGAAGATGACACACATTTTTGCGTATAATAATAATAAATGTTTAAAAAAAATATTATTTATAGGTTTACTTATTTTCAAATTAAATTTGTATTTAATGTTTCATAATAGAAATTAAAATATAATATAAAAAAAATAGAATCCATTGCATAAATTTAATGTCATACAAATAATCGTTCCATAGAAAGATAAAACAAATCAATAGAAGTTGTAACAAAAATTTACAAACGAATTAGATACAAAAAATACAATCCATTGCCTCTTTGCTTATTCAAGATCAACCTGCAAGTAGCTAGCTAATCTCTACAAATTCACCCTTGTTTCTAATCATTTTCTTAAATACTTTACAAACATAATTCATCCATATATAGTACCTGAACTATAGTTGCAGCTAGCCTTGTTTCTTCTTCTTCTGAGCTCATCTCTTGCAACCATTGCTCTAAGCCTAGTCTGAATAGATACAACAACTCCTTGTCAATTATGTGAAAAATACAACCGGAGAGTGGCCTACCTTCATAATAGCAACAACTAACGAAGCAGGAATGAAAGAGAAGGCAATACTCACAAAAATAGTTGTAGAGAATGCATGTAGGTCCTACAAGATCATACAAATCACTATTTAAATACACACTACATATAAAGGTTTCAATATTCTGATTGCATGTACCTAATATATAAAGACTCCAAGAATAAATAGATGTGTTATGTTACCTTGAGACACCTTTGAAGGGGATCCAAAAGATAATCTATAGTCTTATCAACTTGTTTCTACTTCTTATTGTTATGCTTCTGTATTTTTTGGCTTAACAGCAAAGGAGTCAAATTACCAGAAGCTTTTCCCGTCTGTGGGTCCTAGATTTGGATTTCTCCATACTTGCTTCCACTTACTAGATGTTTGCCATTTGGTGATCATGCAACAAAGAAAACCCAATTCTTGTGCCCTGAATAGATATGTAAAAATATAACTATTTGTTTGGCTTTTGTGATTATGAAGTTATGATAAACCTGCACAAACACAATAAATGAGTAAATTACACTTGTGGTCCCTAAGTATAGCTTCTTTTGAAATTTTGGTCACAAAAAGATTTATTTTGCAAATTTGGTCCATAATTTTGAAGTTTCCTAACGACTCTGGTCTCAGTGTCGTATAAGTATACCATAGGGACCAAATATATAATTTTCTCTTATCTTCTAAGTATAGCATTTTATGTGCGTTTGATTTCTTTTCTTAAATTTATAATAGTTATAGAGTAAATAAATTTATATTAATATATTAATAAATGATTCAACTTACAATATACCCCAAAAATATTATATATTTAAAAAGAGTATTATGCACGTGTAAAATATTATAAACCTTAATTTACAAACATATGAGAATTACAAATCTGGCCCCTATGGTATACTGTTCTATCAGTTTTGGTCATTTATTTAGGCTGTTAAACTTAGAGATGTTGAAGTTCACAGTTTTCTGTTCTATGAGATGTTGATAGGTACACCAACACAGATGCTAAACCAACTAAAAGGGCCTAGTAAAAAAATTGTAAATGTTTGTTTTGAAATTAAAAAAAAGTAAAAAATAAATAAATAATTACATACCTGTAAGTGAAATAGGAAGGGGAACTTGGGTTTTGAGACATTGTTTATGAGATAAAGCCAATACTTGTTATCTTTGGTATGCATGTCTAAATACCTACTAACTCCTCCTATTACAACACTTACAACTCCACTCATAGATCTGAAAAAAGAATCAGATGATGTCATCAAATGATGATCTTTAACTAATGATGATAACTGGCACTAGAAATGTATTGTCAGGAATCTCTGTAAAAATTGACAAAAACCAACATGACCTACAAACACAAAATTTGAAGAAATGAAATAATAACAATGTATTGGGGTGTATTTGATGGGGGTAAAAGGAATGCATTGAGGTGGAAATCATCTTCAAAAGATAGCCACCAATTTTATCAGCAAAGTGTTGAAAAGGTACATGCAATACAAAATCATTAACAAACATAATATATTTTATTTTTTATTGAAGTATATGAAAATTGAAGTAGCTAGTTTAGTTAGCTATCTCATTTTCCTGTTTGATATCATGGGTAAAGAATTGTTACATAAAAATCCTATACAGAGTAATAAAGTAGGAGGTTATTTCCTATAGTGTATGCAGACAAGAAAGGGAAAAAAACTTACAGGTTCTGCAATATAGACACATGACAGGTCCTTCAAAAGGTGAATTGAGAAAAACAAATACGTTTGCATCATTCATGAGATTAATACTTAACCTCCTTCCCATAATTATTCTTTGCATTTCATTGTACAATCTGTTAATCAAATTTATATGTAAAAAGGTCATCAATTTGAACTCACATTCCAACACCTTCTTTGAATAGATGACTATAATTTCTCGCAACAATTAAACTTATCAAAAGGAAAGAAAACAACAATCTAGCTTATAAAAGATTAATAAATAGAGGGCCTAAAATTGCTTAAAGCTCAACACCATTAATTGCTAATCAATAAGATAATACTTTGTTTTTTTAACTTCTCCAACCATTGGTGGTTGTTGAGTTGACCCGACATCTTGTTGGAAAAATCAGGGTTTCCTTCAACTTCTCTAACTTTGTCCATAAAAAGGGATGATGGGCTTACTTCCTTCAAATCAACATTCAGATTCTTGAACAAAACCTGAAAGGCCACAATAACAATAGTGAATATAGTATATTATCGGAATTGATGTTATATACTTTTTGATTATGATGTGTGTAATATGATGTGTGTGCAGAAGAGTAGGGATCTTGCTGGGTACCATAGTTTTTAGCATAAGTAACCTGAACAGGAAGGGTTTGTCCGCTTGCAACCCCACCGTATGCTTGGTACACATCCACCACACCACGTGTGGCTGCAACTGCAACTGGTTGTGCATACGAATCTTGACTGTTCACCATTGTTCCTCCAACCTATATATACATATATATATATATATATATATATATATATATATATATATATATTACAACAATTCATAACTTCAAGTGGGAAAATTACTAAATTACCCTTGATTAAGAAAAAACTAAGTAACCGACGGTTGTGAACTCTAGGGGGGCCCGGAACCGAAGCTTGTCCAATGTTTGCCACATTCATATCAACACCACTTGGATATCCGATTTAAAATAAAATATAGATATTAATGTATAACAAAGTACATAAATATGAGAAATGACTAAAATACCCTGATGCGTGTGAAGGAACTGGATAAGCATGGGTTTCATATTCCACTGCAGTGGCATGACAGGTATGAGGTTGATACTCACTTGGAGACGGAGGAGGAGGAGCAAGATAACTAGGAGGAGGATGTTGATGTTGATGCTGATGTGGATTATATTCGTGCTTCATAAAAAATAAATAAATATTTAGTTATTAAATTAATAAATTCCCATTTCCCGATTTTAAATTTTACCTTAAAAGGTTCATAACGACCACCTCTATTCCACGTTTTGTATCTCTAAGATATCTTGCCCTAAATCTTGATGCAATCTGAGCCAAAGATTCTTTTGCAACACCGTAACTCCCAGGCACCAAGAAGAGTATTTTTGGAAATTGTAAAAGATCAAAAATGATAATTCAGGAAATTGAAAAAACCAAAAGGGTATGTCTGGAAATTGAGATACCTGAACAAGCTCTTCATTTTCAGCAGCACACTTGGGTTTATCTTCATTTTCAGCAACACACTTGCAAAAACTTTAAACTTTTAAAACCCATCTTAGAAGGACTAAAGGTTAGAAAGGAAAAGTAATGAAGCTATGAGTTGAGAAAAGAGTATTCACAGCAAGGTCTCAAAAACAGACCTACTGTTCAAAACGGATTTACTCCAAAATCTAAAACATAAACATAGCTATGACTAAATTTTTTAGGAAAATATGATTGTTCAGGATTCCAGAACTATAAAGAACCCCTTCTAACTCCAAAGGATGAATTAAATATAAATTTTACAAAAAGGTGTATCACTTCTATCTCCAACAAGGTAGTCAAGTGAGGTTGGGCAATTCTACCCAACTTGTGAGTAGAATTAGTCCAAACCAAAATTTAGAGAAGTAAAGGACATACAAATGAAAGTCTCAGAGTTATAAATGAATGAAAATCATTTCCCATGCTCTGGATATAAAATTCACATTGTGGATAATCACAGCACTAGTAAAAGTTGGTGACTGCCCACTGATCTGGAGTGTGGATCCATTCTAACCAATTTATAATTGGAAATAACACCCCATCTACTCTAGATCTTAAATTCATAATATTAGGAACATATAGAAACTTGGAATCACTCTGGATCATTCTCCAAGCCTTAGAAATGATGAAAACAAAACGACATATCAGAATAGACCCGGATCAAACCTAACAGCAAAGACGCCATTCTTGCCCATCGATAAAGTCCTTATCAGTGAGGTTGGCCTTCTTAAGAAAGTTAGCCAACTCAATTTGTGAACTTTGGGCACTGTTTTGGGGTCCGTTTGAGTTTTATAGCTCAAGGTATGACTTTTACAAAATGACTATAGATCTGATGCAAAACAGAATCGTAGCCACCCGTGATTCCTTTTTAGCTTATCCATCCTTCTCCATTGTTAAAAAAAAGTTCTACTAAGAACTGATACAGATACAAGACATGAAATCTAAGTAAACGATTGAGATGAACATGTAATCAACATTTCATAGATGTAAACATGATATCCCATGCCTCTAACATGGAACATGATATACACATATCAAAACTTTTAATTGAATTCACAAATACTTACACTAGCCAAAATCAAGGGATATCAAGTACCTTAATTGATGACTTGAGTAGTGAACTACAGTCATTTTCTGTGCAATCCATCATATAGATCATTGGAACTTGGTAAAAGAAGAATAAAAACCAATTAGTGAACAGAAAAAAAGTAAAAAGGTAAAAGGAGCTAAACAGAAAGTTATACCAAATGAAAATACAAATGCTATCTACGTCTTACCATTCCTTGAATGTCTGATATACCTCGCGAACCACAAGTTCTTCCAGTTTATCATCATCAGGTTGAACATTTGTTACTGGCATTGTGATATCAATATCATCAAAGAGTAGTTGGAAGCCTAAATCTTTAGCAAGTGAAAGAGGACATTTTGGGACCAAACTAAAAAAACTAGCTGTACTCAGGGCCAAAAGTGTAGTTTACTATATCTTCTTTATAAACCATCATCCGAAAAAACTATTAAAATTACTAATACAAAAAAATTAAGAAAAATGTATAATTAAGTTGGATGCCATGTTGGCATGGAAAACTATTTAACCAGCTATAACAAGTTAGGTTGCCATGACCCATTTTAGTCCAACAAATAAGCTATAAAAATCAGTACCTACCTAGTGTGATCATGACCCATTTTAGTCCAACAAATTAGGAAAAAGAATCCATATAGGCTTGCCCTGTATGGATTCGAGTGCAAGGTGTGATTAGGTACCATATCATGTGGTCTTGTGTACATCTGGTAATGTTATAAGGTATGAATTAGGTAAGATTCTTCTTTTAACCATTTCTTCGAACACTTGGAGTGCATAGCTCATCTCCTTCATTTTCTGCGAGTTCCCAGAATCTAGGGTTTAACATTCTATTCTCAAAACATATGTTCAATATTATCAATACAAGCAGAAAGTAAAGACACCACAAGAACATAGAAAAATACCTTTTTTTTTTTTTGAAAGAGTAAAGGACCGAGAATTTTGAGGAATTGTATGTCTCGTGACGGAATCCATCAAGAACTTCTGTGACTTTCAACACATAAATGTACCTATACGAAATTCTGAAAAGTAAGGATGATGACAATGCACTGGCTGTGAGCATACGTGAGCAATAGAAACAGGAAAATGAAGGCTGAGAAATTAGGTCTAGCCAGTGTTTGCAAACACATTTGAACCTAAAAATTGATTTCAGGGGAAATTTTGCAAGGATTTCGAGAAGGAGAGACTCAATGAGGTTTTGAATATCGTATGAGAACGTATGAGCAAGGAGAACAAGCCCTAAAACTGATGATTCGGAAAGAGGGTTTACTTTTGTTGAATCGATTGGTGTGATTACCTGAGATTGAGAGTGTTTTCTCTTTCTTGAATATGTGATGATCTGATGACTGTGGCTTGGAAATGAGTTCTAACCACCATCATCTTCGATGTGATTATCAATTTGATTGATTGAATTGTTGGGTTCCATTTAGCGGTGGTTTGAGGGTGGAAATGGAAATGGAACGAGTGCCACCAAGGAGATTGGGAAGCGGAAGAAGAGAGAATCAGAGATATTTGAAGTGTGGATTGAGTTTTTAGTGTTCAATTTCAACTCAATTAGTAAAGAGTCCAAAACGATTACACCTCCCTGTACCTCACTCAATAATTGAAACCATAGAAATTCTTGAGTTTTGTATGAACTTTTCTCACGAATGATGTTCAGGTCGCCGGCTCCAAAGCGCCATAATCATGCTGAGATCCAGAATCATATACATTTGTTGTTTACAAATCTGTTGTTGAACCCTAAAGAATCGACCTAGGTATTCCCACCGCTGAAGATGAAGATGAAGGCCCTAGGGCTTTTTCTTGCTAAGTAGAAGAGGTGGGGGGGATTAATTTTTGGGATCCAATACGCGAGGGTAATTTTCGTCGATTTCATTTCCCGCCTAAAACGCGTGTTTCACCTATAAATTATAAAGAGACACGTTTACATGATGCACGTTTTATTAAAGGCGCCCTCCGCATTTTTTTTCTTTTCTGACACTAATTTTAGGGCACGCACAAATGCGTGCCCTCTATCCTTCAGATTTTACAAAACTAACATTATTTTTTAGGGCATGCACAAATTCGCGTCCTCTATCAGCAAGTGTCATTGTTTGCGCGTCATTAAAGGGTTGTTTTCTTGTAGTGTAATTTTGTGATCAAAGAGACTAATTAAATAAATGGGGATTGATTTGGTAAATCATTCATTCTTATAAAGTGGGCTTATGGTCCATAGTATTTCATGTTGGCTAAACCCATGTGGTGACCCATGGATACTCCATGGAAGTTAAAACCCATGTAGCATGAGGAATATGGAAAGTCATGCACATTGGGGTTTGCATGGTATAACCCTAATTGTGCCACACTATATAAGAAGCCTCATAGCTCATGAAATGTCACCTAGAGTCTTTGTAAGAAGTGCTAGCCGATTTTTTAGTGTATATCTATTCTCAAGTTTCTTCCAATTTGTTGGTAGTGTTGTGTGAAGCATTTGAGGTATCACACTTGGGGTGCTAGGCTCTTAAAGGATTAAGGAATGAAGCTACAAGAAAAGGTATGTTATTCTACTAGAGTTTTGTATTACATATACTTCAAGGTATGCTAGTTAGGATGGAACCTTGGAAAAATCAAAATTTTCATGTATAATAGAGAAAACATAAATCTAAGGTTCCTAGGATTGCATGCACACCTTAGGAGTTTCAAAATGCTCAAAACCCTTCAATAGGATGATACTATGCTTATTGATATGTATTATCCGAGCTTGCCTGTTAATTTACTATGTAGTTATGAGTTATTTAAATGTTGACCTGTGTGTGTGGTTGGGTTGAGGCGGTACTACTTTGTACTGTAGTCCAACAAACCTTGGGTGGTACGAATAGGCTGAAGGCCTACGAGGCAGTCCAGTCAGGCCGAAGGCCCGACGAGTAGTCCGGATAGGCTGTAGACCCTACGAGGCGGTCCAATCATGTCGTAGGCTCGGGAGCGATCCAGATAGGCTAAAGGCCCTGCGAAGCGGTCCATTCTGGCTGAAGGCTCATTATGCAAGTTGTTGATTATGTTTATGTTGGGTTTTGTATACTACAACATCCTATGGTGCACATACAACCCTAAATGCTTTGGATCTATGTTTTCTCTAACTATACATGCAATATTGTTTCCAAAACATGAAGCTTACAACTAGCATATGACATAAACAACGTAGAATTGAGTTATAGAATTACCTCTTTGTTGTAGCTTGTAGTTGTGGCCTTTAAGAACTTAGAACCTCAAATGGTTCACAAACACCATGAAAAAATAGAGGACTTTTGAGAGAGAATATGGAGCACTAAAATTCGGCTATGCTTCTCTAAGAATACATGTTCAAGCAATCTAAGGCCTAAGAGGTGTCATATATATAGTGTTGGAATCCAAGAGTCATGGGTAAACCCTAATACATACACTTGGATAACGATCCAGATTTCATGTGGGATAACTCTTCATTAATATCTACATGAACTTAGCCCATCATGGATCAATAGCCCAAACAATATATATACAATTAATTTACATAATCAGTCCCCATTAATTGAATTAGTCACTTTTTTATCACTAAATTAAATCCAAATTAATTCTTGATCAAGACTAATTAATAACATGATTTCATATTCATATATTAGAACTTATAATATATTAATAAATCATAAATAAACTCTTTCTCAAATATCCATCCTATCAGATTGTTATGGTGAAGAAAACTCAAATGGACCATGCTACTCTTGGGTCAAGTACATACTAATTATAGTTATGGTCTTAGACACCTAATCCAATAGTCTCCCACTTGGATAAGTCTAATAACTATTATTTCAAGTACAAATTAAAACCCAACTAGCAATCTTAGCTCTTAAAAGTCATTGTCGAACACTGACCCAGTCAATGACGCATCCATTAGATAAGGGATCATATATTCCTCCATTCTAGATATCATATGGAATATGACATGGATGATAATCATTCTCTCTGTCTATTTATTGTTTCCTGATTTCCAACTTAAGATAACCGGCTAATTGAACAAATCAAATCAGTCCAGGCTTGGCTGAGCTCTTAGGGTTGCCATCACTAAATCATTGAGGGGCCCATATATATCACTTTTATCCCTCTAAGGATAAAAGGAATAGATAACTTCGACTTAAATTTTTGTTCTATCTACTTATCAAATCACACACAACAATATGTTTTATAACACCAAGTTACTAGTACGTTTACATATTATCAATGTGCAACCGACTTGTAAAATGCAACTCATATCTCTCCGTTTCAAGAATATAAGCTATTATCGTCTAATGATCACTCGTGATAAAATCGATGAAGTGATTTAAATGAGCGTGGGTTTAGTCCAATACTTAAATCTTATTATAGTACTACTCATGAATACTACAGCAAACTTGTGCTATGTCTAAACCACCTAGACAATCTACAATCAGATTCATGCCAGTCTTGCCTAAATACCTACTTCCAAAGTATGATCGACTACAGATAGTTTGAATAATTTTATTATTATGGAAGTTAAAACATGCAAAGTGAAACACAAGAATAATCGAATCCAATATGGTCTCAGAACTTATGAATATAAATAAAAAAACCTTTTATTTAATCACCATATTGATTACACATTATTCATTGTATAATGTTTCGATTAATCAACTTAATAATTGAATTAAAACAATATTTATCCCATGCTCCAAGCGTGCACAATATGTTTACCTATGGTCATTTCTTTGTGAAATAGATCAATTGAAAACATTTCAATGATGCTCATTTCACAGTTCTTCTCTTTATCCCTAGTGTAAGAATACCAAGTTCTTGCCACTATTAGAATGTGTTAGGTTCTAACCTTTATGCAATGATCCTTTTGTAATGTAAATGCACCAAAGTCATAGAGATTTGGACAATGAAATTACAAAGTATTCCACTGAATATTGATAACAAAACAATTCCATGGAAGTCAAGTCTCAAATTCAAAGTACATTCCTTTGAACATCTTTCTTGCGTAAAAGTTTCTAATCTACACATACATTTAAAGAATAACTTCCACTTTTGGAAACATTTCCATATTCACATTTTGACTATCACTTCTAAACAAGAGTTACCGCTTCTCAGAGTATGCCAACATGTTCCTTCCAAAATTTACTCTATACTTCCGACTGTCCATAAGCAACCAATCTTTGGTAAACCGCAGATTGTCCTCGATAATTGGTTAACCATTTTAGTCATATCCAGTTCTGGTCCATTTTCCCTCTTAATTCCCTAGGCATTTGGAATCAACCCTATACCCGAAGCATATGGGATACGATCCATAATGTCTCACATAAAGATGTGATACTTTACTAGTCTCTTGCTATCATATTTCCACATATAGAATTTCTTTATGTTGAATCATAACATTCATATATATTTTTGACTAAACTCAATTAAAATCGCAATCTAACCTTTTAGAATTGAAATTAAGTATGAATTCTTTTCCCTTAATTATAGCAAAACAACTTTTCAAACCCTGTAACTTTGCGATTTGAAAGTTTTGTTTTCTATAATTAACATTGCTAACTTGCAACATTTACCATAATAATTATGCTCCCACT
Source organism: Lactuca saligna (assembly GCF_052625555.1). Taxonomy (NCBI): domain Eukaryota; kingdom Viridiplantae; phylum Streptophyta; class Magnoliopsida; order Asterales; family Asteraceae; genus Lactuca; species Lactuca saligna. The sequence goes on from NC_136421.1 coordinate 1,557,129, forward strand.
AGCATAATAATTATTATCTTCCTAGCATAACAATTATTTTCCCACCAGCTTTGACATGTACCCATAAATCAGCTGGATTTCTAGAAATCAATATTTATTGACTTCCATAACAAAGTTAAGATTTCTGATACGAGATGCTTCGATAAGACATTATCTAGGCTTCTCAAACTCATACACCTTTCCTTAGATAGCTCACATGTGTGTCTAAACAATTTTAGAAGTTAGAACAATAAGTCTCAAATGTATAGACCTTTTGCCATTTCTCAAAATTCGAACTATGAAGAGGGATGTCGTAATCATAATTGAATTTGAGAATGCAAATATCACAAATGCTATCTCCTTAATATATACTTAGTGAAAGCATTTCTTCACAATCATTTTCATGAAGCAGAGATAAACCTTATGACACTTGGATTTTATGGTGTATGTTTTCCTATCCATGTGAATTTTTCATAACCATAATTATAAGACAAGATTAGTGACAAATCCAAACTCATATGGACTGAACATGTTTAATCTTAATTTCTTGCCACCTGGAAGCACAAGGTCCTACCGTTGCTTCCAAGTAGTTATTCATGAAATTGAGTACTCTTAGAATTCACATGCATAGTCAACTTTAACTGGAATAGGCACAAAAACAAGACTATGTCAACACGATATGTTATAAACCTCAAGTCGTGAGTTAGTGGTTAATAATAAGTTTACTCTTGATTAGCTCTTGAACCTTTTCAAGATGTTTAAGACTCCCACTGACCTCTTGACATATAAGTTTCTCTTTGTCAAGAGACATTACTTTACAAACAAATATTCAAGAGTTAGTGTGGTTTCTTATCAGGACAAACACTTCACACAATTTGTCTTAGTTGGTCTTTGTCTTATCCAAGACATCACAACTTACCAATTTAAAATGTACAAGAGTAAGAAAACATTTTGCTCTACATTTTATAAGTGTTATAAACCATTCTTAAGATTATGTCACTCAGGTTAGAATCTTGGAGTATGACTCTAAGACTTGATATTGGAATGAAGTATGACTCATCTTCTTGATTTTAACCATCTCAACAATTCACGATTCCTCTTCTTAGTCATACAATGCACTAAGATGTCATTAGAGGATCAATTGTGATATGGTTTCATAATCATTAAGATGATCATAAAACATGATGCTCAAGTACTCTCCTTTCCTTTCAGATTGGAAAAACTTTTATCTTTCTGCCTAATTTGATTCTTGTTATTCGTTCTGCTACACATTGAAACTTTTCCAATGATTCAAAATTATACTTAATCTTGTAAGTATAACCATGTTTACTAACTTCAATAAATTATGATGAATAGTCATATCGTTCTTTGTGGTGGACCGGTCCAGTGCACAACCAAGTGTACCCGATCCCCGAGTCCTTTACTTGACTCACATATACATGTGAACAAGGAATTAGTCCTAATTTCCCAAAGAAGAAGGTTCTCATTCATCACACAACACAAGTTGCATGATTCCAAGTTTCTATCCAATTGAAACTTAGGCGATGAGAATCTTCCCTTATTTGGTAATTTATGACACTACCACAAGCGAAAGAAACAAATCCATACGATCGAAATCCATATTTGCGATCAGACTCAACATACTCTTCCTTTAAGCTTCCTTTGATTCTACAACACATCAAAATGTAATTACATTACATCATCTATTAAGAATCTCCAAATAGGAACTTAAAAAGAGTTAGATAGTGGACTTACCTGAAGTAGAGTCAAACACTTTGACTTAACATCCCTGTGGTCCTTTAAGTAGACACGAAAGCTTCGCTTCCAATGTCCCTTTTCTTGGCAATAGAAATCAATGGATTTTTTTGCATAGGCACATGAAACAATTCCAGAACCGGCCCTTCTCTTAAGTTCAAACATTTTAACTTTAGCCAATTTCTCTCTCCTAGGAGAAGAAATCATTTCTAGATTGTCACTGTTGTCCACAGAAACTTAGAAAGTAGATCTTCCAATCAAATTTGCTTTACCAGTGCACCAAATCATTGCTGATTCAGCAGCAACAAGTAAATAGGTTAGATCAATAAGGGTTATGTCATGGTCTATCATATAGTAGTCCTTAATGAACCGTCCATATGACTCAGGGAGTGACTGAAGAACCAAGTCAACAACTAGCTTCCTCGAGACTTCGACACCCAACAATCTCAAACTATAAATATGCAACTTCATCTTCAAGATGTGAGCACATATAGACGTTCCATCTTCATGTTTGCTTGCCAATAGGGATTGAGTGACCTTGAACTTGTCAAGTCTTTGAACTTGTGGGTTAGGGATAGCCAGTTGGAGATGTTCAAGTCTATCAAGACTGCAATGATGGAGCTCTTTGGTGACTGTTATGTAGCTATTACCGAGATGGTTTCTATTGTAGCCTCTGCAGCTATGGCGGCTGCAGGTGTTGGGATAGAGCAAGCCTTTCAGTATCAGGACTTCAATAATACGAAGCCCCCGAATTTCGATGGTGTCCAGGACCCGATTGTAGCCATAAGGTGGCTATCTGATGTGGAGGGATGTTTCTTCACATCTTCATGCCCAGCTGACCAGAAGTTCAGGTTCGCTTTGAACCTTCTGAAAAGAGGGCTGAGGTATCTTGGGACCAGTTTAAAGAGACGATTCATACTCGATACATTCCTCAGTTCGACCGGGATAGGGTGGCTCAGGAGTTTTTAGACCTGAGGCAGGTATCAGGTTCAGTAACGGAGATCCGATGGATGTTTACTAAGAGGGCGATGTTTTGCCTTGAGTTTGCTTCAGAGCAGGCTCAGATGACTCGTTATTTGAGCATGCTCAAGATGGACATCAGGTAGTTTGTTTCTACTCAGCTGTGTGATACCTTGCTGGAGTTACAGGAGGCCGCTAGGTGGCATGAGCTTGAGATAGAGTATCAGTTGAGAGAGAAGAGGCACCTCCGGCACAGTAGCAGCCGGTGTCGAAGCGGTTCAAGGTTGCCGATTCTATGTTTGGAGGTCAGCATGGCCGCACTTGTGAGAAGTGCGGGAAGGTTCATGTTGGAGTATGTCAATCTAGTAGTGGGTGCCACAAATGTGGCAAGGAGGGGCATTATGCGAGGCCAAACCAAAAACTCTCAGGCTACAAGATCTTAGTTACATATAATCATGATGCATACACTAAGAAACTGATGGGTTTTAGTCATAAGAACTTTCCTATGTGCGCATGCAAAACCCTAATGCTTGGATCTAGGCTTTCTAATTAAACATGCTTTGAATCCAAGACTTCTAATGCCTAATTACGTTAAATAACAACATTGAAATAGATCTAGAACCATACCTTTGAATTCCTTGTTGATCTTGTTGTCTTGGAGCTTCTAGAGTCACAAATGCCACTCCTCTAATGGCTTACAAACACCAATAGCAAGGAAGATGATTTAGGAGAGAGGAGAGGGGAGGAAATTGGCCAGAGTTCTCTTACTTTAGATGAGATGCCGATTTCCCTTACCCATAGGGTCTATTTATACTTGCAGACTCCTTAAGGGTTACAGTCTAAACCCTAATTGGATAATCTTCTCTTAAGGCTATCCAAATCCATTCCTAGATAACATCATAGACGATTTTGAGCTATCCTTTAGCTCCTAGAATTCGTCCAATCCATATCTGTATGGATTTACAGTCTCAAGTTTAACTATGAAACAATTGACAGTTTATACCCTCTTATTTAATTAATCTCTTTAAGTCACCAAATTAATTCCAATTAATCTATGACTTATATTAATCAAATAACCATATATTATTCCTTATAATATTTACTCTCTCTTAACAAATCATCCATCAAGTTGCTATGGTGAAGGCAACCCAAAAGGACCATGCACAACCGGGTCAAATACTTGCCTAATATAGTTGCAGCCCTAGACACTATTCCAACAGTCTCCCACTTGGATAAGTCTAGTAACTATACAAGTACAATTCGGTTTGCAATCGTAGCTCTCAAAGACGCTGTCAAACTCTAATCTAATCAATCTTGTCCTTTAGATAAGGGATCGTACACTCCTCTGTTAGATATCATGCTGACAATCCTATGGAATGGTTAGTCTAGCATTTGATTTCTCGATCTCCGATTTATTCGACATAGAACTTAATCAAACACATCAATTCAGTTCTGACCGGGCCCGGCACATAAGTCAAATCAAATCATCGAGCGGCCGAGATATCGCTTTTACCTTTTGATAAAAGTTACAGATAAACTTTGACTTATATGCATTTACTTATTCATTAACCAGCTATACACAACAATCCGTTTTATAACACCGAGTTACTGATGCGTTTTCGCATTATCAATGTACAATCAATTAACAAATAATAAACCATATATCTAGGTTTTAAGACTATATGATATTATCGTCTTGCGATCACCTTTTATATCGTATTCCATAAAGTGATTCCAGCAAGCGCGGGTTTATTCCAATGCTCAAAATCAGTTCATAAGCACTCATGAACGTTGCAGCAACCCTTTGCTATGTCTAACACCATTTAGACAATCTACACACCAATTCATGACAATCTTCATTCATATCTACTTCCAACATATGAACGATTGTGGACAATTTGAACAATTCGATTATTCCTAATAAATTCAATTATTCTGGGGTCAAAACATGCAAAGTGAAACAATAGTTCAACGATTAACATAAGACAGTAACATTACTCATAAATAAAACTCCTTTATTTAATCGCCAAATGTTAATTACATTTATCTATTATACGTTTCTAATACTATCTAATCTATACTAATATCATCCTTCAGCCCAATACTCCTAGCATGTTGCAAGTGCTTAACCCTACTCAGTCCCTTCGTAAGCAGATCTGCTGGGTTATCTTCTGATGATATCCTCTTAACTATGAGTTGTCCTTCTTCTACACGATGTCTAATGAAGTGATATTTTCTGTCGATATGTCTTGATCTACCATGATCCCTCGGTTCCTTGGTCAAGGCAACCGCACCTTCGTTATCACAGAAAATCTCCATGGGCTCCTTTATGGCAGGCACAACTCCAAGATCACCGATGAAGTTCTTTAGCCATATTGCCTCCTTCGACGCTTCGCTTGCTACGATGTACTCTGATTCGCACGTTGAATCAGCTACGGTTTCTTGCTTGGAACTCTTCCAAGTTACTGCTCCTCCATTTAGGGTAAAGACCCAGCCCGATTGCGAACGGTAGTTGTCCCTGTTGGTCTGAAAACTGGCATCACTATACCCTCGCACCTTCAATTCATCACTCACTCCAAGGACTAAGAACCATTCCTTCGTCCTCCGAACGTACTTAAGGATGTTCTTTACCGCAATCCAATGTGCTTTGCCAGGGTTCCCTTGATATCTGCTAACCATGCTCAAAGCGAAGCCTACATCAGGGCGAGTACAAGTCATAGCGTACATGATTGAGCCAACTGTGGAAGCATATCGTACTCGGCTCATTTATGCTATTTCAGCTTCGGTACTCGGACTTTGAGTCTTACTCAACTTGGCATTTCCTTGTATCGGTAGTTCTCCCTTCTTTGAGTTTTCCATACTAAAACGTTTTAGTACCTTCTCTAAGTAAGTATTCTAACTAAGTCCAATTAGTCTCTTACTTCTTTTTCTTACTATCCTTATTCCCAAAATGTAATAAGCCTCTCCGAGGTCCTTCATAGCGAAACACTTCCCGAGCCAGGACTTGACTTACTGCAGAGTCGGGATGTCGTTTCCTATGAGTAATATGTCATCGACATATAGAACGAGGAAGCTTACTATACTCCCACTGTCTTTGACATATACACAAGATTCGTCTTCGCTTCGTACAAATCCAAACTTTTTGAATTTCTCATCGAAGCAAAGATTCCATCTGCGAGACGCTTGCTTAAGTCCATAAATGGACTTCTCAAGCTTACACACTCTATTTGGATGCTTCGGATCCACAAACCCCTCTAGCTGAGCCATGTAAACATCCTCAGCCAACTTTCCATTAAGGAAAGCGGTCTTGACATCCATTTGCCAAATTTCATAATCATGAAATGCGGCAATTGCTAGCATCACTCTAATAGATTTTATCTTCGCAACTGGTGAGAAGGTCTCATCATAGTCAACTCCTGGAGTTTGAGTAAAGCCCTTCGCAACCAATCGCGCTTTATACGTGTGTATGTTCCCATCCATGTCGGTCTTCTTCTTGAAGATCCATTTGCACCCAACGGTCTTATGTCCGGGCACATAATCAACCAAATTCCAAACTTGGTTATCGTACATGGATTGGATCTCGCTATCCATTGCCTCTTTCCATTTCGCAGACTTTGGGCCTGCCATGGCTTCCTTATAACTATTAGGTTCATCAAGATTTACTAGTGTACCATCACTAATATACGTGTCCCCTTCGGTAGTAATATGAAAACCATAAAACTGGGGATGAACTCTATCTCTATCGGAACGTCTAAGAGGTAAGGACTCGTCAATCGGTTCAACCGGAGTTTCCTCCTCGGGTTGAGCGCCAGCGGTAGAGGTTCCTTCATTTATCGACTCTTGAATCTCTTCAAGTTCGATTTGCCTCCCACTGTCTCCTTGGCTTATGAGTTCTCGCTCTCGGAAAACTCCTCTCCTCGCAACAAAGACAACGTTGTCCTTCGGTCTATAGAAGAGATATCCAAAGGATGTCTGCGGGTAGCCGATGAAAATACATCGCTCACTTCGAGGTTCAAGCTTGTCGTTAGTATCTCGTCTTACGAAAACCTCGCAACCCCAAACCTTGATATGTGCTAACGAAGGAGCTTTCCCCGTCCACATCTCGTGAGGTGTTTTGGCAACCTTCTTAGTAGGGACTCGGTTAAGGATATGGGCGGCAGTCTCTAAGGCATACCCCCAAAAAGAGATAGGTAGTGAAGCACGACTCATCATAGAGCGAACCATATCCAATAAGGTCCGATTTCGCCTTTCTGCCACACCATTCAACTGCGGTGTCCTAGGAGGCGTCAATTGCGAAACTATTCCACACTCCTTGAGATAATCGTGGAATTCAAGACTTAGGTACTCTCCTCCTCGATCAGATCGAAGCATCTTGATTTTCCTGCCCAATTGATTCTCCACTTCATTCTTGAACTCTTTGAACTTTTCAAAGGTTTTTGACTTTTTCTTGATTAAATAGATATACCCATATCTACTATAATCATCGGTAAAAGTCACATAGAAGCGGTTCCCATCCTTCGTGGTTGATCTAAAGGGTCCACATACATCGGTATGTATTAGGTCTAATAGCCCCTCACCCCTTTCACAAGTACTCATGAAGGGTGACTTAGTCATCTTTCCAAGTAAACAAGACTCGCATGTGTCATCTTGCCTAAGGTCGAATGACTCCAACACTCCATCCTTTTGGAGTTGGGCTATGTGTTTCTTGTTGACATGTCCAAGACGACAATGCAACAAGGATGCTTTATCCATACTAGTGGAAGAATCAATATTCAAAACATCATTTCCTAAGTTATCAACAATCATAACAGTTTCATATATTCCATTACATGGTATAGCTTCAAAGTAAAAGACACTATTTAGATAAGCCAAAATAGAACCATTCTCATTATTGAAAGAAAATCTAAATCCTTGTCTATATAAACCATGAAATGAAATGATGTTTCTAGCCATTTCTGGCGAATAGCAACAATTGTTCAAATCTAAACATAAATTATTCCTAAGCACTAAAGAATACACTCCAATCTTGGTCACAGGCGACGATCTTCTGTTCCCCATGATTAGATTGATCCTTCCTTGCTCCACATCCCTACTTCTTCTTAGTCCCTGCACATTTGAAAAAATGTGATAACCACAACCGGTGTCAAGAACCCAAGAAATAGCATGATTAGAATCGTTAGGTTAAATTGTGTATATACCTGCGAAAGATGGCTTGATCTTTCCTTCTTTGATTGCTTGCAGGTATTCTGAGCAGCTTCTCTTCCAATGTCCTATCTTGTAGCAGTGGTGGCACTCTGCCTCCTTCGGGTTAGGACAGGGCTTAGTGGGATCAACTTTGGTCCCACTAGAAGAGGCACCATCTCGGGCTTTAACCTTGCGATAGTTCTTCGATGAAGCCTTCCTCTTCTTTCCCTTTCCTTGACCAATTGCCAAGACAGGAGTAGCAGACGGATTGAGAGTAGGTGCAACAGACTTGTCTTTTAAGTTGCGCTCAGTGACCCTCAAAATACCTTGGAGTTTGCTTAGGGTGACCTCCTCTTTGTTCATGTGGTAGGTCATCCTAAATTGGTTGTACATCGGAGGAAAAGAGTGAAGCACCATGTCGATCGCCAAGTCTTCCCCAAAGTCAACATTTAACTTGCGAAGGCGGTCGACATACCTTTGCATCTTTTGCAGGTGCACAGTAAGAGATTCTCCATGACCCATCTTAGCGGAAATCATGTTAGTGAAAATCTCATAACGCTCTTGTCTCGCGTTTTGGTGGTATCTCTCCAATAAGTCTTGATGCATCTCGTATGGGTACATGTCCTCGTAGGACTTTTGGAATTCAGAGTTCATCGTGGCAATCATGATGCAATGTACCTTCGTTGCATCTCGCTCATGAGTCTCAAAAGCGGTGATTTCGGATGGAGTAGCGATTACGGGGTTGATCTTCTTAAGCTTTTCATCGAGGACATACTCCTTATCCTCATAGCGAGCAATGATGCGAATGTATCTTATCCATTCGCTAAAGTTCGTTCCATCGAAGGTGACCTTTTGGCAAAGGCTCATCAACGTGAAAGAACTAGCAGCAACATTGTTTGCGTTTGACATCTATAGAAAGGACAAAGATAGATTAGAATAAGAATCCCTAATTATCACCCAATAAGAAAAATTAGAGTTAGGATCCAACAATAACATTTACATGCTAGAAAAGGGATTCCGTAATCTAACATGCAAATAAATTGAAGGTAAGTGAATGACGATTCACTAATTCTCCATCACAAAACCTAAACTATTAGTCCTAAGTGTATTGAGAATTCCTAGGTTCGGATGAGATTCATTGAAACTATTCAATGGCATGTTTAAATCTCGATATGCCCCTCTTGTTTGTGACTGGGATACCGAGGATCACAAAGCGGGAGTGAATTACCATGCAAATTCACATGGTGCCTTCATTGTAACGATCACCTATTTGATGTGCCGGTAAACCACACACGCTCCATCGAACTATGATAAACAATGAATCACCCTTTGCCACCTTTTCTTAGAACCAATTAGTGTGCCAGTAAACCACACACGCTCCACTAACTTCTTAGCAATGGTGCAAAGTGTAATTTCATGGGATTGCATCAATTCACTTTTCCTATAGTAACTAAGATTGGGAAATTTTTAAAAAAAATGTGTAGTTACTTCGTATTACTTATTATACTTTTAATGAGAGGATGAGGTTGCCCTATCCTACCCGTTCGGCTAACAACCCTCCACCAATCAAGCAAGCGGTGGGTGTGAGTGTACACCCATTAAGCGTCATTTTATAGGCCGCAACCTTATACCCACCTTATAGATCGGCTTCGTGAATGAGGCCTACTAACGGTAAGACTAGCATTTAGTTATAATATATATATATATATATATATATATATATATATATATATATATATATATATATATATATATATATATATATATATATTATTCTAGTAATATTATATTAGTATAAGGTTGTGTTTTAAACCTTTTAAAACGTAGGGTTTGAAATTTAAGTTGTCTAAATTAAAACTTTTAATCACAAATATAAATTTCAAAACTTGAGGGCAAGTTTTAAACATTTAAAACATGGAGGATCAAATAACAAATAATTCCAATTAATAATTAATATCCTAATTATCTATATTTGATTTATCGAAGATTTCTTTTAAGATAATTACCAAAATAATCAAAATAATTAATTAATTATCATATAAGGAAATTAAATATTTTATTAGATGATAAATATCTTTAATTAGATCAAGATTATAGTCATATATATCAAAAAATCGGATTAGGGTTGATCTAATATGATTAAGGTAAGTTTCCATAAGATAAACATGAAAAAATCCCAGTTTTAGCTAATCTTGATGCCCGGACTCGCCGAGTACACAAAGGGACTCGCCGAGTCAGGCTTAATCGCCGAGTCCACTTTGGAACTCGCCAAGTCCATGACTCAAAACCCAAAAAATCGAATTTTGCAGGTTTGTTTCAGTTAATCAAGCAACAATTTAAAGAAAACCAAGTTAGGCTCTGATACCACTGATGGGTTTTAGCCATAAGAACTTTCCTATGTGCGCATGCAAAACCCTAATGCTTGGATCTAGGCTTTCTAATTAAACATGCTTTGAATCCAAGACTTCTAATGCCTAATTAGGTTAAATAACAACATTGAAATAGATCTAGAACCATACCTTTGAATTCCTTGTTGATCTTGTTGTCTTGGAGCTTCTAGAGTCACAAATGTCACTCCTCTAATGTCTTACAAACACCAATAGCAAGGAAGATGATTTAGGAGAGAGGAGAGGGGAGGAAATCGGCCATAGTTCTCTTACTTTAGATGAGATGCCGATTTCCCTTACCCATAGGGTCTATTTATACTTGCAGACTCCTTAAGGGTTACAGTCTAAACCCTAATTGGATAATCTTCTCTTAAGGCTATCCAAATCCACTCCTAGATAACATCATGGACGATTTTGAGCTATCATTTAGCTCCTAGAATTCGTCCAATCCATATCTGTATGGATTTACAGTCTCAAGTTTAACTATCAAACCATTGACAGTTTATACCCTCTTATTTAATTAATCTCTTTAAGTCACCAAATTAATTCCAATTAATCTATGACTTATATTAATCAAATAACCATATATTATTCCTTATAATATTTACTCTCTCTTAACAAATCATCCATCAAGTTGCTATGGTGAAGGCAACCCAAAAGGACCATGCACAACCGGGTCAAATACTTGCCTAATATAGTTGCAGCCTTAGACACTATTCCAACAGAAACTACTATAATGATGTTAATTCCATAAAAGAAGAGATCCTACGCTATCAGGCATCATATAATCAGGCAATTCTATCATGCAATTCCTGAAGATCTCTTGCCTATCACTAGCATGTTGTTCTAACATTTCACAATAACAAACAATAGTATGGTATTTTGGGGTCTACTTACTGGCTCTTAAAAGTCAAACTTAAATGTCAAACTTAGAAGTCCAACCGAAAAGCTACAATTAAAATTTTGAAAGTTAAATGAGAATGTCAAAGTTTAAAGTCAAAGGTCAAACATGAAAGTGAAATTCAAAATTTTTAAGGTCAAAAATCAAAAATTAAAAACCAAAATTTTGGGATCAAAATGGAATTTTAAAATTCAAAAAATCGATTTTTTGGCCAAAAATGTCAACATTACAAAATTAGGAGCGAAATAGCGAAGCTTCTTGAATTAAAAAGGGAAGGAATATAACATCTCGCAAGCTAGATGAGTTGGTAATGCGGGGGTTGATGATGTGAGAGATCATGAGTTTGATCCTTACAACCCTAAAAAAACTTGTAAGCTCGCTGATGGCCGCAAATGTGAAGACTGAGCTGACCGAGAATGCGATTTGAACACGTCTGATGAGCCAAGAACGAGGCTAAACAAAGAACAACTAGACCGTAAACGTGAGGCTACTGGTGTAAAACCAGAAACGTGCGAGTAGTAAACCTTTGCTCCGTGAACTCGCCTCGCCCGAAATCGTTGTTGGCTCCGAATACGGCTGCTGGCCGAGAACCTGCGAAGCCATGTCCGAGATTTCCGAGGAATCTTGACCGAGACCGAGGATCTCGATGAGATTTTGCAAATTTTGGCCAAAAATCACCCAATACTTGCCAAAAACACGAAAATTTTAATTTTTAAAATCAAACTCAATCAAAACTTCAAAAATATGAAGAACACGAAGAACAATGGCCAAAAGTTCGTCAAAAATAAATTAAAAACTCCAAGAATTTCCTACAAAAACTCTTAAAAATATCTTGCAATGACTCGATTGCTACTGATCCTTGCTCTTATACCACTTGTAAGACCCAAATTCTCCTACGAATCAATCAGGTTCACTTTTATGGTGTCGAATCCCAATAGAAGTGAATAATGCAAGATATAAGATGTATAAGAACACAAGTAGTTAATATTCAATGCACACTATTATCATTTAATAGTCGGGTACACAAGATTCACTATTATACACATAATACAAAACATGAGGAGGTGCACGATGAATCCTTCGCCTTCCCGTGATCATCAGAAGTACCTGACACATAATCAAAAACTGTAAGCCCAAATTTTAGTCAGTTTTCCCTAAAATACCAGCACATAAACTGTTGGATTAGGTGTCTAAGTCCATAACTATAATTGGTATGTACTTGACCCGAGAGTAGCATAGTCCATTTGGGTTGCCTTCACTAGAACAATTTGATAGGATGGATATTTGAGAAATAGTTTATTTATGATTTGTTAATATATTATAAGTTCTAATGTATTAATATGAAATCATGTTATTTAATTAGTATTGATCAAGAATTAATTCGGAATTAATTTAGTGATAAAAAGAGACTAATTAAATTAACGGGGACTGATTATGTAAATCAGTGGTATACGTATTGTTTGGGCTACTGATCCACGATAGGCTAAGTTCATGTAAGTATTCATGAAGAGTTACCCCACATGAATTATGGATCATTATCCAAGTGTATGTATTAGGGTTTACGCATGACTTTTGGATTCCTACACTATATATATGACACCCCTTTGGCCTAAAATTGGTTGAACATATATTCTTAGAGAAGCATAGCCGAATTTTAGTGTTCCATATTCTCTCTCAAAATTCCTACATTTTTTCATGGTGTTTGTGAACCATTTGACGCATCACATTTGAGGTGCTAAGTTCTTAAATGCCAAAACAACAAGATATAACAAAGAGGTAATTCTATAACTCAATTCTATGTTGTTTATGTCAATTGTATGCTAGTTGTACGCTTCATGCTTTGGAAACAATATTGCATGTATAATTAGAGAAAACATAGATCCAAAACATTTAGGGTTGTATGTGAACCATAGGATATTGTAGTATATAAAACCCAACAGTAGTAACAGAGACTAGTATTGTTTTCTATTATATTTTATGCTTGTTAATTTTCAATGTTGAAAAAAAATCAGTTTTCTGGCCTCTAACTAATGAACTCGTCGAGTCCACTGGCTGACTCAATGAGTCCACTCAGTAAAAGGGCAACTCGATAAGTCAGGTTCATGCACTCGTCGAGTAGGTGCTTCTGGTTGCACAATTTCGCGATTTTGGCCAAGAATTGGACTAGGATCATTACCACAAACTATTTTGTAATCATAAAAAAGTGTATCTTCTGATTTTGTAATAATTATTCTCTTCCAATCAAAAGATAATTGTTAAAGTTTCATGATTTGTATTCATTTATATGATAGGCTAATTTCTTGTAAACTATTGATATGAATTGTCTTGCCTTATGAGTTAACTTAGATCATAAAAAATTATATGATAATTATGCTTGATAAAATTGATCTTAAATGTTTTTTAAATTCCTCATAGCTTATCCTCAAGTTATGGATCATGAAAAGTTTTTCATAAAAACCACATTAACTCATAAGTTATGGAAAAACAAAAAGGTTTTAAAGAATTACAAAACTTGTCCGCGAGTTTTGGTATTTGAAAAATCTCAAATTAGGAAACTCTTGTAATTAAAATGTGTAACTCTTCGGTTCATAAATTAAAAATTAATTAAATAGTTTTTAATTTTGAATTTTTATTTAGAACCTTGAAGTATTTGAATAGTTCAAATTGCACCTTATGGATTTTATTAAATTGACTAAAGTGTTTAATTAAAAGAGATTAAAAAATACATAATGGTATGGTTTAAGTTTATTTTATTAAGAGTGTAATTTATTAATAGATTAAACCATCTAGTATTTTAAAATTTTAAAATACACCTTTATACTATTATAATATTAAAAGTTTAATAATTATATATGTATAAATAACAAGTCAGTCTTACCATTAGTAGGCCTCATTTACGAAGTCGATCTATAAGGGGGTATAAAGTTACGGCCTATAAAATGGTGGTTTAATGGGTGTCTACTCTCACCCACCGCTTCCTACTGGTTGAGAGTCGTTAGCCGAACGGGTAGGATAGGACATTAATTCTCATTAAAAGTATCATTAAAATACCAAGTAACTAAAACCTTATAAATTCTCAATCTTAGTTACTTTACGAAAAATGTGAATTTGATGCTAATCTATGAAATTTCCCACTTTGCACCTTGCCAAGTCGTTAGTGGGGTGTATGTGGTTAACAAGCACACTAACTTGGACTAATAAGGGTGGCAAAGGGTAGCTCGATGTTTTTCATATATCAATGGAGCATGTGTGGTTAACCGACACATTGACTAGGTGATAAATGACTTCCAGAGTACCAAGCTAATTTGCGTGGTTATTCACACCTTGTTTGTGATCCTCGGCATCCCTATCACAAACTTGAAGGGCATAATCCAGATTTAAACATGCCATTGAAAAGTTCAATGAATCTCAAAAAATCTAGGAATTTCAATCCATTTAGAACCTAATGTTTATTTTCGTTTTTCATGGTGGAAATTGGTAAATCGTAATTTACCTACCTGCAAATATTTTACAATTGGATTACAACATCCCTCTTCCGAATTGTAGAATATTGTGTTGGGTCTTAGCCTTAATATATTCATTTTGGGTGTTATATTAATGACTTAAATAAAATAACTTGAATTTCTCCCTATAGATGTCTACTTCTGACAACTATGATCTTCCTTATCCTTTTGGAAAAAGCTTTCCTAATGAAGATGATATCTCACATGGCGATCAAGGTGAAAGATTAATCCCTTTGTCATGCATTAGTGGAACTGGAAATCATACATCACTTCCTCCACCTCCTCCAATTATTCCGATTGATCGTACACACCACATCATCTTTGAGTATTTTGAAAACCATTTGAAAATTTTCATTTAAAAATTCTTTTTCCTTAGTTTGAGATTGGATTCACACGAGTGTTTCTCTAATTCACTCAAACCAAGGTTCTGATAACAACTCGTAACACTCATAAATTTTTTTTGAAAATTCTAAGATTTTAAATAAACACCAAAACCATGGTAGGGGACATATCTCAACTGTACAACACTCAGAACTTCAAGTGAGAGTATGTGTCCTTTGTGGGAAAGGAAGAAAAGGAGAGGATCGCAAATGGGGTTTGTGCTTAACAATGTGAAGAATTTTCGAAAATGTTACGAGATTGAAACACAGCTAAGGTTGAATTCGTTGCTACTTGCGTCTTCAATTGCTAACTTTCGATTTGAATTCTTTCGATACTCATGAGTTTTTTTCTTAAAATGATTCGTTTCAAAGACAAATTTCTTTTAATTTTGCGCATTTATTTTATTTCTTCCCCGTGCTTAATTTAAGGGGGTGAAATCAAAATACAAAAAATTAGAAAAATCAAAAATTAAAAAAAAAAATTACATATTGTATTTTACTTTTGTTTTTAGTTAAATTGTTCATATTTTCTTATATGCACAAATTTAGGGGAGAATTAAAAAAAAAACAAAACAAAACAAAAAATTTTAAAAATTTTAAAAATACAAAAATATTTTCAGTTATGTTTTTTTTTTTTTTTTTGGAGAAATCAAAAACCCAAAAATAGTGTTTTTGAGAGTATTTTACTTTTATTTTTATTTCTTAGTGTGCTAAGTTTACTTTTATATTTTATGTTTACCTAAAAAAAATCATTTGTCTTGACAAGTGAATTCAGGAGAAGATGAGACTCAAGGAGTGTGTATCGAGATATTCTAAGCAAGGAGAAGAAACCTGAAAGTGAAAAGGAATTGACGATCAATGCACTTCACATTACTTTCACAAGGAATTGACGGAAAATTCAAATTCGAGTGATAGACTCTTCCATATTGAGACATATACCAGTCTTAATAGGTGTCTTCGCATTAGATGTTAGTGATCAAAGGTCATTTTCATCATGACCAATGTGAAACACCCAACCATTCTTCATCCATATCTAAAATTTTCTCCATCAAATCATTTCCACGTACCGGTACCCCTTGAGGTTTGAATATAAACCAACTTGGCTGACGGCTACCAAAAAATCTATGTTTATGATCTTACAACTCATTGTCACAATTATTCTAAGTGAAACCCTAAATCCAAGACCAATCAATTTATAAATTGACAGTTAACATCTTAATGTTCTAGATATTTTCACCCACGATATTGAAGGATAATGTTTCATACCTTGTGTGACACTGTACAAAATATCAATTAGGTAGTTTCCTTCTATGAGTTGTTGTATTTAAGGAATTGGAAGTCTGAAACTGTACAAATTGTCAAATTGGTCTTCTTAGCTTTCTTTACCTAAGAATTGTCACGACACCATGGCGATTCACCCTACAGGAAAACAATATCGCTAAACGTCTCGCCAAGGGCCAATTTAACTTGTTAACCTGAAAAACTGTATTGAGATCTTTGATCTAGGATATACAGGGGCTAACATCAAAACTAGCCACAAGTACTTCTCCGATACTCAACAAATCGCAATGTGTTCCTCCGTGTTCACACAGATACTGCGAGAAGTCTCTTTCTAAGCCAAGGTTACATCCTTGAACAATTATGGTGAGAAGGGTCTTTATGATTCTGTGATCCACATGGACTTTTTACTCATTTGTTACTTTTCAAGGCGCAATAGTGATCGTAAAAGATCATTCATTCAAAGGAACAAGAAGTGAAGTCTATCTTTCAACACTCAATCTTTCAATCCGAGAAGCAAGGTGAAGCTTTAATTAAAGTTATGTAACAAGTTACATCGAAGCCTCCTCAATTAATTTGCTACTATCGATGCACCTGTTGAAGTGATCTAGAAGACCCAGTCTCTCTGTTATTATCTCTGATGTTTCTCAAAGCTGAAAGTGCTAATTTTCAAGAATCTATATAAGTAGCCAACACACCTAATGTGCATTCAAAGTTAAATTATTAGAAGGAAGTCCAACTTCTAAAGATGAAGTTATTCATGAACATTCGTATGTTCATCTCAAAGATTGTGAAGAAATTAAAGACAAAAGCTGAAGGCCAAGAACAAAGCGAAGACTGAAAAGAAAAGAAAGCTACAATCCTAGGGGGAGTTTGTGTGACATCCCCAAAATCACGGCCAGAAAAGACCGATTTCATTTATGCTTTTTAAAATAATTTCAGAGTAAATCCTTTTAATTTTAAAAGAGATGTGGAATTTGTTCCCAAAAACAAAACATGATAAAATAGATATTTATCAAAACATTTCATAAAGAAACATGATTTCATTTCATAATCAAAAGTCGGGATGTCATGTTCCGATACAGATCATAAAGCATAAACGATAGCATTACAAATCATTCAACAAATATATACATATACAGACTTGTAAACAAAACAGCTTGATGATTCTTCCAACTTATGCCCTTGCGCCACTTCCTGTAATACAATTAAACTGAGTGGGTTAGGCTTAGGAGCCTGGTGAGCATGTTGGGTTTTCAACCCACAATAAATAATTATATTTAATTCAACAATCAACAATAAACTCGATTACCCATTCCCGTTATCCTCACTTTACGTCCTTAAAAATAACATCTATTATAAGGAACCTAATTTAGGATTTTCATCGGGACGCACATTACTGCAGAGGGGCTTCCTCAACAATAAGTGTCCTAAAGGCAACCATGTGGGGGATAGAGTACACCGGTGAACATGTCGTTCACAACACCTACAGGTAATCAGCCTGCTAGCGTTCCACAGGACAGTCTAAAATAGTCCGTGGTCGTCATCCATACTCTGCTGAATGACTAGAATAACACCAATAACACCAAGGCCTCTCATCTGTTTATTACACACCAATTACCTACCCATGTTCTACCCAACATATTACTAGATAAAAATATACATCTTTATACATTGTTTAAAAACTTGTATAGAATGCTTTAATCGACACATATTCCACATAACAGATGAGGCACACACACATAACACGTATTTCATAGAGAATAACTCAGATCTATAAGATAGAAGAGAGTGAATATACACTCACACGTATAACAACAAAATCTATACACATAACATGTATTTTATATAAAATACTTCATAAGATTGCGTTGGAATGAAAATAACTACACACTCACATGATCAAAAGATAATCGGGCAGCACTACGGCTTGCAGAGGAGGTGTTTCTCCGTAGATCTAGAAGATCTTCACAAAAACCGGCTCCTCGCGGGAGAGCTTCTGCTCGGGAATAACGCTCTTCGGGATCCTCGGGGTTTCAGAACTTACTTCGGGGCTCGGGAATATTACCGGGGCTTCGGGGTACAAACGGCACGCAAATCGAGGCAAAACTAGAGAGAGGAAAGAGTTTGAACAAGAGAAAATGGTTGATCTTGGTTTCTATTTATAAGCTGGGGGTCTAGGATTACACTGGGCGTAATCTCAATTTACGTTGGGCGTACTCAGTACGCTAAGTGTAAATTGGTTACGATGGGTGTACTTTGACGTCACTGCATGCGTCGATCAGTGGCACTTGATTATTGGTGAGATAAGTTGCATCCTCCTAAGTACGGTGGGCGTACTCAAATTACGCTCAGCGTAATTTGACTCGTCAAACTTCTAAATTGCGTAACTTTCACATACGAGCTCCGTTTTCGACGTTCTTTATATCCATGCATAGGTCAGACCTTACTCTACAACTTTCATTTAGACTCCGTCGGCTAATTTTGAATTTTATTTTTATTATTTATTTTTAGGAGGTCGGGACAGAAAAACTTCGTTATAAATTCATAACTTCTTCGTCCGACGTCCGTTCTCGCCTAACTTTTCATTGTTTAGCTACTAAGAATGAGATCTTCAATTCTCGTTTAGATTGTTTTGGCTAAAAACCACTCGATCTCAAATCGAGTATTCGGGCTGCATACTGCCACGTTGGAACTTTGAAAAATCATAACTTCCTCATACGAAGTCCGATTTGGGCTTTCTTTTTATGCACGCTCTCGGTTTAACGAACTCTACGACTTTCGCTTAGATTACTAAGGCTAAATATTGCTCTAACGTAAATTTCACTTTTCACATCATTCAGTGTTGCCGGTTCTGTCGCGAAACTTCGACAGGTCTTAACTTCTTCGTTATAACTCGGATTTCGACATTCTTTATCTATTCGGAAACCTCATTTCAATTACTACAACATTATCCAAAGATATAAAGTTTATTTTACACTTAAATTTTGACGCTCATTTTATTCTTAATTAATCATATCACATAATTAAGCAATTAAGCACGAAACACATAATATTCAAATAACACATTCTTATTATTTCAAATTGGGTTACAAAGGTTAACCTAGACTATTACATTGCTAAAAATGGCAAGCCCAGAAACACAGGCGTTACAGTTTGTTAGGTGAGAAGAAAAGAAAGCTATAAACCAAGGGGGAGACTGTTAGGTCATAATTTATGGTTTATACTTTTCTTTTCTTCAGTTATTAGATTTATTGGTCTTGGACAAAAAACACCAAGTTTTGGTGTTAATTGGACCGAAATCGCATGTGATTTCGTTTTGGCCTTATATTGTTTTGTATGCATTTTGGGCTTGGGCTTTGATATTAGGTCTAGGTACAACTAGTATTATTTAAGTTTAAAATAGATAGTTGGGCATTCTAGGGGTTGCCATATTGCTTGGAACACGTTTTTATAGAGAGTAAGAAGACAGAAAAGTATATAACAGTGAATCTTGTGTACCCGACTATTGACTGATAATAGTGTGCATTTAAGATTAACTATTTGTGTTCTTATTCATCTTATATCTTGCATTATTCACTTCGATTAGGATTCTGCTCCATCAAAGTGAATCCGACTTATTTGTAGTAGAATTTGGAACTTACACTACCAAATGCATGGGACACTTCTAGCAATTGGGACCTCATTTTTATGACTAAGGACCCCCCCTAAGGGTCTGAAAGGATAGCTCAAATCATCCAGAGAATGTCATGTTCAAAATGGAACATTTGGGACCAAGAAAGTAGCAATAAAGAACCCAAAAAGAGATCTAGCAAAACAACCATAAAGGCTTGAGCTTTATACCTTTGGATTATGAAGAAGAAAACCAAAAATCCAGATCTAAGCCTTCTTTCACGTTCCCAAGCTTCTTGATTTACTTCCTTTGAATCTAACACACCAAGAACACACTTTAAGGCTCTCTTTCACTTTCAAGGGGATAGGGTTTTGCAATAAAAACTGAGGGACTTGGAGGCTAAAAGGATAAGGGCACTTGGTCCATAATGATGGTTAAATACTCCTCAAACCCTAAAATTTAGGGTTTCACTCGGATACTAGTACGCTCAGCATACATATGTGTATGCCCAACATACTAGGACTCACCCTAGTACGCTTAGAGTACCTACATGTGCGTGCATCGTACATATACTACCCTCTAAAATACTTAAATGCCACTAGGGCTCCTTAGGGCTAACTCTAAACAACTCCAAGGACCAAAATGTCACTAGGGCTCCTTAGGGCTAACTCTCCCCCACTCGAACTAGACTTCGTCCTTGAATTCTGCCGCAACAAACAAATCTGGATAATGCTCTCTCATCTCAACCTCCAGCTCCCAAGTCCACTCGGATCCCCTATGATGTTGTCATTGTACCTTTACCAAAGTTACCTCCTTGCTACGTAGAAGCTTCACCTTCCTGTAACACCGTAAAATTTAAAACAAAATTTTCACATTTTTAACCACACTTTTCCATTATCAATAAAACCCCATTGTATCATAACTTTGTTTTACAAATATTTCCCAAGATCAAAATACCTAAAAACCCATGCGTGTGTGCGAATCATGCCGGCGCCTTCCTGTGATCATAACTGGTACCTCAAACACATAACACATAACAATGTAAGCATAAAGCTTAGTGAGTTCCCCAAAATACCATACATAACACATACTACCCACTCGAAGCTATAACTCTGTGGGCCCACGGGCCTTAACTCTGTGGACCCTCTGGTCCTAACTCTGTGAACCTTCCGGTTCTAACTTTGATATACTATCATATACTCATGACATAAACCACATAGATATAATGCAGTACAACACATCACATAACAGCATACAATAATGTTGTCACATAACTCTAATTACCACTCAAGGTAAAGTATAGTGAGAAGACTCACCTCAGATGTCTCGGTAAATCACTGACTCTGTAGAAATACGATCTAGCCTCCGCCTAATCACATAAAGTAATACTCTCATAAATATATCTCTCAGAACTAGACTCAACCCTCTCTAGGCACCCTCAGAAGGGTAAAAGACCATTTTACCTCTCCTTTGGCCCGGAGGACCTCATTGTTGACCAAACCCTAAAAGTCAACCAAAGTCAACAGTTAAACTTTGACCCGACTCGTCAAGTGCACTTGGGCAAGTCAGCGAGTCCACACGTGTCCACTAACTCTTTAGTCCCATTTGACGCATCGAGTCCCTCCCTTTACTCGACGAGTCCCCAGTCATGAATTGCGGGGGCCACCCCGACTCAATTCGCCGAGTCTCAAGAACAACTTGGCAAGTACATGCCATGCACAAACTCCATTGACCTCCTGAGGTCAGATCTGTTCCTCTAATCCATAGATCTGGCCTTCCCAAGCATAATAATCATGTAAAGTCCAGACCTTGACACTCATATATCATTTAGATGGTCTCATTTGGTGATTTAGCCCCAAAAATGACATTCTAAGCTCATGACTCCCAAAGTTACTCATAAAGCTCCACTCTTTGGACCTCTTTGAGTCCAGATCCATAGCATAAACTCGAGACGGGACCAATTACTCCACATAACCATCCTCAAAAGGGGTTAGAAAACCCTAACTCTAAGAATCAACACCGAAACTGAAGAAGGTCCGAATAAATACCTCAAGATGAAGTCTCTAGACTCTGAAACCACTAGGATCGCACCTCCTTCAGTCTCCTCTTGCTCTTGATCACCTTCCTCTGGCTAAACCAAAGATAGAAAGATCAAATATAACTTCTCCTTTCTCACAACGATTTAGCTCACTTAGGGTTCTCTCAACAGACTGGTAGCCACAATGGAGACTATGAGTGCCCTTAAATAGGCTCCAAACCTGGGGGATTAGCGTTTCATTAAACAGTGTGGAATCACCGACTCAACTAATGGACTCGTTGAGTCCAGTCGCGAACCCGGATGATAATCCGCGACCCTACTCGGCGAGTCTAAGCATCAACTCGCCGAGTTCCTTCACAAACTCCAAAAATAAAATATTAGAATAATATACCTGGCAATCCGGATGTTACAATTCTCCCCCACTAGAATCAGAATTCACCCTCGAAGTCTCAATCTGCAAACAACTCTGGATGCTGCTCATGCATCTCGCGCTCTGGCTCCCAAGTCAGCTCTGACCCTTTCCTATGCTGCCACTGCACCTGCACTAGAGGCACTTCCTTTTTCCTCAGAACCTTGACCTTCCGATCTCTAATTGCCACCAGTCTCTCAACATAGTTCAGGCCCACATCCACCTGAATATCCTCTAATGGTACCACTGCTAACTCGTCGGCTATACACTTTCTCAACTGCGACACTTGAAAAGTGTCGTGAATTTGAACCAACTCCGCAGGTAGCTCCAAACGGTAGGATACCCTGCCTACTCTCGCGATTACCCAGAAAGGTCCAATATATCGAGGCCCCAACTTGCCCCTCTTCATAAATCGGATCACTCCTTACCAAGGAGAGACCTTCAATAGCACAAAGTCACCGACCTAAAACTCAAGCTCGGACTGACGCCTGTCCGCATAACTCTTCTGATGACTCTGAGCGGTCAACAACCTCTATCTGACCTACTGTATCTGCTCATTTCGTATGAAGCACAATCTCCGTACTACCCATTACACGTTGCCCCGCCTCTCCCCAGCAAATGGGAGTCCTACACCTCCTCCCATACAACAGCTCAAAGGGTGGCATACCAATGCTCAAATGATGGTTGTTGTTGTAGGAAAACTCTGCCAAAGGAAAATATGTGTCCCAACTCCCGCCGAAATCCAACACACACGCTTGGAGCATTTCCTCAAGCGTCTGGATCGTCCGCTCGCTCTGCCCGTCAGTCTGTGGGTGGTATGCGGTACTAAAATGCAGCCTCGTACCCAACTCTTCATGAAATTTCTTCCAGAATCTGGAAGTGAAACGCACATCTCGATCTGATACAATCGAGATCGGCACTCCATGCCGTGATACCACCTCCCTCACGTACATCTCTACCAACTTCTCTGCAGAAGAGCTCTCACTGATAGCAAGGAAATGAGCGCTCTTCGTCAACCGGTCTACAATCACCCAAATTGCATCGATGCCCCTCACAGTCCTTGGCAATTTTGTGATAAAGTCCATAGTAATTTCTTCCCACTTCCACTCGGGAACCTATAACGGCTGCAGCTTACCATGCGGTCTCTGGTGCTCGGCCCTAACCTGGCGACAGGTCAGGCACCTCTCAATGAACCATGCAACATCCCTCTTCATACAGGGCCACCAATACTCCCTCTTTATGTCCAAATACATCTTAGTGGCCCCGAGATGGATCGATAACTTCGATCGATGTTCCTCTTCCATCAAAATGGTACGCGTTCCGCCCATAAACGGCACCCAGATCCGACCCTGAAATGTCATAAGCCCCCTGTCATCGGTAACAAACTCCGATACCTGCCCGATAACTCGCTCCCTGTTTTGGTTTTCTGGTCTCACAGCCTCAGCATGGGCCCCTCGAATGGTGTCCAGCACCGGAGTCATCACTGTCAATCTCATACAAACGTCTCGCATCGGGACGCACTCCGACCTATGGCTCAGGGCATCGGCTACCACGTTAGCCTTACCCGGGTGGTACAGGATCTCACAATCATAATCCTTTACCACATCCAACCATCTCCTCTGCCGCATGTTCAGGTTGGGCTGATCCATCAAGTATTTCAGGCTCTTGTGATCCGTATATATGGTACACCAGACCCCATACAGATAGTGATGCCAGATCTTGAGGGCGAACACCACTGGCCCCAACTCTAAATCGTCGGTGGGATACCTTACCTCATGAGGCTTCAATGCCTCGATGCATATGCTATCACATGCCACCTCTGCATAAGCACTGCTCCCAACCCTAATATCGACGCGTCACAATACACCACAAATCCTCCATTCCCTCTGGAAGGGCCAACACCAGGGCTTTGCATAATCTCTGGCGAAGTGTCTCGAAGGAGGCCTGCTGCTCTGGGCCACATGAAAAAGCTACACCCTTCCGAGTCAACTTGGTGAGTGGCACGGCGATCTTGGAGAAATCCCTGATAAATCTCTGATAATAACCTGCCAATCCTAGGAAACTCCTGATCTTTGTAGGTGACCTTGGCACCTCCCAACTCATCACCGCCTCAATCTTGGCCGGATCGACCAATATCCCTTTCTGGTTAACGACATGCCCTAGGAAATGGACCTCTCGTAACCAAAAATCACACTTGGAGAATTTGGCGTAAAGCCTCTCCGATCTCAAAACTCTGAGGATCTCTCTCAGATGTTCCTCATGTTGTTCTTTGGATCTCGAATACACCAATATGTCGTCAATGAACACGATCACCGAGAGATCCAACATCGACCTACATACTCTGTTCATGAGGTCCATGAACACTGTCGACGCATTGGTGAGCCCGAAAGGCATCACCACGAACTCGTAATACCCGTAACGAGTCCTGAACGCTATCTTCTGGATGTCCTCATCTCGCACCCTCACCTGATAGTATCTCGACCTCAAATCGATCTTGGAGAACCAAGATGCTCCCTGTAACTGATCGAACAAATCATCGATCCTCGGCAACGGGTAACGGTTCTTGACCATCATCTTGTTCAATTCCCTGTAATCAATGCAAATTCGGTGTGAGCCATCCTTCTTCTTAACAAAAAGGATAGGCGCTCCCTATGGCGAACTGCTCGGCCGAATAAACCCCTTCCCCAGCAGCTCCTGAAGCTACAAGGATAACTCTTGCATCTCTGGAGGCGCAAGGCGATAAGGTGCCTTGGCGATAGGCATAGCTCCCGGAACCAAATCGATGCTGAACTCAACCTACCTCTCGGGAGGCACACCTAGTAACTCTTCCGGAAATATGTCCAGGAACTCACGCACTATCGAAACCTCATCAATTGACCTCGGTGTCTCTGAATCAACCCTCGTATCCATCACATATGCTACAAAACCCTTACAGCCCCGCTGTAGACTCTACCTTGCTCTAGCGGCTGAACAAAATGTCGACCCAGAATGCGTACCCTCGCCGTATACAGTAAGAACTCCCCCACTAGGGTCTCGTCTGGTCACCAGCTGTCTCTCGCAGTCGATAACCGCTCCAAACTTGCTCAACCAGTCCATGCCCACGATGACACAGACATCTCCCATCGCAATAGGAACTAGATCAATCAGGAACTTGATGCCGAAAATCTTGAGTACACATCCTCATATCACCTCGGTGGCATACACCTCTCTCTCGTCAGCTATGGAAACTCTTAGAGGTCGACTCATCACATCTCGAGTAATACTGATGTGCTGACTAAAAGCCAAAGATACAAAAGACCGACTCGCACCCGAGTCAAATAACACCAAGGCAGGTACAGAATTCACAAAAAAAGTACCTACGCATATCATAATATAAGCACAATATCTCAACATAAAAGTAAATATATGAAAGAATACATACCAGCCATGACATCGGGCGCTACGCGTACCTCCTCCGCAATCAACTGGAAGGCTCTCCCTCGCGCCTTCGGTACCTCGGCCTTCACTGGCCGGCTCTCAGTAGCTCTGATAGTAGCAGGGGCAGATCCCTGAGGTGCTCCCTGGGTAGTCCCTCGTCACCGTGGACACTCTGCCTTGCGGTGTCCAGTCTGGTTGTAGTGAAAGCATACTGCAAACCCCTTGGGGCAATCCTTGGCCATATGCCCCTCCTTGCCACATTTTTGTAGCAAGACCCCGCTCTGCACACCCCCTCGTGGATCTTGCCGCACTTGCCACAAGTGCGGCACTTCTGACTCCCAGATTGCGAATCAGTGGGCTTGGCCCGCTTGGCTGTCGGATGAGACTGTGTCGATCGCCGATCCCTCGCCTGAGACTCAGCCTCCTCCCTAGCCTGGGTCTCCAGCTCTATCTCCCTCTTCTGGGCATTTGCCTGAAGCTCATCAAATGTCTGATACGTTGAGTTCGCCACGAACTCCCGTATATCCCTCCTCAAAATGCTTAGGTAGCGGCTCATACGTGCCTGCTCGGAGGACACATGCTCTGGGCAAAACATCGCCCGCTCATGGAACTTCCTCGTAATCACTGTGACAGAATCAGTACCCTGCTTGATGGTTAAAAACTCCTGGGCCAAAGGCTCCCTTTCCACCTGGGGAACGTACTCATCTCGGAACATAGCAGTGAACCTCTCCCAAGTCACTGCAGCAAGCTCAGCATGCGAATAATGCGTCGTCACAAACTTCCACCAATCCTTTGCTCCCAAGCGAAGCGGGTTCAGCGCGAACCGGACTCTCAAATGCTCAGGAGACGAGAAAGTAAAGAAACATCCCTCTATGTCTGATATCCACCTCATCGCTGCAATCGGGTCCTGGGTCCCATCAAACTCCGGTGGTTTTGTGTTGCTGAACTCCTGGAACAGCAACGCATCACCACCCTGTGGTTTAGCCGCATCTACAACAGCAGCCTCAGAAAGAGCAGTGTATCTTTCATCGAATTTCTCTATCAGGGTGGTCTTAATAGATCCGAACATCTCTGGAATCTCGTCGCGGATGATAGCAGCCACCTCATCATAAATCATCTGGCGGAGCTCCTCGTCGCTCACACCCCCTCCACTGGTCCCTGGTCTGTGACGTGTCCCTACCATGATGCCTCTCTGAAATACAACACAAGATATCAGTAATTTGCTCGGATGAACACACACTCGATATCCCAACCCTACTTGATCTCTGGTACCCTAAGGATTCTTACTAGGGTTGCGCACTGACCCGGTGCCTTCGATAGTACGGGCCCAATACTACCGACCACACCAACTCAACATTCACACCAATTCCTCCTCCCAGAGCCCCAAATCCTAAGTACGTTATTCTCTCTAATCATGTGCTACTCACTAGCAAATCTCTCATAAGCTCCTTGCTGCTATCTCAACACTCTTAAGCATCCCTAGTAGCAAAACCCCTGGACTAAGGCATCATATATCAGGCCACTCTAGTCCTAATAAGAATACCTAATCTGACTCTAGCATGCATAATATAATTCATCATATAGCATAGCATAACGTTTCTTTTAAAACTTATTGTAAGGGTATTTTGGGAAATCACCGTTCGGGCGCTGGCTGATCGTACACATGGCTCTGCTTTGTTTGTCTCAAAACTATTTTTATTCCTTTTTTTAAAATTTTACTTTATTATCAAATTTTTCCTCAAATCCTCAGTTTGAGTTCAAATATGCCCGAAGATGCATCCGAATCACTCAAACCAAGGCTCTAATACCAAATTGTAACACCGTAAAATTTAAAACAAAATTTTCCCATTTTTAAACACACTTTTCAAAACACATTTATCAATAAAACCCCACTGTATCATAACTTTGTTTCACAAATATTTCCCAAGATCAAAATACATAAAAACCCATGCGTGTGTACGGATCATGCCGGCGCCTTTCCGCGATCATCACTGGTACCTGAAACACATAACACATAACACTGTAAGCATAAAGCGTAGTGAGTTCCCTAAAATACCATACATAACACATACTAGCCACTCAAGGCTATAACTCTGTGGGCCCGTGGGCCCTAACTCTGTGGACCCTCTGGTCCTAACTCTGTGAACCTTCCGGTTCTAACTCTTATATACTCTGATATACTCATGAGATAAACCACATAGAAATAATGTAGTACAACACATCACATAACAACATACAATAACTCCGTCACATAACTCTAATTACCACTCAAGGTAAAGTATAGTGAGAAGACTCACCTCAGATGTCTCGGTAAATCACTAACTCGGTAGAAATACGGTCTAGCCTCCGCCTAATCACATAAAGTAATACTCTCATAAATATAACTCTCAGAACTAGACTCAACCCTCTCTAGGCATCCTCAGAAGGGTAAAAGACCATTTTACCCCTCCTTTGGCCCGGAGGTCCTCATTGTTGACCAAACTGGATGTTACACTTCCTTTCTAGAATAGCTATCGGCCTCTAGACATAGTTCAGGCACTCATCAACCTGAATATCATCGCCTAATCACATAAAGTAATACTCTCATAAATATAACTCTCAGAACTAGACTCAACCCTCTCTAGGCACCCTCAGAAGGGTAAAAGACCATTTTACCCCTCCTTTGGCCCGGATGCCCTCATTGTTGACCAAACCGGATGTTACACTTCCTTTCTAGAATAGCTACCGGCCTCTAGACATAGTTCAGGCACTCATCAACCTGAATATCATCCAATGATACCACTGCATCCTTGTCTAAAATGCACTTTCACAACTCTGATATTTGGAAAGTGCTATGAATGTGACCGAGCTCCTACAGAAGATCCAATCTATACGCAACCTTGCCAACCCTGGCAATAATCCGGAACGGTCTGATATATGAAGAGTCCAACTTCCCCCTCTTCCTGAAGCGGATCAAACCCTTCCAGGGTGAGACCTTTAGTAACACCATGTCGTCGACCTGAAACTCCAACTCAGATCGGCACTGATCGGCATAACTCTTTTGTCGACTCTGAGCAGTCTGCAAATGCTGCCTGATTTGTTGAATCATTTTTGTAGTCTGCAAAAACACTTTGGTACGACCCATGACCTTTTGACCAACCTCCCCCCCCCCCCCTAATAGACTTGGGGTACGATATCTCCGCCAATACAGAAGCTCAAAAAGCGAAGCACCAATACTGGAGTTGAAATTGTTGTTATAGGAGAACTCTGCAAGAGGTAGGTACGAGTCCCAGCTCCCACCAAAATCAATAACACATGCATGTAACATATCCTCCAGAGTCTGAATGGTCCACTTGCTCTGGCCGTCGGTCTACGGATGATAAGTTATGCTGAAATGCAACCTCGTGCTCAGATCCTCATGCAACTTCTGCCAAAAACGGGACGTAAACCGAACATCACGGTTTGAAACAATGGAAACCAGAACCCATTGGCGAGCGACGATCTTGCGGATATACACATTGGCCAACTTCTTGGCCGACGAGCTCTCTCAAATTTCCTGAAAATGGGAACTCTTGATCAATCGATCCACGATGACCTAAATAGCATCAAAATCCTTTGTCGTCCTCGGCAACTTGGTGATAAAATCCATCGAAATTCGCTCCCATTTCCATATAGGAACCTCCAGAGGCTACAGCTTGCCATGCGGCCTCGGATGCTCGACCTTGACCATCCTATAGGCCAAGTACCTCTCAACATACTAAGCAATCTCTCTCTTCATGCATGACCACCAATAACTCAATATCAGATCCCGATACATCTTGGTGGCCACCGGATGGATAGAAAAATGAGACTTATGAGCCTCCTCCAACACAATCTGTCTGACCCTACTAGAAACAAGAACCCACACCCGACCACAATAGGTCACCAATCCACGACTGTCCGGCACATATCTGGTGATCTCACCCCTGATCCTTTCAATTTTCCACGTCTCCTTTCAGATACCCTCAATCTGATCCTCCCCAATCAAACCTATAAGTGGAGAATCTACGGATATCCTCATAGATGTCACCTCAAAAGAAGGTCCAGTCGACTTACGGCTCAGGACCTCCACCACCACGTTCGCTTTACCCATATGGTAAAGGATCTCGTAGTCATAATCCTTGACTACGTCCATCCACATGCATTGCCTCATATTTAGGTTCAGCTAGTACATAATATGCCTCAAACTCTTGTGATCCATGTAGATAGTACAGCTGACCCCAAAAAGGTAATTCCTCAAAATCTTGAGAGCGAACACCACCGTTCCCAACTCAAGATCGTACATGGGTATCTCGTCTCATGCGGTTTCAGTTTCCGCGAAGCATAAGCTATCACTCGTCCCCTCTGCATGAGAACTGCTCCCAAATCGGTGATGGATGCATGACAGAAAACGACAAAATCCTTAATTCCCTCCAAGAGGGTCAAGACTGGCTCACAAAGTCTCTGTCGAAGGGTCTCGAATGTTGATTGCTGCTTAGGGCCCCACCAGAAATCCACCCCTTCCTCTTCAGGCGAGTGAGGGGTACTGCAATCTTAGAGAAATCCTGAATAAATCTCTGGTAGTACTCTACCAAACCTAGAAAACTCCTAATATCCGAGGGAGACTACGGGATCTCCCACTGCATCACCGCCTCGATTTTGGCCGGATTGACCAAAATCCTATCCTGGTTAACGAGGTGTCTATTGAACTGAACCTCTCGCAACCAAAACTCTCACTTCGAGAACTTAGCATAAAGTCGTTGTCGCCACAAAACCCCCCAAGACCTCGCAAAGATGCTCCTCATGTTGCGCCCTGGTCCTGGAATATACCAAGATATCATCAATGAACACGATAACTGAGTGATCGAGCATTGGCCTGCATACCCGATTAATCAAATCCATAAATATCACAGGTGCATTAGTAAGCCCGAATGGCATCACCACGAACTCGTAATGCCTATAACAAGTCTGGAACGTGGTCTTCTCAATGTCCTCCTCCCTCACCCTGTCCTGATGGTACCCAGACCTCAGATCTATCTGAGAGAACCAAGATGTTCCCTGCAACTAATCAAATAGATCATCAATCCACATTAGGGGATAATCGTTCTTCACCGTCAACTTGTTCGGATCCCTATAAGTAATGCACCCGGTGTGAACCATCCTTCTTTTTGACAAAAAGAATCGATGCTCCCCGCGAAGAACTGCTCGGACGATCGAACAGCTTGCCTTGCAGTTCCTGCGGCTCAGATGACAACCCCTGCTTCCCAGGTGGTGGTAATCGGTACGGTGCCTTGGGAATTGGGGTCGTATCTAGCACAAGGTGGATCCTGAACTTGACCTGCCTCTCAGGAGGAACACCGGGTAACTCCTATGGGAATACATCGACGAACTCCCTGACAACCGGAACATCAGCCACTGAAACCTGATCCCCAAATCGCTTATCCACCACATAATACAAATAACTAGCACACCCGTGCTGAATATATTGTCGAGCCCTGGTAGCCAAACAAAACCCTGAACCCAACCTAGTGCTCTCTCCATAAGTTACCAGTTCTCCCCAAATTGGGGTTCGAACTACCACACACTGGCCTTCGCAGTCGATCATGGCACCAAAATGGCTCAGCCAGTCCATACCTATGATCACACAGACATCCCCCATAGGAATCATAATCAAATCAATCGGAAAGGACACCCTGAAGATCTTTATAACACATCCCTGATAAACCGAAGAAGCTGTAACCCCATGTTTGTTGGTGATAGAAACTCATAACGGAAACTCCAACTCTCCCATGGGAAAAACAAACTCCCTACAGAAGGACCGAGAAACAACATACTGACTCGCACCTGAGTCAAGCAACACTAAAGCAGGCCAGGAGTCCAGTAGGAACGTACCTACATAGGTACAAACATGAGAGCATAAAAAAACATAATCAATAAGATAAGGGATGAAAGCATACCAACCACAACATCTGGTGTTGTCATGGCCTCCTCAACAATAAGATAGAAAGCGCGACCTCGAGCCCTCGGGGGCTCCGCCCTGCCCTGACCCCATCAGTGATCCTCAATGTAGCTAGCTCGGGAGCCTGTGCCAACTTGGCGGCGAGCAATGGAAAGTTGGCCTTCACATGGAAAACCTGATCACAATGAACGCAGATCCCCTTACTCAAAACTAGGGTGAATTGTTGTTTGTGGGAACAATACGAGACAAGGCAAGGGCACGCCACCAGGGGCAGGAAGAAACAATTCCTATGTGAAGAAAAAGATATGTTTCCACTGAGGAACACCCAGACACATTGCCAGAAATTGTCCAAATCGCGCATATGTTCCCTATTATGCACAAGGCTGGCAGAACGCGCAAAGAGGGAGATCCTCCAAAATAAACCCTTCCAGGTCACAATCGTGTAATGGTGATTGGAACACACAAAATTCCAAGAATCAAACTTCCAAGAACAGGAAAGGAATGTCGGCCAAGAAGCAAAGCTCAAGGATGCTCTAGTAAAACCAAGACCGGTTAGGTCAAAGCCATCTTAACGGCCGACTTCGAGTTCTAAATTTCATGTTCTTGTTTGACTAAGGGATTAGGGTAGGATCAGATATGAAAATGTCTATAGGGTCCAGTGTTATGTATGGCTAGCATACACGAGTGATGCAGGGTTGGTGGAAGTTTCATGGATGAGTCGTGAGGGGTCAGTCGGCTAGTGGTGAGATGTTAACTTTTCCTCTAGGAGTGAGGATTGTGCGTCTGTTTATGCTTATGAGTATTGTTAGGGTGTTGTGATGATCCTTGAGACAAGCATGGGTAGGTATGGAAGGTAGTATAGGCCCGTACAACTGAAAGCACAAGACTCGTATGTGTTGCAAGGAAGTCACAACCCATAGGGATTCATTGGGAGTTGGTTCCATGTTATTTATGTGGATTATCTGATATCTTCCTGGTGAATTTTTAGTATGGTGACTACGAGGCGAATTGAGATTGGATCCGGATCGGGATCAAGGATTGATAGGCGGATGGGATCAAATGAATTGGATGCTAGGATCAGGAGAATCCTACATGAGGAGGTGGTTGCTATCGTCCAGGTTGACTTTTGAGTTTTTAGTCAAAGGGAATTTTTGGTAAACAATGAGTTCCTCAAACATCCCGGTCAATGAAGTTTTATGCTCTCAATCTTGTGAAACTACTATTAAATTTCTCCGAGATCAAATCAATTTATTGAAAAGAGAAAATGAGGACCTTAAATATGGATGCTATACTCTAAGGAAAGGTCAAAAACCCTTAAAAGCACAACTAGAGGCCACAATCAAGGACTTTAGAACACTTCAAGAAGAATATAGAAATAAATGTGAAAATTATAAATATGTTAAGGAACAACTTGCTAACTTGACTACTGAGCTTGACTCTTTGAAAAACAAGTTTACAAATGCAGATTTGTTCTCTTTCTTCTTTCTCCCTAAAAAATGGGTTTCAAGCAATATGGCAGCCCATAGAACATCTAACTCTCTATTTTAGGCGTAGATAAAACTATTTATACCTAGGCCTAATATCCAAGCCCAAGCCCAAAACTTATACAAAACAATATAAGGTCTAACTGAAATCACACGCGATTTCGGTCCAATTAACACCAAAACATGGTGTTTTCTATCCAAGACCAAGAACTCTAATAGCTTCAGAAAAGAAAAGTATAAACTATAAATTATGACCTAACAGGTAGAAAAGTCCTAATTGGCTAAGATCTTCCATTAAGAGCTTTTGGACATCTAAATCATAAAGTTGGAAACTTATGACTCTAAGGTGCATTTGGACCGTGGATCTGAAGTCTGGGCTTAAGTAAGCACTTATTAAAGTATAAACTCTATGAAGATACACCACGTGTATACGGTCACGCCCCCTTTTCCATTCAATGAGAGGCTCACATACACCCTGCGTAACTTCAGGGTACACCCAACATCCTGTTGGATTAATGTCTAAGTCCATAACTATAATTGGTAAGACTTGACCCGACCCAGCATGGTCCATTTGGGTTGCATACCATCATGCACTTGGATAGACTAAATGAGAGAAATAAGACACTTATGGTTATTAATATATTATAAGTTCTAGTATATTAATAATAAGAATAATGAGATTATTTAATTAGTATTGATCAAGAATTAATCTAGCATTAATTGAGTGATCAAAAGAAGACTAATTAAATATGTGGGTTGATTGTGTCAATCATCCATACTTGTATAGTGGGCTAATGCTCCATGGATTATCTAGTTTGGCCAAAACCCATATGATGCTCCATGGATGCTCCATGGTGTATTTGAACCCATGGATCCAAGGAAATGGAAAGTCATGACAATTAGGGTTTACCCTAATTGTATAACTATATAAGCATCTTATTCTTGAGGAAAATCGACCACTAGTGAGAGTAAGAAAGGGCTAGCCGATTTCATGAAGTGTAGAATTCTCTCTAAGTTATTCTAAGTGTTTTGATGATTGTGAACCATTTGAGGTGTCACACTTGGGGCACTAGGCACTCAAGCTTCATGAAGACAAGCTCCATCAAAGAGGTATGTATTCTATCTTGTTATATTGATAGTTGTGTATGCTAGTTTAGGATAATACCTTGGATATTCATATTTGCATGTATAATAGAGAAAACATAGATCCAAGGTATTTAGGGTTGCATGTACACTTAGGAGTGTTAGAATGCTCATAACCTAACAGTGGTATCAGAGCCTAGGCTTGTTTTCTTGTTATAGCTGCAATAGAAGCTAAAAAATCGAAATTGGTGCTGTCAGCCCAGCAGACTCGCCGAGTCCATGAAGGGACTCGACGAGTCCAAGGCAAAATGCATCCAACTCGCCGAGTTATGTTAATGCACTCGACAAGTTGGACCCCATACAACATATTTTCGAGGTTTTTGGCTAGAAATGGACTAGGAACATTACCCTAAGTTGTTTTTGAACTTATAAACTTGTTTTTTTTTTTAATGTGGTAATGTTCATGCTAATCCATTTTCAAAGATAATTGTCAATAGATTCATGTTTTGTATTAGTTTAAAGACTAATTACATGAAAAAGTTTGATTTGAATTATCTTGTTCTTATGAGTTGCTTAGATTAATAGAAAAGTTAATTGAAATAGTTGTTTTCAATCCATTTTAATCTAAGAGTTAAGTATAAAATGTGTTTGTGTAACTTGTCCTCAAGTTACATGAAGAGTCACATTAAAGACTCATAAAACTCATAAAATTGGCAAAGGTTACAAAAAATGAAGAGTCTAGTTCTAATTAATTGGAGTTATGACTCCATAATTTGTCCTCAAGTTATGGAGGACCAAGAGTCTCTTCATTAAATAAATAAAAAAAATAAAAAAAATGTAACCTTAATTAATTCCATAAGTTATAAAAATAAAGAAAAGTTAATTCTTTTATTAGTTTAAAGTCTTCCATAAGTTATGGAACTTGAAGAGTTTTTGGATTAAAACTACTTTAAACACATAAGTTATGGAATTAATTAGTTTTGAATAGTTTCAAAACTTGCCCTCAAGTTTTGGAATTTGTAAAGTTTTCTCTTATGAATACTTTAATTCCAAGTTAGCCCTTAGAATTTTAAGAGTTAAAATTCAACCCTTATACTTTATAATACTATAAGTTAATAATAATATATATGTATAAGAGTAAAGTCAGTCTTACCGCTAGTACGCCTCATTCACGAAGTCGGTCTATAAGGTGGGTATAAGGTTGTTGCCTATAAAATGGAAGCTTAATGGGTGTCCACTCTCACCCACCGCTTGCTTGACCGGTGGAGGGTCGTTAGCCGAACGGGTTTGACAGGACTATAATTCTCCCTTCATTAAAAGTATTAATGATAAATACTAAGTAACTAAACTCTTAATAATTCCCAATCTTAGTTACTTAGGAAAACGTGAATAAGGTGCTAATCCATGAAATTACACTTTACACTTTGTCTAAGTCGTTAGTGGAGCGTGTGTGGTTAACCGGCACACTAACTTGGACTTAACAAGGTAGGTAAAGGGTGACTTAATATTTATCATAGTATCGATGGAGCGTGTGTGGTTAACCGGCACATCGATTGAGGGGTAATTTATTAAGGGTACCAAGTAATTTGCATGGTTACTTCACACCTTGTTTTGTGATCCTCGGCATCCCAGTCACAAAACCTGAAGGGCACACTCGAGATTGAAACATGCCATTGAACAGTTCAATGAATCTCAAAAGATCTAGGAGTTTCAAAAACCAATTAAAACCCAATAATACATTTCGTTTATCTTGGTGGAAATTGGTGAATCGTCATTCACCTACCTTCAAATTGTTTTATAGCTTGGATTACGGCATACCTCTTCTAAGTTATAAAATAGTCTGTTGAGTCCTAGCCTTAATATTTCATATTGGGTGTCATATTAAGGAGTTTAAGATCAACTATCTTGAATATCTCCCAAAACATGTCTGGTTTAGACATTTATGATCTTCCCAAATCTCTTGAAACAAGCTTTCCTAAATGAAGATGATGTCCCATGGAAATCATACTTCTTTCACCTCCTCCAATTATTCTCCCTACCCAACAAGTTCTTAAAAAGTTTAAGGTCACTCGAGCCCTATTGGCAAGTGAAGGTCTAGGTGTGGTCACATCTTGGAGATGTAGTCACATATTGACAAGCCGGGAGAGTTGGGTGTCAAAGTCTTGAGAAAGTTGGTGGTTCAACTACTCTCTAAGTCACATAGTGAGTTCTTTTGGAACACCTATGAAACAGACTATGACAATACCCTTAATGATCTTATCTATTTGTTAAGATCAACTTCCTGAAACTTTATGGACATTGACAATGGTGACACTGGAAATACGGAAAAAAAAACATTCTCTTCCCAAGGAAAGGGATTGACCATAGTCAACTAGGTTGACCAAATGGTAAAGAGAAAAGGTTAAGTCGGTAATAGTCCCGTGTACCATTATCAAAGGGTCCATATGTTTATATTGCCAAAGGAAGGGTCATTAGTTGCGAAGCTGCCAAATTTACCTAAGGATGTTAAAGTCAATAAGTTTGACTCTACTTCAGGTAAAGTCCACTACTCTAACTCTGTTAAGTTTCTATTCTGAGACTCCTGATACATGATGTGACTGGGTCACATGGTAATGTTTTAAGAATCAAAGAAAAAGTAAAGGAACTTAAAGAAAGAATATGCTGAATCTGATCGCATAGATGGATTTCTATCGCGTAGTTTGAAAATCGGATTCTTGAGCTACTTCTTAGGAGTTATGAGATATTGCTAAGGAATAGATAACAACAAGTTTTCATATGGATTGTAAGGATAAGTTTTTCCGCATAGTTTTAAAATAAAAGAAAATTTTGATTTTATTTATTTTAAAATATCCTTACAATGGCATTTGAGGGAAAAAAAATTGTTGCTTATATGATTCCATTAATAGCAAGAGTGGAAATATGAAATTGATTCCTTCATTTGTGGTAATGTCTAAATTTACCAAATAAGGAAAGATTCTCATCACCAAGTCTCAATTGGACCGAAACTTGGAATCATGCAAGTTGTATAGCATGATGAATGAGAACTTTCAAGTATTGGAAAAATTAAGACTAATTACTTGTTCACATGGATGTGTGAGTCAAGTAATGGACTAAGGGATCGAGTACATAGTCATGTGCACTGATTAAGTCCACCACAAAAGATATAAGGCTATTCGTCATAGTTTACTAAAGCTTAGTAAATATGATTATACTTACAAGCGTAAGTGTAACTCTGAGACATTGGAAAAAGGTTCCAATGCATGGCAGAGCGAATAAGAAGAATCAAATTAGGCAGAAGGATAAAAGTTCCTCAAATCTGAAAAGATGGGAGAGTACTTTAGTATCAGTTTTGTGATCATCTTAATAATTAAGAAACCATATCAAAATTAGTTCTCTAAGGAAGTCTTAGTGCATTCTTATGACTAAGAAGAAGGGATCTTGAAATTGTTGAAATGGTTAAATCAAGAAGATGAGTCATACTTCGTTCTAATACAAGTCTTAGAGTCATACTCCAAGATTGTAATATGAGTGACATGTCTTTAAGAAGGTTTAAAACACGTGTCAAATGTAAGAGTAAAAGTGTCCTACTCTTGTTCATTTGAAGTTGGTAAGTTGTCATGTTTTGGATAAAACAAAGACCAACTTAGGCCAACTATGTGAAGTGTTTGTCATGGTTAGAATCCACACTATCCCTTGAATATTTAACAATAGAGTCTTATATGTCAACAGGACAGTGGGAGTCTTAAAGGTCTTGAAAGTCTCAAGAACTAATCAAGAATAAAACCTGAGTTCTTCACTAGCACACGACTTAAGGTTTATAGCCTATCGTGTTGACATATTCTGTGCCCATTCCAATCAAAGTTGGCTTTGCATATGAGTTCTTAGAGTTCTCAATTGGTTGCACAACAACTTGGAAGCAATGGCAGGCCCTTGAGCTGCCAGGTGGCAAGAAATTAAGATTGAGTTCAATCCATAAGGTTTGGATTTGTCATTATCCTTGTCTTGTGACTATGGTTTTGACAATTCACATGGATAAGAACTCATACACCATTAAATCTAAGTGTCATAAGGTTTGTCTCCGATTCATGAAAATGATGGTGAGGAAACACTTTCACTAAGTAAATTTTAGCTAGATAGCAATTGTGATATTTGCATTCTCAAAGTCGTTAGTGGAGCGTGTGTGGTTTACCGGCATACTAACCTGGACTTGTGAGAAGTGGCAAAAAGGCCTAACCATTATGATTACGGCATCCCTCTTCATAACTGTTTAGACACACAAGTGTGCTATCTAAGGGAAGGTGTATGGTTTTGATAAAGTTCTATCAAAACAATCCAGTATTAGAAATCTGAACTTTGGTAAGAAAGTCAGCTGATTTCTGAGTACACGTCAAAGCTAGTGGGAGCATAAGTGTTATGCTAATAATCATCATGTTAGTGGGAGCATGATAATTATGATAAGTATTGAAAGCTAGCAATGTTAATTATAGAAAACAAAAGTTTCAACTGGGAAAAAGTTGTTTTGCTATAATTAAGGGAGAGGAAATTATACTTCATCTCAAATCTATAAGCTTAGATCGTGAGGTTTTAATCATTTAGTCAAGGAAATATATATGAATTTCATGTTCGAATGGCTCAACATAAGGAAATTCTGTATATGGGTCCATTATTTGCGTTCTAAAATTCGATTATGATTACGGCATCCCTTTTTATAATCTGAATTATGAGAACTTGGCAAATAGAAATGGAAATGTTATAGCAAAAGACTGGTTTAGTCTTTATGTGAGACATCATGAATCGTGTCCCATATGCTTCGGATATAGGATCGATTACATGTGCTATATTCATCCTTTCTAAAATTTTCCAAATGCCTAGGGCATTAAGAAGGGAAAAGGTTTATAACTGGATATGACTAAAAGGATTAAACAATTATCGAGGACAATCTAAGGTTTACCAAAGATTGGTTGCTCAAGGACAGTTGGAAGTGTAGTGATAATTCTGGAAGGACCATATTGACATAATCTGTAAGGAGGCAACTCTTGTTCAGAAGTGATAGTCAAAATGGAATCTGGAAATGTTTCAAAGTTAGAATTTTTCCAATCTGTTTAAGATTAGGAAACTTAATGCAAGAAGGATGTTTCTAAGGAGCTGATCTCCTTTGGAATACTCTGTAATGATTGTTGCCAAGTCTTTCTGAATTTGTGCATAATCATTACAAGAGGATCAATGCATATAAGTTTAGAATCTAACAGATTTCAGTAAATGACATGAATTTGGAATTCTTGCATTTGTAGTAAGGATTTGGGAGTGTGAAAAGAGAATCATTGAAGTTATGTTCAATTGATCTAGTTCACAAAGTAAAGATCATAGACAAACATAGTATGCATACTTGGTGTATGGCATGACTAGTGTTTAGAAAACATAGTGTACATGCTTGGAGTACGGGACAACTATTGTTTTAAATTCAAGAATAAAGTTGATAGCTGAAACAGTATACAATGAATAATGTGTAATCATATGGTGATAAATAAAAGGTGTTTTATTTATATTCATAAGTTCTGAGACCATATTGGATTCAATTATTATTGTGTTGCACTTTGCATGTTTTGACTTCCCGAATAAACTAGGTTATTCTTCCGGAATGACTAAGTTATTCAAACCATCCACAGTCGGTCATATGTTGGAAGTAGATATGAATTAAGACTGTCATGGGTTGGCTTGTAGAGGTCTAAGGTGTTGGACAAATGGCTACAACACTCATGAGTGCTCATAAGTTCTGAGTATTGGATTCAACTCGCGCTCATTGGAATCACTTCATGGATTTTATCACGAGTGATCATGAGACGATAATATCTTATATTCTTCAAACCTAGAGATATGAGTTGTTACTATGAGTTGGTAGTACATTGATTGCACGAAACCGCATTTGGTAACTCGGTGCTATAAAACATGCCTTTGTGTATGATTCAACAAGTAGTAGAACAAGCCATATGAGTCAAAGTTTATCCATTCCTTTTACCTTCGGGATAAAAGCGATATCTGTGGGCCCCTCGATGATTTGATGATGACAAATGGAATTGCTCGGCCGGGCCAGGACTGATTTGATTTGTTCAATTAGTCAGTCGTCATAAATCGGAAATCGGGAAACAACAAATGGACAGAGAGAATGATTATAATCCATGTCTCAGTCCATATGTTATCTAGAATGGAGGAATATATGATCCCTTATCTAATGGACAAGTCATTAACAAAGGTCAGAGTTCATCTCCAAGGTCAGAGTTCGATAGAAGCTTTTGAGAGCTACGATTGCTAGTTGGTTCCTGAACTCATACGCAATAATAGTTTTAGACTTATCCAAGTGGGAGACTGTTGGATTAATGTCTAAGTCCATAACTATAATTGGTAATACTTGACCCGACCCGGCATGGTCCATTTGGGTTGCATACCATCATGCACTTGGATAGACTAAATGAGAGAAATAAGACACTTATGGTTATTAATATATTATAAGTTCTAGTATATTAATAATAAGAATAATGAGATTATTTAATTAGTATTGATCAAGAATTAATCTAGCATTAATTGAGTGATCAAAAGAAGACTAATTAAATATGTGGGTTGATTGTGTAAATCATCCATACTTGTATAGTGGGCTAATGCTCCATGGATTATCTAGTTGGGCCAAAACCCATATGATGCTCCATGGATGCTCCATGGTGTATTTGAACCCATGGATCCAAGGAAATGGAAAGTCATGACAATTAGGGTTTACCCTAATTGTATAACTATATAAGCATCTTATTCTTGAGGAAAATCGACCACTAGTGAGAGTAAGAAAGGGCTAGCCGATTTCATGAAGTGTAGAATTCTCTCTAAGTTATTCTAAGTGTTTTGATGATTGTGAACCATTTGAGGTGTCACACTTGGGGCACTAGGCACTCAAGCTTCATGAAGACAAGCTCCATCAAAGAGGTATGTATTCTATCTTGTTATATTGATAGTTGTGTATGCTAGTTTAGGATAATACCTTGGATATTCATATTTGCATGTATAATAGAGAAAACATAGATCCAAGGTATTTAGGGTTGCATGTACACTTAGGAGTGTTAGAATGCTCATAACCCAACACATCCTCCTTCTGTTGGGCTTTAGCGAGTTGGGTTATAGATTTGGGCCATCTTTGGGATAGTTTGGCTTGGTACCTTAATGGAATTTCTGAGTAGGAGTATTTTGGGCCAGTTAAGGGAATTGGACCTTAGGATGAGGTCTATAGGGAGTTGGGCCTAATTTGGGAAATTGGGCCAATTATGGACCTTATATATTTGGACCTTTTTGGATCAATGTTTAGACTTGGGCTTTGGCCTAGTTAAGGAAGAGTTAATGGATAATTATGGGCTAATAGATTTGAGGTGATAATCCGATTATTAATTGGATGTTTCTTTATTATGATAGTTCAAGGTTTTTGTGAGCTAGCGGCTGGAGGTTCTGTTTGATACGTCTGTGTGAGGTGAGTTTTCTTCATTGTACTTATAGGTTAAAGGCACCAATGGCGACCCTTTTTGGATGCTTATACTGGTAGATAGAATGTTGCTATGTTGTTATGGTCTGCTGGATTTCTATCCTGGTAGATAGGATGATGTTATACTTATTGATCTATATGATTTGTGCTTGCCTGTTAATTGACTATGTAGTTATGAGTTATATATATATCGACAGGTGTGTGTATGTTTGGGTTGGGGCGGTTCTGCTTTGTGTTGTAGGCCAACAGACCCAGGGGGTCCGGATAGACTAAAGGCCTGCAGGGCGGTCCAGTCAAGCTGATGGCACTGCGAGCGGTCTGGATAGGCTGTAGGCCATACGATGTGGTCCAGTGTTGCCGAAGGCTCGTGAGTGGTCCAGATAGGCTGAAGGCCCATGCGAAGCGGTCCAGTCAAGCTAAAGGCTCATTATGTATGTTGTTGGTTATGTTTATATGGTGGTATTTTAGGGAAGACTCACTAAGTTTTGGGCTTATAGTTTTTTATTATGTTTCAGGTACTTCAGATAATCGCGAGAAGGCGAAGGCTTGATCGTGCACATCCTCATGTTTTGTGTTATGATTTCTGGGAAACTCTGATGTAAAACTCATTTTGAAAACAAATTCTAAGGAATGATGGTTTTGGTGTTTATTTAAAAAGCTTAAAATTTTCAAAAAATTTAAGAGCGTTACAACACAACTGCCACCGCCAACACCACTACCACCACTTCTGACACCATCACTTATACCACCACCACCTCTTCTGCCAACGAGTGTCATAATCATATATAATTACTCAATCTATGAAGATACATATACATATATATATATATATATATATATATATATATATATATATATATATATATATATATATATATATAATCATTTATGATTATACATGTTTGTATAAACATGTATAATCATATATGATTATACATCTCTGTCATATAATCGGTTATGAGTGAATATACCCTGCTGTTGCCGGTACTCGAAGTGTTAGAGCGGCAAATGAGAAATATATTAATGAGGTTGAATCTCAAGATCCCTATTTTTTTTAATCTCAAGTGAACATTCTCATATATATATATATATATATATATATATATATATATATATATATATATATATATATATATATATATATATATATATATATATATATATATATATATATATTAACTATATTATAAAGTATATTTAACAAATCTTAAAATTTAAGAGGTACACAATATAAGGCTTGATTTACAAACAAGTGAAGCATAGACAAATAAGTAATATTTTATGGAACGTTAAAATCACCATTAATTCTTATTAAAATTGAATACAGTGAATTGATTACTTAATTATGAAATTTAAAATTGTCAACAACATATCAATTTGTTTATCTTTTCATTGGTGTCTCAAATTAAGGTTTTATAATTTGTATTCTAAAATGTTTGGTTGCTTGAAAAGTGGTAAATTGTATTCTATTGTGTATTATCAAATATTGGGAAGACTAATTATATCACAACGAATTGCTAATTCGTAAATTAAAAATTAAGACTCCAATTAAGATGCCATTTAAAAAAGTTGATAAATATAACATTTGTTGAAATTAGGAAGCAACTAAATTTTCATTGGTCAACATTGTTTAAAAATAATATGGTTTGTTAAGTTTTCATTAATCAATATTGCTCGAAATAATATCGTTAAATGGGAAATGATGTCTTTTCAACACAATGCACGATTGAAAATTTTTTTCCTCTAACATTGTTTACAAAGAACAATGATTGATCTTTTTGTATTACAACATTACCGTTAAATGTATATTACAATAATTATTAATTTTTAAATAAATGTTCTATTTTATGATTATATATTTTTACTAACATCATTCTTTCTTTCTTATTTATCATGTGTTAGTGTTACCTCTATTAGATTAAAGGGAATGATAGTCAGCTTAATATGCTAACATCATTTTTTTTTTATAAAGCCAAGTAGTATTTTCCAAATAAAAAAACATGTCAACCTTGTAAAATTATTCCCCGCCCCCAGAACGGAACGAGTTACCCCTACTTTGATGTACATGCATTCCGCAGGTTTTCCATTAGTGTGTGTGTCTATATATATATATATATATATATATATATATATATATATATATATATATATATATATATATATATATATATATATATATATATATATATTGTAAAAATTATTTGACGTTAGCTAGTCGTTGGACTGATGTTAAAGGATTAATCTGTTAGGCAGGGATTATTTGGAGAATTAATCGGGCATAATTAATTATTAAGAAAAAATATTTAAAACATTAATAAATTACTCTTGAATATTAAAAATATAAGTAAATTATTCACATGGTTTGGGTATCTTTCATTCGTAAAGCCAATTAGCAGCCTACACTAACACAACCAAATCACT
This sequence comes from Lactuca saligna, assembly GCF_052625555.1. Lineage (NCBI taxonomy): Eukaryota > Viridiplantae > Streptophyta > Magnoliopsida > Asterales > Asteraceae > Lactuca > Lactuca saligna. The sequence goes on from NC_136421.1 coordinate 1,601,393, forward strand.
ATCTTTTTATCACTATAACTATCTCTCTATCTCTATCACTAAATTTATTTCTGTATTTGTTGTGGTTAAAAGACACATAGGAAAAAGGATGGGGTAAATGACATAAAAAAACACTCTTTTTACATAGAAATTCGATTTTGATACTATGTTTTTTTGTGACAATTTTGACACTGTGATTTCTAATTTGTTACAATTCTGACCACTTGACTGAGTAACCAGGTTACATGTTGACATGACATGATGATGTGTCAGTTTTGATGACGTAGCATGCTGACATGATATACTGACGTGTCAAAATTGAATTTTTTTCTCACAAAAAACACTATGTTTACATTTTTTTTTTTCGATTTGCATACTAAGTTTATATTTTTCTTTCAACTTTGACAGTATGTTTTTTGTTCCAAATCGAACATCATTTTTTCCAATTTTGTTCAATGTTGATAATTTTCTATTTGAGACCATATAAATATTTTTTTAATACATTTAAACAGTAAAAATATATATATATTTTTTCATTTAAAAACCATAGTTTTGTACAAATAATTTTTTTTCACTCAAACTATATTTTCATGTATAAATATGTATTAGTTATATAAAAATTATATTTTATATTAAATATACAACTTTAAAATGTGTTTGGAGGTTTGGAGGCGTGTAATCGATCAAAACTCGGATATCAAGTTTGCAACCCATCAAAATTTTACATCTTATTAGAAGTTTATGGTTAGTCTGATTCTCATGATATAACTAATGCTTTGAATATAAGAAAAAAAAACACCTTGTATTTAAATAAAAATGTGGTTTTTAAACGAAAAAATATGTTTATACGGTTTAAAATATATATATATATATATATATATATATATATATATATATATATATATATATATATATATATATATATATTTATACGGTTTTAAATGGAAAATAGATAAAATTGAACAAAATTTGATAAATGATGTTCGATTGGAACAAAAAAAATATCGTGTCAAAATTGAAATAAAAAATTCAACTTAGTGTCAAAATCGAAAAAAAAAGTGAAAACTTAGTGTTTTTTTGTGGATAAAAAATCAATTTTGACACGTCAGCATGTGACGTCATCAAAACTGACAAGTTATCATGTCACGTCAACATGTAACATAGTTAATCGGTCAAGTAGTCAGAATAGTAACAAATTGAAAAACACATTGTCATAATTGATTAAAAAAAAAACACGGTATCAAAATCGAATTTACATGTAAAAAAAATATTTTTTTATATCATTTACCCAAAATGATGTGACATTAAGTTGTGATTTAGCAAAGAAAGAAAAGCGGAAAAAACGAGCGAGTTGTTAATGAAAATAATGATATAATTGATTTCGTAATTATTATATAAATGATTTCCTCATGATTATTATATAATTTTTTATTTCGTAATTATTATATAAATGATTTCATCATGATTATTATATAATTTTTTCCAGTTTAATAAAACACTAAAATAAAAGGAGTAACAAAAAAGAATCCCAATATTCGTAATTCAATGTCAAATTCATACGAAATTAACAAACAAATAGTTATAGAAAACATTCAATTAATCCAAAAGTAATCACAAATTCCACGACACAAAAAAAAAAAAGAAACGCATAAGAAAAGAGGTCTTATGTGTTGTGTAAAACGAAGGAAGATTTAAAAATTTAAAGAACACCACATCCCACATCTATCACCTTAAAAAATAAATCAGCTCTATTTTGGGTTAGCTGGCTCCATTGGGCTAGCAGATTTCTTAGAATAGGTTGGACCGACTTGGTCTTAAATGTGAGTTAGGTTGATTTAGTCTAACATGAACCGACTTTGACTGATATTGATTAAGGCTCACAAGCAAACTTTCTAATATCTATTCGTAAGCGGTTGGAAGTTGTCTATCGTTTATGTGTCGATTAATTGATCAACTAGATAGACTTTTGCAAAACTCATATATATATATATATATATATATATATATATATATATATATATATATATATATATATATATATATATATATATATATATATATATATATATATATATATATATATATATATATATGTTAGGTTCATATAAAACGACTTAATTTTGTGAGACAGTAAAACACATTTTTTTTTAGTTAATTCAAGTTTTGAAAATAACATTTAAATAAAGAATTTTTGGATTTTTCCATTTATTTTGCATTTTAAAATTATTTTTTAGAATATGTACAGTGTAATATTCTATTAAAATACTTCATGTATTTTAAAAAAAAAAACTAGATTTTTTTTTAATTTTTAAAATTTTTTTTTTAGTAAATTCAAGTTCCGAAAATAATATTTAATTTTTTTTTTGATTTTTCATTTAAATTTTTTTTAATAATATGTTTAGTGTAAAATTCTATTAGAATATTTCACGTATTTAAAAAAATAAAAAAAAAATAAAAAAACAAGATTTTTTTTATTCTTTTTTTTATTTTTTAGTTAATTCAAGTTCCGAAAATAATATTTAAAAAAAAGAATTTTTGAATTTCTCCATTTATTTTGCATTTTAAAATTATTTTTAGATTTGGTCTCACGGTCTCACAAAATTAGAATGGTCTCAAATGAACCTGAACCTATATATATATATATATATATATATATATATATATATATATATATATATATATATATATATATATATATATATATATATATATATATATATATATAACAACCTTATATAAGCTTAGGTACCTAACCTCATCAAACTATGTCATTTTGCATTAAATTTTCATTGCAATCATCCAAGGTTCTTAAACTTCATCCCTAAACTTGATTTACTTCAAAAAATTTTGAAAATTCATCATTCTATTTCTCCTATATCTTTTCATTTGTAACGGTAGGATATGAAGGCCATAGGTGGTATTCGATAGAAAGACGTGATGTAAAAGAAAGATATTGTTGAAAATCCAAAGATTTTGGAAGTAATCAAGTTATGGGGTTGAAGTTTAAGAACCTTAGGCAATTACAATGTAATATGATACAAACCGATGTAGTATTATGGAGTTAGGTCTCTAAGCTTATATAAGGTTGTTATATATATATATATATATATATATATATATATATATATATATATATATATATATATATATATATATATATATATATATATATATATATATATGTATAGCCTAATTTTGTCAGACTGTGAGACACAATCCTAACCACTTATTTAGTAGATCAAAAAACATTTTTAAAGTTCAAAATAATTGAAAATTTTGGAACTTTTTTTTTTCAAATATTATTTTAGGAATTTATATTGTCCAAAAATAAGAAAAAACACCTAATAATAATAATAATAATAATAATAATAATAATAATAATAATAATAATAATAATAATAATAATAATAATAATAATAATAAATACATTTTTTACATATTCTAGTAGTATATTAGAATATTCTATATATCTAACAAATCTAATAGAATATTGTAACATTCTAAAAATCACACTAGAATATTTACAGTGTAATATTGTATTATAATATTTCACGTATTTAAAAAAATGATATTTTTATTTATTTATTTATTTTTTATGTTTTTAGGTAATTAAAGTTGGGAAAATAATAATTAAAAAAAGAATTTTTAGATTTTTCCGTTTATTTTGCATTTAAAATTATTTTTAGATTTTGTCTCACGGTCTAACAAAATTAGCAAGGTCTCAAATGAACCTGAACCTATATATATATATATATATATATATATATATATATATATATATATATATATATATATATATATATATATATATATATAGTGGGCGTGAAACCCATGTATTACATGGGTTCATTAGAAAAAAAAAATTAAATATAAAATTTTAAACATTTGACAAATTTGATTTTATAAAAAAGAATAAGAAAAATATTGACTTATTAAAATTAAAGTTTTTTTCTTTTTAAATTTAAATAAATAATTTGTATAAAATAATAAATGAATTAATGAAACTTTAATTTAGTATTTTTGAAAACTAAAGGAAAGTTCATTAAGTAAATTAATATGCATTTATTATTGCCTTTAAATACTATGTGAAATTAATAAAATAGAAAACTCATAAAATAACATGTGTAAATAAGGATTATTATGGAATGTTAAGTTAATGACTTGAGCTATGGGTTAGATCTATAGTTGTAACTTCAAATATCGACTCTCCTTGGATTCTAGAAGCATAAAGTTGTAGTCTTGGTCATGATTGAGGTTCCTTTTGAGCATGAAGCTCCTTGAAGAACTTAAAATAAGCATTTAGAGCCTTTATAGCCATGCATGCACATAAAGTTTGCAACTATACGTGATAAGCATGCCCTAGAAGCTTGGATCTGTGATTTGGAGCCGTTGCATGGCTTAAATCAAGTCTGTTGAAAATCAGGACAACATGAACTCGGCAAGTCGCAAGGTTGACTCGACGAGTCCTATGAAGATAGCCGTAGACTCGACGAGTTGGATGATCAACTCGGCGAGTCCGATGAATATTGCCATAAACTTGACGAGTTGAAGAACAACTCGGCAATTCGGATGAGTTTTCCCCAAGTTATGAATGCATGTGTATACGTTGTGTTGTTAGAAGGTAACCCGAAAAGTAGTCTTAAGGGTTCGATCGTAAATCGTAAGAACTCGGTGAGTCACCCCGGTGACTCGACGAGTAGGAAGAAGTTTCAGGATACTCGGCGAGTTAAGGTCAACATGGACTGTTGACCTTGACTAGGGACTTTGACTTTAATCAGGGGTAAAATGGTTTTTATACCCTCGGTTCAGTTATCAGTACCTGACCTAGTGTTTTGTGGGATTTATAGCCGGACAGTTCCGGAGCAGCAGCCAACCTATGTTAGAGTTAGCATCTCAGCAGCCAGCGTTACGAGGTGAGTTTTCCTTCCAGTAGGAACGGGTCTACGGCCACAATGCCGACCCATCTAGATAGTAGTAGTTCCGGACTTCTGTCTGATGCAGTAGTTTAGTGTGGTTGATGTCTTTGTGATTCAAGCATGTCTTTATGTTACGTGTTCCAGACTTCGGTCTGATACAGTATGCAGTATATGTGTTTTATGCTAGTTGATATGTTTAGTCTATGCTATGTTATGCTCAGTCAGTTTCTGGACTTCGGTTCGATGCAGGGGACAAGGTCCCAGTTAGTTCCGGATTTCAATCTGATGCAATTAGTTCCGGACTTCGGTCTAATGCAGGGGACAAGGTCCCAGTCAGTTCTGGACTTCGGTCCAATGTAGAGGGCAAGACCCTGGTTAGTTCCGGACTTCGATCCAATGCAGTTTCCGGACCTAGGTCTGATGTAGTGGGCAACGCCCAATATGTGTTTATATGATTGTATCGTATGTGGTAGTCTGGGGGAGCTCACTAAGCTTTGTGCTTACAGTTTCAGTTTTGGTTTCAGGTACTTCCGCAAGCAAAGGGAAGGGCTCAGGATGATGGCATTGCACACACCAAAACTTCAACTTTTTTCCTGGGAGTTTATTTCATGCACTATGATATGTTGTTACAGTTCTTTTGTTATGACGCCTCTATTATAAATTTTTAGGACTTATGATGTACGATTTATGATATATTATAGATCGTTGATAACCTTAGTATTATTTAAACAAAAAAAAATTGGGTCGTATTTTGGGTCGTTACAATTAACATGTAGTAGCATTTACTATATAATTGCATTTAACCGACTTGTCGAGTCTGTACCTCTACTCGACGAGTCGGTACTTTTTACTGAAAAAATAATATTTGTTTACAATCCGATAAAATTAGGGTTTTTACCCTAATTTGAACCATTACTCTCATTTACATAGCAGCCGCCCCACTCGACGTGCCTTTCTTCCCTCAAGCTTTCATCTTGATTTTCTTCTATTTTCTCCAAAATCTTCAAGCAAGGTAACATTATTCTCCCTTAATTATGTTAAAGGTTCAACCTTTAGATGTTTTATGCCCCTAATTTGTTGAAAATCTGGTTTGAAAAGATTTGCATTCTTAGGGTTGTTAATTTTTGCTTAAATAAGATGTCTATGTTTAAATTATTGATGAGTAACTAGTTAATAGACATCCCGAGACAAAACCCTGGAAAAATTTTGAGTTTTTATGAGTCCAGTCGTATGCTAGAATATGATTATTTTTAATGTTTCGGTGCATTTCTAGTTTGTGTTTTATTTATGTGTGCAAGAAACATGTTCAGAATGGGGCAAAGCTCCCGTGGAACCCGAGATTCTTACCCTTGGTTAACTTTCCCACGCATAGATTCCAATTCCACAATGAAGAGGTGGAGAAAGAAGCTGGAAGAACTGAAAAAGAAAGATATATATGTACCCAATGCGATTGATTGGGAGTGGATTGGAAGAGTATGGTACAAAGAGGAGTTAGCCCCCTACTTAGTCCAAACGTTCAATCAAAATGGAGTCTCTATTACATGTGATGGGTGGAACCGACTATTTACGATCTACAAGCCGGTGTACCAAGAACTACATTGGGAGTTTTTCTCCACAGTTTCTTTTCAGGGAGGAAATGACTATTACAATCCGGGGAACATCACATTTTGCCTTGGAGGGGTATACCGCTAATGCAGTATGGTGGAGTTATCATGGAGACTGGGGATTTATGACCAAAAATTGGTCAATATTGCTGTGTTTGGAGCATTTCTGGAGCATTTCCATCAAGTTTTTCTGGATGGAGTCAAGGATGACCTTTGGTGGAGCACTATAGCCAAAAAAGTTTATGTTGCAAAATCTGCTCAAGTGGGGAGTATCTGGTCACCCACCCATCGACTTATTCATCACCTCATCTCGAGCACTATCAACCAAATAAAAGACGATGACAAGGTCCCTAGTTTGGACGTGTTTTACTTGTGGATTATTATCACTCCAAACACTTTTTTGTCGTATCCCTTATTGTATGGCTGCATATTTGAGTGAGGGGGCGGTCAAAGAAAGGAAGACTTCAAACATAAATGGTGGGATGTTCGTGACCCGCCTAGCCAAGTCTTATGGGTTGATGAATGCGGGAGATTGGGACATGATGAAGGAGATTCCAACCCCTCCTTTTAGTACTAGGCTTTTTAGGAAGGCGAGGATAGTTGAAGACTTTAGTGGAGGAACTCATAATAACCCGGTGCTAGCACCCGAGGACCCGGGAAGGAGGGTGAGGAGACGCCAATGGGAAACTCAAGATGACCCACCAGTGATCCCGGTCGATGATGATGTAGCTATGGATTGGTACAATGTGGAAATGAGGCGGCTCCGGAATGATTTGGCGAGGGGGATAAACTTTAGCAACCAGTCCCATATTCAACTTTTTAATCACTTCCAACTCTCGCACGTTGATGGGGGTAATTACCCATACATTTGATCATGGGAGGAGCGGATTGATGCAAGGAGTACCGGAGCTAGTGGAAGTGGGGCAATAGATGATGATGAAGAGGATGATGAAGAAGAAGGAGAATGAATTATCCTATTTATTTTTGGTTGTCTTAAAAATAATTTTTATTGTTTTCTTTTGGTTTGTTTTTGTTTGCTTGTGTTTGATATTTGAACAAGTAGCTTTAGGATTTTTTTTAATTGCTTGGTTACTTGTTTGATTTAGTTTTGTTTTCAGAATTTGGATGCTAGGGTTGAGTATAATAGGTCTTGAGAGTGATAGGAATGTCGAGTCTAGGCGAAAGAGAGAAGGAAGTTCAATTATCGAGTCTGGTGTTTACGAGGAAGACTAAAAGAACCTAATAATGGAGGAAAAAAATTAGCATGAACCAAAATTTGAAGTATTTACAACATCAGAATTGATAGAGCAGAAAGCGGTTTTTTTTTTCTATACAGCGATGGACTCGCCGAGTACACATACAGACTCGACGAGTCCCAGTGTAAAAATCCGAATTATGCATTTTCGTGCTACAACTCGGTAAGTCTATCCACTAACACAACGAGTTGCTACGAATTTCACATCTTAGCTTATGATTTGATATTATTTCACACGACAAATGGCTACACTTATGAAGTATAATTCCTGGAGATTTCCTAGAGTTTTTCCTGCATTTTTAGAGTTGTTTACGACACAAGATATGACAACCAAGGCATGGAAGAGTTGTTCCCATGTCTGAAGTCGATTAAAGATGGAGCTCAAAATGAAGAAGATCAATCTCGTCACTACTATCCCAGGGGAGTTTGTTCCAATTCCCTCTTTATTTTATTGTTCTTTAAGTGTTTTAACATGAAATGTGCACATTGTATAAATTAAGTGTGGGGTAGGGAGTTGGTTACATTAGTTGAAATTTTAGTTAAATTTTAAAATTTTTGCATAAAAATGGCTAAGATTAATTTAGAAAATTTTGGTAAAAGCAATTAGGATTTCATGTTGGTATTACGTTTAATGATTCTATAAGAACCCAAATGTTTAGTTGAGCCAAAATACGTTATAGTGCATTTGCAGCCTCCCTTATTCTAGTGAAATCATGGGACAGAAACACAACCTCGCTTAGTTTGAGGGACACAATATGTTTAGCATCATGTACCAGAAATCTATCCAGGAAGGCTTGTATCTTAACCAATAAGGGTTGAAGTTAAGCACTCCAGCTTAAGTATATAGGTTTTGAGTGAAAATTTGAGAAATACATGTAAAAAAAAAAAAGAGAACGAGAAATTACAAGAAAAGTTTTAAGAATTTTGGAGCAATCAAAGTGAAGATCAAAAGATCAAAATTTTGAAGATTCAAAAAAGTTGAAGATACCGAAAATCAAAAGGTGGTGAATTCAAAGACATCAAAGACAAATTATCAAAGAAGTGAAGAATTCCAAAGAGCTCCATAGTGGTATTGAAAAAAATTGTAATTCTTTCTAAATTATGTATGTTTGGGCAGCTTGACCAAAAATACCCTGAGGTTAGGAAGTTTTCTGCGGATGGATTCGTAGGGATGCATAAAATAAGTGTTGTTCAAAGGAAGTGAGTGAGTGTTTATGAGGATTGTGAGTATCTAGAGTATGGAGGGTTCCTTAGGAAAAACTTTAGACACAAATGCATGCGTTGTGATCTTGACATAAAGGATGAGTTTGATTAGGGTTATTTTATGTGATGCTAGTACGCTTAAATTCAGTTTTGCTTGGGGGCAAGCAAAAGTCAAGTGTGGGGTAATTTGATATGTATATATTTAGTCATATATTTTGCATAGAATGTTAATACTTTTTGGCTAATTTATTACATTTATGAAAAAAAAAAGATGATTAATTATATTTAAATTATATTTTCAGTCCAAAAACAAGTGCTCGGAAGCAAAAGGAAGCAGGAGCAGCTGTCGGGAGCTCGGGAATTAGGGAAAGAAGAAAAGAGCTAAAAATCACAAGGCACTCAGCAAGTCGGTCCGTGACTCGACGAGTTCCCACGAAGGTTCTCGAAGCATAGGAATCCTTGCCTTGCCGGACACGGAGATTTAATGAGGGATTCGGCGAGTCTGTACCTAGACTCGACGAGTCGCCTCTAATCTATAAAAAAAGACTTCCAAATCGACACCCGATTTTTTTAAGAAGTCCTTGGAGAAAAAGTTGTGATAAGAGCTTTTCTGGAGCGTGAGATGTTAGAGAATCAACCTAGATAATTAAGGCAAAATCAATTTATTATTTACTAAATCTACTTTCCAAAACATGTTTGAGTTATTAGATTGTGTTTTTGAGCTTTTTACTGTCTTAATCATGAACTAGAACATATATCTTCTGTTAGGGAAGACAAATTTGTGACTATGTGTTGATTTATGAGTAGTATTAATTTTTGTTGGTAATAATGTTTTGTTAAGCTTGTTAAAGAACCTTATGTGTTAATTACAACAATTTTGTATTAATTAGCCTGTGATTAAGTTGCATGACCATCTCTTAATTGCTAACCTCATATGATGCATGTGAAAACATTGTTATATGCCTAGGAATAGCGAACGTGAAAGTAGGGTCAATAGAAAATAGGAAAATTAATGTGTGAGCTTGTATGACGAAACATCAGCAAGAGGTTAGTTATAGGACCAATTTAGTTGACCACTACAAGTCTTACTTAATCCGAATAAATAATCTAGGAAATTCATTAATTTAGACAACTGGTCACTGCTTAGATTAATTTGTTTTCTAAGGATTAGTAATAGCGAACGTGAACCTAATCATCTTAATCGGTAGCCAATATGAATTAATCAATTGCACTTTTCATAGAATCAACCATAGGATCAAACGATTCAAACCTAAGCAGAAGTCTCTTCCACCATTGAATTTAGTTGATTTTAGCTCTCTAGTTGTCAATTGTTTTGTTTGAGTTTTAGTTAGAAATTTAAGTTTTCTAGTCTTGCAAAACTAGAGAAAACCCCTCATTTTATCATTTGTTCTTTAGATAGTTTTAGTAATTAGTTTAATTGCCGTTCCCTGAGTTTGATATGTTGCTTACTAAAAACTATACTTACATTAGACAGGTACACTGCCTATTGTGTGTCAAATTTACATTAGAAAAGTAGGAATAAAACTAGTTGGTTTTACACTCATCAACAGACCAGTAGTTGTATGTAACTATGTAAGGTCTATGTTTTATTGTTTATGCTTTTATGTCTATATCGGAACATGACACACCGAGTTTTGATAATTAATAAAAATACATGTCTTTAAGAAATGCTTTGATACACCTTATTTTATAATGTATTGTTTTGGGGAAAAATTCCGCAACTATTTTAAATCAATGGATTTACTCTGAAATTATTTTAAAAGCATAAATGAAACTGGTCTTTTCTGGCCGTGATTTTGGGGATGTCACAGTTGGTATCAAAGCATTAGTTTAAGCGAACTAGGAATTGCCAGGATTTCTAAACTTAAACTTAGAATGCTAAGTGAAATTGTGAGATGTGTGTCTGTTATATTTTAGACACGAGCACTAGTTTATTTTTAGGAAAATTGCCTAAAATGCTTTTATGTGTTAAATGTTATATGTTTGCCATATATGATATTTTTTATTCGGATCTATGGTCTGTTGCCGACCAGATCTGGAGACCTTATGTGTGTATGATTCTAAGCGTATGACTACAATATTAGAACTAGCATGTAAACATTTCGGAGTGATAAGGACGATTTGATTATCTATCGTGAACGAAGATCTAATTTCACCTTATTTGGTGTATAGATCAAAAATGGTAAGAACCAGAAGTGGGGTTGGAAACGCAGACGAAAACAAGAATCAACCACCTGTGATTGAACTAGTAACTGTTGCAGCGGCAACACCTGAGCCAATAACAATGGTTGGGGTACAACTGATGATTCAAACAATGTTGGATCCTCAGATGGAAGAAACGAGACGTCTGCTTCGGCAGAATCGTGAAGAACTTTCAATGCTAATTGAATAGCCTGAGTTGAATGAAGGGCATTCAGAAGGAAGTAACTTCAGTGGGACTGTTGGTCAAGCCAACCCACCGTTAGTTAGACAAAACCACCAGGAGGGAGGAATTGATGGGCTTGGATGCAAGTACAAATACTTTTTGACTTGAAAACCATAAACCTTCACCGAAAAGGAGGTTCTGATTGGATTCATGGATTGGATCTCAGGAATGGAGCTAGCCTTCATGACGTGTGGCTGTAGAGGCAAGTTGTAGACCACTTTTGCAGTACGTTAGTTCACGGGTGGAGCAGTTCGTTGGTGGAACACTCGGGGGAAGACCCTAAGCCCTAATGAGCCACTGTAACTGACATGGGTAGAGTTCTTGGTGCAGTTCAAGCGCAAGTTCTACTCGGCCCAAAATCTACTCGAGTTAGAGAACAAGTTTCTGACGTTGACAAAAGGCATCATGTCAGACGACGATTACACTAACACCTTCACCGGAAAAATACAGTTTGCTTTGTGCATCGTTACAAACGAGTTGATGAGAGTTAAATGATAAGCAAATGGACTCCCATAGGAGTATGCGGTGCCCGTACGTCTGGCACATACTCTAGAGGCAGCTATTTGGGCTGCCAAGTCTGTTGAGGACATGATCAAGGGAAGAACCACCAGCAAAGTTGAAGTTGGTGAAAGTAGAAAGTTTGAAGGAACTTCAGGTTCCAGCAAGAAAAGCAAATATTCGAAGTCTGATTCGAAAAAGTTTGGAGGAGGAAAAAGGGGCGGATCGAAATGGTGTGAAAAGTGCAAGAAAAAGCACTCTGGGAAATGTAGTGAAGATGTGACTTGATACAAGTGTGGAAAGACGGGGCATTACGCCAACGAGTGTTCATCCAACAAGAGAGTGTGTTTTGGATGTAACGAATAGAGGCACATTTTGAAAGACAGTCCGAAGAAGAAGCAGACAACAAGACCTAATATTCACATAAAGTCGAAAGCAAGAGCCTTCTAGATGACACTGGAAGCTGCTAAAGAAGAAGATGATTTCGCTTCAGGTACTTTTCTCGTAAGCAAATTGCCTGCCCAAATATTATTTGATTCTGGAGCCAACTACTCCTTTATTTCGCATGAAACTGGTAGAAAACTAGCTTTGCCTGTCGATAGAGTAGATAATGCTTTATTAGTCGAAGTTGCTAGTGGCAAGTTTGTACCTGTTAGCTATCTTATGAAAAACGTCTTCATTGAACTGAATGGGAATAAGTTCCACGAGGAGTTATTGCCTATTGAGCTGAATGGTTTCGGCATCGTGCTGGGAATGGATTGACTTAGCGCTAATGACACCGAGATATTATGCAAGAATAAGATAGTAAAAGTAAACCCACCAGGAAAAGAGTCATTTATGGTGTGTGGGGACCAACACAGAGTAAATTCTGGAATCATTTCGCTAATGAAAGCCAGAAAGTGTGTGGCCAAAGGATGCACATCATATTTGGCATTTGTGATAGATGCAAAGAAGGAGAAAAAGGAGGTGTAGTGCATTCCTATGGTGTGTGATTATCCGGAAGTATTTCCTGAAGATCTTACTGGATTACCACCTGATAGACAAGTGGAGTTCAGAATACACTTGTTACCAGAAAGCACGCCGATAGCAAAAGCACCTTGCAGACTAGCACCGACGGAGATGAAGGAGATGATGATGCAACTTCGTGAGTTGTTGGACAACGGTTTGGTTCGACCTAGTTCATCACCATGGGGAGCTCCGATGTTATTCGTGAAAAAGAAAGATGGAAGTATGAGAATATGCGATGATTATAAAGAGCTGAACAAGGTAACAATAAAGAATAGATATTAGTTGCGAAGGATTGATGACCTGTTCGATCAACTACAAGGTTCAAGTTATTATTCAAAGATCGACCTAAGGTTAAGATATCATCAGCTGAAGGTGGGAGAGCAGGATATCGAGAAGACTGCATTCAGAACACGATATGGACATTACAAGTTTTTGGTTATGTCATTTAGACTAACCAATGCTCCAGCAACATTCATGGATTTAATGAACATCGTTTGTAAACCGTTCCTTGGTAAATCTACAATAGTGTTCATAGATGAGATTTTGATTTACTCGAAAATCCAAGAGGAGCATGGTAGACACTTATGAGAAGTGTTAGAAGTATTGAAGAGGGAGAAGCTGTATGCAAAGTTCTACACATGTGATTTTTGGATTCGAGAAGTCCAATTCTTGGGTCACGTGGTCAACCAAGAAGGGATAATGGTTGATCTAGTGAAGATTGAAGCTGTGATGTAGTGGGAACAAACGAAAAGTCCCACGGAGATCCAAAGCTTTAAGGGATTAGCCGGATATTACCGAAGGTTTATCCAAGGCTTTTCTTTGATCGCTACTCCACTAACAACTTTGACCCACAAAGGAGCTACTTATTCTTGGAATGATAAGCACAAAGAAGCATTCTATTTGCTAAAGAAAAAGCTATGCGAGGCACCGATTCTTTCTTTACTCGATGGAGTTGAAGACTTTGTTGTCTATAGCGATGCCTCTAGTGTTGGGTTGGGTTGTGTTTTAACCCAAAGAGAAAAGGTGATAGCATATGCGTCTCAACAGCTGAAGGAGCATGAAAAGAACTACCCCACTCACGATTTGGAGATGGCAGCGGTAGTTTTCTCTCTGAAGATATGCAAACATTACCTCTATGGCACGAAGTGCAAACTTATCACTGATCATAAAAGTTTCCAATATCTCTTTAGTTAGAAAGAATTGAATATGAGGCAGTGATGCTGGCTAGAACTACATAAGGACTACGACTGTAAGATACTTTACCATCCCGGTAAAGCAAATGTTGTCGCTGATGCTCTCAGTCCTAAAGTCAATCTTGAAAGAAAAAATGCCAAGAGCGTTGAGCATAGAAGTTGTCTCAACCATTGTGGAAAGTATAAAGAAATCTCAAGTTGAAGCTTCTGAAAAAAAAGACCGGAAGGAGGAACGTTTGGGCAAAACGTTGCTGTTTGGAACAAATGGTCATGGATTGAAGGTATTCCAAGATCGTATTTGGGTACCTAAGTCAAGAGGAATAAGACATCTTCTAATGGAAGAAGCTCACAAAACCATGCACTCAATTCATCCGGGCAACACTAAAATGTATAGGGACCTGAAAACCTATTACTGGTGGCCGACGATGAAGCTTGATATTGCAAAGTATGTGGCGGAGTGTGTGACATGTGCACGGGTCAAGGCACAACATCAGAAACCATATGGGAATTTAGAACATTTACATGTGTCTATGGGTGAATGGGATGAACATTTATCTTTGGCAGAATTATCCTACAATAACAGTTTCCACTCGAGCATAAAGATGACACCTTATCAAGCTATGTACGCATAAAAATGGTGTACGCCGTCTTGTTGGCTTGAGGCTCGAGAATAACAGTTTATGGGACCTGAGATAGTCCATCAAACTGCTGAAAAGCTGAAAATAATTAGGGAGAGAATGTTAGCAGCTCAGGATCGTCAAAAGAGCTATGCTGACAAGAAAAGAAGACCGATGTCTTTTGAATTTGAGGATTCGGTTTTGTTTAAAGTCTTGTTGTGGAAGGGACTTATAAGGTTTGGAAAAAGGGGAAAGTTAAGTACAAGGTTTATTGGACCGTATAAAGTTCTTCAGTGGGTTGGGAATGAAGCTTACAAGCTCAAACTACTAGAAGAACTAAGTGGAATTCCTAACACTTTTCATGTGTGTTATCTGAGGAATTTCATGGGGGAAGTTCCCGACATGATTCTACTTTCGGAGTTCAGAATTGATGAGAACAAAAGGTTGATTGAAGAACCGGAGGCAATTGTTGACCGGAAGACTAAGAAGTTGCGATGTAAGATGGTTGAATTAGTGCTTGTCCGATGGTAACATTTGAATGGGGCAAATCTCACCTTGGAGACAGTAAGTGACATGATGAGTCGCTATTCGCATTTGCTTGCAAATGTGTGATTCCGGGGACGTAATCATCCTAAAATGGAGAGAATTGTAACGCCTTTGTTCCCGGGATTTTCATTAATGATGATGCAATAGTCTAGATTAACCTTTGTAAAACGTTGTGATATAATAAAAATGTATTATTTGAGTATTATGTGTTTTATGCTTAATTGTGTGTCTTAATTGAATTAAGAATAAAAATAAGCGTCAAAATGAAATGTTAAATAAACCAGATATCTATGAAGGATGTGGTAGTGGTCGTGACGAGGTTTCTGAATGTATAAAGAATGCAGAAATCCGACTTATAATGAAGGCGTTATGACCTGTCGAAGTTTCGCGACAGAACCGGTACGACATTGCGCGACGTAAATAGTGAATTTACGTTAGAGCGATATTTTGATTTAGTGGTCTAAAAAAAAGTCATAGAGTTCGTTAAGCTGAGAACGTGCATAAAAAGAACGTCTAAATCTGACATCGTATGAGGAAGTTAATATTTTTCTAAGTTTTGACTTAGCGGTATGCAGCACGAAACTCGAATGTGAGGTCGAGTGACTTTTAGCTGAAACAATCTAAATGATAATCGGAAATCTCATCGATAGTAGTCCAACGGAAGAAAGACAGATGAAAACGGACGTCAGATGAAGAAGTTATGAATTTCTAACGGAGTTTTCCTATCCCGGCCTACTAAAAATAATATAATAAAAATACATTCAAAATTAGCCGACAGAGTCTAAACGAGAGATGTAGATCATAATCTCACCTACGTGTGGATATAAAGAACGTCGCAAACGGAGATCGTATGTGAAAGTTATGAATTTTTGAAGTTCGATGCACGCATAACGAGGAGGGAACACCACACGTTCAATTAGGGAACACCTCACGTTCAATACTTGGCTCTGAAGTGGCCACGTTGATGCTGACTCAACGGATAAGGGATAGGGACGGAACCCCACTCCTACACACCGCTTTCGAAGGGAACGCCCTGCGTTCACGGCATACTTCAACATTATAAATAGATCATAAAGCCAGTCGTTTTTGGTTGCCAAATTTCTTCTCTCTCACTCCTTATTACCTTGATTTACGTGCAATTTATACCCCCGAAGCGTCGGTATCATTCCCGATACCCGAAGCAAGTCCTGAACCCCGAGGATCCCGAGAAGTAATGTTTCTGAGCCGAAACTCTGCCTGCGAGAAGCCCGGTTTTTAAGAAAGCATCCCGGTTTCACCGAAGAATACTACTTGAAGAGCCGTAGTGTTGTCCGATAATAATCTTATCAGGTGAGTGTATATACCCTTTCATATACACGATTTTAATACAAGTATTGATGAATGTATTAGATATATGATATGAGTAAGTGTGTAGTTGCTTTCTGATAATACACATATATGAATTATACTCTATGAAATACGTGCTATGTGATTATATATTGTTTGTTATGTGGTATGAGTATTGAATGAATATGTTATACAGGTTTTAAGCTGTATATAAACAAGTATATTTTATCTTCAAATATGTTGGCTAAAACATTGGTAGATAGTGATGTGTGATGAAATAAAAATAATGAGAGGCCTCGATGTGATTGTGATCTAGTCGTCCGACAGAATATGGATGACGACCACAGACTTTTCTAGACAGTTCAGTAGAACGCTAGCAGGCTCATAACCTGTAGGTGTAGTGAACTTGGGTGTTCATTTGCTATATTCTATCCCCCTCATGGTTGCCTTAGGACATTCATTGTTGAGGAATCCCCTTTGCAGTAGTGTCCGTCCCGATAAAAATTCCTAGACTGGGTCCCTTGTAATAATTGTTGTCATAGGGACGTAAAGTGAGGATAACGGGAATGGATAATCGGGTTATTGTTGGTTGCTGAAATTAAATATAATTATTTATTATGGGTTGAAAACCCTATATGCTGACCAGGCTCCCAAGCCTGACCCACTCAGTTTCTTTGTATTACATGTAGTGGCGTGAGAGCATAAGTTGGAGAATTTGTGATGATATTTTTGTTTATAGACCAGTAGTTGTATGTAACTGTGTAAGTTCTATGTTTAATTGTTTATGCTTTTATTTCTATATCGGAACATGACATACCGAGTTTTGATAATCAATGAAAATACATTTCTTTAAGAAATGATTTGATAAACCTTATTTTATCATGTATTGTTTTGGGGACAAATTCCGCAACTCTTTTAAATTAATGGATTTACGCTGAAATTATTTTTAAAGCATAAATGAAACCGGTCTTTTATGGTCGTGATTTTGAGGATGCCATACATTGTTATTTAGTTGTGATTATTTAAAGCCATATATTTCATTATTACGCTTTTTGATGAAGAGAATATTTTTATTTTAGTGTGCATTTTTCGTTAAAATAATTACTCCTAATAAATAAAAATAATATTATTTTGTAAATAGTATTGGAAACATTATGATTCATCGATTAAATATAAACTATAATTGTTTGCATATAATGTCATTTTTTTGAAAAAGACAGTTATATATATATATATATATATATATATATATATAACATTAAAAATAATTATACACATAAAAACTAAATATAAATATATATTAAAAGGGAAATAATAAAGCTCATTTTCTTTAAATATTTTTGTTATTCTCCTGTTCCTCAATCAAAGATGGAAGAAAAAGAAAACAAATGTCCAAGATAATTCTTGCATCAAACCAAATATAGAAATAAATTGTTATTTTTAATCTATTACAACAACGACCATTCGGTTAAAACAACTTGAAATGGTTGAAAGATCTAGTATGCTCAAGAGTCATATTAAAGTGATATTGTTAAATAACATATGATACTAATGGTCACACTAACAAAAACTTTATACAATTTATTATTTATTAGAAATTGATTTTAATAAATATTCAATAAAAAGTGTTATATTTAAATTGTAAATTATTTATTTGTGGGAAATAATTAATTTTCATTAGCAAGTAACATAATATATCATATGGTTTGATTTATTAAGTCATGTACAATATTTTGTACTAATTTAGCTTTTTGTCTTTTAGGAAATGACAAAGTTTATATCTTACAAACTTTGAGTTTATAAAATCTAAACAAACTCTTCTTCTTTATGTAATTTTCGAGATTTGCATAAAAAGAAGAAGTGTATAACTTGTTTAATCATGCTATAAAGGCATAGGAGACATGATTATGACAAAGGGGATAAATTTCCTTAAAGCTCTAAGGACGAATGGTTAATACCTTCACTTCTGCATATAAATAAGAGGCTTGCATTTGGCTAAGTGGGATAATCATTCTTCCTTTGTAACAGTGGTCGAAATTTCCTCTTCTCCCTCTTATTGTCTCTTAAGTAGTTAAGAACACTTGAAGTTACTTGCATCTTAAAGCATTCTTTAAGAGTTTCGGACTAGCATCTACATCAAGTTGAGTCACTGTTGGTGTCTAAAAGGTTCCAAGTTCTTCATCAACTTCCAAGCGTCCAAGAGGACCCAAAGAACTACAAAGTTTGTTATTTCGTCACCTCTTCTTTGGTTGGTGTTTTAATCTTTCTATAACTTGCAAGAAGATCCTTGGTGGGTATAAAATGTTTATGTTATTTCAAAAATTAAATTCTTTCATTGCCATATTTTTCCAGTTTATTAAACTATTTTTGAACTAAAACCCAACAATTGGTATCAGAGCCACCTTGCAACTTTGGTTAGATTTTTTATTTTTGGAAATCTTACTTTATGGAGAATATGGATAACTTGTTTTTGTATTCATACATATTTTCTATGACAACTTTTTTTTTATGTTATGTTATGTGACAAAAGCTTCATGCATCTTTTGTCATTTAAAGTTGTCTTAGAAAAACAAAGGTTGTTTGATGTGTATATTGATGTATATGATATGCATAAACTAGCCAATGACCAATGTGTTGTTATGTTGTTGTGTTGGTTATTTTTTGTTACAAAATGGTTGTAGTAATTTATTTATTCATATGGTATGTAATAACTAAATAGATTAGCTTTTCTTGGTTATTTTTGTAAAGTAGTATATTAGTTTTTAGAATTAATTTATTTGTACAAAAATGTAACAAGAAACCAAGTTGGAACCATTTTTTAAGACAAAAGAGCAATTTTCAAGTCTAAAAGGTGCGCAGGATTTTCAATGATATTTTCTGAAAAGTGTCGCTAATGTTGTTCACAAAGGGTTGTTGGCTTTTAGCGATAATTGTTGAATTTTAGCCTTCAAGAAAATTTTACAATCTTTTTGCAAGCAATGGGTGTTTATGATGGGTTTTGGTCATAAGACATCCTATGTGCTCATACAAACCCTAATGCTTGGATCTAGGTTTCTCTATTGTACATGCTTTGAATCCAAGACTATAAACCCTAATTCTAGCATACAAGTAATCATATTAATATGTAATTAGGTTTAAGATCATACCTTGATTTTCATGTAGCAATAACAATCCCAAATCTCCTTGTATTGACTTTGGAAGGCTTAGAGTCACAAGTGTCACTCCTCTAATGGCTCACAAACACCATAAACAAGAGGATGAAGAGGAGAGAGGTTGGAGGCTGCCAAAAACGTGTGTAAACCCTTACAAGAAGCTTAGCCACGTTTTTGAGCCTTAAGGGGTCTTTATATAGTTGGGCTATTAGGGTTATCTAACAAGGAAACCCTAATTTGGATGCTTAAGCCCTAAGCAACCCATAGACTCCTTTAATTAAGCCCATGGACGATTTCCTAATGGGTTTCCCATTAGAATTCGTCCATCCCTTAATACAAGGCAATCCATGGCCCAAATTGCAATTATCTTATAATTACAATTCCAGTCCCTTAAGTTTAATTAATCTCTTTCAGTCACAAAACTAATTATCAATTAATTATTGACTAATATTAATTAAACAATATGATTTCTCCTTTAATATATTATTCCCATAATATATTAATAAATCATATTTAATCCTTACTCTCCATAATTCATCCTATCAAGTTGCTTTGGTGAAGGCAACCCAAAAGGACCATGCACCATCGGGTCAAGTACATACCAAAATAGTTATGGACTTAGACACTAATCCAACAGTCTCCCACTTGGATAAGTCTAACAACTATTCTGCGTATGACTTCGGATCCTGATCTGCAATCGTAGCTTTCCAAAGCCGCTGTCAACTCTGATCATATCAGATACGCGTGTCCTTAGATAAGGGATCATATATTCCTCCATTCTAGATATCGTATGAGATATGATTTCTAATCATTCTCTTTGTACTACTTCTCGATTTCTGATTTATGACGACAGACTAATTGAACAAATCAAATTAGCCCTAGCCTGGCCGAGCATTTACGTGTGTCATCACTAAACTATCGAGGGGCCCAAAAGATATCGCTTCTATCCTACTTTGGATAAAAGGAACGGATAAACTTTGATACAATGCTTGCTTGCACTCACCAACCAAATCACACACAACAATATGTTTTATAACACCAAGTTACTAGTGCGTTTACATATTATCAATGTGCAACCGATTAGCAAGATACAACTCACACATCTCGGTTTCAAGAATATAAGATGTTATCGTCTCACCAATCAATCGTAATACAATTCATGGAGTGATCCAAGTGAGCGTGGGTTTAATCCAATGCTCAAATCATATTCATAAGCACTCATGAACGTTGCAGCAAACATTTGCTTATGTCTAATTCTCTTCTAGACAAGCCACACACCAATTCATGACAATCTTCATTCATATCTACTTCCAACATATGAACGACTGTGGCCCGTTTGAATAATTCGATTATTCTTAATAAACTCAATTATTCTGGAAGTCAAAACATGCAAGGTGAAACACAAGAATAATACTAATCCCATATGGCCTCAAACCTTTGAGTATAAACAAAACACGTTTTATTTATCACCATATCGATTACTCATTATTTGTCGTTTCGGGTAATCAACTTTTTACTTGAATTATTACACTTGTCCCATGCTCCTAGCATGCACACAATGTTTACCTATGGTTCTTACTTTTGTGAAATAGACAAATTGAACACATTTCCAATCATTCTCATTTCACAACTCCAAATCCATTTTCTTAAGTGTAAGAATATCAAATTCTTGTTACTTATAGAATATACTAGATTCTAACACTTTATGCAACGATCCTTTTGTAATGTCACTGCACCAAAGTCTCAAAGACTATTGCCAATGATATTACAAATTCCTCTAACGTAGATTGTTACAAGATAATTCCTTAGATATGATGTCTCTCTCTCAAAGTACATTCCTTTGAACATCCTTTTGCATAAAAGTTTCTAATCTAGACATAGATTTTCAATATTTACTTCCCAATATGGACACGCTTCCATATTTTCCATATGACAACTCATTCTTAATAGAATCTTATCTATTCGTAATTAGGTTGATATTGTCCATTCAATATGGAAACATTTCCATAATTTCCAATACTATACTTCCAACTACTCACAAGCGACCAATCCTCGTCGAACTTTGGATTGTCCTTTGATAGTTGTTTAATTATTTTAGTCAAAACCAATTCTAGTCCCTTTTCCCTCTAAATGCACTAGACATTTGGAAAATTTTAGAATGGTCAAACATTAAATCATTTGCAATCGATCCTATACTCGAAGCATATGGGACACGACGCACAATGTTTTATTTTCTATGTTCTCAAAATTCGAATTGTGAAGAGGAATTCCGTAATCATAATCGAAATTTTAAGAACACACTATGTACCTTTGACTAAATTTATTAACATTCCACAACCTAATCCTTTAGATTTGAAATGAATCATAATATTCTCTCCCTTAATTATAGCAAAACAACCTTTCAACTCTTACAACTTTGCAAAGTATGACTCTTGTTTTCTATAATTAATATTGCCAACTATGCAATACGTGCCTTAATAATCATACAATCATAACATTTATGCTCCCACTATCATGATGATTATTATAAAACATAACACTTATGCTCCCACTAGCTTCGACATGTATTCATAAACATCTTAACTTTCAGAAAAACAATACCTATTGAATTTCTTAAGTCCATGTTTCTAATACTTAGTGCTTTGATAATCTTTTATCAGGGCTTCTTGAACTTATACACTTTTGCCTTAGATAGTTCATATGTGTGTCTTAACAATTAAGACTAATTGCCAAACCTCACAATTCAAATTATGGAAAGGGATGCCGTAACCATGATCGAATTCGAGAATGCAATTTTTACAATCACTATCTTTTAAAATCTTTCTTAGTGAAAGCATTTCCTCATAATCATTTTCATGAAGGAGGAAATCTTATGACACTTAGATTTAAACGGTGTATGTGTTCCTATCCATGTGAATTTGTTAAAACCAAAGTTTACGACAAATTCAAACTCATATGGATCTAACTTCCTTAATCTTGATTTCTTGCCTTATGGTAGCACAGCTGCCCACCACGTTTTCCAAGTAGTTAAGCAGCTCACCTTTTCCTATCAATGTACTTTCCATTGATCAAGGTCCTTGCCTTTTTATGCATTCAAATGAAAACTCATAGGACTCACATGCATAATTAACTCGATTGGATTGGCACAGAAACAAAATAATGTCTTCACGATAGGTTGTAAACCTCAACTCGTGTGCTAGTGATAATCAATAAGGTTTATTTGATTTGTTCTTGAAACCTTTCAAGACCATTAAGACTCCCACTGACTCCTTGACATATAAGATTCTCTTGTCAATACACATTTGTTGACAACCAAATATTCGAGAGTTAGTGTAGCTTTTATCAAAACACTTCATAAAATGGTCTTAGTTGGTCTTTGTCTTATCCAAGACATCACAACTTTCCACAATTGATGAATGTTATAAACCTTCTTAATACTATTCACTCAATGTTACAATCTTGACTTTAAGACTTGTTTTGGAATGAAGTGTGATTGACTTCTTGATTTGACCATTTCTTCAATCTTTGATTCCTCTTCTTGGACATACATTTGTACCAAGACTCACTTAGAGGATCAATTGAGATATGGTTCTCAATCATTAAGACCTATCATAAAGCATAAAAGGTACTCTCCCTTCTTCTTAGAATGGAGAAACTTTTATCTCTCTGCCTACTTGATTCTTCTTATTCGTTTTGCTATTGATCTAAACCCTTTAATCAATTCAAAATTACACTTAATCTTGTAAGTGTAATCATATTTACTAAGCCTTTAGTAAATCATGACGAATATCTTTGTTACTCTTATGGTAAACTCGATCAACACACAACTTTGTGTACTCGATCTCCTAGTCCTTCACTTGACACTTTGTCAATGAATTAGTCTAATTTCCAAATATGAAATTTCTCATTCATCGTACAACCAAGTTGTGTGATTCCAAGTTTCTGTCCAATTGAAACTTGGGCGATGAGAAACTCTCCCTATTTGGTAAATTCTTGACATTTCCATAAATAACATAACTAAGAATCATATCCATTCGTTGTAGAAATATGCAAACATCAATTTTTCATAACGATTTCATTGCAAGGAAGTAAACAAATAAATAAGTCAAACAAAATTTATTTTATTTATAAAAGCAGCGGAAAAACATTTGTCCTTACAATGCAAAATCTATTGAAAACTATGTAAAAGGAAAATTTCTAACAACTCTATCATAACTATCTAAGCTCAAAATCCAATCTTCAAGTCCATGCGATCAAGATCCATCTCTTGTGATTAGATTCACCTTGCTCTCTTATCAAGCTTCCTTTCTTTTCACCGATCCTTCAAAACATTCAAATGCAATCTTATCACATTATGTATTAAGAATCAATGAATAGGAACTTAATGGAGTTAGATAGTGGATTCTTACCTAAAGCGTAGTCATACTTTTGACTCTCCCATCTCTTAGATCTCTTAGGTAAATAGGGCAACTTCGTTTCCAATGCCCCTTCTCTTGGCAATAAAAGCAAATTGACTCCTTTGGAACAACACATGGAACTACTTCAGACATCGCCTTTCCCTTATGATCAAACTTTTCGATCATTGCATGTCATTCATTGCCATTGTCTATATCCATAGAGGTCTTGAAGGCAGATTCACCAATCAACTTTGCTTTTCTATTGCGCCAAACCATTGCTGATTCAGTAGCAATAAGCATATAGGTGAGATCTATAAGGGTCACATCGCGGTTCATCATATAGTACTCTCTTACGAACTCACTATATGAGTTAGGAAGTGACTGAAGAACCCAATCAACAACCATCGCTTCACCGACAACGGATCCCATCATTCTTAATCTATCAATGTGTGACTTCATCCCTAAGACGTGTGCACACACCGACTTTCCCTCTTTATGTTTACTTGCCAAAAGGGCTTGAGTGATATTGAACCTTTCAATTTTACAATCTTGTGGGTTAGGGAGAATAATTGGAGGAGGAGGGGGAAGTGAAGCATGATTTCTTGTTCCTCGATCGAATCGTGGAATATCATCTTCATGTGGAATGCTTGTTCCACGGGATTTGAGAAGACCATAGTTTGTCGAACTTTGACATCAGGAGAAAAACGAATTCAAGTTAGTTGATTGATTGAGTCCTTGGTAAATCACCCAAATGAAATTCCAAGGCTAGGACCCAACACAATATCCTAACACTCGGGAGAGGGATGCCGTAACCCAAATTGCAGAACATTTGAAGGTAAGTGAATGACGATTCACTAATTTCCACCATGAAAAACGAAAAAGAAATTTAAGTTTTAAATCTGTGAAAACTCCTAGATCCTTTGAGATTCATTGAACATTTCAATGGCATGTTTAAATCTCGATATGCCCCTCTTGTTTGTGACTGGGATGCCGAGGATCACAAAGCGGGTGTGAATAACCATGCAAACTACATGGTGCCCTCACATGTTACAATCACCTATTCGATGTGCCGGTAAACCACACACGCTCCACCGAACTATGACAAACATTGAGTCACCCTTTGCTAACTTTGCTTAGAACCATTTAGTGTGCCGGTAAACCACACACGCTCCACTAACGTCTTCGCAAGGGCACAAAGTGTAATTTCATGGAATTGCATCAATTCACTTTTGCCTAAGTAACTAAGATTGGGAATTTGAAAAACATTTAGTTACTTGGTATTTCATTATACTTATAATGGAAGGTTTCTTCCTATCCTACCCGTTCGGCTAACGACCCTCCACTTAGTCAAGAGTGCGGTGGGTAAGAGTGGATACCCATTCAATCGCCATTTTATAGGCAATTTCCTTAAACACCCCTTATAGACCAGCTTCGTGAATGAGGCCTACTAACGGTAAGACTGACTTTTACTCATACATATATATAATGTTAGACTTTTAATGTTATATATAGTATAGGGTGTATTTTATACTTTTAAATACTATATGGTTAACTTTAACAATTACACTTTTAATTCAATTAAAAGGTTAACCTAAACTTTTATGGATTTATTAAACCTCTTTTAATTGTACTCCTTAATTAATTAATAAAACCATAAGGGTGTGATTTGAACTTTTCAAAACATTACTAGAGTTTTAGAATTTAACATTTCTAATTAAACCTTTTAATCAACTTTTAAATTCCAAAACTTGAGGGCAAGTTTTGAAACCTTTTTCAAAACATTAGGGTTTTAACTATTTAAATTTCAAAACTTCAAAACTTTTGGGTTCAAATTTAAATTATAAAACCTAAAGGGGAAAATATGAAACCTTTCATAACAACAAGGATCAAATAACAAATAATTTTAAATTAACATTTAATCACATAATTATCCATATTTGATTTATTTAATGATTTCTTGCAAAAAAATTTATCAATTTACTCAAAATAATTAATCAATTATCTTATAAGGAAACAATTATCTTATAAATTGATAATTATCTTTAATTAGATCAAGAATATAGTCATATATATCATAAAATCGGATTTATATTGATCTAACATGATAAGGTAACTATCCTAATACAAAAACAGCAAGAAATCCCGAGATAAGCATTATCTGACGAGTTGACTCGTCGAGTCAGGCATGGACTCGGCAAGTTCAGCCATGGACTCGGCGAGTCCAGTCTCCACAATCCAAAAAATTGAATTTTTCAGTTATACAATGCATCAATACAATTGAAACCAAGCTAGTCTCTGATACCACTGATGGGTTTTGGTCATAAGACATCCTATGTGCTCATACAAACCCTAATGCTTGGATCTAGGTTTCTCTATTGTACATGCTTTGAATCCAAGACTATAAACCCTAATTCTAGCATACAAGTAATCATATTAATATGTAATTAGGTTTAAGATCATACCTTGATTTTCATGTAGCAATAACAATCCCAAATCTCCTTGTATTGACTTTGGAAGGCTTAGAGTCACAAGTGTCACTCCTCTAATGGCTCACAAACACCATAAGCAAGAGGATGAAGAGGAGAGAGGTTGGAGGCTGCCAAAAACGTGTGTAAACCCTTACAAGAAGCTTAGCCACGTTTTTGAGCCTTAAGGGGTCTTTATATAGTTGGGCTATTAGGGTTATCTAACAAGGAAACCCTAATTTGGATGCTTAAGCCCTAAGCAACCCATAGACTCCTTTAATTAAGCCCATGGACGATTTCCTAATGGGTTTCCCATTAGAATTCGTCCATCCCTTAATACAAGGCAATCCATGGCCCAAATTGCAATTATCTTATAATTACAATTCCAGTCCCTTAAGTTTAATTAATCTCTTTTAGTCACAAAACTAATTATCAATTAATTATTGACTAATATTAATCAAACAATATGATTTCTCCTTTAATATATTATTCCCATAATATATTAATAAATCATATTGAATCCTTACTCTCCATAATTCATCCTATCAAGTTGCTTTGGTGAAGGCAACCCAAAAGGACTATGCACCATCGGGTCAAGTACATACCAAAATAGTTATGGACTTAGACACTAATCCAACAGTTTACTCAAGTGGGAGCTTCTTCAACAACATTACAAGAAGTTTTTGGTTCCTTAACTGTCCCTTTAGGAATGGACTTGGCATTTTATGTTGGCTCACAAAAATGTCATTAGTTGGTTATGTTTATGCACATATCTTTTTATGTATGTTTTTGTATTGTTTATTTTATGTGGTTGATAAAATTAGTTTTTCACATGCTAAAATAACTTTGGACAAACATAAACATCACATGAAGTTTGGGATTTTCAAAATTAGATATAAGATGTAACAAGTTATTAATTTTAAAACAAAATTCATTTTTATAAAAAAATCATTAATAATGGCAAATTTTGAAATACTCCATTATAAGTTTTAAAATAGTGATTTTTGTAACTTATACAAACTCCAAATATATAAGTAATAAAATGAAGTTTTATTAAAAATGTAAAAGGTTCAAAGGCATTCATACTTAATACCGGTTATTAAAAT
Source organism: Lactuca saligna (assembly GCF_052625555.1). Taxonomy (NCBI): domain Eukaryota; kingdom Viridiplantae; phylum Streptophyta; class Magnoliopsida; order Asterales; family Asteraceae; genus Lactuca; species Lactuca saligna. The sequence continues at coordinate 1,629,104 of NC_136421.1, forward strand.
TGAATTGCATCAAATTCTATAAAGACTAGCTTTTTATATAGAACCTTTAAAAGTGATTTTCTTTTGAAAACCGATACCATGGTTTATTATATGCATGTAATAACCATGATATCATATGTTTTTAAACTAGAATTATAAAACATATGAAGAACCTTTTTTACAAACCTAAAATCTATGCAATCCTTTTGAAGAACACTCGCACATCTCTTGTATGCACGATTGGGATAAATGAAACCTAACCGCTTAGTGTTGTCTTTTGATGGTTGGGGTGTATTCGCGATTTCTATAGCCAAATTATAGGCCAATTACACAAGCTTTTTCAAATTGGACGATTTGATTAGAAATCTTTTATGATAAATGATACTTAAGCAAGAGAGTTCTGAGGCATAGATGAAATCAAACAAGTGTAATTAAATTTGTTATTAGTGATCCCATAAATATAGGAATTATATAGCAATATATAATTGATAACTGATATCTACCGGGCTGAATTCAAATAAATGTGATAAAGGATACCTAACCATTTATTTGTTTTGCAACTTGGATCCTAGACTTTGATCATTAATGTTTTTGGAAACTAAGAGGGTATTAATTATTGGATTAATGTCTAAGTCCATAACTATAATTGGTGAGACTTGACCCGACCCGGCATGGTCCATTTGGGTTGCATGGCATCATGCATTTGGATAGACTATAATGAGAGAAATAACACTGAAGGTTGGTTAATATATTATAAGTTCTAATATATATTAATAAGATTATTTAATTAGTATTGATCAAGAATTAATCTAGGAATAATTAAGTGATCAAAAGAAGACTAATTAAATATATGGGTTAATTGTGTAAATCCTCCATACTTATATAGTGAGCTAATGCTCCATGGATTATCAAGTTGGGCTAAAACCCATAGGATGTTTCATGGATGCTCCATGGTGTATTTTAACCCATGGATCCAAGGAAATAGAAATCCATGACAATTAGGGTTTACCCTAATTGTGACACTATATAAAGATCATATTCTAGGGAAAAATCGGCCACTATGTGTGAGGAAAAAGGACTAGCCGATTTTCATGAAGTGTGGTTTTTCTCTCAAGTCATTCCATGTGTATTTGGTGTTGTGTGAACCATTTAAGGTGTCACACTTGGGGCACTAGGCACTTAAGCTTCATGAAGATAATATACATCAAAGAGGTATGTAATTCTAAGTTCATATATTCATTTGAATAAATATTATTATGCTAGTTAGGATGAATTCCTTGGAAAGTTCATATTTGCATGTATAATAGAGAAAACATAGATCCAAGTTATTTAGGGTTGCATGTACACTTAGGAGTGTTAGAATACTGAAAACCCAACAGTGGTATCAGAGACTAGGCTTGTTTTCTTGTTATACTTGCAAAATTGGCTGAAAAAATCGAAGTTTGGACCTGTCTGCACAGCAAACTTGCCGAGTCCATGAAGGGACTCGACGAGTCCAAGGCAAAAAGCATCCAACTCGCCGACTTGGTTCATGCACTCGACGAGTTGGACCCCCTGATAGCATATATTCGATTGTTTTGGCTAGAAATGGACTAGGAACATTACCCTAAGCTGTTTTTGAACTTATAAACTTGTTTTTGATGTGGTAGTGTTCATACTAATCCAATTCAAAGATAATTGTCAATAGATTCATGTTTTGTATTAGTTTAGTCATTAGGCTAATTACATGAAAAAGTTTGATTTGAATTATCTTGTTCTTATGAGTTGCTTAGATTATTAGAAAAACTAATTGATTATGTGTTTTCAATCCATTTTAATCTGAGAGTTGATTCTAAAATGTGTTTTTGTAACTTGTCCTCAAGTTATATGAAAAGTCACATTTAAGTTTCATAAAACTCATAAAAGTTGGGAATGGTTACAAAAATGAAGAGTCTTGTCCTTAAGTTATGGAGGTGCAAGAGTCACTTCGTTAAGTAATAAAATATATAACCTTAGTTAATTCCATAAGTTACAAAATAAAGGAAAAGTTATATTCTTTTATTAGTTGAAAGTCTTCCATAACTTGTCCTCAAGTTATGGAACTTGAAGAGCCTTTTAATTAAAACTACTTTAACCTCATAAGTTATGGAATTAATTAGTTTTGAATAGTTTCAAAAACTTGCTCTCAAGTTTTGGAATTTGAAAAGTTTGCACTTATGAATACTTTAATTCCAAGTTAGCCCTTAGAGTTTTAAAAGTTAAAATTCAACCCTTATACTTTATAATATTATAAGTTAATAATATATATATATATATATATATATATGTATATATATGTATGTATGTATAAGAGTAAAGTCAGTCTTATCGTTAGTAGGCCTAATTCACGAAACCAGTCTATAAGTGGGGTATAAGGTTACTGCCTAAAAATGGCAGTTTAATGGGTGTCCACTCTCACCCACCGCTTCCTTGACTGGTTGAGGGTCGTTAGCCAAACGGGTAGGACAAGGACTATAATTCTCCCTTCATTAAAAGTTTTAATGATAAATACTAAGTAAATAAACCTTTTATAAATACCCAATCTTAGTTAGGAAAAAGTGAATAGGTGTTAATCCATGAAATTACACTTTGCACTTTGTTTAAGTCATTTAGTGGAGCGTGTGCGGTTAACCGGCACACTAACTCGTATTTAACAAGGTAGGCAAAGGGTAACTTAATGTTTATCATAGTATCGATGGAGTGTGTGTGGTTAACTGGCACATCGATTAAGGGTACCAAGTAATTTGCATGGTTACTTCACACCTTGTTTTGTGATCCTCGACATCCTAGTCACAAAACCTAAAGGGTACACTCGAGATTGAAACATACCATTGAAAGTTCAATGAATCTCAAAGATCTAGGAGTTTCAAAAAGCAATTAAAACCTAATAATACATTTCATTTATCTTGGTGGAAATTGGTGAATCGTCATTCACCTACCTTCAAATATTTTTTAGCTTGGATTACGGATTCCATATTCCAAGTTATAAAACTATTGTGTTGGGTCCAAGCCTTAATATTTCATATTGGGTGTTATATTAAGGACTTTAAATCAACTATCTTGAATATCTCCCAAAAATATGTCTGGTTTAGACATTTATGATCTTCCCAAATCGCTTGAAACAACCTTTCCTAAATGAAGATGATGTCCCATGGAAATCATACTTCTTTCACCTCCTCCAATTATTCTCCCTAACCCACAAGTTCTTGAAAATTTTAAGGTCACTCAAGTCCTATTGGAAAGCAAAGGTCTATGTGTGATCACATCTTGGAGATATAGTCACATATTGACAAGGCGGTAGAGTTAGGTGTCAAAGTCTTGAGAATATTGGTGGTTCAATCACTTTCTAAGTCACATAGTGAGTTCCTTTGGGACTCCTATGAAACAGACTATGACAAGACCCTTAATGATCTTATCTATTTGCTAAGATCAACTTCTTAAAACTTGTGGACGTTGACAATAATGACATTGGATATCCAGTAAAGCTCTCTCTTCCCAATGGAAAAGGGATCGGCCATAGTCAACTCGGTTGACCAAATGGTAAAGAGAAAGGCTAAGTATGCGATAGTCCCTTGTTCCATTACCAAAGAGTCCATATGTTAAATTGCCAAAACAAGGGGCATTGGTTGCGAAGCTGCCAATTTACTTAAGGGTGTTAAAGTCAATAAGTTTGATTCTACTTCAGGTAAAGTCCACTATCTAACTCTGTTAAGTTTCTATTTTGAGATTCTTGATACATGATGTGACTGGGTTACATGGTGATGTTTTAAGAATCAAAGAAAAGTGAAGGAACTTGAAGAAAGAATATGCTGAATCTGATCGCGTAGATGGATTTCTATCGCGTAGTTTGAAGATCGGATTCTTGAGCTACTTCTTAGGAGTTATGATACATTGCGTAGGAATAGATAACAACAACGTTTTCATGCTCTTTTGCATTGTAAGGATAGCTTTTTTGCAAAGTTTTTAAAATAAAAGGAAAAATGATGATTTTATTTATTTTAAAATATCCTTATAATGGCATTTGAGGAAAAAAAATTGTTGCTTATATGATTCCATTAATAGCAACAGTGGAAATATGAAATTGATTCTTTCATTTGTGGTAATGTCTAAATTTACCAAATAAGGAAAGATCCTCATCACCCAAGTTTCAATTGGAACGAAACTTGGAATCATGCAAGTTGTATAGCATGATGAATGAGAACTTTCAAGCATTGGAAAAATTAAGACTAACTACTTGTTCACATGGATGTGTGAGTCAAGTAATGGACTAAGGGATTGAGTACACATTCTTGTTCACTGGTCAAGTCCACCACGGAAGATCTATAAGATTATTCGTCATAATTTACTAAAGCTCAGTAAATACGGTTATACTTACAAGCTTAAGTGTAATTCTGAGACATTGGAAAAAGGTTCTAATGTATGACAGAGTGAATAAGAAGAATCAACTTAGGCAGAAGGATAAAAGTTTTTCAAATCTGAAATGATGGGAGAGTACTTTAGTATCAGTTTTTGTGATCATCTTAATGATTAAGAAACCGTAGCACAATTAGTTCTCTAAGGAAATCGTAGTGCATTCTTATGACTAAGAAGAGGAATGTTGAATTATTGAAATGGTTAAATCAAGAAGATTAGTCATACTTTGTTCCAATACAAGTCTTAGAGTCATAATCCAAGATTGTAACTTGAGTGACATGTCTTAGAGAAGGTTTAAAAAACATGTCAAATGTAAGGGTAAAAGTTTTCTACTCTTGTACATTTGAAATTGGTAAGTTGTGATGTTTTGGATAAAACAAAGACCAACTAAGGCCAATTGTGTGAAGTGTTTGTCTTGATTAGAATCTGCACTATCTCTTGGATGTTTGACAAGGGAGTCTTATATGTCAAGAGGACAGTGGGAGTCTTAAAGGTCTTGAAAGTCTCAAGAACTAATCAAGAATAAAAACCTGAAGTTCTTCACTAGCACACGACTTGAGGTTCATAACCTATCGTGTTGACATATTCTGTGCCATTCCAATTAAAGTTGGCTTTGCATATGAGCTCTTAGAGTTCTCAATTGGTTGCACAACAACTTGGAAGCAATGGCAGGCCCTTGAGCTGCCAGATGGCAAGAAATTAAGATTGAGTTCAGTCCATATGACTTTGGATTTGTCTTTATCCTTGTCTTGTGACTATGGTTTTGACAATTCACATGGATAAGAACACATACACCATTAAATCTAAGTGTCATAAGGTTTCTCTCCGATTCATGAAAATGATGGTGAGGAAACACTTTCACTAAGTAGATTTTAGCTAGATAGCAATTTTGATATTTACATTCTCAAAGTCGTTAATGGAGCGTGTGTGGTTTACCGGCACACAAACATGGACTTGTGAGAAGTGGCAAAGGTCTAAACAATCAAGACTATGATTACGACATCCCTTTTCATAGTTTTTAAAATTGTTTAGACACACCTGTGAGCTATCTAAGATAAGGTGTATGATTATGATAAAGTTTTATCAAAGCAATCTAGTGTTAGAAATCTGAACTTTGGTAAGAAAGTCAATAAAGTATTGATTTCTAGAAGTCCAGCTGATTTCTGAGTACATGTCAAAGCTAGTGGGAGCATAAGTGTTATGCTAATAATCATCATGTTAGTGGGAGCATGATAATTATGATAAGTATTGCAAGTTAGCAATGTTAATTATAGAAAACAAAAGGTTTCAATTGGGAAAAAGTTGTTTTGCTATAATTAAGGGAGAGGAAATTATACTTCATCTCAAATCTAAAAGCTTAGATTGCGGTTTTAATCGTATTTAGTCAAGAATATATATATGAATGTTATGTTGGAATGGCTCAACATAAGAAAATTCTATATATGGGTCCATTATTTGCGTTCTAAAATTCGATTATGATTACGACATCCCTTTTCATAATCCGAATTATGAGAACTTGGAAAATAGAAATGGAAATGGTATAGCAAAAGATTGGTTTAGTCTTTATGTGAGACATCATGAATCATGTCCCATATGCTTCGGATATAGGATCGATTACATGTGCTATATTCATCCTTTCTAAAATTTTCGAAATGCCTGGGGCATTAAGAAGGGAAAAGGTCTAGAATTGGATATGACTAAAAGGATTAAACAATTGTCGAGGACAATCTAAGGTTTACCAAAGATTGGTTGCTCAAGGACAGTTGGAAGTATAGTGATAATTCTGGAAGGACCATATTGACATAATCTGTAAGGAGGCAACTCTTATTCAGAAGTGATAGTCAAAATGGAATCTAGAAAAGTTTCAAAGTTAGAAATTATTCATTCTGTGTAAGATTAGGAAACTTAATGCAAGAAGGATGTTTCCAAGGAGCTAATCTCCTTTGGAATGCTCTGTTGTCACACCCCAAAACCATTGAACGTAATTATTATTTAAGAAAAGATCGACTTGATGTCAATCTATAAAACGGTTGGAAGGCAAGGGGTTGAATAAAATAGTTTAGTATAAAGAAACATTTGTTTGAAACACAATTGTAAATAAGTTTGAAATGTAACATACAGACTAATATGTGCAGTGTAATAAGGAGTTTTAAACACATAAAGTGTTTATGAAAAACATTGAAGGAAACTGTTTGGTAAAACGGCTAATGAGTAGCCAATCATTTGAATGTTGCTTATTAATAACATGTGATTGATATAATAATTAGCATAATTCTACTTGTACCCCCCCCCCCCATAAAACATTTAAAAATAGTTAAAACATTGATTAAGGGGTATGAACTCACTTATTGTGGGAGATACGGATGAACTGAAGAAGTAGGACTGCTAGGTGTCAAGTAAAGACTTTAGACACACACAATGGTCCTAATTACATATGAAGACAGATGTATATAAACAATTAGTGATTATATCAATAATTAAACATGTATAAACATCCTAATGCGAGGAAAACACTTTGGTAAAGTGCTAGGAGGCTAATGGGTTGCAACAAAGGAGTGCAAGACTTCATACGGAAGGTTATGGTCTAAAGACCATGTGTGCTGGAGTTTACAGCCCAGGGGAGTAAACTCCTGGCCGTAAACTCTCCATTGGGGCTCTAAATGAAGCTCAAAGCGATTACAACTTAAGTGGTGAAGTGCTTATAGGCTTAAACAAATGTTAGGGCTTCCTTTTAACTCCTTTGAGGAGTTCACGAGCCATGGACCAAATCCCATGGAGATTACGGCCGTAATCTCCCTTGGGAGGGTGTTTGTGGTGTTTTCAAGTCACTAATTTAACTAGGAACTAAACTATGCTAGTGTACAAGGCTTTAGAAGAGTTTATAGCACCATTTGGAACTATTGTTTGGATTTCACGGCCCTGGATGTCACACCCGCGAACCGGACGGTGGAAATGTCTGAGGGCTCTTGTGACTCGAATTGAATACCATCACAATGAATATACATGAATCATAACATAATTCAACACCATGCATTGGAATATTACAACTGATATTGTTTACATTCGGTACATTGTATTAGACATTACAATTCCATAACATAAACTGTCTGATAGATAATTTAAGCAAAACACCATGACATTTTCCTGATACTTATTCTTTGGCTTACCTGTTACCTGAGAATACAAGCTATTTTGGAAAAACATCAACATATGATTCATAAGTAATGTTATGGAAAAATAATTTTTGTTAAGTTTGAAAAACCCAAAAAATCCGATATTTTCTGAAAAGAGTATTTGTTTATAAAAAGTGTGAAGATCCGTAAATATGCTTGTCGATTTTTAAAATATGTATAATTGTTGAACTTTGTATACATCACATAGGTGAAAATGTTGAACTTCCCGGGAAAACCCGATGTTTTCCTAATACGTAAATTACATGACTTGTTTATTGTTATACCGATACGACAAATGTTTTTGATTACCCAAGTGACATTGGATTAATTACGGTTTGTGAGTTGTTACAATCACGCATTAATGAAAATGACTAGTTTATAACTATAGGTTATGAACGATCCTTAAGGCGTCGTCCGTACTACTCACATAATCCAACCACCCTGACTTCTCTTGATTAACGCCACAAATCTGTTTACTTGAATTCTCATAAACCGATCAACCGAGGAGAAAGGAGGGTACGAAGACCTCTCTTACTTCCATGAGTTATTCCGGGCTATCGGGAATGCGAAAGACACTTGGCCCAACTTGCATTTGACTTCTCGACCTCACTAGCAGTACTAATGGACCACTAGGGCCCAATAGCACAATAGAGCTATTGAAAGTCCTTTTTAAATGGAATTGGGTCATAGGAGGCCCATTAACACGTAAGCGCCTTCCATTCGGGCCCAAAGATCATGTTATTGCGCTAGCAAGGCCCAACAAGCATGATTTGAAACTTTCAAGCCAAAAGTTTGTATGTTGACTCATCATAGTTATCGCGTGTTTAACGAATTACTTGGGTTATTGATTTTTGTTTTGTTACTGATTCGAGACCGAATCAATTCGTTTTGTAACGATATTTGTTGTTGAGAGTGTATTTGTTTTTCTGTTTCGTTGGTAGTTGTGGATCTTGTATTTTGTCTTAATGAATTAATATGTTTAAAAGTAAAAATTTTACCTTTTCACAACCTTTCTTTTATAAAAACAACACTTTTAGTCATTTATATAAAAGAATTTCATTTTTAGTCCTTCAAACATTTTTTTGACACGTTTGTATCATAAACTTGTTGAAAAGACATTTTTAACCAAAAATTTATTTTGTAAGCAGCTTTAGCCCTTCCAGAATGATGTTCTCTCGGTTAAAACCCCCAATTTCGCAACTTTTACAATTTTGGCCCAAAATAGAAAATTTTTACATTTTTGATCCTTTTTGAATTTGAAAAGCATTTTTGACCTTTGAAATAGTTTTATTACACTTCAAATCCCCTGTTTTACAGAGAGTTACATTTCTAGCCCCTCAAACGTGGAAATTTCGCATTTTGAGGCTTATTGGGTCGAAAAGCCCAAATCTAGCCCATTAAGTTCAAAATTTACATTTTAAGTCCCTCCAAAATGTTGTTGTTCAAAAAAATTATTATAGAAACTGTATGGTCCCTTTTGACCCTCCAGAAACTGTAATTTGTCAGTTTGTACGCTAAGTTTTGTATTTTTGACAATTTAAGTCCTAAAATGTGTTTTATGTTAGGATATGTTCATCTTAACCTTATAAACTATTTTTCTTGACATGATTAGTGTATAATAGCTTAGGTTATGTTTATTTCCTTTCTCATGCCTTAGATCACGGTTTGTACACCCTTTTTGATAACATAATCAACACAAAACACATGATATCACCCACATAAATGCATCAAATCACACATAACATACACATAGATCTACACATTTTCTTGTATTCTCACCCATAAAACTCATAAAAACCGAAAAGGAAGGGGTATGAAACTCACCTTGAGTTGTGATTTCGATTGTGAAGAAGATTGGAAGAAGTTTGATGTTACTTTTGGACCTAGCAAGCCCTCCTTTGTTGATCTCGAACTTAGAGGGTTTCTAAGAGAGTGATCATGATTTTGCATGTGTTAGGAAGAGATATTTAATAAAACAAAGAATATAGATCATAGATCTATGCATGATCTTACCTTAGATGAAGAATCTATGGGATAATTTCCTTGAAGACTCCCTAGATCTCGAAAATTTTGGAGAGAAATGAAGAGAGTTTCTTTGAGATATTTTTGAGTGAAGTGTGTGCATGTGTGCTTGGGGATTCGGCCGAGAGGGAGAGAGGGAGAAGAAGAGAGAGACCTTGATAAGATATTTTCTTGGAAATATGGGTTGCATGCATGGAGACCCAACAAATAAAGATGAGGTGGCACAAAGGTCAACTCTTCCTTTTCTTTGGGCTTGGGCCGAGAATGGAGAGGGAAAAGAGAGTTTTTGGGACTTAAAGGCTTAAGCCCAATTTCATGGTTATGTTGAGTGATTTTTGGTCCTAATAAATATAAGTGTGATTTTTATGACCTATTAGGGCTAAATTAGGCTAGTTATGGCCCAATGAGGTTCATTTAAATATTTTGTTTCATTCTAGGCCCAATACAGCCCAAAATATTAAAATAAATGAAAGTGGGTCCAATTAGAGCTCATTCAAGAGTTCTAAGCCCAAGATAGTCCAATTGGAAGTTTATTGGTCCATTGGGCCCAATAAGGAAATCCTAGTCCAAAGTGGACTTAAACAAGGATTGCTAAGGTTTCCAATTGTTGGTTGGCTAGTTGTAGTGCATGTATGAAGTGTTTGATTGAAATTTTGTTGTTAATGAATAAGCATCTTACTTGTTTTCCCATTGTTGGTTTGCGTTTGTTATCATTGTTAAATGTTTACAAGGCTTCAAATTCATAGTTGTGACACTGGAACTTCTTGGGCCATGAACACCTTACTCTTGGTGTTATAATGGTTTTTGCTAGTCCTAAACTCATTAGGGTACATGTCTAAATTCAAGCCTAAGCGTTAGGAAGTGTTCGTGGCATCAAAACACCCCTAACTTGAGTTTTCGGCCCAAGTACCATTTGGTCATGTGTTTACGGCCGTGAACTACTTTGGGTGTTGGTATTTTGATTATTTTGGGTCCTAGACACATGAAGGTAATGTGCTATGCTAGTCTCTTGGTTCAATGAAGGCATTTAGGGCATTTTGGCACCTAAAAATGGAGTTCACGGCCCAAGAACATCCTTGGCCGTGAACTCACTTCTTGCCTTTGTTTCTTAATGATTTTGTGGTCTAAACATGTCATTGTAGTTTCTATGTTGAGTTCCAATGCTTGGAGGGTCATTGGGCACACTTTGGCCCTTATAGAAGAGTTTACTCTCCAAGTGTTCTTGGGCGGTAAACTCTCAAATCTTGGGGTTTTGATCCGATTTTGATGTTATTAGGCACAATCTAAGCTATATATTACAATTAGATAGAAGTACTCACGATTTGGGATGAAAACCCGAAGATCTGTGAGAGAGAATTTGGCTTTTCTCTAGTTGGAATTGTAACTAATGACTGAATATGGTTCTGATTTCTATATATAGTCCTGGGATTTTTGGCAGAAAATATTTGATTCACGTAATGAACTCTAATATCACAGAGTTTTGGAATAACCGAGTTGCACAAAATCCTAGTGCATCCACTCTCCTGATATCTCCTTAAGTGTAAATCCTGAAGAACTGTCAAACTTATACTCAAGAGTCTTGAACTTAACTGTAACTATTCTAACTTATATTGACCTGATATGGTTTGTACAGAATGGAAATTTCGGGTTGTCACATCTGTAATGGTTGTTTTCAAATCTTTCTTACTTTGTGCATAATCATTACAAGAGGATCAATGCATATAAGTTTAGAATCTAACAGATTTCAGTAAATGGCATGAATTTGGAATTCTTGCATTTGCGGTAAGGATTTGGGACTGTGAAAATAGGATCATTGGAGTTATGTTCAATTGATCTAATTCACAAAGTAAAGATCATAGACAAACATAGTATGCATACTTGGTGTGTGGCATGACTAGTGTTTAGAAAACATAGTGTACATGCTTGGAGCATGGGACAACTATTGTTTTAAATTCTAGAATAAAGTTGATAGCTAAAACAATATACAATGAATAATGTGTAATCATATGGTGATAAATAAAAGGTGTTTTATTTATGTTCATAGGTTTTGATACCATATTAGATTCAATTATTATTGTGTTTCACTTTGCATGTTTTAACTTCCAGAATAACTTGGTCATGGTTCTGGATGACTAAGTTATTCAAACCATCCACAGTCGGTCGTATGTTGGAAGTAGTATGAATTAAGACTATCATGGGTTGGCTTGTAGAGGTCTAAGATGTTGGACAAATGCTACAACACTCGTGAGTGCTCATATGTTCTGTATTGGATCCAACCTGCGCTCATTGGAATCACTTCATGTATTTCATCACGAGTGATCATGAGGTGATAATATCTTATATTCTTCAAACCAAGAGATATGAGTTGTTACTATGAGTTGGTTGTACATTAATTGCGCGAAAATACATTCGGTAACTCGATGTTATAAAACGTGCATTTGTGTATGATTCAACAATTAGTAGAACAAACCATATGAGTCGAAGTTTATCCATTCCTTTTACCTTCGGGATAAAAGTGATATATGTGGGCCCCTCGATGATTTGGTGATGACAAATGTAAGTGCTCGGCCGGGCCTGGACTGATTTGATTTGTTCAATTAGTCATTCGTCATAAATCGGAAATCGGGAAACAACAAATGGATATAGAGAATGATTATAATCCATGTCTCAGTCCATATGATATCTAGAATGGAGGAGTATATGATCCTTTATCTAATGGACAAGTCATTAACAAAGGTCAGAGTTCATCTACAAGGTCAGAGTTCGCTAGAAGCTTTTGAGAGCTACGACTGCCAGTTAGTTCTTGAAGTCATACGCAATAATAGTTTTAGACTTATCCAAGTGGGAGACATTTGGATTAATGTCTAAGTCCATAACTATAATTGGTAAGACTTGACCCGACCCGGCATGGTCCATTTGGGTTGCATGACATCATGCATTTGGATAGACTATAATGAGAGAAATAACACTTAAGGTTGGTTAATATATTATAAGTTCTAATATATTAATAAGATTATTTAATTAGTATTGATCAAGAATTAATCTAGGATTAATTAAGTGATCAAAAGAAGACTAATTAAATATATAAGTTAATTGTATAAATCATCGATACTTGTATAGTGAGCTAATGCTCCATGGATTATCAAGTTGGGCTAAAACCCATAGGATGCTCCATGGTGTATTTGAACCCATGGATCCAAGGAAATGGAAAGCATGACAATCAGGGTTTACCCTAATTGTGATACTATATAAAGATCATATTCTAGGGAAAAATCAGCCACTATGTGTGAGGAAAAAGGGCTATCCGATTTTCATGAAGTGTGGTTTTTCTCTCAATTCATTCTGATTATCATGATAATCAGAATGAATTGTGAGGAAAAATTCACTCCTAGTGGCTGATTTTTCCCTAGAATATGATCTTTATTCTAGGGAAAAATCAGCCACTATGTTGGGTTAGAATGCTCAAAACCCAACATTAATTATTAAAGATTAAATATTGAAAATACTAAATGAATTTTGTTAAAAATTTTGTAGTGAAGTAATTCATTCTGATTATCATGTATTGTCATTTTCTTTAATGACTTAATGAAACAATAACATTTAATAGATACAACTTCAATAAATGAGTTCATGTCTTAAGAGACAATCTCCTCAGAAATATGAAATTGTATACACTTAAAGGTCCTAGTCCTAAACTATTTGCTTTGAGCAATTAAACCGGAACATGATACTTAGTAAAGGCATCACTGTGATGCTTAAGATATTTCTGACATCAAGCTATGAATAGTTATTCATGACTTCTAGGAAGTCTTGGAATATTTAAACATATATATCTAATGGTATAACATGTCAATTAATATTCCAACAAATAAAGTGGTATTTTTGTAAAGCTAGTTTGAACATTGGAATAATGCAAGGCTAAAAGAGTCACCTAGTGTGATCCAGAAGGTCCATGTTTTATGGACTGAACACGTTTAAGTCCAAGAAATCTACTAAAGCTCACATAGATGGATCTTGTTTCTTTTGTGAAGAAACTGGACATTAGAAGAGGAGTTACTCCTATTATTTGGAAAGAAAGTCTGGAAGAGACTAGTACTTCTTTTATCTACAAGATAGAACTCATACTTTTCATATAACACTTTGGTATGTGGTACTTAAATGTTAATCTAATATTTGTAAATAGCTTGGAAATATTTATTGAAGAGTAACCAAGCTGAACCCAATCAAGTTGGAACTACACTCTAGGATTTTAGTTTATGCTTAGAGCACAAATTACTTGTAATGTAAAACAATATTTGTTTTGGAACAAAGTGTGTTTTAATTTAGCATGTCTAAATTTATGTCTCGGTCATTTTATTCAAATGTTTGATCACTTACTTAATAGTTTTTCATAACAATAATATTCATATTCTGAAATGACTAACTTCTATTTATGAGACTAGATCTCTTAATAGAGTTGTGAAGTAAATATCAACATTTAATAAATAAAATTAAGTTCTATATGCAAGCACTTTTTACTTAAACTTGTTTTAAGTCAAACTCATCTTTGACATTGTTATCCTTATTATATAAATGGCATTCACATAAGAAAGGCATCTTTGAAGGAAACTAATGTAGTTTATTTGACGTATGTGAGCCTTATTTATATGTAAAGGATTCCTAATGACATTTTCACTAAGGTGTAGAGAAAATGATTAAGAAACTATACACTTTAATGTATGACTTTCTTTCTAATGAATATCTGAGATTAAGCGCAAGTTACCAAATCAACTTTGTTAACAACTATAGTAGTTTCAGTTATATTTTACGTGGTAAAACATATTTATGAAATATTGGTTGAAGGTTTCAAAAGTTGAGATACAAACCGGTAATAACCATCTAAGGCCTTAATAATAATAAATGATGAATTAAATCTTACTTGGTATGATTTACTTTTTAATCGGTAGAAATATCATCCTTTAATCTTTTTGGGATAATACTTTAATCACTATTAATTGTATCTTGATACAAATACCATCTAATAAGTAGATTAAGCATTTTATAAGATTAAGTATGGAAAGGCTCCATCCTCATCTTACTTAATGTTTTATGGATTTGAAGCCTATATTGGACTAAATATTCTAAACCGAAATCTAGTGGTAGATACATATTTGTATAATACTTTAAATGTGGATAGATTGTAATATGAAAACCCACCAAGAATAGGTTCTCTTATTCTTGTGAAAGCTAAGTTATTAGAAAGCAAGCTTCTAATGAAAAAGCAAATGAGAGGTACATGGAACTTGAAGCAGCTCAAGAACCATAACCTTATGTAGTAATAGTTTGCACTAGTTTTAATAAGGATTGTTAAAATTGAATAATAGTTATTCACAAACACAAATTGTTCACATTAATGGTAGAAATCATCTATGACTTGAGAAATGTGGAATCTCTCATTGATGAGCTTTTATTGATGGTTTCTGGAAAATCAATCAAATAGCAAGATGCTATGTCAAAAATTGAATCTGATAAATGACCTAGAGTCATGAACATGAGATGTAATCCATGTATGAGAATCAAGTATGGGCATGATTAAATTTTATACCTATAGCAAGGCTAGAAGGAGTAAATAATTCTTCTTTAAAGAATAATTTACACAGATAACCATACACATTTAAAGCAAGACTTGTAGTAAAAGGATTTTCTCATACTCTTGTCATTGACTATGGTCCTCATCATACTCATGACATTGATTGTGATCAAACCTTTTTCACAAGTATCTATGACTAGATCAATAATGATATTGTTTAATATAAATTCATATTTTTAATATGAGACATAGAAAATAGATTTCAAGAAAGACCGCTTTTCTTTATAGACATTTACTGGAAGATATCTATATAGATTATCCTGGAGGTTTTCTTAATCCATGTTATCCTAACAAAATGTGTAGATCTTGAGATCCACTTGTAGATGTCAAGCAAACATCTAAATGTTATAATCATCAATTTATCTAAAACCACAAGGTGTGTTTTATATCAAAATGAATAGAACATGTGTGTTTACTAAGAACTAGTGGGAGCATAGTGAAATTCCTAATCTTGTATGAATGAGTGGTACTTAATCATTTGAAATCACATTCTGACTAAGTAAGGTCGTTTTCACCTTGACTCAAAAAGTGTTTCTAAAATGAAAGACTTAGGAAGGGGAAGATACGTTCTTGGAATGTAAAATCTATAAGGCATAGATAAAAGGAATGTTAAAAGTCTCATATCCTTATATATATTGGCAATATCACGAAAGGAATCAAGATACAACATTCTTTTGGAGAATTCTTGGCATTGTCATATGGCACCATTTTAAGCTAGCCTCAAAAGTACATAGTTCATAGGTTTGAACTAGATGAAATGATTTATATTATATTTTCTTGGCAAATAAGTTCATCATATACACCATACTATACATAGGACATGGTATTTGATCATGTTATAATAATGTCATAGTATACTAATTGAATACATGGTTAAGTCACCGGATGAGTAACAGAACATTCTAAGAGTACTTTAGAAGAACTAAGAGAATGTATATGAGACAATCAATTTAGAAAGGATCTTTGTGGAATCTACACAAGATGTTAATTTCAAAATAGATATAAACAATTATGAATTATAATAGGATTTTGACATCATTATGAAATGAAAGGTAAGTTTTGTTAGAATGAGGTCCAAGCAAAACATAATGACACAATTTACTAAAAAAATAAGAATACACTACTTTAGAAGTTGAATTCAAATATGATTAGATAAATGAGATCATTAAAAAACTATGTTTATTTCTACCATTCAAGGATCACATAGAAATCTTTATGACTTTGAGAGTATACTTAATCAAGCTAAGAGACTCTATACCACGAAAGAACACCAATCATATTCTCCAAGATATTTAATTATACCTAGAGTAAAGTTAAGAATAGAGATGATAGTATTCACAGAATTCACACAAATTAAATTTTGACAGATCCATTGATAAAGTTATTCTTTTGATCTAAGTATGATTGGTCACACTTCAGCTATAAGACTTTATTATTCTAGAAACGGGTTTTTGATTTGGATTTATTATTTGAATATTGGAACATTATAACCACCACTATTAGATAATGTTATGATATATTGGGGTATAGTCGTCACATTAACACTTGTTGTGTTCTATATTAACATGTTTAATCCATGAATAATGTTATTATTCTAAAAGTTCATAGTCGGTTATAATTGTGGGAGAAATTATGAAAAGACTAATATGAATTGGATTGGCTGACTCTCACTAGATGAAAGTAGGCAAGTGGTTGTAACCAAGTTTCATAGGTACTTGTGAACTAGTATTGAACTGACTCGTATCAAGATCATCTCATGGATCCTTATCGTGAATGATACTTGATTAAAAAGTACTATCTTTGTATCCTTAACACCCGAGATACATAGTGGGACTTAAGTGCAGGGAGTACTATGCTTTGATAATGGTCAAATGAATTTCCTTAACCGGGAAGTTATAAAATCCACTTTCAGGTATGGTGTGAACTATGCAAGAGGCTTATATAGTCAAGATGGGATTTGTTCCTCTTATGTGTTGAGAGTTAGATATTTAAGGCGCCTTACCAATAGTTCAACAACTAATGAGATTGATCGCGATCCGAATATCGTGTTCAACATTATATCTGTAGGAAAGGGATAACTGATAAACTTACCTTATACACTAATTGTAGCTTGGCGCTTTTTGGGAATTGGGCATTGATAGAATGGCACAAACAATCGTATGGTCTTAGGGCCAGTGAAATTTTGCTAGAAATTCACCACTATCTATATCATTCTAATATGAGTCTTGCGCAAATGGGAGATTGAAATATCTAGTATGCTCAAGTGTCGTATTAAAGTGATATTGCTAAATAACATATGATACTAATGGGTCACACTAACAACAACTTGATAAAATTGATTATTTATTAGAAATTGATTTCAATAAATATTTAATAAAACTCTTATAATTAAATTGGGAATTATTTATTTCTAGGAAATAATTAATTTTCATTAGCAAGTAACATAATATATCATATGGTATGATTTACTAAGTCATGTACAATATTTTGTACTAGTTAAGCTTTTTGTCTTTTAGGAAAAGACAAAGTTTATATCTTATAAACTTTGAGTTTGTAAAATATAAACAAACTCTTCTCACTACTAGAAAACAACCTTTTACGACGCTCATTGCACGTCGTAAAAGGCTCAGACGACGCGCAAATGCGCGTCAAGGAAGGCCTTGTCATAAAGATAGACGACGTGCATTTACGACCCTCATTTACGATGCGCAATTACGACGCGCGTTTAGGACACGCAATGCGTATCAAGGAAGGCTCTGTCATAAAGGAAGACGACACGCATTCGTGTGTCGTAAGCTTACGACGCGCGTGTTAATGACACACAATGCATATCAAGAAAGCCCCTGTCAAGAAAGGCCATGTCATAAATGAAGACGACACACATTTTTGCGTATCATAATTTTAAATGTTTAAAAAAAATATTATTTATAGATTTACTTATTTTCACATTAAATTTGTATTTAATGTTTCATAATAGAAAATAAAATATCATATACAAAAAATAGAATCCATTGCATAAATTTAATGTCATACAAATAATCGTTCCATGGAAAGATAAAACAAATATAAACCATGATTGGATAACATCAAGTGAACAAAAGTAATTACATTGACTGACTATGCAGTAAAAAAAATATGTATTGCTTGAATTATGTTATACTAAATCAATATAAACCTTTTGCTGATGAGAATGCTTTTGGTAAAAAGACTTCACTCTATGAAGAGCTTTTTGAAGAGAAGATGGGACTGCAACAAAAGTTACATGAATCGAGTTTTTCAAACCTACAGTAAGTCCTACAACACCCAAAAAGAAAGATATTTATTAGGTCATTATAAAATTCAACAAAGTGTTACAAAAGGATTGTAATCACCTGGAAGAAGAATCATGGATTCCTATTTGGCTAGCTTGAAATAGAAGTCAATATCATCACTAATATCTTTTAGTAAAGAAACATTCAGTTTAACCTACGCAAAACAAAAGAAACAATTTTAACAAAACTTGAAAAGTATTTACCATTAAATTTAAACCAAAACACCTAAACCCTTACCATAACAGCCATAGCTCCCTGTGGTTTTTCATTATGCTAAGAATTCTTGTAAAGAACATTTCTTCGTATCCTCAAGGATCCCAGGAACATAACAAGAAATTACCTAAAATACAAAAGAAAGATTTAATTACTAAATTAAGAATTTATAAAATGGGACAAAAGGGGAGTTAGGAAATACCTTGTCATCATCTTGCAACATCATTCTGCTACTCAAAGATGAAACCATATGTTACAATTTATATTATACCTCAAGGTCACCATCATGTTCACTCATGGCAAGGCCATGCAATAGCACGCTGCAACATAAAACAAAAGTTCATAAAGAATGATATGAGAGGATTTTTTTATAAAAAATGAAAAAATATATATGTCCTCTTCGAATCCGGCATTGGTTATTGACATAGGCTGAGGGATTAAAGTAGAAGCTAACATTTTTTGACCATCGCCTATTTTTCTGATTAAAAGAAAAAAAAAGAGAGATAGGAAGTGAGTTTGGTTATTTAATCATAAAAATAAAATCTTGTGGTGACAATTTTTTTGGATTCTTTTATTCATTGTTTCATTTTTTCTACTTTCCCTAAATTTTGTTGTAAGAAAATTTATAGGTGATCAAAAAGATTGTTGAATTCTACGATCCAGTTAAGTTTTCATTTTTTGATTACAGTCATCAAAAGCTTATAGGTAATCAAAAAGTTTATTGTTTCAATTTGATGTTGTTTACAAGAAGGAAGTGGTAAAATTGATGTAAAATGGATCAGAAGTTGAGCAGGGAGACAATCAACATAAGGTAATTTTTTACAGAACTTTGACACTTTGAAACATGGAACACTAATCTCATTCAGCCCTGATGTGAAATTGATGATGTCTAATTCATGTATAAGGTTGCAAGATTTTGGCAAGGAGATTCAACAAGAACAACAAGAAGATATACATAAGGTAATTCTAAGACCAAGTTACAGTCCAATGGATAAAAAAAATATGAAAAACCTTTTTGCTTATGTTATATTTAAACGTCACCAGATTTCTACTATTCTAATAAGGTAATATTTTTAAAAGCTAATGGGTTGGCTTATTATTTGTTTTTTTGTTTCAGTCACTGAATGTGAGCATTCACCTTAAAGAAACTATTGATAAAATGTGAAAGGGAAAAAAGTATATGATGACCTGATGTCGTTCCACATAGTTATCAATGAAGTCTCAACTCTAGCTTCATTATATGAGCCTTATGTCGAACAATTGATGAATCTAAATGTGTCTATCAAACAAAAGAGTGAAAGACATCCATTAAATTATCAACTATAAGGTAGATATTGAATAATGGCAGTTGATTGAGTGAATGCAGTAAATAAAACATACCTGTATAGAGTTGTAGAAATTAGAAAACGAATGCTTTTTTTGATTGGAGGGAGATGAAGAGAAGAAGTTACCAGAATAAAACTACATTGCAGTGTCACTTGTAATATTGGTAAAGAAGGATACATACCCTGTGCTTTGTACAACCTGACCAACAGTTGCAACAGAAACCTCACGTTTAGTAGCAGCAGCTCCATCCAACAAAGCTTCAACAGTTCTTGGCATAAGTTCAGGGATATATTATCTCATAACAAAAGCACCCTACACATATACAAGTAAGACTCAACAAATGAAACATTTTACACTTAAGAGAACAAAAAAATGTAACAATCTCCTACCACTCTAGCAAGATATCCCACAGTTACAAGAACACCACTGATGGTGCCACTGTTTGTATTCACTTTTGCTTTTCCTTCACATAGTTTAGCCAAAAGCGCCTGAAATATGCCACATCAGCTTATAGAATAACTAAATATGCATATATATATATATATATATATATATATATATATATATATATATATATATATATATATATGTTTGTGTGTTTGTGTGAAAGTTTAAATAGAACTTAGGGTAGGATAGCTTCCAGTTGTGAAAAAGCTTATGGATTTTAGTGTTTCAGATTTGAGTATGCAAACCTCACCTCACTATATAAACCAAATCATCAGCATCCATACACCAAGGGTATGATCGTCATTTAACTCTTACATGCTTAAGCCAAAGCCTAAGACTGAATGTATCAAGTTATTAACTCTTTACCTTATGTAACTTATATCATGTTCAAATTGATGATATTTTGAAATTTGTTAACTGGAATGTAAAGGGTATAATGGTCATTTTCTCTCCACACCAGAATTGAAGAGATGAAAATTATTTACCTTAATAGAGACCTTGGTCTTAACCTGATTGTCCAGAGCTTTAGCCATTGACTACAACCAATGAAACATGAAGTGATAATGATATCTCACAGATTAAATAATCTTCAAAACACATATTACCTTCACACTGAATTAACACATAGTTAAAAAAGAAGAAGAATAAGAAGAAGCTCTGAAGAGTTAAGAGACCTTATCAAACTGAACAAGAACTTGAATAGCAAACTTAGGACCAATAATTCCACTGAACAAGAACTTGAATAGCTAGTCTGGTACGTATAGGCTCTGTATAAACTTTGTAAAAATCGACTACACAAACAATCATTCTAAAAGATGATTTCAAATTGAGTATTATATACAAAATTATAGTACTCTATATAAGAAATTGAACATTAGTGTGTAAGATGGTTCAGTGAATTAGAAGAATTAAGAGTCTAAGAATCGATGTGGAAACAGTCGGCAGTTTCCCGCCATTCCATAAAATCGGCGTACCAATATCAGAAATCGAAATACCAATTTCAGAAATTGAACCTGAAATCGTGTTTTGGAACTATTAGATTACCGAATCAAACTTGTTCCAGATTCCAATTGGGAACTATCTCGACACCGTACCGGTTTGCGATCCAAGTCACCTTCGGAACACTTTCGTACCCCATTGGGTACGAAACGATTTGGTATGCAGTTCGTGGCCTTCTGAGCGAATTAGGTAACTATGATACCATCTCATCCAAAGTTTCAGTCAAACACCTTATTCATGATTCTAAGATATTGGCATGTGACTCAGTTACATAGATATTAAAGAGAAGAATTTGGAGAAGGGTGAATCGAACACCTTATTCTTTTTGTCTAATTTACACCTTTACCTAATCATTTGAAACTCAGATCCATTGGTGTATGCATGACTATGTCGCATCATTGATTTCTCACTAAGACTCATAATTAGGCGTTACAACGTTATTCTAGGTTGCCGCCTCCAGCTCCTCTGCATATATAATCTAGAAACTGAAAGTATTAGGCTTAAAATTGATATGTAAAAGATGAGAAGATATATGTACCATGGCATTAAAATTGATACAAACCTTTGTTGGTGAAATATGGATGTTTGATATGGGTGTTCTGGTCATCAATCTTGTTTTCTTGATTTGTCAGACCATCTGCTGATAGACTCATGCGTGCTGCTACGTCGGATGGTTCATATGGATCAGAGTTAACCCTGCCTCCGGTGGTAGGAATGCGAGGATTAGTTAACCTAGCCACGATTTGAGGTTCGGGAGTGGTGCTTCTAGAAAAAGAACCACCAAGTGCAGATGTGTAAGTAAGAGAAGCTGATGACAACGCGTGAGGATGGTTTGGGCTCGAAACGTAAAGCTTACATGGAAACGAGATCTTCGTGAAGACCAAAATACGCAAAGAAATAGTGTGTTCATCGTCCCATACATGTTTTGAACTAGGCGAGAGGTATGAGATGGAAATACAAGAGTGAGATAGAAAAAAATTAGGGTTGGATTTAGGAACCTTATATCATCGGCTCAAATTGATAACTAGGAGGTAAGAACCCTAAATCCTTAGCTCATTAGGGTTGAATTAAGAGTGTAAGAACTTGTTGGAACCGAGAATTAGGTTTTTGGTGGAGGTGATGGATTGAGGAATTGAGGAAGCTGTGGATGAAGACGAAGGCCCTAATTCGAAGAGGCGGGGAATTTTTGGGATGAATAGGCGGGGAATTTTTGGGATGAATAGGCGGGGGTTAATTTTTTGGATTTCATTTTCCCACTAAAAACGCGTGTTTCCAAAAAATATATAAAGCGACACAGTTACACGACACACATCTTTTGATAGGTGCCCTCCGTATTTCTTTTTTTTCTTTTCTGACACTAATTTTAGGCTACGCAAAAATGCGTGTCTTCTATCCTTCAAATTTTGGAAAACTAACATTATATTTTAGGGCACGCTCAAATCCGCATCCTCTATCAGTGTGTGTCATTAAATGCACGTCGTAAAAGGTTATTTTTCTAGTAGTGTCTTCTTTATGCAATTTTCAAGATTTGCATTACAAGAAGAAGCGTACGACTTCTTTAATCATGCTTTAAAGGCGTGGGAAACATGATTATGAAAAATGAGACAACTTTGCTTAAAGTGCTAAGGACTACTGGTTAATACCTTCACTTTTTGCATATAAATAAGAGGCTTGCATTTGGCTAAGTGGTATAATCCTTCTTCCTTTGTAACAATGGCAAAAAGTTCCTCTTCTCCCTCTCATTCTCTCTTAATTAGTTAAGAACAATTGAAGTTACATACATCTTCAAGCCTTCTTTAAGCTCATATTGCTTATAAAATTAAAGCTTAAGGATTTTAGAGTTTTGGACTAGCATTTCTATCAAGTTGAGTGATTGTTGGTGTCTCAAAGGTTCCACATTCTTCATCAACTTCCAAGCCTCACAAGAGGAGCCAAAGAACTACAAAGGTTGTTATTTCTTCACCTCTTCTTTGGTTGGTGTTTTAATCTTTCAATAACTTGCAAGTACATCCTTGGTGGGTATAAAATATTTATGTTATTTCAAAAATTAATGTCTTCCGTTGCTATATTTCTAACGACATGATTTTTCAAACCAAAATTTTCATTTTTAATATTAATAAAACACATGTCTATACATTAATTCTCAAAAATCAACATAAGTTTTCAAAACAATTGTTCAAATCCAGGATCCACAAGCATAATTCCAAATCCCGAGTGTGTGTACAATCACGTCAATGCCTTCCTGCGATCCTCTGGGGTACCTGAAACACATAACACATAAGATGGTAAGCAAAAACGCTTAATGAGTTCCCTAAAATACCACATACAACAATTCGCCACTCGAGGCTATACTCTGTACAACCCTCTGGTCAGTGGGTCTCAACGGGACCCTCCAGTCTCGTAGCTCATTGGACCCTCTGGTCCGGTCTAGCTCGTTGGATCCTCCGATCTGGTCTGGTTGAGCCTTCCGGCCTCATAAATCGTTAGACCCTCCGGTCCGATCAGAATGGCACATAGCATATATATATATATATATATATATATATATATATACATATATATATATATATATATATATATATATATATATAAAATCAAGAGAATGCACATAAGCTCAAACATACAAGTATGATCTTTTAGTCCACATATAGATATCACACTAGGTAATGTATAGTCAGAAGATGTACCTCGGTAAACTTAAATGATCTCGAACTCAAAACACTGATCTAGCCTCTGCCTAATCATATACATAAATTATCTATAATTAATAATGGATCTCAAAGGCTAGACTAATCCCTCTTATGTTCTCTCAAAAGGGTAAAAGACCATTCTACCCCTTTAATGGTCCAAAAGTCCACTTGTTTACTAAACCCTAAAAGTCAACGAAAGTCAGCCCTAAGGAGTATGCGGCACGTACTAGATCCCTACGCTGGGTGTACTTGACCACCACGCTGGTAACGGGCTGACCACCACTTTACGCCTTTGCATGGCTGTAAACATCACCATCAACCAAAACACACTACTTTTTTTTTCACTCAAGAGCTCATATCTCATGCATGGCTCACTCCTAACGTTCAGGATTGGATTTTTATGGATCTATAACACTTCATACACTGAATAAGGACAGATCAAGGTTTATGGAGCTCCCTTTGCTGATAAAGTATCCACCTTTGGGACAAAAAACCTTAGAAATGGCCCAAAATGCACAAATCAAAAGATTAAGAAAGCTTTGAGCTTTTTACCTCCAACTGATGCGCCAACCACTGAAAAGCTCTGATCCAAGGCTTGCACTCCTACTCTAGCATCTTCAATGACACCTTCTTCTTTTCAAAGGAACACAAGAACACTATCAAGCTCAAACACACAAAAACACAAGATCTAGAACGAGGGTTTGGCAGACTTAGGGTTTTGCTCTCTGGAAATGGTGGCTAAAAGTGAGGCCAAAATGTTCCTAATATAGGGGTCACCCCCATAATTTGGGTTTCCATCTGGACCTAGTACGCCCAGCGTACTGGGTAGACTCCGCGTCAAGAAAATGCTCATGAGTATACGCAACGTACTCTCCTTTACGCCCAACGTACTCAAATGCCAAACTTTTCTTTCAAGGACTAATTATGACAACTTAGGGAAAGAAAAGGATCAAAGGAGTATACCTGAATTCCATGATGTTACAATATTTTTCTAGTTTATGAAACTATTTTTGAACTAAAACCCAACAATGGTTCTGTTTTTCTAGAGTTTTCGCTTTTGACCTTCAAATAAGTGGTGACGATCCTCATCGATATTCAAACATGAAAAATAACTTTATTATGCATGATGGTTATCATGATTATTAATTAATAAAACAAAAAACACACTTACATAAACATAGTAACATAGGCCAACAATGATGAATAAATCAACAACTTAAAATGAAAAACATAGGTCAACAATCCATAGATAAGAAAATGAACTACTTTAGCAGCTTGCTTCATGAAATGTATTGAACTAAAAGACCAAATAATTCACCAATTATTCATGTAAATCTATTGATATTGAAATAAAAAAGTTCAAACACGTTAAGACCCTATTTTTAAAAGCTTAATTCAAAGAAAGATTTTTCTTGTTTAATTTTAACCAACGAAAAATAAAAAATTACCATCCTTTCCCCCTACTAAGAAAGGAGGCTTTCCAAAACCTTTTTGGTCTTTAGCAAACTTGAACATATAAGCGTACATTGACATAGTTTCTTCAACATCTTTTTTACATTTAACATTGTTAAAAGTATATGGAATTCCATGATATCCGAACCTAAGGTTCAGTTTACACTATTAAAATATTTACTTCATTTTCTTTTAATTGTAATGTAAACAACCTAATATTTACCAAATCTTCATCTATGTCAAAAAAAATATGAATTTTAAACGAAGAAACAACTTCATGTTATAGAAAACTTAATCGTATGTAACCAAAATACACAAAGCGTATTGTGTTCTATGTGCAACCACGCTAAAAATAAAGGATATAAAGTTATAAGACCGAACTAACTAAGTTATTATTAAAAGAAGATAGAAGAAACAAACAAAAAAAATGAAGGAAAATGTGAAAAAACTACCAACAACTGAGTTTTGTCGAGGCTTAGTCAAACATAAAGTTTTTGATCACAGAAAAAATATCAATCACATCATAAGATTATATATCTTCTGTTCCTGAGAAATTGCATAAAGTGTTAATGCCAAAGATATAATAATAATGTTTTTCCTTATTGATATTAGAAAGTTAAATTTGCTAAATACCTAGAGTTTATGGATGATAACAGATAAAAAAACTAAACAACATAAATGTAGTAAAAGCAAAATATAATAATAATGTTTTTCCTTATTGCAAATTTAACTTTCTAATATCAATAAGGAAAGTCTATCCATTTATTATAATAAGAAGATTTCACCGATCTCACCTGCATAAACTTCATAATAGTATTAGATACACAAACAAACATACAGCTACAAAATAGAAAATATCCAAAATATTTTTTCATCTTTAACTGCATCGATGATTGTTCCTCCTGTTTCTACAACTTACTTACTCATATTTCTTTTGTTCAGTAAAATGGCCATGCCTATGTTCTCCAAAATTAACTTGTAAATCCAAATAAAAACTAAATTAAATAGATATAAAATTGATGATTGTGGTGTGCAGACTCAAACCTGAATCCATGAAATCGATATACATACATGGTTAAACACAAATCTACAGACAAATAGGCAAAGCGGTGGGTGACGATTTCCATCCCCGAAATAAATGGTCCTATGACTGGAACGTTTAATCAGCATCCATTTAAACAAAAAAAAAGCTATCCAACTTCAGATTGGCAGAAAACCCACAAATCTTTTATGCATAATTCCTGAAATATGTACAAATCATTGGATAAAAATAAGATGGAACCAGAAAAAGAAAGTGTTGTCATCACTTTTTAGAAGCCGATTTTTAAAGGGGCGAGCTTCGTATAGGACAACAAGCTTCACGATCAATAAAAATCATAGAATTTCATAATCATTACCCTATAACAAAACAATCGATGTGAAAAAGATGGTACCTAAAGTTTAGGTTAAAATAGGCCGATTTTATTTTTCTGAAGTCGATTTCACCATATGATGTGATACTGACGTTAAGACTACAAAAAAGAATACATAAACATTCAAAATCGCTAAAAGAGAGAGGTAAATAAGAATAGAATATGGTGACGGAGGTGTAGATAGGGTGAATAGTGGTGAAAGACTTGTGTGGCTATGGTCAATTAACGATAATAGAGAATGGTGGTGGGATGGTTGTTGAGTTTAGAGTTTGTTGAGAAAAGGGAATGTATTAGAAAGAAGATTCAAATTTCAAAAATTAAATCGGGATCCAGGAAGAGGATGTATCTAGGTGAAAGTATATATATGTGAGTGTAGGAAAACCAAGCTAAAAATTAATAAATCAAACCCAAATGTGGAATAGAGCCTACAAATATGGGGAGAAAGACTACGGGTGTGCATGGGCCGGGTTGTGCCGGTTTTAGGCTAAACAAAACCCAAACCTCTAATTTCGATTTTCAATAATTCAAACCCAAACCTAAAATGAAACCAATGGGTTCGGTTGTTCTCGATTTTCTATAGGTCGGTTTTGGGTTTAAACCCAAACCCAACTACAACCTTACTTCTTGAAGGAGAATAGTAGCATTTTTTATATAAGGGAACAAACAGCTTCATGTTTGTAATGGGGAAATGTGGGATGCAAAATTACCTTCAGAATAAAAATCAACATAAAATTCAATGTATAATATACAAGAAGAGGCGAGGATGGGATTCGAACTCGAGACCTGCTGCATTGAACAAACTTATGTGTCAAAACACTTAACCACTGAACCAAGGATTCGTACATGTTTCTAAATCATGGAAAGAATATATATATATATATATATATATATATATATATATATACACACACACACACACATACACTTAGATAATTCACAAAATTCAAACTAATGACCTCTAGTATAAGAACACGACGCCTTAACCAATCGACCAAGCTTCTATTTGTGTTTCTAACTCATGCAAATCGTATATATACTTAGATAATTCACAAAATACATATATTTCTTAATATTCAATTTGGTACGGTTTCTCTCGGTTTTATCAAACCCAAAAATCTAACCAAACCCACAAATTTTGGTTTATGAAAAATCTAAATCCAACTCGTCGGTTTATGCTTCGGTTTAATCAGTTTTTGTCGGTTTTTTGGTTTTCGAGTTCGGTTTTGCTTACCCCTAAGAAAGATGATGGAACATATAAAGGGGGTCTAATCATAAGGCCTAAAATCAACGGCCAAGGATAGGAGCAAAACATCATGATTGAATTGTAGCTAGTAATAGTGGCGGCAGTCAACATAATATCTTGTGGTGAAAATCTTAGGGTGTGTGCCAAAGATCGAAGAAGACTGAGAGAAGAGATATATAAAACATGTATCTGTTGTTGATCGAATAAAGTGGCAAAAACAAGGGATGACCAATTCTATCTGCTAAAGGCAAGGGATGACGGACGACCAATTCAACTTTGCCACATTCATGAGTTCATCCAGCTTGATACTGGGACTTAGTCAAAAGAAATAAGATAATAAATCATTAGTCAATTGTAATCTTGTTTTCAATGCATAAAATTATTGTACATATTGCATAAAGTCTTATACGACTTAAAATTCAACTTTTGATTAAATATGTTTTATAAGGTACTATATATTTACCTGCGCCAAGCGATGGGTGTGAATAGTTTTTTTCAAAAATTTGTTTCTAAAGACGATTTATTTTTTGCACAAAACGTTTACTACACCAAATAAACAGTATGTTAAAAACTCCATTCAAGGAAATCTTATAGCTCTCATACTCAACCCACTTGGATATGTGTTCAATGTGTAGTAACCGTATAAAAATGATCCATTCAATTCACGCTCTTCTACAACAATACAATGCTATAATTGTTTGCTTTAAATAGCAACCAAATTATAATAAACAAAGTTGTCTATCACTCGATTTTGTATATATAACACTTGGACATGATACAAAGACACCAAATTATAGATCTGCTTATCCTATAGTAAAAGTTGCCAAAGTTCTCCATCATTCAATTTTGTAAGCATTCCTATAAATAATTCTAGAAGAAATATATTAAAAAATAATGAAAATACTTTTACAGAAACATAGTGAACATCTTACTTTAAAAAATTGTCTTGAAATAACATCATTGTTGTTTTTTTCTTATTACAACATTGTATCTAGATAAGCACAACCAAGACAGGAGCAAGACAACTAAGAACGAAATGTTGTTGATGTTGCTTTTAATTAAGGAAAAATAGCACAACCACTATAGACAATCAAAGTATGCCACTCATCCAATCATATGCACTGCTTAACAATCAAATAGAAAATTGAAGTTAAAAGGCAATACAACAAATCAAATTTAACAGGTAATAATAAAAATTAAAAAAAAAACAATTCACTTTAGTTTATCACTAAACCCATGATCCAGATCATGGTGTCATTGGATTTGTGAAGGTTCAAGAAAAAACGGTAAATGGAACCCCCTTCCACCAAAACATATGTTAAGCTACCAACTGGCATGACAGAGCTATTAAAGATCTTCACAACACAGACTAATTTGTGAAATTAAAGTAGAACATATAGAAATATATACATATTAAACCATTTTTGGGAAAAATAAATGCATAAGTTAGTTAATATTGAAAAAAAATTAAACAAAAATTAGAAAAACCTAGATGAAGAGTGTGTATGTGCTTGAAAGGAGAAAAATTGACCAATAGGTTTTTTATTTAGATTTATCGACCAGATGAGGTAGTAAAGTAATATATACAAAATTAGTTATGAAAATTAGGAAATGTGAAACTACCAGATCCAGGCATAGCTCCTTGCACCAAGCCATAATCAAGATATTTTGAACCCTCCTTTCGACATCTGTTCAAATTAATTTCAATTATAAGGGTATTTTTGTAAATTTAAACAAAATACAATAAGAAATCATGCATGTAAAGTATAAATGTTGATAAATCTTCAAAGTCACACCAGATTATGTATAAAATCGAAGTCAAATGGTGAGGTTGATGACCTTTTATGACCCAAAACACATAGAAGTTTAGGTCAGAATATATTCCAAAGGTTACATCTTTGAATTCACATTAGATTCTAAGAGAAATCAAGGTATATAGAGGTTTCAACCTTGAGTAACCTAGAACCATCAAAATATAGGATAAAAATCATACTTGAGGTTAGTTGTTTGAAATCACACAAGATTATGAATGAAATCAAGATAAAACGGTGAGGTTTTTCACCTTGTGAGAAATGATACCTGAGGTTAGATATATGAAGTCACTCCTATTTACTGAGTACCTATTAATGTACGGAACAAATATCATAGTCGTGTTTAGAAAAAAAAATGCATACTCAACATTAAGATAGCCATGAATAAAAAAAATAAACACGCTGACCGAATATGCTTTATAAGGTATAATAGATAACAGATAATAGATAGAAAATAGATATATACAAAATTTTAAACCATATCTATCTTTACATGTTACTTATTTGGTTTCTAAAATGTTACTTCTATTAATTAGAATATTTATATTCGCAATAATTGTGATTGTGTATATATGTTTTGAAAATAGAGGGGAAATGGAAGTATACCTGCGAGTCCATGAGAAAAATGATGGCTTAACAAAAAAAGTGTGTAGATGTGAATATTTCATCCAATAACCAACCATAAAGACAAAGAGGGCAAAAACTTGAAAGGGAAGAGGCATAGCATACCTGAGGTCAATTTGTAACTTTGAGGAAACTTTGTAGACGAGTCTACTATAAAAATAAACTAAAAGCAAAATGCATGTTAATAGATCTTGAAATCAATACCGAAACTAAAACCCTTATCTTAACACTCAAGACTTAAAAAGAATAATTAAATGAACCTTTTGATCATCTACCAACTTCAACATCTTATCATTTGACTTTTGCTGCTCCAAAGTTGCCAATTCATTCTATAAAAAAAGAAGCTTTCTTTAATGATCAATACTTTGTGTAAATTAGGAACCAAACAATACTTACATGTGAAGTTTGTAAATCCAATTTCACCAGCCTTTCTAAATCTCTAAAAAATAGAATCAAAGGAATCAACAATAGCTATAGAAGAACAGTGGCAATTAATTGACTATCATGTTGTTTCCCAATAATTCAACCAAGAACAGTGGCAAGGATGAGTGTTGAATCATTTAAAGTGACCCTTTTGAACTTCTCTCTACCGCAGTCAGCACCGCAGTCGCAACCCGTATTCTCTACTTAAGCCATCCGGAGCCGAAGTCTAAGGAACCGCAGTCTTGATTTTTGCACTTAGTCTTTATTGTCTTATCACTTTTATCTCTATTGTCCAGTAGACCTTGCGTGGCTACTCATAGAGAACTTTTGTTGTAACTTTTTACGTCTCTATAAATAGAGACCATACTCATTGTATCAAACACGCATCTTCACACTCTAATATACTTTCTCTGGATTTATCCTTTCTATCTCTTTCTTACTCAACCATATTACTTACGGATTGCATAGCAGATTACAATCACTCTTCAGAGAAAGTCTTTGCGACTTAATCACTAAGTTTGATCTCACTCACTAACATTGGTTTGAATGCATTCCATGTTTTGTATCAACTTATGTGTATACTTGATATAACATATTGTTGTCATTTACTTTTCTTTACTTTCCGCATCTAACTATATAACCTTCTAACAATCTAACATAATGTTATTGTTGAGCTTATAGATCCTCTGAGATTAACTATTCCGCTAAATACTTGTTCTAACTTTTGTTCAAGTGTGTCTCAAAGTTTTTCTCTCAACAATTGGTATCAAACCCATAGTGGTTGATTTTTGAATATCGGAACTCTGATTCTTCAAAAAGACCTTCTATACCACTGAAGCTCTACTTAAAAAATGGCACAATCTTTTTCGTTGAATGTTTCCAACAGTGTTGGTGGTTCAAATCAAGCCCCAATACTGGTTGCAAATGAATCTCATCACTGGTCACAAAGAATTTAAAGGTACTTAAGAAGAGTTAGAAGAGACGTATGGCGATTTGTTGAAGAAGGACCGCATGTCCCAGCTCTTACACCTGCTCAAAAAGACGACACCATTGTCAAATAAAGCGGAGGTCAACCAGTCATGAACCGTCCCACCAAGGATGATCTTGAAAAAATGGAAAACGATGCAGTAGCCTTTTATGATATAGCATGTGGAGTTGCCCCTGTTAACTTCGATATCATCATAAATTGCAAATCCGAAAAAGAAATCTGGGATGTGCTCAAGAATTTGTACGAGGGAACCGAACAAGCTCAAGACAAAAAGCTTACTATTGCACTCAATGAGTTCAACAACTTTAAAGCTCATGCGGGTGAAAGCTTAGAAGACTCTTTCAAATGGTTCAACCTGATAGTGACTAAACTATCCAATGCGGGTACTGTAAGAAGCAATCATGAAACAAACCTTCAATTCTTAAATGGTTTGGGAAGACATTGGACAACGGCCAAAATGATTGTTCAAGGAGATAGGAAGATTTACTCACTGTCCCTCTATAAGCTCTATGGAGAATTACAAGCTCAAGAGTCCACCATACTCAAGGATTGTTGAGACTTCGGGGGTCTACTTGCTCTTTTAGCCCAATCATCTCAAACACATCCCACCTCGTATGACTTTCTACCTCAGTCATACGAAGCAGACTCAGAGTATGATGATGAAGAAGAGTTTCAGAATGCCATAACCCTTTTCAGTCAAAAATTCAATAGATTACCACCTTCATTTCGTAAAAACCAACAATACACCCGAACACCTTTCAACCACAACTTCCAAAACAATAACTCTCGTTTCACCAAGAATCCTCATCCTCCACCGTAGTCTCAGTTAAATCAACTCAAAGATGCACCACCACAGTCTCACTCTACTGACTCCGGTACACCTTCTGAAGACAAGAGTGATGTGATAATATGTCACAAGTGCAACAAAGAGAACCATTTTGCCAAAGACTGTAAGGCAAATATTGTGAAAGATCGAGGCTTCTATCTTCGAATGGCTCAAGAATTGGAAGAAAAAGAAAAAGGAAAAGATTATGTTTCTCAAGTGAAAATAAATCATCAAGTGTGGTCATCCGGAGATGAAGAAGAAGACAACCACAACAATGGGAAAGGCAAGATATGTATGGTAGAAACTGCTGATGAAGACGGATCAACTCAACTGAAGAAAAACCATCGTTATATGGCAAAAGATGGAACCCTCAGCATTGTGGAACAGGTAAAACTTATGATTCAGTCTTTAAATTATAGCATGCATGATTGTCAACCTTACATAAACACACTCAATAACACATGTGTTGCCGTCCTTTCAGACTACAATAAAGCCTTACATGAGAAGAACATTACATCACAAGAGATGTTTCATGTTAGAGGATGTTTGGACAACAAGAGACTGAAAATGGCTATGTTAGAAAAGGACTTGATATTAGAGAAGGATGCTAGAATCTTAAGTGATACACAACTAGAAATAGCTTTGAATCAGAGAGATTTAGCACACAGTGAAATTGTACGCTTAAATCTTTTAATTGAAAAACTTTTTAACGAAAGTGAAGCCATTGAGAATCTAGTTAATAATGGAAATGTTGATAATACTTTCAATTGGGGTTCGTCAAACGGATATCCAACCGCAACGGATTCCTCACATCGGTTGACCCTCCCTATGTCCCACCTGACTGTAATTTTCTATTTCTAGTCAATGACAAAACATTTATGAGGATATTCAAACTCATTTTGGTAAACTCCATGATCTGAGTAATAACTATGTTATCGAGGAAATTCTCCTTGAATTTCCTAACTCCGTCGATGATACAATTTACACTGATCTCAGACATCATCCGCAGTTGATGAGGAAATTCTCCCTGAATTCCCATCCCTGCAGTCTGACCGTAGTGTCTCTGACTGTAGTCATGATCCGCAATCAGTCCCTCTATCTAGTGTCAAATGTCCCAATAAAGCTCTCACTAAGACTTATTTTGCGGTTGTTCAAGGTTCATGTGACTCTTGAACCAATCAATCATGAATTACCAATTGAAAATTTTGAAGTAGGTCAATATTCTAAAAAAACTGACTTTTCCAGTTCTGATGAATCAAGTCCCCGTTTTTCTAAATCTTGAAAAGGTTTGAGGAAACCGCAATTAAATATCACTGACTGTGGTTCTCCTATAACCGAAGCAAAACGAGTTTTCAAAGAGGAACTTCGTTCCCGCGGCAAGCAACGGGAAACTTTTTCAAAACAAAAGAAACCTATTAAAATTCTCAAGTCCAAAAGTCCGGAAAAACTTTCTTTCTCGAATTATCATTTCAAATCAACTGTTTCAAAGAAAGCAAAAGGAAAAGATGCCATAGTTTCCAAATTTACTCAAAAATCATCTGACATAATTTCAAAAAGGAAAAAGTCTTTTCAAACCAATGGTTTTCAAGTCTATTCATAAGATGATCCAAAATGGAAGGGTATTTTGCCTACCCAAAATCACTTTCAAAAGCTCAAAAATGGAAAGACATTTTACCAACTCCAACACTCAAAAGGTCACATCCAAAGTTTAATAAATCACATCACAACAGATCTGCACGTGTCAATACACCAGCTAGACCTGCAAAGTCCACTATTTTAAAACACACAAATAGAGATGTCAGATCTTACAAACCTCATACTGAACAAAAACATTACTTTTCTTCAAAAACACAGTCCAAGTGTAATGTCAGGGAAAATGACAAAATATCTGCATGTCAATGTCAATGTCAAAAATCTAATCTTCATGACAACTCTTATTTTCCTCGAAAAAACTCGCCACCACTCTCAATCTCACAACACTCCAAAAAATCACAAACACCCAGGATTAGGTTTAAAAGTTGACCTGAAACCTGTCCCTGCAACCTCGTATCATGCATCGATTAAAAAAAAGTACGTTACTCCGGGCTCCAAACTCGCTTGGGTGTCCAAATCAACCACTTAATTTTGCATGCCTTGTGCAAGGAGGATAAAGACGAAGAATGGCTGATCGATAGTGTCTGCTCCTTGCACATGACCAGGAGGATGGAATACCTTCGGGACTTCATGCTAGTTTGCAATGGGGGTCATGTCACTTTTGGAAACAATGCAAGTGGGATTATCCGAGGTTATGGTGTTCTTACTACTGGAAACTTCTCAATTCAAAAGGTTGCTTATGTAGAAATTCTGAAGCACAATCTTATAAGTATCAGACAACTATGTAAGGTAAGGCAGGCCATCCCGTTGAATTGATGATCAATTCATTTACGTAATGACGAATGATAGAAGTACTTGCTTGATCAAGTCCAGATCCGAAGGTACTATGTACCCCTTGGACGTCTCTTTGATCATTGGCAACCCATAACTTTGCTTTCTATCAAAAGTTGTATCCGAAGTGAGCTGGCTCTGGCACTACAAGCTCGCTCATCTCAACTTTCGGTACATCAACAACTTGGTCACAGGGGAACTAGTCCATGGTCTCCCCATTCTGAAGTATCACAATGACACACTCTGTCCGGCGTGTGAGTGTGGTAAGCTGTCAAAGGCAAGTCATCCATCCGTGATTGATTCTTCTATTTCTGATCCATTGGAACTACTTTATATTGATCTCTGCGGTCCATCTACCGTAGCCAGTCTTCATCACAAGAAATATGTATTGGTTATAGTGGATGATTTTACACGTTTTACATGGGTCTTCTTCCTTCGACTCAAGTCAGAAACACCGCATGTATTCATCAGTTTCATCAAGGATATTGAACTTCAAATCAAACTACCAGAGCGAAGCATCCGTAGTGATAACGGCACAGAATTCACCAATTATCTTCTAAATGATTTCTTAGTGCCCAAGGGTATAAGTCACAACTTCTCATCTCCTTATACCCCGCAACAGAATGGTGTTGTTGAAAGAAGAAATAGAACTCTGGAAGAGGCAGCCAGATCTATGCTCAATTTCGTGAATCTACCTCTGTATTTCTGGGCCGAAGTCATGGCCACAACCTGTTTTGTACAGAGCTACAGCATAGTTTACAAATGTCTTGGCAAAACTCCTTATTAAGGTCTTAACAACCGAAAACCAAATATCCACTGCTTCCACATCTTAGGTTGCAGATGCTTCGTGATCAACAACCAAAGTCATCTCAACAAGTTTGCTCCTAAATCCGATGAAGGCATCTTCTTAGGATATTCAACCAATAAGATCGCATATCGCGTTTTGATCAAACGTACGAGGTTAATAGTTGAAAGCTTTGACGTGAAGTTTGACGAATCTTATGTCAGCATTGCTGCTCCTTCCTCTGAAACAAAATCAATTCTTGAATCTGATATTTCTGAGACTTCGGGTCCTCTAGATATAGTTGAAAGTAACTATGATGATCTTTTTGATCCCATAGAGACTGCCATGTTATCCGAATTTTTGGTCTCTCCGCAAGCTCAATTACAACATGCTGAAGTATGTGGGCCTACGCCTTCTGATGGTGTGTTGTTAGGTACTTCCACCTTGCCGGTTGAGGGGGAAAACTCCACTTTGGATCATACTACAACCATTGAGGTTCCAGTACTAATTGAAGCAGCTTCGTCTATCCGTAGGGTATCTCTACCATAAAATGTTTCGTCTGATCCAAGAATTGTGACTCTCCCATCAATCCAGAGGGAACATCCTTCAATCCCAGAAGGAATCCCATCCGAAGCCCAGGGGGAACCACTTCATTCTACAGCAACACCAACAATTCAAGACAAATCCACAGGATCATCAGGCTATTCTCAACTTCAGGGGGAATTGTTGTTCCCTATTTCCAAATCCTTTGACATTGAAGATATTCCTTTTACCGTAGTTGCTGATCATCTTCAACCACAACTTCACGTTTGGACGAAAGACCATCCACCCGGTCAGATCATTGGCAATCCATCCGTAGGCGTTCAAACCAGATCTTCACAAGACTTATCTAATATCTACCACTTTTCAACATTCATGTCCTTGGTTGAACCTCGATCAATCAAATAAGCCTTACTAGAACCCGACTGGATCTCTGCAATGCAGGAAGATCTAGCAGAATTTGAACGAAAAAGTGTGTGGGAACTGATTCCAAAACCGCAAGGTCACACCATTGTTGGCACCCGATGGGTGTATAAGAACAAGCTCGATGAATCTAGATCCGTAGTCAGAAACAAGGCAAGACTAGTTGCTAAAGGCTATAGTCAACTCGGAGGTGTTGACTATGATGAAACATGTGCTCTGGTAGCTCGAATGGATGTTGTCCGAATCTTTCTTGCATACGCAGCTCACAAAAACATCAAAGTTCATCAAATGGATGTTAAGAGTGCATTTCTTAATGGGGAACTAAAGGACGAGGTTTACCTTCAGCAACCTCCAAGCTTTGAAAGTGTAGAATTTCCTGATTATTGCTACAAACTCAAAAAAGCAGTCTACCGCTTGAAGCAAGCCCCAAGAGCATGGTACGAGACTCTCTCTGAATTCCTTGTCTCGTCCGGATTTAAAAGACGAGTAATTGATCCCACTTTATTTAGAAGAGCAAAGGGTGAACACCTGATGCTTGTACAAATATTTGTGGATGTTATCATCTTCGGATCCATAGATCATAGGATGGTGGATGATTTTGCTAGGCTCATGACCAACAAATTTCAGATGAGCATGAATAAAGAGATTAACTTCTTTCTAGGAATCCAAGTTAAATAGATTCCTCAAGGAATCTTCATCCATCAAGAAAATTATACCTCTGAACTGCTGAAGAAATACTCAATGGATAACTGCTCTTCAGCTAAGGTACCCATGGCATTCGGCTATAAGATCTCCACTGACCCCTCTGGAGAACATGTTGATCATAAGACCT
Source organism: Lactuca saligna (assembly GCF_052625555.1). Taxonomy (NCBI): domain Eukaryota; kingdom Viridiplantae; phylum Streptophyta; class Magnoliopsida; order Asterales; family Asteraceae; genus Lactuca; species Lactuca saligna. Next base: position 1,667,106 of record NC_136421.1, read on the forward strand.
ATAGAGGCCCATTGCGTCTCTCATGTATCTCACTTCTAGTCGAACGGATATAGTGTTTGCAACGGGTGTATGCGCAAGGTATCAGGCTGATCCAAAAATGTCTCACATGAACGCAGCCAAACAAATTCTTTGATACCTAAAAGGAAGCAAGTCTCTTGACCTATGGTATCCTACGGGCAATGACTTTAGTCTACAAGAGATTACTAATGCTAATCATGCTAGTTACAAGCTCGATAAGAAAAGCACCTCTGGTGGATGTCAATTCTTGGATGGAATATTAGTCAGCTGGTCCTTGAGAAAACAAAGTTGTGTGTCATTGTCTACTACAAAAGCTGAATATGTGGTTGCTGCCAGTTGTTGCTCACAAGTGTTATGGACGAAAACACAACTGTTGGACTATGGGTACAGAATGCTACGGATACCAATCTACTGCGACTCTGAGAGAGCCATAGCGATTTCTCACAATCCTATCCATCACTCAAAGACCAAGCATATTGAACTTCGGTATCACTTCATCAAAGACCACATTCTGAAAGGTAACAATGAACTCATCTTTGTCCCTACACATGAAGAGATTGCTGATATGTTTACAAAGGCACTTGACTCTACTAAACTCAATGCATTCTTACAAATTTTAGGAATGATGAATCTAGACCCTCAGTTCTTCTAGAATTGATAGATACTGCGGACCATTCATGGTCTCCATTGCTGTTCTAAATGAAAAATATTTATAATAAATGGTTTTGGGATATCCTGTGTACTGTAGTTGTATACCTCAACTATATATTATACTTACCTCTCATTGTTCTTTTGTTTGTTATTACTAATCACTTTTTCAAGTGCTCTTCTCAGTTTCTCCTACCATGATCTTTCACAATGGCAAAGGATCCATCCGTAGTGATGAGTTCATCGGCAACATCTTTTTCTTAAATAAAACTAAAATAAAAAAAATAAATTTTTTTCAAAAATAAACCGTAGTGTGCTACTTAATGACTCTTCATTAAATAAAAAAACATTCCTTGAGAAACTGTCATCTTTCTTTTTCTTAAAAAACTTTTGTGTCAGACCTATATTAGGTATGATGACAAAAAAAGATTTGTTTTCCATAAACACATCCCAAACATGTCATTTGTGTTGGGTTATGAGCATTCTAACACTACTATGGTGTACATGCAACCCTAAATACCTTGGATCTATGTTTTCTCTAATATACATGCAAATACTAATATTCCAGGGTATTACCCTATCTAGCATACAATCATAGATACTTGGGTAATAATATAGATAAAATACACACCTCTTGTAGTGTAGCTTAACTCCATGGGGCTTGACTGCATAGTGCCTCAAATGTGACGCCTCAAATGGCTCACACAACATCAAATGCTCTTGGAATAACTTAAAGCGAAATCCACACTTTATGAAATCGGATAGCCCTTCTTTTACTCACACTAGTGCCTGATTTTGGTGAATAATATGATGCTTATATAGTATGTTACAATTAGGGTTACACCATGTAAACCCTAATTGTCATGACCTTTCATTTCCATGACCCATGGGTTATGTAACCTCCATGGAGCATACTATGGGTTTAACCCAACTTGATTATCCATGGGGCTTTGGCCGACAATATAAGTTATGGATGATTTACACAATCAACCTATATATTTAATTATTCTTCTTTTGATCACATAATTAATTCTAAATTAAATCTTGATCAGTACTAATTAAATATTATTATTCTTATTATTAATATATTAGAACTTATAATATGTTAATAACCATAAGTGTTTATTTCTCTAATTTAGTCTATCCGAGTGCATGATGCCATGCAACCCAAATGGACCATGTCGAGTCGGGTCAAGTACATACCAAATATAGTTATGTACTTAAACATTAATCCAATAGTCTCCCACTTGGGTAAGTCTAAAACTATTATTGCGTATGACTTCGAAACCCAACTAGCAATCGTAGCTCTCAAAAGCCACTGTCGAACTCTGACCTTGTAACTGAACTCTGACCTTGTTAATGACTTGTCCATTAGATAAGGGATCATATATTCCTCCATTCTAGATATCATATGAACTGAGACATGGATTATAAATCATTCTCTCTGTCCATTTGTTGTTTCCTGATTTCATATTTATGACGACTGACTGATTGAACATATCAAATCAGTCCTGGCTTGGCCAAGCACTCACATGTGTCATCACTAAATCATCGAGGGGCCCACAGATATCGCTTTTATCCCGAAGGTAAAAGGAATGGATAAACTTTGACTCATATGGCTTATTCTACTACTTGTTGATGTTGGGTTTTAGCCATAAGAACTTTCCTATGTGCGCATGCAAAACCCTATTGCTTGGATCTAGGCTTTCTAATAAACATGCTTTTGAATCCAAGACTTCTAATGGCTAATTAGGTTAAACAACAATATTAAAACAGATCTAGAATCATACCTTTGAATCCCTTGTTGATCTTGTTTGTCTTGGAGCTTCTAGAGTCACAATTGTCACTCCTCTAATGGCTTACAAACACCAATAGCAAGCAAGATGATTTAGGAGAGAGGAGAGGGGAGGAATTCGACCAGAGGTTCCTTGCTTAAGGTTGTGTGTTGAATTCCCACATCCATAGGGTCTATTTATACTATCAGACTCCTTAAGGGTTTCACCCTAAACCCTAATTGGATAATCTTCTCTTAAGGCTATCCAAATCCATTCCATAGATATCCCTATGGACGATTTTGAGCTATCCTAAAGCTCTTAGAATCCGTCCAAGGTGTATCCTAATGGATTTATAGTCTAAAGTTTAACTATCAAACAATTGACAGTTTATACCCTCTTATTTAATTAATCTCTTTAAGTCACCAAATTAATACCAATTAATTTATGACTTATATTAATCAAATAGCTAAATATTATTCCTTATAATATTTACTCTCTCTTAACAAATCATCCTTCAAGTTGCTATGGTGAAGGCAACCCAAAAGGACCATGCACCACCGAATATAGTTATAGCCTTAGACACTATTCCAACAGTCTCCCACTTGGATAAGTCTAATAACTATACAAGTACAATACGGTTTGCAATCGTAGCTCTCAAAGACGCTGTCAACTCTGATGTAATCAATTTTGTCCTTTAGATAAGGGATCGTACAGTCCTCTGTTAGATATCATGCTGACAATCCTATGGAATGGTTAGTCTAGCATTTAGATTTCTCGATCTCCGATTTATTTGACATAGAACTTAATCGAACACATCAATTCAGTTCTGACCGGGCCCGACACATAAGTCAAATCAAATCATCGAGTGGCCAAGATATCTCTTCTATCCTCCTAGGATAAAATCTACAGATAAACTTCGACTTATATGCATTTACTTATTCATTAACCAACTATACACAACAATGCGTTTTATAACATCAAGTTACTGATGCGTTTTCGCATTATCAATGCACAATCAATTAACAAATAATAAACCATATATCTAGGTTTTAAGACCATATGATATTATCGTCTTACGATCACCTTTTATATCGTATTCCATAAGGTGATTCCAGCAAGCGCGGGTTTATTCCAATGCTCAAAACCAGTTCATAAGCACTCATGAACGTTGCAGCAACTCTTGCGATGTCTAACACCATTTAGACACTCTACACACCAATTCATGACAATCTTCATTCATATCTACTTCCAACATATGAATGATTGTGGAGCATTTGAATAATTCGATTATTCCTAATAAACTCAATTATTCTGGAAGTCAAAACATGCAAAGTGAAACAATAGTTAAACAACTAACATGTGATAGTCACTGTACTCATAAATAAAACTCCTTTATTTAATCATCAAATGTCAATTACATTTATCTATTATACGTTTCTAATACTATCTAATCTATGCTAATATCATCCTTCAGCCCAATACTCCTAGCATGCCGCAAGTGCTTAACCCTACTCAGTCCCTTCGTAAGCGGATCTGCTGGGTTATCTTCTGATGCTATCCTCTTCACTACAAGTTGTCCTTCTTCTACACGATGTCTAATGAAGTGATATTTTCTGTCGATATGTCGAGATCTACCATGATCCCTCGGTTCCTTGGTCAAGGAAACCGCACCTTCGTTATCACAGAAAATCTCCATGGGCTCCTTTTTGGCCGGCACAACTCCAAGATCACCGATGAAGTTCTTCAGCCATATTGCCTCCTTCGACGCTTCGCTCGCTGCGATGTACTCTGATTCGCACGTTGAATCAGCTACGGTTTCTTGCTTGGAACTTTTCCATGTCACTGCTCCTCCATTTAGGGTAAAGACCCAGCCCGACTGCGAACGGTAGCTGTCCCTTTCGGTCTGAAAGCTGGCGTCACTATACCCTCGCACCTTCAAGTCATCACTCCCTCCAAGGACTAAGAACCATTCTTTTGTCCTCCGAAGGTACTTAAGGATGTTCTTCACCGCAATCCAATGTGCTTTGCCAGGGTTCCCTTGATATCTGCTAACCATGCTCAAAGCGAAGGCTATATCAGGGCGAGTACAAGTCATAGCGTACATGATTGAGCCAACTGCGGAAGCGTATGGTACTCGGCTCATTTCTGCTATCTCAGCTTCGGTACTCGGACTTTGAGTCTTACTCAAATTGGCATTTCCTTGTATCGGTAGTTCTCCCTTCTTTGAGTTTTCCATACTAAAACGTTTTAGTACCTTCTCCAAGTAAGTATTCTGACTAAGTCCAATTAGTCTCTTACTTCTTTCTCTTACTATCCTTATTCCCAAAATGTAAGAAGCCTCTCCGAGGTCCTTCATAGCGAAGCACTTCCCGAGCCAGGACTTAACCTCCTGCAGAGTCGGGATGTCGTTTCCTATGAGTAATATGTCATCGACATATAGAACGAGGAAGCTTATTATACTCCCACTGGCTTTGACATATACACAAGATTCGTCTTCGCTTCGTACAAATCCAAACTCTTTGACTTTCTCATCGAAGCAAAGATTCCATCTGCGAGACGCTTGCTTAAGTCCATAAATGGACTTCTCAAGTTTACACACTCTATTCGGATGCTTCGGATCCACAAACCCCTCTGGCTGAGCCATGTAAACATCCTCAGCCAACTTTCCGTTAAGGAAAGCGGTCTTGACATCCATTTGCCAAATCTCATAATCATGAAGTGCGGCAATTGCTAGCATTACTCTAATAGATTTAATCTTTGCAACTGGTGAGAAGGTCTCATCATAGTCAACTCCGGGAGTTTGAGTAAAGCCCTTCGCAACCAATCGCGCTTTATATGTGTGTACGTTCCCATCCACGTCTGTCTTCTTCTTGAAGATCCACTTGCACCCTATGGTCTTGCGTTCGGGCACGTAATCAACCAAATTCCAAACTTGGTTATCGTACATGGATTGGATCTCGCTATCCATCGCCTCTTTCCGTTTCGCAGACTCCGGGCCTGCCATGGCTTCCTTATAGCTATTAGGTTCATCAAGATTTAATAGTGTACCATCACTAATATACGTGTCCCCTTCGGTAGTAATATGAAAACCATAAAACTGGGGACGAACTCTAACTCTATCGGAATGTCTAAGAGGTAAGGATTCGTCATTTGGTTCAACCGGAGTTTCCTCCTCGGGTTGAATGCCAGCGGTAGAGGTTCCTTCATCTATCGACTCTTGAATCTCTTCAAGTTCGACTTGCCTCCCACTGTCTCCTTGGCTTATGAGTTCTCACTCTCGGAAAACTCCTCTCCTCGCAACAAAGATAACATTATCTTTCGGTCTATAGAAGAGATATCCAAAGGAAGTTTGCGGGTAGCCGATGAAAATACATCGCTCACTTCCAGGTTCAAGCTTGTCGTGAGTATCTCGTCTTACGAAAGCCTCGCAACCCCAAACCTTGATATGTGCCAACGAGGGAGCTTTCCCCGTCCACATCTCGTGAGGTGTTTTGGTAACCTTCTGAGTAGGGACTCGGTTAAGGATATGGGCGGCAGTCTCTAAGGCATACCCCCAAAAGAAGATAGGTAGTGAAGCACGACTCATCATAGAGCGAACCATATCCAATAAGGTTCGATTACGCCTTTCTGCCACACCATTCAACTGCGGTGTCCTAGGAGGCGTCAATTGCGAAACTATTCCACACTCCTTGAGATAATCGTGGAATTCAAGACTTAGGTACTCTCCTCCTCGATCGGATCGAAGCATCTTGATTTTCCTGCCCAATTGATTCTCCACTTCATTCTTGAACTCTTTGAACTTTTCAAAGGTTTCTGACTTTTGCTTGATTAAATAGATATACCCATATCTACTATAATCATCGGTAAAAGTCACATAGAAGCGGTTCCCATCCTTCGTGGTTGATCTAAAGGGTCCACATACATCGGTATGTATTAGGTCCAATAGCCCCTCACCCCTTTCACAAGTACTCGTGAAGGGTGACTTAGTCATCTTTCCAAGTAAACAAGACTCGCATGTGTCATCTTCCCTAAGGTCGAATGACTCCAACACTCCATCCTTTTGGAGTTGGGCTATGCGTTTCTTGTTGACATGTCCAAGACGACAATGCCACAAGGATGCTTTATCCATACTAGTGGAAGAATCAATATTCAAAACATCATTTCCTAAGTTATCAACAATCATAACAGTTTCATATATTCCATTACATGGTATAGCTTCAAAGTAGACACCATTTAGATAAGCCAAAATAGAACCATTCTCATTATTAAAAGAAAATCTAAATCCTTGTCTATATAAACCATGAAATGAAATGATGTTTCTAGCCATTTCTGGCGAATAGCAACAATTGTTCAAATCCAAAACTAAACTATTCTTAAGCACTAAAGAATATACTCCAATCTTGGTCACATGCGACGATCTTCTGTTCCCCATGATTAGATTGATCCTTCCTTGCTCCACATCCCTACTTCTTCTTAGTCCCTGCACATTAGAACAAATGTGATAACCACAACCAGTGTCAAGAACCCAAGAAATAGCATGATTAGAATCGTTAGATTTGATTGCATATATACCTGCGAAAGATGGCTTGATCTTTCCTTCCTTGATGGCTTGCAGGTAATCCGGGCAGCTTCTCTTCCAATGTCCTATCTTGTGGCAGTGGTGGCACTCTGTCTCCTTCGGGTTAGAGCAGGGCTTAGAGGGATCAACTTTGGTCCCACTAGAAGAGAAACCATCTCGGGCTTTCACCTTTCGATAGTTATTTGAAGAAGCTTTCCTCTTCTTTCCCTTCCCTTGACCAATAGCCAAGACAGGAGCGGCGGATGGATTGGGAGTTCGTGCAACAGACTTGTCCTTGAAATTGCTCTCAGCAACCCTCAAGAGACCTTGGATTTTACTTAGAGTGACCTCCTCTTTGTTCATGTGGTAGGTCATCCTAAATTGATTATACATTGAAGGCAAAGAGTGAAGCACCATATCGATCGCCAAGTCTTCGCCGAAGTCAACATTTAACTTGCGAAGGCGGTCGACATACCTTTGCATCTTTTGCAAGTGCACGGTAAGAGATTCTCCATGACCCATCTTGGCGGAAATCATGTTAGTGAAGATCTCGTAACGCTCTTGTCTCGCGTTTTGGTGGTACCTCTCCAACAAGTCTTGATGCATCTCGTATGGATACATGTCCTCGTAGGACTTTTGGAATTCGGAGTTCATGGTGGCGATCATGATGCAATGTACTTTCGTCGCATCTCGCTCATGAGTTTCAAAGGCGGTGATTTCGGCGGGAGTAGCAACTTCGGGGTTGATTTTCTCAAGCTTCTCGTCGAGGACATACTCTTTATCCTCATAGCGAGCAATGGTGCGAATGTATCTTATTCATTCGCCAAAGTTCGTTCCATCGAAGGTGACCTTTTGGCAAAGGCTCATCAACGTGAAAGAACTAGCAGCAGCGTTGTTTGCGTTTGACATCTATAGAAAGGACAAAGATAGATTAGAACAAGAATCCCTAATTGTCACCCAATAAGAAAAATTAGGGCTAGGATCCAACAATAACATTTACATACTAGAAAAGGGATGCCGTAATCTAACATGCAAATAAATTGAAGGTAAGTGAATGACGATTCACTAATTCTCCATCACAAAACTTAAACTATTAATCCTAAGTGTTTTTGAGAATTCCTAGGTTCGGATGAGATTCATTGAACTATTCAATGGCATGTTTAAATCTCGATATGCCCCTCTTGTTTGTGACTGGGATGCCGAGGATCACAAAGCGGGTGTGAATTACCATGCAAATTCACATGGTGCCTTCATTGTAACGATCACCTATTCGATGTGCCGGTAAACCACACACGCTCCATCGAACTATGATGAACAATGAATCACCCTTTGCCACCTTCGCTTAGAACCAATTAGTGTGCCGGTAAACCACACACGCTCCACTAACATCTTAGCAAGGTGCAAAGTGTAATTTCATGGGATTGCATCAATTTCACTTTTCCTAAAGTAACTAAGATTGGGAAATTTAAAAAATATTTAGTTACTTCGTATTTCTTATTATACTTTTAATGAGAGGATGAGGTTGCCCTATCCTACCCGTTCGGCTAACGACCCTCCACCAATCAAGCAAGCGGTGGGTGTGAGTGTACACCCATTAAGCGCCATTTTATAGGCCGCAACCTTAAACCCACCTTATAGATCGGCTTCGTGAATGAGGCCTACTAGCGGTAAGACTAGCATTTAGTTATACATATATATATTAATCTAGTAATATCATATAAGTATAGGGTTGCATTTTAAACTTTTTTCAAAACTAGGGTTTGAAATTTAAGTTGTCTAAATTAAAACTTTTAATCACAAATATAAATTTCAAAAACTTAAGGGTAGGTTTTAAACATTTAAAACATGAAGGATCAAATAACAAATAATTCCAATTAACAATTAATATTCTAATTATCTTTATTTGATTTATCTTGATTTCTTTGAAGATAATTACCAAAATAATTAATTATTATCATATAAGGAAATTAAATATTTTATTAGGTGATAAATATCTTTAATTAGATCAAGATAATAGTCATATTTATCAAAAAATCAGATTTAGATTGATCTAATATGATTAAGGTAAGTTTCCATAAGATAATTATGAAAAAATCCCGAATCTGGCCCTTCCTGACGCCTGGACTCGCCGAGTGCACAAGGGGACTCGCCGAGTCAGGCCTACTCGACGAGTCCACCTTGGAACTCGACGAGTCAGTGACTCAAAAACCAAAAAATCGAATTTTGCAGGTTTGTTTCAGTTATTCAAGCAACAATTTAAAGAAAACCAATCTAGGCTCTGATACCACTGTTGGGTTTTAGCCATAAGAACTTTCCTATGTGCGCATGCAAAACCCTATTGCTTGGATCTAGGCTTTCTAATAAACATGCTTTTGAATCCAAGACTTCTAATGGCTAATTAGGTTAAACAACAATATTAAAACAGATCTAGAATCATACCTTTGAATCCTTTGTTGATCTTGTTTGTCTTGGAGCTTCTAGAGTCACAATTGTCACTCCTCTAATGGCTTACAAACACCAATAGCAAGCAAGATGATTTAGGAGAGAGGAGAGGGGAGGAATTCGACCAGAGGTTCCTTGCTTAAGGTTGTGTGTCGAATTCCCACATCCATAGGGTCTATTTATACTATCAGACTCCTTAAGGGTTTCACCCTAAACCCTAATTGGATAATCTTCTCTTAAGGCTATCCAAATCCATTCCATAGATATCCCTATGGACGATTTTGAGCTATCCTAAAGCTCTTAGAATCCGTCCAAGGTGTATCCTAATGGATTTATAGTCTAAAGTTTAACTATCAAACAATTGACAGTTTATACCCTCTTATTTAATTAATCTCTTTAAGTCACCAAATTAATACCAATTAATTTATGACTTATATTAATCAAATAGCTAAATATTATTCCTTATAATATTTACTCTCTCTTAACAAATCATCCTTCAAGTTGCTATGGTGAAGGCAACCCAAAAGGACCATGCACCACCGAATATAGTTATAGCCTTAGACACTATTCCAACAGTTGAGTCATATACAAAGGCATGTTTTATAACATCGAGTTACGAATGCGTTTTCATGAAATCAATGTACTATCAACTCATAGTAACAACTCATATCTCTAGTTTTGAAGAATATAAGATATTATTGTCTCATGATCACTCGTGATAAAATCCATGAAGTGATTCCAATGAGCATAGGTTGAATCGAATACTTAGAACTTATGAGCACTTATGAGTGTTGTAGCACCACTTTGTCACCTCTACAAGCCAACCCATGACAAGCTTGATTCATATCTACTTCCAACATATGACTGACTCTGGATGGTTTGAATAACTTAGTCATTTAGGAAGAATAACCTAGTTTATTTTGGAAGTCAAAACATGCAAAATGAAACACAAGAATAAATGAATCTAATATGGTATTAAAACTACGAATATAAATAAAACACTTTTTATTTATCACCATACTAATTACTCATTATTCATTGTTTCGGATTTATCAACTTTATACTTGAATTTAAAAAACACTAGTTGTCCCGTTCTCCAAGCATGTACACTATGTTTTCTGAACAATAGCTTTGCAATACATCAAGTATGCACTCTATGTTTGTATATTATCCTTACTTTGTGAAATAGATCGATTGAATGTACTTTCAATGATTCTCTTTTCACACTCCTAAATCCTTATCGAAAAATGTAAGAATTCCAAATTCTTAATATTTACCAAAATCTATTTAGATTTGAAACTTATATGCACAGACCCTCTTGTAATGAATATGTACAAAGTCACAAAGCCTTGTCAACAGTCATTACAAGTTATTCCAATGGAGATCAATTCCACGGAGACGAAGTCTCAAAGCACATTGCTTTGAATTTCCTTCTTGCATTAAGTTTTCAAATCTTACACATATAACTTCCACCTATGGAGACAACTCCATATTCCTATTTTGACTACTACTTCTGAACAAGAGTTGTCTCTTTTCCAGAATATGTCAATATGGTCCTTCCAATATTAACAGTATACTTCCAACTGTCCTTGAGCAACTAATCTTTGGTAAAACCTTAGAATGTCCTCGACAATTGCTTAATCAGTTTAGTCATATCCAATTCTAGACATTTTCCCCTTAATGCCCCAAGACATTTTGAAAATTTAGAAAGGATAAACATTATAGCACATGTAATCAATCTTGTACCCAAAGAAAATGGGACATGATTCATGATGTCTTACATAAATACATGATTCTAAATCAGTCTTTTGCTACAATATTTTTATTTGCCATGTTTTCAAAATTTGACTATGAAGAGGGATGTCGTAATCATAATCGAATTTTGAGAACGTAATATATAGAATTTTCTTAAGTTGAACCAAACCAACATAAAATTCATATATATATATATATATATATATATATATATATATATATATATATATATATATATATATATATTTGACGAAGATGATTAAAATCTCCATCTAAGCCTTTTAGAATTCAAATGAAGTATAATTTCCTCTCCCTTAATTATAGCAAAACAACTTTTTCAACCATTGCAACCTCACGAGTGAAACTTTTTTTTTCTATAATTAACATTTCTAACTTGAAATACTTATCATAATTATCATGCTCCCACTAACATGATGATTATTAGCATAACACTTATGCTCCCACTAGCTTTGACATGTATCCAGAAATTACAGGACTTCTAGAAATTGATACTTTATTGAATTTCTTACCAAAGTTCAGATTTCAGATACTAGATTGCTTTGATAAGGCTTTATCAAAATTATACACCTTATCTTAGATGGCTCACAGGTGTGTCTAAAAAATTTCAGAACTATGAAAAGGAATTCTATAATCATAGTCTCAATTGTTTAGACCTTTTTCCATTTCTCATAAGTCAATGTTAGTGTGTCGGTTAACCACACACGCTCCACTAACGACTTTGAGAACTGCAAATATCACAATTGCTATCTACTTTAAATCTACTTAGTGAAAGAATTTCCTCACCATCATTTTCATGAATCGGAGAGAAACCTTATGAAACTTAGATTTTATGGTGTATGTGTTCTTATCCACATGAATTTGTCAAAACCATAATCACAAGACTAGGTTAGTGAAAAATCTTAATTCATGTGGATTAAACTTGTGCAAGCTTAACTTCTTGCCACCTGGCAGCTCAAGGGCCTACCATTGCTTCCAAGTAGCTATGCAAGCAATTAAGAACATGTAGAACTCAAATGTATAGCCAACAGCACTGGAATGGTTGCATAAATGTCAACACGATAAGTTATACACCTCTAGTTGTGTGCTAGTGATGAAATATAGGTTTTTTTTATTCTCGATTGAAACCTTTTTAGGATCTTTTAGACTCCCACTATCTCCTTGACCTATAAGACTTTCTTGCCAAATATTCAAGAGATAGTGTGGATTCTAATCAAGATAGACACTTAACACAATTAGCCTTAGTTGATCTTTGTTTTATCCAAAACATCAGAAATTACCAATTTCAAATCTACAAGAGTAGAAAAGAAATGTACAAGAGTAGAAAACTTTTACTCTTACATTTGACAAGTGTTTTAAACCTTCTTTAAGACATGTCACTCAAGTTACAATCTTAGAGGATAACTCTATGAATCATCTTCTTGATTTAACTCCTTCAACAATTCATAACTCCTCTTCTTAACCATCAGAATGCACTAAGAGGATGAATTATGAGAAGGTCTCAAAATCATTAAGATGATCTTAAAACATGATACTAAAGTAATCTCCCTTCTTTTTCAGATTTGAGAAACTTTTATCCTTCTGCCTAATTTTATTCTTCTTATTCGTTCTGTCATACATTGAAACTTTTTCAATGTCTCAGAATTCTACTTAAGCTTGTAAGTATAATCATATTTACTAAACTTTAGTAAATCATGATGAATAGTCTTAACGATCATTTGTGGTGGGCTTGATCAGTGCACAAGAGTGTGTGTACTTGAATAAAGAGTGTCGTGAATTGGTGTGTGGATTGTCTAAAAGAGTATTAGACATAAGCAAATGTTTGCTGCAACGTTCATGAGTGCTTATGAATATGAATTTGAGTATTAGATTAAACCCACACTCACTTGGATCACTCCATGAATTGTATCACGATTGATTGGTGAGACGATAACATCTTATATTCTTGAAACCGAGATGTGTGAGTTGTATCTTGCAAATCGGTTGCACATTGATAATATGTAAACGCACCAGTAACTTGGTGTCATAAAACATATTGTTGTGTGTGATTCGGTGAGTGAGTACAAGCAAGTATTGTATCAAAGTTTATCCGTTCCTTTTATCCCAAGTAGGATAAAAGTGATATCTTTAGGCCCCTCGATGATTTAGTAATGCAAAACGTAAATGCTCGGTCGGGATAGAGCTAATTTGATTTGTTCAATTAGTCAGTCGTTATAAATAGGAGATCGAGAAATAGTACAAACAGAATGATTAGAAATCATTTCTTACGATATCTAGAATGGAAGAATATATGATCCCTTATCTAAAGGACACATGTATCTGATAGGATCATAGTTGACAGCGGCTTTGGAAAGCTACGATTGCAGATCAGGATCTGAAGTCATACGCAAAATAGTTATTAGACTTATCCAAGTGAGAGACTGTTGGATTAGTGTCTAAGTCCATAACTATTTTGGTATGTACTTGACCCGATGGTGCATGGTCCTTTTGGGTTGCCTTCACCAAAGCAACTTGATAGGATGAATTATGGAGAGAAAGGATTAAATATGATTTATTAATGTATTATGAGAATAATATATTAAAGGAGAAATCATATTGTTTAATTAATATTAGTCAAGAATTAATTGGTAATTAGTTTTGTGACTAAAAGAGATTAATTAAACTTAAGGGACTGGAATCGTAATTATAAGATAATTGCAATTTGGGCCATGGATTGTCTTATACTAAGGAGTGGACGAATTCTATGGGGAAGCCCATAAGGAAATCGTCCAAGGCCTTAATTAAAGGAGTCTATGGGTTGCTTAGGGCTTAAGCATCCAAATTAGGGTTTCCTTGTTAGATAACCCTAATAGCCTCACTATGTAAACACCCCTTATGACCCAAAAACGTGGGGAAGACTTCTTCTAAGGTTAGAACACGTTTTGGGCAGCCTCCATCCTCTATCCTCTTCATCCTCTTGCTTATGGTGTTTGTGAACCATTGAGTGACATTTGTGACTTTAAGCTTTCTAAAGTCAATACAAGGAGGAATTGAGATTGTTATTGCTACATAAAAATCAAGGTATGATCTTAAACCTAATTGCATGTTAATATGATTACTTGAATGCTAAAATTAGGGTTTATAGTCTTGAATAACTTGCATGTACAATAGAGAAATCTAGATCCAGCCATTAGGGTTTGTATGATCACATAGGATGTTCTTATGACCAAAACCCATCAAAATGGTCATGGACTGAAGGTATTCCAAGATCGTATTTGGGTACCTAAGTCAAGAGGAATAAGAGATCTTATGATGGAAGAAGCTCACAAAACCATGTAGTCAATTCATCCAGGCAGCACTAAAATGTATAGGGACCTGAAAACCTATTACTGGTGGCCGAAGATGAAGCTTGATATTGCAAAGTACGCGGCGGAGTGTGTGACATGTGCGTGGGTCAAGGCACAACATCAGAAACCATATGGGAGTTTAGAACCTTTACCTGTTCGTATGGGCAAATGGGAAGACATTGCAACGGATTTTGTCACTAAACTACCCAGAACAAAAAGTGGTCACGACATGATTTGGGTGGTCGTTGATCGATTCACTAAGAGTGCGCATTTCATAGCAGCCAAAGAGAAATGGTCTATGAATAAGCTTGCAAATTCTTATGTGAAGGAAATTGTGAGGCTTCACGGTGTCCCGTTAACGATTGTGTCAGATCGTGACAGCCGTTTCACCTCAAGGTTTTGGAAAAGTCTACAAGAGGAAATGGGTACCAAGTTGTGTTTAAGTACAACTTACCATCCGTAGACTGATGGTCAGAGTGAAAGAACAATACAAACACTTGAAGATATGCTAAGAGCATGCACCCTGGAATTCCTAGGTAATTGGGATGAACATTTACCTTTGGTAGAATTTTCCTACAATAATAGTTTCCACTCGAGCATAAAGATGGCACCTTATTAAGCTTTGTATGGACAGAAGTGTTGTACGCCGTCTTGTTGGCTTGAAGCTGGGGAAAAGCAGTTTATGAGTCCCGAGATGGTCCATCAAACTGCTAAGAAGTTGAAAGTGATCAGGGAAAGAATATTAGCAGCTCAGGATCGTCAAAAGAGCTATGCTAACAAGAAGCGAAGACCGATGAATTTTGAGGTTGGAGATTCGGTTTTGCTTAAAGTCTCACCGTGGAAGGGACTTATAAGATTTGGTAAAAGGGAAAAGTTGAGTCCAAGGTTTATTGGACCGTTTAAATTTCTTCAGAGGGTTGGGAACCAAGCTTACAAGCTCGAATTACCCAAAGAACTGAATGGAATTCACAACACTTTTCATGTGTGTTATTTGAGGAAGTTCACAGGAGAAGTTCTCGATATAATTCCAATTTCTGAATTGAGAATTGATGAAAACAAGAGGTTAATTGAAGAACCAGAGGCAATTGTTGACCGAAAGACTAAGAAGCTTCGACACAAAATGGTCGAATTAGTGTTTGTCCATTGGAAACATTCGAATGGGCCAAATCTCATGTGGGAAACGGAGAGTGACATGTTGAGTCGCTATCCGCATTTGTTTGTTGATGTGTGATTCCGAGGACGGAATCATCCTAACGGGGAGAGAATTGTAACGCCCGCGTTTCCAGGCTACGCATTATCATTGATGTAATAGTGTAGGTTAACCCATGTAACTCTTTTTGAAGTATTAATGATGAAATATTTGAGTATTATGTGAATTATGTGTTTATTTTCTTAATTATTATAATTTAATGAATTAAGAATAAAATAAGCATCAAATTTTAAGTGTGGGATAATCCTAATATCTTTGCATAAATATGTAGTGGTTGAAACAAGGATTCCGAAGATATAAACAATGCCGAAATCCGAGTTATAACGAAGAAGTTATGACCTGTCGAAGTTTTGCTACAGAACCGGCAACGCTAAATGACGTAAAAAGTGAAATTTACGTTAGAGCCATATTTAGCCTTAGTTATCTAAACGAAATTCGTAGAGTTCGTTAAACCGAGAGCGTGCATAAAAAGAACGCCCAAATCTGACTTTGTATCAGGAAGTTATGATTTTTCGAAGTTTCGACTTAAAAGTATGCAGCCGGAATACTCGATTTGAGACCGAGCGGTTTTTAGCCGAAACAATCTAAATGAGAATCGAATATCTCGTTAATTGTAGTGAAACGATGAAAGGGTAGGCAAAAACGGACGTCGGATGAAGAAGTTATGATTTTATAACGAAGTTTTCCTATCCCAACCTACTAAAAATAAATAGTAAAAATAAAATCAAAATTAGCCAACGGAGTCTAAACGAAAGTTGTAGATCGTAGTCTCACCTACACGTGGATATAAAGAATATCGAAAATGGATTTCATATGAGGAAGATATGAATATTTGAAGTTTATTAAATATTTTCGATATTTAATTTAAATATATATTAACCGATATTATCCATGGGGGGAGTGAGCGACCCCACTGTCATTACGCCCAGCGTAATCTCATGTTACACCCAGCGTAATTCGAACTTCCAGCCCCTATAAAAGGGTGTCGAGGGCAACCGACTTCTTTGCGCATTTCTTCCCTTTTTCTCGCGTTTTTGCAGCGTTTTTCGTGCAAGAATTATCCTGAATCCCCGGTATCATTCTCGAGCCACGAAGCAAGTCCCGAAGCCCCGAAGATCCCGAGAAGTGCGATTCCCGAGCCGAAGCTTTGCCCGCGAGGAGTTCAATTTTTGTGAAGATCTTCCAGATCTGCCGAAGAATACTACTTCTACAAGTCGTAGTGTTGTTCGATCATCTTCTGATCAAGTGAGTGTGTGGTTACTTTCTTCTAACGCATAATTCTGAAGTATTTTATACGAAATATGTGTTATGTGTATATTTTGTTGTAATATGCGTGAATGTATATTCACTTTCTTCTATCTCATAGATAAGATTTATTCTCTATGAAATACATGTTATGTGTATGTGTCTCATCTGTTTGTTTTGGAATATGTATTGAATGAGAATGCTATACAGGTTTTAAACTATGTATAAAAATATATATTTTTATCTACTAATATGTTGGGTAGAACATGAGTAGATAGTTGACGTGTGATAAACAGATGAGAGGCCTCGATGTTGTTTTTGATTCAGTCATCTAGCAGAGTTTAGATGACGACCACATACTTTTCTAGACAGTCTTGTGGAACGCTAGCAGGTTCGCCACCTGTAGGTGTTAATGAACTTGGGTGTTCATTCGCTGTACTCCATCCCCCTCATGGTTGCCTTATTTGACGTATATTGCCAGGAAACCCCCGAACGCATGTGTTGTCGCCCCGATGAAATATTCTAAGACTAGGTCCCTTGTGTTAGTTGTTTTAGGGATGTAAAGTGAGAATAACGGGAATGGGTAATTGGGTTATTGTTGTTGGTGGAATTAAATATAATTATTTATTGTGGGTTGAAAACCCTATATGCTCACCAGGCTCCCAAGCCTTACCCACTCAGTTTATTTGTATTACTGGAAGTGGAAAAAGGGCATAAGATGGATGAATCATCAAGTTGTTTTGTTTACAAGTCTGTATATGTATATATTTGTTGAATGACTTGTAATGTTATCGTTTATGCTTTATGGTCCGTATCGAAACATGACATCCCGAGCTTTGATTATATAATGAAAATACATTTCTTTTATGAAATGCTTTGGTAAATATTATTTTATCATGTTTTGTTTTTTGGAACAAATTCCGCAACTCTTTCAAATCAAAAGGATTTACTCTGAAATTATTTTAAAAGCATAAATGAAAATCGGTCTTTTCTGGCCGAGATTTTGGGAATGTCACAGTTCTCTTTCCCTGTTTGATTGTTATTCGGGCTATGCTTCCTTCTGGCTCATTTTCAAATCTTTTGACAATAGAGGTTGTTCTAGGAGCAGGTGGATCGACTGGAAAGTCTTCAGAGACAGACTGTGTGAGGGCTGTGGGAGGATCATCGATTCCGTGTGGTTGTTGAAAAAGGGCTTTGACTTTTTTCACCAAATGCGTTATACAAAACGTTCTTTAGATTGCAGTAGCTAGCACTCACTGAACCAAGATTCGTCTGTAGATCTTTAATCTGTTTTGTCTTCTCTTCATCCTTTGCTCTGAGTTGTTCAATGTAAGAAGTGATTTGATCCATCTGAATGGTCTTCTCAATGAGTTCCTGTCGAAGCACTCCAATTTCTTCTTGAAGATCAGATGAAGAAGATTTATCATCACCTGTGTGCTCCTCTCTAAATGATATTCCTTTGCCACGAGAAGAGGTTGGGCTGTGTTGAGCTAGGTGTTTAGCCAGTCTTATTAAAGCTTCATCTAATGAAGGTCTGGTGGGAGAATATTCTAGAATGGATGATGAGCCGCCTGTCTCAAACATAGTACTCGGGCCTTCATCAGTTTGTATTGGAGAGTAAGCAGTAGTAGCAGTGACAGTGGAGAAAACTTCATGTGCATTGCCAACAATGGGTACCTCCAGACTCACAATTGATTGACTTGTTTCCATAGAAGACTGATAGGTGTGGGGCTAAGCTGAATCAGGAATAATTGGAGCAGATGTTGAGATAGTTGACACAGAGGTAGGAATCTCTGACATCACATCTCCTTGACTTGATGCATCCTCCATGGGATTGGACATGGAGAGCAGAATTTTGAGAGCATTTCCTTCTTCCCTCGTCTTGGTTGCCAAAGAGGCAACTTCATTAACTATATTAAGGTAGTTGTTGAGGAATCCTGGAAGAGGACCAAATTCTTCATCATTAAGATCAAGCTCAGTGTTTGTCTGGACATCATCACTGAACCCTGTGAAGTCAATTTCCTTCAAAAATTCTACATCACCATAAAGATCACCATCATCATCCTCATGAGTAGATTTAGGTCCATCCTACATATGATAATCATGTTCCTCCACCACTATGGCTGTAGGAGAATCATGAATTTCCTAAAATTCTGGTTAAGAGGTTGAATGCACAATTCTTCAGGCTTCGTAGGGATGGATTGATCTTCTGATTCCGGCTGATCATTTCCTTCAATAATTCCGAACTTGATCAAGGGGAAATTTCCTTAAAAGAAGAATTTTCCACCTCTCTTTTGTTTCATTAGCCCGAAAGCAGTTGGACCAATGGATTTAAGATCCAAAGTTTCGTTTCCTCTTTGCAGCTCGGGATGCATAACATTGAAGATGATTTGCAGAAATCTTAGGTACATCAAAAATTTATCTCTCTTATTCCCTCAAGATTTAGAACTAGTTCATGCATTATAAACTTCGAGAAGTTGAACTCGATTCCTGCAGGCAACGCTGTGATTGCACCAGTGTTAACCAAGGAAATTTCATTTGCACCGGATCTCCTACCAGAAATACAGCTCACAAACACGTACCCCATGTGGTCTAAAATATCCTGGGTCTGATGAATGTTAATCTCCATTGAGTATCTAGATTTTTCGTCTATTTGGGAGATTCCCGAATGATACTCTCTAATACTTGAACTTTCTTTCCTTCAATTGTCGCTTCAATGAACTTTTCACCCTTGTTATCCTTCTTTACAACTGCGCTTCTCCAGAAGTCCTTGATCAGATTCTGGTAAATTGTAAGGCATGTTGTTAATGCTTGGACCAGGAAAGACTTCTTCAAACCATCAAGAATGAACTTTAAGTCATTGTCAGCGGCAGAAGGATCTTCAAGAAAATAGCAGAGTTGTGAACCTTAGCAAATTCCATATCTTCCATCTTACTATGAAAAAAAACACAATTAATCATTAGGGGAAAACTAATTTTGATTATAGCGAAGATGGTGCAACCGCACATGAAAGTGCACACAGCCGCACACATGCAAGTGTGCAGCTGCAGCCACATACGCTCAGCCGCACACGCTTAGTGTAGCCGCACACGCCCGCGTGCGGCCACACACACCGTGTGCGGTCACATTTGCGGATGAAACATTTGTTCCTTCAATTAAGCAGAAAACATTGAACGAGTTTTCAAAAAAATTTCGATATGAGAGTTACCACAAAAGTGCTTTGATTTCAAGAGATTTGATGGAATATTGAGTTTTTAGAGAGAGAGTGTGAGAGGGTTGTGTGCGGTTGAGGAAAAGTGAGTATGGAAATAATGTCGATGAAAGTCTCACCGCACACACCCTTTATATACTTAATAAATTTTTATTTTCTCCCCCTCAATCTTTTAATAATTAAAAACCGATACCCATACTCAAGGATTTTTATAAAACAAAACATTTTGAGGATTAAAGGACTAAAATTTATTATTCCTAAGAATTTTTTAAAAAATAAAACTAAAAGTAAACTTACAACTAAGATAAAAATAAAAATAAAAAAATAAAAATAAAAATAAAAATAGAATAGACTAAAATAAAATAAAATGAAAATAATTATTAACAACAAAAATTAAATTTTAATTTTAATCCTATAAATTTTTTTAACCTTTTGAGATGAGGGATCAAAGTTGTTAGACAATCATTGTTCATTTATCAGTTCCTTCTCCTTCATGAATAGATCTGGTCAATTGCCGATATTGTGGTCCACTTATACACGAAAAATCTTGTGATAAATTTGGACATGCTATAAGTGACAAGACAGATTGACCCTATGTTACTATATAAAATACCTAAGGACCATCTATCTGACGACGACCAAGGATATTGTTGTCCACCTAAATTGAGCAGCAAGATCTACAGACAATCTATAATTGTTCAATTTTAGATGTACTAGAACATGTTTCCCGCTTCCTAATATACCCCAATAATGAAGAGCATCCGAGATACTCCTTACTTTAGGTGAGCAGACTATTATTCATACAAATGATAGATTCAGATTATTATTAACTATAGTTTTTAGAGGGATTGAGAAGTAGAAGGTTGCATATGTTGTGTACTAGATCGGATTGTTAATCACACAAAGGAGACAACATATGGCTAACAGATAAGAAGATTTTCATAGACATAATATTTAGAGAAATAGATTTGCATATGTTGCAGTCCAGGTCGGATCTCTTCCAATCACGTAGAGGAGGAAACATATGACTGATAGTAAGAAAGAAAGAAAATAATTTTCTACATACCTACTTTATCGGAGTTCCCCAGTCGCCCCATCAATACCGGAATTAAGGACATAATCCGTACATCGAGGAAAAGTAAAACCACAGTTCTAGATACGGGTTCTTTAATGTGACTGATGGATTCTCATGTATATCTCCCTGCTCAACCTATCCGAGCGTCGTATTTTAAGGCTAAACGGATCTATCTAGGTCAAGATTTGTCAAGTCATTTGATTTCTTAAGTTCATCTGCACCTAGTCAAGTCCATTAAAATCCTTCGTGCCTACTAGCGTATCGAACACAGCGCCTAGACAAACCAGTTTTGGTACTTTACACAGACTCAGATTGCCCGTTATCACTTGATAATATCACTTCCCATATCATATCATGGAACACATAAATCTATATATATATATATATATATATATATATATATATATATATATATATATATATATATATATATAAAATTAACATTTTCTAATGTTTTTGGATTTTCTAATTATCTAATGTTTTTGGATTTTCTAATTTTCCGATGTTTTTGAATTTTCTAATTTTTTGATGTTTTTGGATTTTCTAATTTTCTCCCCCTAAATTTGTGCATGGAAAAGAAAAGAAAAAAATGCGCAAATTTAACCTAAGGGAAACACTAAAGAATTTAATCCTCAAAACGAATCATTTTCAGAAAATTAACCAGCACATCGAATTGAGCTTTGTTAAATGACTTGGTGAACAGATCTGCTACATTATTATCAGAGCGGACCTGTTCTAGCCAAATGAGCGAACGCTCATAACATTCTCTGATAAAATGGATTTTGATGTCGATGTTCTTGGTTTTTGAGTGTTGGACCGGGTTTTTGGCAATTTGGATCGCAGCTTCATTATCACAGAAAAGAGGGGTTTCTTGAAAATTCAAACCAAAGTTCAACAGCTGATGTTGGATCCAGATGAATTGAGAATAACATGCAGACGCGGCGACATACTCCTCTTCTGTTGTTGAGGTGGAAACAATATGCTGCTTCTTGCACTACAATGAAACCAATCTATCTCCCAGAAATTGGCATCCTCATGAAGTCGATTTTCTATCAAGTTCACACCCGCCATAGTTGTTGTCTGTAAAAGCATAAATGTCAAATTCTGGATTTTTGGATACCAAAGACCCAGTTTTGGGCAACCTTTGAGGTACCGAAAAATCCGTTTAACAGCAAGTAAATGAGAGAGTTTAGGATTAGCCTGGTAGCGAGCACATTGACAGACCGCAAACATTACGTCTGGGCGACTGGCAGTCAGATACATGAGTGATCTGATCATTGATCGATAGTGTGTCTGATCTACGGATTCACCTTCAAGATCAGGTGCCAGAAGAGGTCTTTCCGCCATGGGTGTAAGAGCAGGCTTCGCGTATCGGAACCCGAACTTCTCCAACACATCATCCACATACTTGGCTTGGTGAATAAGGATTTCGGTTGAAGATTCTTGGGCCTGAAGCCCCAGAAACGTTTTCATTTCCCCAAGCGAACTCATCACGAACCCCTTCGTCATCACTAATTCGAACTCTTTGCAAAGTTGTTGGCTTGTCGACCCAAAAATGTCACACCCCAAAACCGGAACGGCGGAAACGTTCTAGGGTGGATGACATCATGTCAAGTATCACACAAAATAATTAATCAATTATCACATAATGAAACAAATATTTTATTACTTGATAAATATCTTCAAGTAGATCAAGAATATACTCAAATATATCAAAAAACGGATTTATATTGATCTAATATGATAAGGCAAGTATCCTCAAGCAAAAACAGCAAGAAATCTCGTTTTTCTCTCTTTCTAACCAACTGACTCGTCGAGTCAGGCATGGACTCGTCGAGTCAGCATGGACTCGGCGAGTTCATCTATAGACTTGGCGAGTTCAGCCCCCAGAAACCCAAAATTTCGATTTTTAAGCTTGAACAAACAAACAAAGCATCAATACAATAGAAACCAATCAAGTATCTGATACCACTGATGGGTTTTGGTCATAAGAACATCCTATGTGCTCATACAAACCCTAATGCTTGGATCTAGGTTTCTCTATTGTACATGCAAGTTAACCAAGACAATAAACCCTAATTCTAGCATACAAGTAATCGTACTAACATAAGAATGGGTTTAAGACATTACCTTGATTGTTATCTAGCAATAACAATCCAATTCCTCCTTGTATTGACTTTAGAAAGCTTAGAGTCACAAATGTAACTCCTCTAATGGTTCACAAACACCAAGAGCAAGAGGATGAAGAAGAAAGAGGATGAAGGCTGCCCTAAAACGTGTGAAACCCTAGCAGGATGCTTTTCCACGTTTTTGGGTCATAAGGAATGTATATATAGTTAGGCTATTAGGGTTATCTAACAAGGAAACCCTAAATTGGATGCTTAAGCCCTAAGCAACCCATAGATTCCTTTCCTTAAGGCCTTGGACGATTTCCTCATGGGCTTTCCCATAGAATTCGTCCACTCCTTAATATAAGGCAATCCATAGCCCAAATTGCAATTATCTTACAATTACAATTCAAGTCCCTTAAGTTTAATTAATCTCTTTTAGTCACAAAACTAATTACCAATTAATTCTTGACTAATATTAATTTAAACAATATGATTTCTCATTTAATATATTATTCTCATAATATATTAATTAATCATATTTAATCCTTTCTCTCCATAATTCATCCTATCAAGTTGCTTTGATGAAGGCAACCCAAAAGGACCATACACCGTTGGGTCAAGTACATACCAAAATAGTTATGGACTTAGACACTAATCCAACAATACTGCCGTTAAACAAGGCTTTTGGTCACACCCGATTTAGTGGTTGAATTTTTGACTAGGTTGAAACTAAACATATTTAAGGGTATTTTGTGGGTGTTTCTATTTTATTTCAACCTTCATAAAGTCATTCACAAAGTCCCATTTTAATTAACCAATCCAAAAGTTAACGGACAGTTAAATATACGAGGCTTATTAACGAAAGAAGGGGTTAAAAATGACGGAATACATTTTGGGTTGTCACAGAAAATAATGTCTTCCACATAGATTTGAACAAGAATTTGATCCGGACTGACATGTTTGATAAATAAGGTTTGATCAATGGTACCTCGGTAATAGTCGTGGTTAAGCAAATGTTGAGTTAGGGTAGCACACCAAGCTCGAGGAGCTTGATGTAGCCAATACAGAGCTTTGTCTAACTTGTAAACATGGTTGGGAAGGTTTGATATAACGAAACCGGGTGGTTGGTCAACGTAAATCTCCTCCTTGACCTTCCCGTACAAGAAAGTCGTCTTGATATCCATTTGGTATACGGTGAAGTTCATATAGGAAGAATATGAAAGGAAGATACAAATGGCTTCCAAGCGAGCAACCAGTGCATAAACTTCTGTATAATCAAGACCCTCAACTTGCCGAAACCCGCGAACCACTAATCTCGCGTTGTTATGTACAATGACGCATGAGTCATCTTGCTTGTTCCGAAAGACCCATTTGGTGTCAAGAGATTTCTTTCCTTTTGGCAGCTCCACCAACTTCCAAACCCTAAGTTTTTCAAATTTATTAAGTTCCTTATGCATGGCGTCAACCCAGCTAGGCTCATTCAGAGCCATTTTGACATTTTTGGGCTCAATTTGAGAAATAAAGCAAGAGTAGAGACACGTATTAACATCTCCACTCTGACTTCGCGTTTGAACACCGTCGCCCAGCTGGCTAATGGCGTTCTCTATTGAATGATCGCGTTGAATGCATGCAGGGATCTCGTAGCTGATATTATTGACAGGGACTGGAAGAGTATGAATATTAACCGCTCCATCATTTGCTGTGTGATCCACAGTAGATGAACAATGTTCGTTTGGAGGATCTGCTACAAACTCTTCATCAATACTTTCTGGAAAGAGAAGTTCCATCATATTTGAATTTACAACGGAAGTCTCGTGGTTCATGAACTCTCTTTCAACCGGAGTTAGAGGAGTAGCAGCAACATCAGGAGAAAGTCGGTGATGAGAAAACTCAGAAGAATTAGTGTGAACAGAGGGCACCATTGGAGGATCAGAAGAAACCAGTGGTGGTCGGTAGACAACTTCGTCTTCTTCATCTTCAATAGTAATCTTTGAATTTGACGAAGATCCTATTTCATTATCTGAGGATACATTGAATGATTTGAAAAGAGATGTGTAGTCAAATAGCCAATCGGGACCGAATCTTGCATCTGTCTCATTTTCTTCGAGCCAACGAACATCGAAATATTCTACTATCTGTTTTGTCTTCTTGTTGTAAACCATGTAGGCAGTTCGAGCAACATATCCAACAAAGTAACACTCATCGGCTTTTGCGTTGAATTTGAGGTTTGATTCCAAGTGGAGAAGGGTGCAAGGGAAGCCAATAACACGCCGTGTTAATTGCCTCCGCCCAAAAGAACACAGGAAGTTTGGAATCACAGAGCATTGTCCTTGCGGCGTCTTTAAGAGTTTGATTCCTATGTTCGGCAACCCCGTTTTGCTGAGGTGTTCGAACAGAACTGAACTGACGCACAATCCCTTTCTCAGCGCAAAAATGGTCAAGAACGGCGTTTTTGAACTCTGTTTCATTATCAGTATGCAACGCTTTCACTTGATTGTTGGTCTGATTTTCGATCTTCACAATGAATCTTTTGATGAGGTTAGCGATCCCAGCTTTGTTGGACAGAAAGAAAAACCAAGTGAACCGAGAGTAATCGTCTATCACAACGAGGTAGTATGACTTGCGATTGATGCTAAGAATGTTAACCGGACCAAATAAATCTATATGTAACAACTCGAGCACATGACTAATAGAGTTAATTTGCTTTGGAAAGTGTGGTTTCCAATGATGTTTTCTTTGAGCGCAGGAAACACATTTTTCAAATGTAATGAAATCTTTGACAGTAATCCTCGGACTAATTCGTTCTTTGCAAGCCGATTCAGGTTCTTTGCATTAGCGTGACCGAGACGACGGTGCCACAACATCGCATTTTGTTCAGAAGCTTTGGAGAAAAGGCAAGTGACTTCGTCTGGGATACGCTCAGTAAGCTATGTTTTAGTTCAGGAGCAAAGTTAACATTCTCAAAATTCAGCACTCCATTTGAAACAGTTCCTTTTTAAGTTATTTTTCCACCCTCTCCACACGCAAAGGAAACATATCCTCCATTAAAAGTTTGAATGTTGTGCAGTTGGGACATGTCTCCAGTCATGTGCCGGGAGCAGCCATTGTCGATATACCAGGGTCTGACGACATTCATCCACAACTGTCCCTGCACGATGAGCTGAATCATTTAGTTTTGGGGACCCAGGTCATCACAATCCTGGGTTGACCCTTTCCTTTCACAGATGTTCCATTTGATTCTTTCTTTTCATTTGATTTGGAGGTTAATGGTGACTGATCTGAAGTTAATTTTGGCATCCACTGAAAGTTAAGTTTTGAAATTTTGTTAGTTTGCTTCGAGCTGGTGGATTTTCTTTTCAAAGAGTTTGAAGATCCAGTCCTGCTCTTTGACAAATTCAACTTAGGCGTAGCCTGAGTTGATTTTGGCAAACTATTGTTGAATTTACGAAAAACCTGTTTATTCTTTTGAGAATTTACCATTTTCTTGATTGGATTTGTGTTCAAGTCACCATTTCGAGAACGAGTTCTGGTGGTTTTTCTAGTTAAAGATCGTCCCCGAAATTCGTTCTCTCCTCTTTTTATTGTATGAGAAACAAACATCCGGCTCATACAGTTTCTTGCAATGTGTCCAACAGTGCCACAGTTAAAACAAATTTGTTTATTATCAGTGGTTTTGGAACTGCTATCGACAGATTTATTCTTTCCTTTTTCCTTTTTAACGCTTCCACACTTGCAAGAACCATCACAAGATTTTGAAGCATATGTGGAAGGTGTAGAGACATTCAAATCAGATTTAGCAGTTTTATCAGAAACAACACAATCATTAACAGAATTATCAGAATGAAATAATACACCACTAGACACAAAAACATTAGCGTTTGATTTTGACACAGACTCATCACATAAATTAACACCAAACTTAGACACAGGATTATTTGACTCAAACGTTTCAGCTTCATGCTCCCCCTAAACTACTAATATATCTGCACTTAAGTTAGAAACGTTAGTATGCAAACTCTCATTTTTAGACTGTATTGCCCGCTCAGAAGCTAACTTTCCGTATACCATGTGAGGTTCTCTGTTAATTTCTTCTTGAGAAAAGGGAATAGCAGTGTAGTTATGATTGAAGGGAGGGGGGACACACTCAAATCCTAGTCTAACTTTTATTTGATTACCATGAGTGATAACTCTCAAGTGCATTTGACCTTCGATCATTTTTGCAATTGTTTCAATTGACCCATCATATTTTTTGAAATTAAATTCAGCATTTTCAAAACGATTTTTCAATGTGTCAAGTTCTCACATTTGTTGCTATATTCCTCTTGCAATTTTTTAAAGTCCTTTGTTTTGTTTTCTAATTCAATATTTAAGGGATTTTGATTTTTCCTAAGTGTGTATCCCTCATATTTTAGGTCCTTGTTCTCTCTTTTGATTATCTCAATTTGATCTCTCAAAAATTTAACAATTTTAATACAAGACTGAGAATAGCCAAATTCACTAACCTCAGTTTTAACCGGTTCTGGAGTAGTTTGCACCATGAATGCAAACTGAAGATTCATCATCTCTTCTTTTGGATCTGCCTCTGTTTCTTCTTCAACTTCATCCTTGATTTGACCAAGATGTGCCTTTTCAGGTCCTGAAATGTTTAGGGCTTGAATTTGATCTTCCCAGCTAAAAGATTGGGTCACCATTGCCAAGTTGGCGGACTGATTGTTTGAAGATGATCCTTTGTTGTTGTTGTGAACATAAGTCATTAGCACCATGGTTCTTTTAGAGTTCTCTCGTCGATCGGGTTTTGGACATTCCCTTGCAAAGTGTCCGGGTTCATGACAATTGTAACAGCTCAACTTTCCTTTACTAAAACCCATTTTCTTGTCAGAATTTACACCCCAGTTGTTCTTTCCTATTTTCTTGGAGAATTGTTTAGCCATGAATACTGCCATTGCCATTTGCAAAGTAATGTCCATCTCTTCCACATCCTCAGGATGGATTTGGTCGAGGTCAACAAATGAGAGTTGTTGAGAGAGTTCTCCGGCCACAAAGGCATTATAACAGTTCACTACACCAGTAGCGAGAGCAATATTTTCCTCCATTTAACTTGCATATGAACTTTGAGAACCAATTCCATGAGTATGAACTGAAACAGCTGTGGAAGAACCAACACTAGAACCAACTTGAGATATGTTTTGAGATTGAGGGACCTGAGTTTGTTGCATTTGAGGTATGTTGTATGGTATTGTTTGATGGGTTGCATAAGGTTGAACTTGAGGAACATGAACTTTAGAATTTGGATGAGTGGTAAAGCTTGAGAAAGCGGTGTTGTTGTTTTGAATTCCAGGATTAGTTGTAGAGTACGAGTTGACATGGTTGATTTCTCTTTGTTTATCATCAAGATCACAAGGTTTGATGATTGCCATTGTTTTGACTAAGCTCAATCGGTTCAGGTCTTTTGTCTTTTTAATCACTGAGACATTCATATCCCAGGATTTTGTAAGAGAATTTAGCAGCTTTTTATTGATCTCGGACCTTGTAACCATTACACCAGTAGAGCTCATTTCAGTGGTTAGTGTGATTAACCTTTGCAATTGACTTTCCAGTGTTTCTCCCAAGATGTAGTTGAACATGTTGAATTTTTGTCGGAGCATGTCTTGTCGGCTTTGCTTCATGTCTTCATTTCCTTCGTAGACTTCTATGAGAGCTTCCCACAATGCTTTTGCTGATGTGTATTCATGAAATCCTTGAGCAATCTCAGGAGACAATGCCATGGTGAGTGTAGCGAGTGCCTTTTCTTGTTCCTCAACTCTTTCAAAGCCATCATCAGTGTAATTTTCAATCTGTTTGTCAATTACAGTGCCATCTTCTAGAATTGATGTAATCCGAATTGGACCTCTTAAAATACTTCTCCAAATTTTGAAATCTTTCATCTTGATATACTTTTTAATTCGATATTTCCATTCAGGAAATCCTTTTGCTGACAACAATCGGGGAATTCGAGTAGTTGTTCCCATAATTGCATCCAAATCCTGATGAGCAATCATGCTTTGAGATTCCATGTAGACAAACTTAAATGATTGTTACCGCACACACAAAGTATAGCCGCACACAAAATTACCCTTAACCACACACTAAGCAACACACTCAACAGTAATTGAATTCAATTCAGTAAGTGTAACCGCACACACTTAATAGCACACAACACTTAACAGCAAACCCAACTACACACACTTAACAACACACAAAACTTAACGGCACTCTCAACCGCACACACTCAACAACACACTCAAACGTACACACCTTAATAGCACAACTTCAAACAATTCAACCGCACATGTACAC
The DNA here is from genome assembly GCF_052625555.1 of Lactuca saligna. Taxonomy (NCBI): domain Eukaryota; kingdom Viridiplantae; phylum Streptophyta; class Magnoliopsida; order Asterales; family Asteraceae; genus Lactuca; species Lactuca saligna. The sequence continues at coordinate 1,696,834 of NC_136421.1, forward strand.
CTTCAACAGCTAACCGCACACCTTCAACAGTTAACCGCACACAATAAAAATATCACCCGTACACACTATTTTCTCATATTTTTGATGAAACTTGATTTCAAACTATTGAAAACAATAATCAAACAACAGTTCTTTGATCAAATCAGACAAATTCACTTTAAAAACAGTGAAATTTTGCAACCTCACACTCTAAAATACTTCAATTGATACTAAATTGGCTCTGATACCAATTGTTAGTCCCAAACCTATAGATCCAAATTAGTAATCAGTGAAGTAATACCAATCAAAATAGAGTGTAGAAGGAGTAGAAGAGAAATAACATCGAGCATGCACACATCTATAGCTCATAAATGTCAGGTACACCTTGAGAAGTACACACACTGCACTGTTCAGCAACAAGTACAATCCGACACAAACCAGCCCCTATAAATAGTACCCTCACCAGCACACGAGTGTGCAGCCATACACGTATGTGCGGATGCACACACTATGTGCAGCCACACACACGAGTGAGGCTGCACACATACTCCAAGTTTAACCACAACACTGCATTACATACACTTCCACTGTAATCAGATCTATACAAAATTAATGCCTAGCTCAAACCACAATATTATAGACTATCAGTTACTTAGTATTTATCATTAATACTTTTAATGAAGGTAGAATTTATAGTTATTGTCCTACCAGTTTGGCTAATGATCCGCCACCGGTCAAGGAAGCGGTGGATGAGAGTGGACACCCATTAAACTGTCATTTTATAGGCAGTAACCTTATACCCCCTTATAGACCGGCTTCGTGAATGAGGCCTACTAACGGTAAGACTGACCTTACTCTTATACGTATAGATAAATATTATTAACTTATAATATTATGAAGTATAAGGGTTGAATTTGAACTTTTAAAATTCTAAGGGCTTAACTTGGAACTAAAGTATTCATGGGAAAACTTTACAAATTCCAAAACTTAAGGGCAAGTTTTGAAACTATTGAAAACTTTTGGATTTTCATAACTTATGAGTTTAATTAAAGTTTTAAAAACTTTAATGAAGAGACTCTTAAACATCCATAACTTTAGGATAAATTATGGAGTCATAAAACAATTTAATGAGGAAATAGACTCTTCATTTTGTAACTTATGGCAACTTTTATGAGTTTTAAGATCCATAAATGTGACTTTTAAGTTACAAAAACACATTTTATGAACTTCTTTTAGATCAATTTTGATTAAAATCAACTATCACATAATTTTTTCATTAATCTAAATTCACTTATAAAACAAGGAACACAAAAACTTTTGGTGTTCCATAACTTATGGAGTTAAATGCTTGTTTTATGATGAAACTTTTCATGTTCCATAACTTAAGAATAAGTTATGGAATTCTTTAAAACATTAACACCAAATTTTGTAACTCCATAAAAACTTTGAATCAATTTTTTTAAAACCTTTTCATATCCATAACTTATGGAGGTTTCAAAAAATAAAACTCTTTAGATCAAACTTTTAGAACTAATAAAATAATCATATCATTTTATCTTTTACTAAATTTGACCTAATTCCACTCATATAGCAAATTATTCAAATTTTACATATAATTAGTTTTTCACAAGAACAAGTAATTATCTTAAAATTTGACAAACTTCATGCTTTATTTTCCTTTTTTTTCAACTTTGAAAATAAAATATTTGCATCAATATAATAGAAAACAACCCGTGGCTCTGATACCACTAATGGGTTATGAGCATTCTAACACTCATATGGTGTACATGCAACCCTAAATACCTTGGATCTATGTTTTCTCTAATATACATGCAAATACTAATATTCCAAGGTATTACCCTATCTAGCATACAATCATAGATACTTGGGTAATAATATAGATAGAATACATACCTCTTGTAGTGTAGCTTGACTCCATGGGGCTTGAGTGCCTAGTGCCTCAAATGTGACACCTCAAATGGCTCACACAACATCAAATTCTCTTGGAATAACCTTGAGAAATCCACACTTTATGAAATCGGCTAGCCCTTCTTTTACACACACTAGTGCCCGATTTTGGTGAGTAATATGATGCTTATATAGTATGTTACAATTAGGGTTACACCATGTAAACCCTAATTGTCATGACCTTTCATTTCCATCACCCATGGGTTATGTAACCTCCATGGAGCATCCATGGAGCATCTTAAACCCAACTTGATTATCCATGGAGCTTTGGTCCACTATATAAGTTATGGATGATTTACACAATCAACGCATATATTTAATTAGTCTTCTTTTGATCACATAGTTAATTCTAAATTAATTCTTGATCAATACTAATTAAATATTATTATTCTTATTATTAATATAGTAGAACTTATAATATATTAATAACCATAATTGTCTTATTTCTCTCATTTAGTCTATCTGAGTGCATGATGCCATGCAACCCAAATGGACCATGTCGGGTCGGGTCAAGTACATACCAAGTATAGTTATGGACTTAGACATTAATCCAACACTTTCCTCTACCCAGTACGTCCCATCAGTTACAACCTCCACTCCCTATCTGCATGTTTACCGGACGTAATGTCGCACGTCTGACTTTTCATTAAATGTTACCCCTTTTTAGAAAATCCTCAAAATCTTTTAGAAATCTTTTTTATGTGGCTAAGATTAAATCTTAATCCATGAGATTCCCCCCAAAATGACTCTTCTTTGTACCTAGAGTAAAAACCTTCTACAGTTCATCCTCTACCCTATATAAACCCTTCGTCTTCTCCATTGACACTTTATGCTTTTAGAACCCTCAAACCCTCAAATCCTCAAAAACTCACTACAATCACAGCTTCTCTAATTCTTGGACACTTTCAATCTTCTACAATGGTGAAATCAAATGTATCAAAGAAACCAACTAAGCCCTCTAGATCTCGAAGCTCCAACCCTACAGACTCTCCCACAATCGCTTCCAATAATTTCCGAGCAATCTTCGATGATCATTCCTCATACAATGGCCCACTCAAGTTGATGATCAAGTTCTTAAAGAACCATCCATTGTATGGACCATTAGATGCTTTCACATGTGTGGTTCCATTGTCTACACTCTTTAAATGCACTTTTCTGCATATCGACCACTCAACAACCTCCAAGAAGTTCATCTCAACCTTGTTGATGATTCACTGGTTATACTGTCTAAAGAAAAGTTTCTCAATGCCATTAATCTTTTGATTCACCCATCCATCAAGTTTTTCACTCCATCAATGGCCGATATCACATCTTCTCTCTATCAGATGGGATACCAAAAGAAGATCAAAGGCATCGGCGAATTCAAGAAGAACCAACTGCCCGTGGTATGGCAATATGTGTGCCACTATGTCATCCGTAGTCTCTCCGACAGAACTGGAGGCATAGACAATATGGGTCTAAACTGTTGGAACTTGTATGGAGCATTTTCACCGGCGACGATGTCAACTACGGTCAAATCCTTTGGGATGATTTCCTTCAGTACATTCCCAAGGAAAGTCCTAAGGAGAAGCCAATTGAGCTCACCTTTTCTAGGTTTTGGTCCTTCTGCATCTTAGATCTTCATTCGGATACAGGTATCAGCATGGGAGATGACCTCAACTTCTTCATCACCAAAGACATTAAAAGGTACTCTCCCTCATCTGATCAAACTCCATTTGGACCTATCTGCAGACTCCCAACCTACATTCTTACAAAACTTGGTCTTGAGATTGCTGATGTCTCTGACCACATTGAGGCTACGGTGGGTATTACCTGATACCCTTCTACCCCGCCTCTTCCATCCGCAGTTGTTACTCCTGAAGGTACTGCAGTCTCTTCCTCTACCACTCTTTCCAATGTTTCTGTAAGAAGAAAATAGTTAGCCTCAAAGAAAACACCTCCAACTCCCAAGAAGAATGCTCCCAAGGCAACCGCACCCACCAAAAAGCATAAGTCAAAAACTGTTGTTGTATCTGACAGTGACTCCAGTGAGGATACGAAACCTATCGCCATTCTCAAAAAGAGAAACACCACTACCACAAGCCCAATGCGTGACCTGACTGATACCGCAACCTCTCAACAGGCTCCGGTAGTCCTTGGGGTTCCCGCAAACCCATTCAGTGACGTCATCGAATTCCACTCAAGCTCATCAAGTGAGCCTGTTTCATCACATCGTGGAGACACCCCACCAATATCACCCCAAAGGGATGATACCGGTTCTCGCCCTAAGCTCTCCAAGGCTTCCAGACTGTATTTCTTTTCTGCTAAGGAGTTGAACTCCATCCTTCTTTCTGTTGTCTAAACACTACAAACACATTTCTAACCGCAGGGCGTTTCTTCTGCCCATGCCAGAACTGAGCTGAGGCCATACTTGACCACGGGTCAAGGAGACCAAGGACGCTTAGGAAATCCTACTATGCTTACATCTGTTTCAGATGGTTTAGGCACGGTGAGCACTAATGTGCAAGGATCCGTGAACCTAAGGGACACCTTGGTACGAACTCAAGGAATTGATGGTGGTGACTCTAATGACTCTTGGAGCCGTTATCAACCAATTACCGAAGCTGAAATCAAGAAGTATAAAGCCTTCAAAAGGGCTTTCCAAGCCCGTAAAGATCAACAAATCAAACAACAACAACAATAGAAAGAATAAGAACTCCAAGACGTGGCCAAGTATTAGGCAAATGCTATCAGCAATGCCAATACCGTAGCCACCATCCTTAAAGTTTAAGGCTGGATGGATCAAATGGCTGCATCTCTTCAACAACAACAGGAAGATACAGCTACCCAACAAGCATCCAAAGTTCCTCCTTACTCCAATTTTTGAAGCTTCTCAAGATGAAGGACCCGAGATTGAAATCAGCTCTGCTCCCACTTTCGGTTTGGATGATGACGACATCTAAGAGGTAATTAAACCCTCTCCTTCGGATGATGATTTAATGATGTTTGATGAAGGTGAAGAATCAAATGGTTCCCACCACTCCACCTCCAAACCCAAGAAGAAGAAGAAGAAGAAGAATGTGGTAACCCGGAAAGAGTTCTTGTCTCTCTAGGCCAAAGTTGACCAAATCCTGGCTGCGGTCAAGCCAACTCAACCGCAACCAGATGACATTCTAGGACCGCAGTCGTTTGTTGAAAGGATTGAGAGACTCGAAGCACGTGAAAGATTAGCAGACGAGCGTATCTCTTTGAAAGTTGAAATGGGGATCCGCTCCCTTGACAATAGTCGCAATGCTGACCACTGGGAGTTTTTGGCCACTGCTGATCAACTCATTTCTGAGGTCACTACAGTAAAGAAGGATCTTCAGGTAGTCATCTCGAATCAAACCTCCAACTCTAAAACATTGATTGCTAAGAATCACTTAGCTTATGAGTCCGCAATCACTGTTCTTCAATCCACAGTCAACCAACTACAACGCTCATTAACTTCCAACTTCCATGGTCCAGATTCTTCTTCTGGTCAAATACATCCACAAATTTCTCTTCAATCCTTCCATCCCCAACAATCAGCAGCTGGCAGATGCCATGAAATCCTAATTCCAACAAGTTTTCTCCAAGGTTGATGGTCTTCGTTCTTTGCTTGAGGAAACTCCGGGGATGCATTCCTCAAGATGGGGAAGTGATGAAGAAGAAGCCCATCACTCAATCACACCACATCAATCTCCCCCTATTATTGCTGAAAAGATCCCAACTCCACATCAGAGTCCTCCCATCATCACAGAGAAAATCCCATCACCAAAACCATCCCATCACTCTCCACCCCATATTCTAGAAAAACTTGAAACTCCCTACACTTCAAACTTCTTACGAAACACATGTCTTCTCCAAGATCAACTGATTCCCCTGCCACAACCCAAAAGAAGAAAGACTTGAGGTCAGCCAAACTGGCTGAAGAAATCTGGAGACTAAGTGGTTTTGATATAGTTATGGAAGAGACTCTTATCAATTCTTGGGTCCATCCCCACCGGAGGCTGCAAGATGAAGATTATATTCCCCACCTCACATACGCAGAACCTCCTCCGGATGGCTACTGGTATTTTCCCATCTCGCCTAATGCCAGATACTTCAAGGTATTTGAGTAGTTTGACCAAAGCCTTCCCGAAGCCAAGAGATTGCCTATGGAGTTTGAGAGACTTGCGCAGTTCTATGCCAAGCATGCCTCCCCCATAGAGCACATATGGTCCAATGACCGGCCATCAGCAGTGGTGAACTACAAGGTCCGAAGATTTATGAAGGCAGAATTTCCCAACATGAACCCAGAGGGGACATGACTATATTCGCACTCAAGCAGATTTTCCCAACATGAACCCAGAGGAAGTGTTTCTTATAGCCAAAGTATTTCAGAACAAGGCTGAGAAACATCCAAAAATGAAGACTGCACTAGATCGGGCTAACAACTTCTTAATGGAAACTGTGTATGACTTTGCTAAAACTGATGCGGATATCTATCCCGTCATTTCCAAGAAGGTTGATCTACCACCTCTCGACCCCGCACTGATGCCCACCGAAGGCTTTGCTGACAGATCTTTAGGTGCAACAAACTTCCCAGAACTTGGCATCATTTTTAAGAGGAAAACCGACAGTGTCAAATATTTTATTCCCATAAGTGTCGTACATCAACTCACCAGGAAGCAGCTTGACATCTGCCGCATTGCAGTAGAGAAATCCAAATTCACTACCACAGAAGTCAAGTTTGAGATCATGAGGAGAATCACTTGGTTAGAGAATGTAAGGAAGTTCTGGTGGATCTTGATCAAATATCTTTGTATTGATAAATGATCAGAAGTTAAAGAGGTCACTTAGAGGGAAATTGTTGAATCATTTAAAGTGACCCTCTTGAACTTCTCCCTACGCAATTAGCACCGCAGCCGCAACCCAGATTCTCTACTTCAGCCATCTGGAGTCGAAGTCTAAGGAACCGCGGTCTTGATTTTTATACTTAGTCTTAATTGTCTTATCACTTTTATCTCTATTGTCCAGTAGACATTGCATGGCTACTCATAGAGAACTTTTGCTATAACTTTTTACGTATTTATAAATAGAGACCATGCTCATTGTATCAAACACGCATCTTCACTCTCTAATATACTTTCTTTGGATTTATCCTTTCTATCTCTTTCTTACTCAACCATATTACTTACGGATTACATAGCAGATTACAATCACTCTTTGGAGCAAGTCTTTGTGACTTAATCACTAAGTTTGATCTCACTCACTAACATTGGTTTGAATGCATTCCATGTTATGTATCAACTTATGTGTATACTTAATATAACATATTGTTGTCATTTACTTTTCTTTACTTTCTGCATCTAACTATCTAATCTTCTAACAATCTAACATAATATTATTGTTGAGCTTATAGATCCTCTGAGATTAACTATTCCGCTAATTACTTGTTCTAACTTTTGTTCAAGTGTGTCTCAAAGTTTTTCTCTCAACAATGAGAAAACAAATTTGCCATTAAAAAAACAAAAATCAGTAGAACCATACCCAATACAATAGATCAATCCAATCCCAGGTCGCATCACAACCCAAGCTTTTATATAGCATATCAGGAACACTATCTATAGATTTTTAGATGCACAATAAGAAAAAAAAAGTGAGTTAATCATATGGAATCACAATCAAGAACATAAAAGTGAAAGGAAGAAGCTCGTAACTCTTTTACCAGGTTAAGATAGAATAAAGGGAAACAAACATCAAACCTTTTTATTTTGACTTTTTTACAATCGTTCAATAACTCCATTTCATGTGCAAAATGGGGCAAGGGAACTTCTTTAAGTTCAACCTGAAGGGAAAAATGGTCATTTTTTAATTACCCAAGCAATAACATAAAAATCATCTCATGTTCTCCAACATCTATTTTTATGACTTTATTGTTTTTTTGTTTATAACATTTTAATGACAAAACATATGAAAATCAGGCTAAAGACAATAAGATCGAGGCGAGGTTGATGATGATGATGAAACGTGATGTTGGAATTCAAAATGATCTAACTGAGAGTAGTACTGTGAGCCCAGTTTCTACTCATTTGATTGAAGAGAGGTCGATGAAATTGGATTTGAACATAGATTCATCAAATTCAAGCTCAAAGTCGGAATCAGAATCCAAATCCAATTCCAAATTCAAGATAAATTACTTATCTACATACTTTGTTTATTATCTGTTGAAACAAAAATTAGAAAAACAAATACCTGATTCGACACAAAGAGGAATCAATGCAAACCAAAAAACAGAGGAAGACCAGAAGAAACAAAGAGGTGGTAAACGAAACTCACATGTATACTTCCTGTCGTAGCTCTGCGTCAATCGACTTGATGGGCGACGATGATATATTTTTGCTTGCATTCCCCGGATTTCTCCATCACCCCTACCAATAACAACATTCAAGTAAAATACGTACTAAAAAAGTTATAATCAAAATAAATCTGGGCGACATAGACCAAGAAAATATGGTTTTTGGAGTCGAGTTATTTGATGTCGCGAGTTAGCCACAAGAAATCGGACCAAGAAAACCCTAAAATGGGAATAGAAAGCGATTATTATATTTAAATTGCTTCTGTACGCATGCACCGTAGTGTTTGATTAATGTCTTGGAGGGGTTCAGAGTCGTCGACGATGCCAATTATCCTAAAGAACAACGCACATTCAATCTCTTCCTGGCGGTCATCGGTAACAAAACAAATAGAAATATCTTTGTAATAGTGGAAGAAGGATCGATTTTATTGAGATGGAAGGGTGAGGAAGATGAGAAGCAAACTGGGAGCCACAGGAATATTAGTTCAAACTTTGGAATATTCAATTTGGTTACCTTGAAAAAGACGATAAAATAGGATTTGTTGATTGGGATAATATTTAAGACTTGTGAATTTTGACCGATTCAAATTAGTAAAAGTATAAGTTTGATCGGATTTGGATGCATAAAAGGTTTGACCAAATTACTTCCTTGATAAGATTTCGATGCATAAAAGGTTTGTACATGTTGAATAATTGTTTGGACGACTGAAAATTCAGCGTTTGATAAAAGATACTTTATAAGGTAAAATAGATTATATATATATATATATATATATATATATATATATATATATATATATATATATATATATATATATATATATATATATACTATCTTATAAAACAAATCCCACTATTTCTAAAAATAGATTGAATAAAATAATAATATTTTTTTAAGACGTCCAAATCATTAAGCTAATTGTACAATTAATCACTAATAAAATAATATTAAAATTTAAACAAATTCCTATAAATCTTCTCTTCCAAAGTTTTGATCAGATCTTTTTTCATCCAAATAAATACTCAACACCCTATAATTTGGTCATTTCATCCAAATAAATACTCAACACCCTATTTATCGTCCGCCGCTTCGCGGGTAAACGGCTACTATATATATATATATATATATATATATATATATATATATATATATATATATATATATATATATATATATATATATATATATATATATGACAAAAACCAAGCAGTCGAAATTTGCTGGATTGTTAGGCGATTATATATTAGTTACAAAATGGGTGACAACCTAATACTAGCATATGATTTTGATCAAAGACGTATTATACCATTATATTAAATGTTTTAACCTTAATTACTATTGGTTTTGATTTTATTTAGTAACTTAATAGTTTATTTAATAAATTAATATTGTATTGATGATATTTTTTTTAAAACAATAAAGTGAGAGGCAGATGTTGAAAATATGATTTTCTGTCTGAAACGAGAAATGATGGAAAATGTTGACCTTGGATTTACAAACAAAAAGTTAAATCACATGTTGTATTGCACCCTATAACGTAACTCGTAACCGTGGTAATTTTTATTACGATGTTGTCTAATTTATAAACTTTAAATCCTAACACAGATGAAAATACTTACATCAAAATGTACCTTTGAGAAAAACAATAACTTGAAGCATGAAAAAGATTTTATATTAAAACAAATTCACATTCCTTGAACTACCATCCAAGACTAAACCACATAAATGTTAGAAAATAGTTTACTTTGGGCAACCTTTGCTACTTCCTTAACGAGCAAGTATTAAACAATCAGCATGAAACATCAATCATAGCCATTGATTGGATTGTGGAGGGTCAAGCCTACATCGGAGTCAATGTTCAAAAAAGTGCAAAAAGGCCCTCGAAGCATGCAAATGTTGCCTTAGCCCTCATGAGTTACAATGTTCCCGGTGTTTGGAGCTAAAGTTTCTACAATTTTAAATTATACTATGTTACGCAAAAATTACAAAACGACTTTAAACATTCATTTATTTTTGAACGATCGTTTTAATCTTAAAAAAATAATAATTAAAAAAAACTATTTATTTTTCCAAAATTATTGATATGTATTCTTTTAATCAGGTATTTCTTCAACTAAAATTTGACATGTGCGTGCTTAGATTAAATACTTAGAGATTATGTGTAGAGGATCACAAATTTATTTTGAATGCCACGATTTGTATGGTAACAATAAAATTTAGAAACATAATTTTTGATGGTAATTACCTTTTAGTCTTGTTTACGTTTAGATAACTTAATTTTTTTATTTATTTTTTTGTATATATTTGACGATTTAACTTGTTAAATGTGTTCACATATTATATTTTTACTTGTTAATGATTAAATGTGTACCCAAAAAAAATTGTATAAATGTGAACAATTTTTTTACAAATTTCTTAAAACTTTTTATAATTTCTTACAATATTTTTATGACATTTTCTTTCCTATAGGTTTTTCTATCAATGTTTTAAACTTTATATATATATATATATATATATATATATATATATGTTGAGAGAAAAACTTTGAGACACACTTGAACAAACGTTAGAACAGTATATAGCTTATCCCGAAGGATCTGTTAGCTCAACAATAATATTAAGAGTTAGAAGCTAGTGAGTTAGATGCGGAAAAGTGAAGAAATGTAAATGACAACAATTGTTATTTCGAGTAAACACTTAAGTTGATTCATAACGAGGAATGCATTCAAACCAAGTTAGAGTGTGAGATCAAACTTAGTGATTAAGTCACAAGTGACTTGCTCCGAAGATAGATAATGAATGATTATGAGAGTAAGAAGATTGAGTAAGTAAGATAGAATGAGAACTTCTGAGATATGTATTAGAATTAGATGAGTAGTTCACTTTGTATTGATTACACAAGAAATGAGTTTTATTTATAGAGACTCATAAAGAAAACAGATTTACAACTCTAAGTGTAGCCATGCAAGGCATACTGGACATTAGAGTGTTTTACAATAAAGACAAAGTAAACAGAATGAAGACTGCTATACAAAAGACTTCGGATTATGATAGTTGAGGAGATTGCTTGACTGTGGTGGCTTTGTGGCTGCGGTAGCTGATGTTTAAGAGGGGCACTTTTTGATTCAACAATTTCCCCGTAAGTGACCTCTTCAACTTTGATCAGCTGTCAAGTTTATGAAACTTGACCATGATCCACCAAAACTTCCTGATGTTCTCTAACCAGTTGATTCTTCTTAGGATCTCGAACTTGACCTCTACGGTGGTGTGGTTGGACTTTTCAGCTGTGATTCGGTAGATCTCAAGTTGATTTCTGGTGAGACGATGCATAGTAGTCAGAGGAATGAAATATTTGACGTTGCCAGTCTTCCTCTTGAAAATGACTCCAAGCTCAGGATAGTTTGTTGCACCTAAGGATCTTTTCTTATAGCCTTCGGTAGGCATTGGTGCGGGGTCAAGAGGTGGCAAATCAGCAATCTTGGAAATGATGGGATGAATGTCTGTGTCAATCTTAGCGAAGTCACAGACTGTTTCCTTGAGGAAAGTACTGGCCCTTTCAAAAGCGATCTTCATCTTCGAATGCTTCTCAGACTTGTGCTGAAACACTTTGGCGATGAGAAAAACTTCTTCACGGTTCATACATGGAAAATCAGCCTGGGTGCGGATGTAGTCGTGTTCCCTCCTGGTCAGAGTGTACTGGATGAGCTCAGCTTTCATGAACTTCCAGATCTTGTAGTTTTTTTATTGCGGATGGTCTATCGTTAGCCCATATATGTTCGACAGGAGAGGCATGCTTAAGATAGAATGGGCTAAGTCTCTCAAATTCCATCGGAAGTCTTTTATCGTCAGGATGGCTGCGGTCAAACTGCTCAAATACATTGAAGTATCTGGCATTTGGTGAGATAGGGACATACCAGTAACCATCAGAAGGTGGTTCCGTATACGTGAGGTGAGGAGTGTAATCTTCATCTTGCAGTCTTCTGTGGGGATTGATCCAAGAATTTATCAGACATTCATCCATAACTGTGTCAAAACCACAAAGTCTCCATACTTCTTCAGCGAGCTTGGCTACCTTCCAGTCTCTTTTTCTTTGAGTGGTGGCAGGGGAGTCGATTGAGTTTGAAGAAGACATATGCTCCGCAAGGTTTTTGAAGTGAGGGGGAGTCTCTAGTTTCTCTGGAGTGATTTCAAGTTGCGATGGAGATTGGTGAGGTGGAGTGTGATGGGATGGTTGCGGTGAAGGTTGCGGAGTTGGAATTTTTTCAGTGGAGACAGGGAGAACTTGTTTTTGTGAAATGGATTGGTTGTAATGATGAACTTCTTCTTCTCTATGGACTTATTCACTTCCCCCTCTTGAGGAGTCCACACCAGGAGCCTCCTCAAGCCATTGATGAAGGCCATCAACTTTGTCATATACCAATTGAAATTGGACTTTGAGGGCTTCTGCCAGTTGTTGATTATTTGGGTTAGTGGGATTGAACAACAGTCTGTGGATTTCCTTTTTGAGGTGAAGGATTTCTGGACCGTGGTAGTTGGTAGATAAAGATCGCTGTAGTCGGTTGATTTTTGTTTGAAGAACAGAGATAGCGGACTCATAAGTAGTATGAGGCTCAACAATCAATTTCTCAGAATGTGAGGTCTGACCCGCAATGGTTGCTTGAAGATCTGTTTTGATTGCGGTAACCTCAGAAATGAGTCGCTCCGCAGCAGCCATAACTGCTTTGTGATCAGCTTGACGATTATTATCAAGTGATCTGATTCCCATCTCAACCTTCAGAGAGATACGCTCTGCAACCATTCTCTCTCTCTCTTGTTTCCAATCTTTTAATTCTTTAAATAAGGGACTGTGGTCCTGGAGTATCTTTAGGTTGTGTTGACTTGACTGCGGCCAGGATTTGATCAACCTTGGCCTGTAGATTGAGGAATTCCTTCCTTGTCACTGCATGCTTCTTCTTTTTCTTCTTCTTTTCCTTTGGCTTGGAAGTGGAGTGATGAGAACCAATGGATTCTTCATCTTTATCAAATATCATCAGATCATCATCAGAAGGAGAGGTTTTGTTTACCTCTTGTAGTTCAGCATCATCGACGACAAAAATAGGAGCAGAGCTCACTTCGATTGCCGGTTCGTCATCTTGTGAACCTTCAACACTGGGAGAGGGGGAAGCTTGATAGACATGCTGATCAGCACCGATTTGTTGAACTTGTTGAACTTTTTCAGCCATTGCGGACATCCATTCTTGAACCGTGAGGATGGTGGCTACGGTATTGGCATTGTTTATAGCATCTGCCCAATACTTGGCCACGGCTTGGACCTCTTGTTCCTTGAGCTGTTGTTGTTTGATTTGTTGATCCTTGCAAGCTTGAAATCCCCTACGAAAAGCGACATATTTCTTCGCTTCAACCTTGTTAGAAGGTTGATATATGATCCAGGAATCATTAGAATCTTCACCGTCAATCCCTTTAAAATGCACCAAGGTGTCCCTTGGGTTCACGGATCCTTGCACATTTGTGCTCACCGTGCCTAAACCACCTGATTGTAATGAAAGCATAGTAGGATTTCGTGAGTTTCCTTGGTATCCTTGACCTGTAGTCAAGTTTGGCCTCGGCTCAGTTTGAGCATAGGTGGAAGAAGTGCCCTGTTGATGGGAATGTGTTTAGTGTTTGGGTGACGTTCAACAGGATGGAGTTCAACTCCTCGGGTGAAAAAATATGAAGTCGGGAAGCCCTGGAGACTTTAGGGCGAGAACCAGTATCATCCTCTTGGGGTAACACTAGGGGGGGGGGAGTCTCCTCTTTGTTGTGCATCAAACTCACTTTCTGAGTCCGAAAGGAAAAAGATGGTAGTGTCGAGTGGATGTACAGGCATCCCAAGGACTATCGAAGCCTGTTGAGAGGTTGAGGTATCGGTCCAGTCATGCATTTAGCTAATGGGAGCAGGATTCCGTTTCTTGAGGATAGAAATGGGTTGAGTATCTTCTACAGAATCACTACTAGAGTCATGGTGACTCAGTTCAACAGTTGTGATTGCGGGTGGTGATTTTCTCTTCTTTGAGGGTTTGGATGGTTTAGGGCATCCTTCTTGGGAGTGTTAGATTTCTTTGTTGTGCGTGGACCATGGAGAGAAGAAACCTTGTGATTTCGTCGTTGAGAGACATTTGAAAGAGTTATGGAGGAAGGGATTATGGTACCTTCTAGGTTTAAGGCTGCAGATGGGAGAGGCGGGGTAGGAAGGTATGGGTCAATACTTTCCATAGCCTCAACGTGGTCTAAGACATCAGTGGTCTCGAGACTAAGAGAAGAAATAATATGTGTAGGGAGTCTGCGGATGGGACCAAAAATATTTTGATCGGTGGAAGGGTTGTACCTTTTTAAATCTTTGGTGGCGAAGAAGTTGATGTCATCACCCATATCAATATTTGCATCCGCCTGCAAGTCCGATATACATAGAAACCAGAAGCTAGCAAAAGTAAGCTCGGACAGGTTCTGCTTTGGGCTCTCCTTGGGAATATATTGCAGAAAGTCATCCCAAAGGATCTGACCGTAGTTCACATCGCGGCCTGTGAAGATGCTCCAAACCAGTTCCAATAGTTTTAAGCCCATGTTATCCGTGCCTCCGGTTCTGCTAGATAGATTGTGGGTGATGAAGTGACATACAAACTGCCAGACCGCAGGCAACTGGTTCTGCTTGAATTCACCAATGCCTTTGATCTTCTTCTGATAGCCCATTTGATACAGTGTTGAGGTGATGTCCGCCATTGATGGTGAGAAGAACATAATGGAGGGGTGAACAAGTAGGTTAATGGAATTAAGAAATTTTTCTTTGGTCAGGATGACCAAGGAATCATTGATAAGGTTTAGATGAACTTCTTGAGGGTTATCGATTGGGCGATAGGCAGAGAAAGCAAATTTGTAGAGAATGGAGAGTGGAACAGTGTCTGTGAAAGCATCGAATGGTCCAAACAAAGGATGATTCTTCAAGAACTTGATCATCAGTTTTATGGGAGCATTATACGTGAGTTGATCGTCAAAAACTGCTCTGAAATTGCTCGAGGCGATTGTGGGAGAATCTGAACCAGTGGGGTTCACTGAAGCAAAAGCTTTGGATTGTTTCTTTGAAGCGCCATATTTCACCATTGTTGAGTTTTTGAGAAAGCTTGAAGAATGCAGAAGATTTTGAAGTTTTCAGAAAGCGTAAACTTGTCTTTATGGAGAAGAAAGGGTTTTATAGTGACTCGATGAAGCGGGAAACATTTTTTTGACCTAGGTGAAATTGGGTAATACGTTTGGGTTTATCTTTGGAATTACCGTTGTTAATCTCAGCCACATATTTGACAAAAGAGGGATGAATGGTGAATTTGGGATTGACCAGAAAAGGACTGCATTTATTGAAGTGTTAGAAGTAAATCACGTCTTTGAGAACGTGTGGAGGGGGGGGGTGATTAATTCGTTGGATAAAGTAGAATATATAACAAGGTTTGATATGGAAAATCTTTATTTTGTCATCATACCTAAAATAGGTCTGACACAAGGTTTGAGAGAAAAGAATGTGACAGTTTCTCAAAGAATGTTTTTTTTTTCTTTTCTTTTTTTTCTCTTTTTTTTGTTTTTTTGTTTTGTATTTAATGGTTTATTTAGTGACGTTTCATTAAATAGCACACTATTTTTTATTTTTTATTATATTTTTTTAATTGTTTTGATTTTGTTAAAATAAGTTTTTTTTTTTTTTTTTTTTTTTTTTTTTTTTTTTTTTTATGATTTATAAAAACAATCTGAAAATCATTTGATGGAATTGCGGATAGACACGTTCCTGCGGATGTCTTCTTTGGTATTGCGGATGACTGCCGTGTGAGAAACTGAGAAGAGCACTTGTACAAAAATTAGTAATAACAAATAAGAAAGTCCCATGAAAGAAAGATATAATATATGGTTGTGGTACATTGACTGCGGATGCAGGATGTTCCAAAACAATCTATTATCAATAACTTTCAGATAGAACCGCAATGGAGACCAGGAAGGTCTGCGGTGTCTGTTAATTCAAGAAGAATTTAGGGTCTGGATTCATCATTCCCAACATTTGTAAGAACACATTGAGGTTGGTAGGGTTAAGTGCTTTGGTAAGCACATCAGTAATCTCTTCATGAGTAGGGACAAAGATGAGTTCAATATTACCTTTCAGAATGTGGTCTTTGATGAAGTGATACTATAGTTGAATAGGTTTTATCTTGGAGTGCTGAATAGGATTATGAGAAATTGCTATGGCACTTTCAGAATCACAATAGATTGGTATCCCTAGCATTATGTATCCGTAGTCTAATAGTCGTGTCTTCATCCAAAGGACTTGGGAACTACAGCTGGCTGCGACCACAAATTCAGCTTCTACAGTAAATAATGAAACACAACTTTATTACCTTGAGGACCAGCTGACAAGTCTACCTACTAAATGTTGACATCCACCAGATGTACTTTTTCGATCAAGTTTGCATCCGGCATGATCCGTATCGGTAAACTCTTGAAGACTAAAGTCATTGCCTGCGGGGTACCATAAGCCAAGAGACTTGCTTCCTTTCAGGTACGAGAGATTTTTTTTTGGATGCGGTCATATGTGACACTTTTGGGTCAGACTGATACCTTGCACATACACCAGTTGCAAAGACAATGTCCAATCGGTTTGTGGTGAAATACATTAGAGAGCCAATGATACCTCTATAAGTCTTGTGATCCACAGATTTGCCAGAAGGATCAATAGAGATCTTATATCTGAAGGCCATAGGAACCTTAGCTGAGCAGCAGTTGTGCATAGAGTATTTCTTTAAAAGTTTAGTGGTGTATTTCTCTTCATGAATGAATATCCCTTGCTGAATTTGTTTTACTTGAAGAACTAGAAAGAAATTAATCTCTCTATTCATGCTCATTTGAAATTTGTTTGTCATGAGCTTAACAAATTCATCCACCATTCCTTGATCAGTCGATCCGAAGATGATATCATCCACGTATATTTGTACAAGAATAAGGTGAATACCGTTTTCTTTTCTAAATAGTGTGGGATGAATCACTCCTCTTTTGTATCCTGAAGAGACTAGGAATTCAGAAAGAGTCTCACACCAAGCTCTAGGGGCTTACTTCAAACCGTAGACTACTTTTTGAAGCTTGTAGTAGTGATCAGGGTAATCGATACTTTCAAAGCGGGGAGGTTGTTGAAAATAAACCTCTTCTTTCAATTCCCCATTGAGAAAAGCGCTCTTAACGTCCGTTTGATGTACCTTGATGTTTTTGTGGGAAGCATATGCTAGGAAGATGCGGATTGCTTCCATTCTAGCCACTAGAGCATATGTTTCATCGTAGTCAACGCCTTCTAGTTGACTATAGCTCTTAGCAACTAGTCTTGCCTTATTTCTGATAACCGCACCAGATTCATCTAACTTGTTATTGAACACCCATCTTTTACCAACAATAGTATGGCCTTGTGGAATGGGAACAAGTTGCCACACTTTGTTTCTTTCAAATTCTTCCAGTTCTTCTTGCATTGCAGAAATCCAATCTGGTTCCAATAATGCTTCTTCGATAGATCGAGGCTCGACTGCTGACATAAATGCTGCATAGTGACAATAATCAGATAAATCCTTGGCAGATCGAGTTTGGATACCTGCGGATGGGTTGCCAATAATTTAACCTGGTGGGTGACGCTTCGTCCATACATGTAGATGAGGCATCAGATGATCAGCAGCTGCGGTAGAAGGAATGTTTTCAATATCAGAAGTTGCTTCGGATGGGGAAGGTAGTTCCCCCTGGATTTGAGAGCAGCCTGCTGAATCATCTTGGCTTTTTGGAGCGAGAATGACATTTTGTTGAGTACTTTGGAGAGGTTCCCCCTGGACTGCTGATGGGAGTGTAATGATCCTTGAGTCAGTTCGAGTGTCAATATTTTCTATGATTTCATCATCCGAATCCGAAGATAGTTTGATGGTAATGATTTTATGAGAATGGGAGCTTGAGCATCATCAAGTACTGGAACCTCAATGGTTTGAACCGAAGTAGAGTTTTCCCTCTCAACCGGAGAGGTGAAAGTATTGAGAGATGCTACTTTGGGTAGAGATGGACCAGAAACATCAGTGTGTTGTTGTTGAGCAATTGGTGATACAAGAACTTCGGATAATTTTTCCGTTTCAACAGGGTCGAAAAGATCATCATAATTGACTTCAAAAAGGTTTAGAGGACCTGAAGAAACATGAATGCCATTTTCCATGATGGCAGTGGTTTCCGTAGATGGAGGGGTGTTGCGGACGTAAGGGTCATCGAACTTCACATCGAAACTTTCAATGATTAACCTAGTTCGTCTGTTGAGAACCCGATAAGCAACCTAATTAGTGGAGTAACCAAGAAAGATGCCTTCATCAGAATTTGGTGCAAATTTGTTGAGCTGATCTCTGTTGTTGATCACAAAACATCTACATCCAAAGATGTGAAAGAAATGAACATTTGGCTTTCGGTTGTTGATGCCCTCATACGGTGTCTTGTTGAGGCGTTTGCACACAATGCTTTGGTTTTGAATGAAGCAAGTTGTTGATACTGCTTCACCCCAGAAGTAAAGAGGAAGATGTGCGAAGTTAAGCATGGATCTGGCTGCTTTGAAAAGAGTTCGGTTCCTTCTCTCTACTACACCATTTTGTTGAGGTGTATACGGAGCGGAGAAGTTATGAGAGATACCTTTTGAAACCAAGAAGTTATTGAGAGGATGATTAGTGAATTCAGTGCCATTATCACTATGGATGCATCTTACCGGAAGCTTGATCTGGAGTTCTATTTCTTCGATGAAGTTTATTAGAATCTGCGGTGTTTTGGATTTGAGTCTGAGGAAGAATACCCAAGTGAAGCGAGTGAAATCATCAACTTTAACCAGTATATATTTTTTTATGATGGAGACTAGCTACGGTTAATGGACCGCAAAGATCAATGTGAAGTAGTTCAAGTGGTTCAGATATAGAAGATTCAATCACCATAGGGTCACTTGCTTTTGACTGCTTAGCACATTCACAAGCAGGACATAGAGTGTCATTGCTGAACTTGAGAATGGGTAGTCCTCTGACCAGTTCTTTAGTGACCAAGGTGTTGATGTATTTGAATTTAAGATGTGCGATCTTGCGGTGCCATAACCAGATAACTTCGTATACAACTTTGGAGAGAAAGCACAGCTGCAATTTTCCAATGATCAGAGAGACATCCAGAGGATACATGGTGCCTTCCGATCGTGACTTGATTAAGCAGGTGCTTCTATCACTTGTCATGATGTAATAGAATTGATCATCAAACTCCACTCGATGGTGTGCCTTACATAGTTGGCCAACACTAATGAGATTATGGTTGAGGCTTTCTACATAAGCAACCTTCTGTATTGAGAAATTCCCCATAGTGAGTACACCATAACCTTGTATGATTCCATTCGCATTGATGCCGAATGTAACATTTCCACTATTGCATATAGGCCTGGAATCCCAAAGGTATTCTAACCTTCCTGTCATGTGCAAGGAATAGGCACTGTCGATCAACCATTCTTCTTGATCCTCCTTGCACAAAGCCTACAGAAGTTAAGTGGTTAGTTTGGGCACCCAAGCAAATTTGGAGCCCAGAGTCACATACAATGTTTTAATCGATGCATGATGTGAGGTTGTAGGGACAAGTTTTAAGTCAACTTTCAATCCTAGTCCTGGGTGTATGAGATTCTTTGCTGTTTTGTGAGACTGTGAATAGTTACGAGTCTTTTGAGAACGATGGGATTTGTCATGAGAGAAGATCTTTTAACACTGACATTGACACGTGAACTTTTTATCATTTTGTCTGACATTTGGCTTGGACTGTGGTTTTGAGGAAGAAGTATGTTTTTGTCCAGTCCGAGGATTATACGATTTGACCTTTTTGTTTGTGTGTTTTGAAAAGGTGTTTTTTGCAGGTCTTACAGGTTTGTAGACACGTGCAGGCCTACTGTGAGGTCATTTCTTAAACTCTTGAGGTGACCTTTTAAGTGCGGGAGTTGGCAAAATTCTTTTCCATTTTTGTGTATTTGAAAGTGACTTTGGAAGGGTCGGAGTAGGTAGAATCCCTTTCCATTTTGGATTGTCTAAAGAATAGACTTGAAAACCATTTGATTGAAAAGACTTATCCTTAGAGTCAGATGGTTTCTGAGTAGTGTCAGAAACAGTAAACTTCTTCCTTTTTGTTTTCTTGGAAATAGTTGATTTGAATTGATATTTTGAGAAAACAAGTTTTTCTGGGCTCTTTGACTTGGGACATTTAACAAATTACTTTTGTTTTGAATGAATTTCCTGTTGCCTACCACGGGAACAAAATTCTTCTTTAAAAGCTCTTTTTGCTTCGGTCTTAGGAGAACCACAGTTAGTGACATTTAGTTGTGGTTTCCTTAAATCTTTAGGATATTTTGAAAAATAGGGACTTGATTCATCTGAACTGGAGAAGTCAGGACTTTGAGAACATTGACCTAATTCAATATTTTTGATTTGTAATTCATGATTAATTGGTTCAATAGTCACAGAACTTTTGACTATCGTCTGCGGTGTAATGCTTTGAACAACCGCAGAGTAAGTTTTGGTGGACACTTTAGAGGGAAATTTGATACTAGGTAATGGGATAGATTGCAGTTTATGACTGCGGTTAAGAACACTGCGGCCAGTCTGCAGAGATGGGAAGTCTAATGTGACTTCAGGACTTTCTACAACAATTTCCTCATCAACTACGGATGATGTCTGAAAATCAGAATGAATTATGTTATCAACATGATTAGAAAATTCATGAAGAATTTACTCGATAACACAGTTATTACTCAGATCATGGAGTTTACCAAAATGTGCTTGGATATCCTCAGGAAATGTTTTGTCATTGACTGGAAACAAAAAGTTGTGATCTGGAAGGACGTAGGGATGTTCCGGGGTGAACCGGGGTGAAGAGTCTGTTACACTTGGGTACCCATTGGACCAACCCCAATTGAAAGTGTTATCAACATTCCCATTATTAACTACATTCTCTATTGATTCAATTTCATTAAAAAGCTTTTCGATTAAAAGATTTAAGCGCACAATTTCTCTCTATGTTAAATCTCTCTGATTTAAAGTTATCTCTAGTTGTGTTTCAGTTAACATTCTAACATCTTTTTCTAGCATCAAGGCCTTCTCTAACATTTCCATTTTGAGTCTTATTGTCCAAACGTCCTCTAACGTGGAACATCTCCTGCAATGCGATGTTCTTCTCATCTAAGGCATTATTGTAGTCTGTAAGGACGACATCACATGTATCATTGAGTGTGTCTATGAAAGGTTGACATTCATGCATGTTGTAATTTAAAGTTTGAATCATATGTTTTACCTGTTCAACAATGCTGAGAGTTCCATCTTTTGCCATATAGCAATGGTTCTTCTTTAGTTTGGTTGAGTCGTCTTCATCAGCAGTTGCTACCATACATATCTGGCCTTTTCCTTTACTGTGATCGTCTTCATCTTCATCTCCTGATGACCACACTTGATGATTTCTTTTCACTTGAGAAACAAAAGCTTTTCCCTTTTCTTTGTCCTCTAGTTCTTGAGCCATTCTGAGATAGAAAGCTCTGTCTTTTACTAGATTTTCCTTGCGATCCTTGGCAAAATGGTTTTCTTTGTTGCACTTGTGACATATGACAATGTCACTTTTGTCTTCTAAAGAAGTACCAGAGTAAGTTGATTGAGACTACGGTGGTATGTCTTTAGACTGTGTCTGTTGAGTCTGCGGTGGAGGGAGAGGATTTTTGGTGGAACGAAAGTGATTATTTTGAAAGTTGCGGTTAAAAGGTGGTCGGTTGTACTGTTGGTTTTTACAAAATGAGGGTGGCAAGCGATTGAATTTTTGACTGATAAGGGCGATGGCATTCTGAAACTCTTCTTCATCGTCATATTCTGAGTCAACTTCATATGATTGTGGTGGTGAGTCATACGAGGTGGGATATGTTTGAGTGTGAGGTGACTGTGCTACAAGGGCAAGTGGACCTCCTAAGTCTGAACAGTCCTTGAGTACCGTGGACTCTTGAGCTTGCAATTCTCCATAGACCTTATAGAGAGACAAAGAGTGAATCTTCCTATCTCCTTGAACAATCATTTTGGTTGTTGTCCAATGTCTTCCCAATCCATTAAGGAACTGTAGATTTGTTTCATAATTGCTATGGAAGGTGCCCGCATTGGATAGCAGCCATGCCATCAATTCGAGCCCTTCCTTTTGCTTGCTGATGTAGCTGAAACCAAAATTGAAACTATAAGCACGAAGCTTAGTGAGCTCCCCCAAACTAACACACCATACAAATATAACATGCAACTAGCAGATACGTGACCCGCCCACACTCATGGAGATATGGGCCCCATCTACACTCCACTAACTAGGAGATACGGGCCCCTCCCACACTCCGCTAATTCTAAGATACGGGCCCCGCCTATACTCAACTACTCGAGATACGGGCCCTGCCCACACTCGGCTACTATATGATATAGAACCCGCCCACATTTAGCTACTAGACAGACATACAAGTATCACATAGACAACAAGTATAACTAGATCTATCATTCAAACTTATATCATAATCAAACTCTGCTACTGGGAAAGGCTCCGCCCACACTTAGCTAACTGGAATATAGGAGCCCCGCCCACACTCATCTACTAATCATAACATGCTACGGGCCGACCTTGGTGCCTTAGACCTGTTCCTACTGAAGGGAAACTCACCTTGTGTGACTGGCTGCTGAAACTCTGAGTGAGAAATCCCTGTCTGCTGCTCCGACGACTCTCCTGCTATAATTTCCATAAAGACACATAGCCAAGAACTAATAACCGATCTTAGGGTAAAATGTCTATTGTACCCATGGCCAAAGTCAATATCCTGATCAGAGTCAATTTCCAGTCGACTCGACTCGCTGAGTTGGCCCGCTAACTCGCTGAGTCCCTACACCTTCATCTGTCCCTTAGCCCGACTCAACTTGTCGAGTCTAGCAAGAACTCGACAGGTTCTCCTTCAATCATTCATCGGGACAATCTACAACTCACTCGCCGGGTTCCTCATTGAACTCGTCAAGTTTATATTTGTCATATGAACGTGTCTAGTCTGTGACTCGGTGAGTTGTATAAACAACTCGTCGAGTCCATCTTCATGGGTTGGGAGATGGCCTTGGACTCGCCAAGTGCGTTCATACACTCACCGAGTCCCATGGCTTTCAGGTCCATAGTGATGTCCATTTTGTTGAGTCCATCCTCTCGACTCATCTAAATCCCCTCTAGACTAGACTGCATTCCCTCGAATCATCGAAGGTTGGGAACCTAAACCCCCGACTTGCCGAGTCCCAAGAACTACTCGCCGAGTCGACAAATGTCCATGTCCAAAACTCGATTTCTGATGTACAAATCTCATCCAACAGGTAGATTTAGGCTTCTTAAGTCGATATAACACATAAAGTCATGAAATTTACGTACATGCATTAGATTTTTATGGTCAAAGGACCAAAAATGGGGGTTTATTTAATACATGGGTTCTCATGGCCATAAAGATTGCACCTTTATGCCGTGAGGACCCTCCAAGGTTCCAGATCTGAAGATATATTAACATGGGACGTCCAAGTCCCGAGGATCAAGTTACTTGGACCCAAAACTCCATAAAAATGACCACAAGGAGATCTAAGAAGCTACAAGTAAAGTATGAAGCTTGATCACCAGAAAGTGAGGAGAAAATTTTGTTTATCCTGGATCTATTCCTTCCCCCTTGGGTCTTCTATCTTCCACTTCTTGCTCTAGCTGCAAAACACACCAAGAAACACTCAAAACAACCAAGAAAGCTCAATCTCACTTATGGAGGATTAGGGTGTCAGGTGTAATGCTTTGGGGGTGATGGAAGATAAGGTGGAAGCCTGAAAAGATGTTTAAATAGGGTGCAAACCCTCCAATTTAGGGTTTCACCCAGACAGCTCCTACTTGCCGAGTCTGTCTTCCAACTCGTCGAGTAGTTCATTTAATCCCCGAACCGGAGTCGATCCTACTCGACGAGTTGATCCACCAACTCGCCAAATCTAAAAGTAAAATATGATATTTGATTTGAACTTAAATGCGTACCTGAGACCGGGTGTTACAATTCTCCCCCACTTGTCTTAGACTTCGTCCTCAAAGTCTACTATCTTGGGAAACAACTCTAGTTAAGTTTCCCTCATTTCCTCCTTGGGCTCCCACATCCACTCCGAACCCTTACAGTGCTGCCAATGCACCCTCACTAACTCTACCCTCTTGTTCCTTAGTTCCTTCGTCTTGCGATCGAGAATGCCCACGTGTAACACCCATAAAATTCCAACCAATTTTATACATTTTAAATCATTTGAAACCATTCAATTATTACAATTTGTTTTCAAAATAGATTATACATCAGAGTTCCTAGAAATCATAATCGTCAATCAAGGAAGTGTACGGTCACGCCTTTGCCTACCCGCGGCCATCCGCTGAACCTGAAACATTAAACTAAAAATATAAGGCTGAAAGCTTAGTGAGTTACCCCCAAAATACCAAACTCATATAACCATAAACATAATCATACCATATAAAAAAATACAGAACATTATGCATATTG
Source organism: Lactuca saligna (assembly GCF_052625555.1). Classification (NCBI taxonomy): domain Eukaryota; kingdom Viridiplantae; phylum Streptophyta; class Magnoliopsida; order Asterales; family Asteraceae; genus Lactuca; species Lactuca saligna. The sequence goes on from NC_136421.1 coordinate 1,721,752, forward strand.
AGCCTTCAGCATGACTGGACAGCTGCCGAGCCTTCGACATGACTGGACCGCCTCATAGGGCCTACAACCTTTCCGAACTACTCACCAGGAATGTTGGCCTACAACACAAAGCAGGACCGCATCAACCCAACCCTCGACCAGACAAACATGTGCACATAAGTATCATACTCTAGCTCATATCATACAACAGATAAATCGATCTAACAGATCACTAATCATAGCAACATCGCAATAACCGGGGTACACACCTAACTGGTCACTAACATAGCATCATCTTATAACCAGGACAATCATGTGCACATAGACATCATATAACACTAGCATGTATATATAACAATTAAACCGATCTAACAGATCACAAAGCATAGCAAGCATCCTAACCAGGATACCGACCTAACCGGTCACTAACATAACATCATCCTTTATATCGGCATCCTGTTAAATTAATATGGTACTAGGATACCGACCTAAACTAGGTCACTATCATAATACCATATTAATTTAACAGGATGCCGATATAACATATCAATAAGCATATCAAACAAATACAAGTATACAATCCAAGAAAAGGGTCGGCCTTGGTGCCTTAGACCCTGTTGATATACTGAGGATAACTCACCTTGCAATGCCAGACTGAACCACGAAATCATGCTCCTGAATCCCTACCCAAACTCCAACACCTAAAATTATCAACGATCCAAACAAAAATATCCCCTTACCAACTATCCTCAAAAGTCAGAACGGTCAACCCTTGGTCAAATTCAAAGTCAACAGCCGATGTCAACAGTCCATGTTGACCTGACTCACCCAGTGCACTATACTGACTCATTGAGTTCTTTCAAAACTCATAGAGTCATGAAACCCTCGTAGACTTGCCAAGTTTCCAGACAACTCGTCGAGTTCAAACGTGTCCAAAAGTCAGGGAAACCCCAGAAGACTCACCGAGTCATCTCCCCGACTCCCCGAGTTGAATCACAACTCAAGACTCGTAACCCTAATGTGACTCAACGAGTTGGGCAACCCGACTCTTCGAGTTTCTTCGCCCTCATCCATAATCCAGAGATTCTGAGCTAACCAATTGATCAAAATTGTAGATCTAACCTTCTAGGGCATGTTTTTCACGTAAAGGTGCAAACTTTACGTGTATGCAAGGTGATTTGGCTCAATACAAGCTAGGGAGAAGGTTCATCAAAAGAAAGCACACAAACAAGCTAAAGGGCTGATACTTTATGATTTCATGGACCAAGACAAGTCTAGATCTGAAGTTGCAACCTCAGATCTAGAATCAAAACTCGAAATGGATTCTAAACATGCTAAGTGGCCCCAAATCTCATCCATGAATAGATCTAGATATCACAAGGTCAAGGCAACGAGTTATTACCTTCAAACTGATGCAACTAAGTAGAGAAATCAAATCCACTAGCTCCTCAATGATCTTCTTAAACTCCAAGCCTTCTTCTTGTAATTGCTTCAAAACACACTTTCCCTCCTTCACACATTCAAAATGGGGGGTTTGGATCGGATATGGCTGCTTTTGGATGTCAAGGGGTGATAAGGGGGCTGAGGTAAGGACTTAAGGTCCTTTAAATAGGGTGCAAACCCTAAAATTATGGTTTTCTCTTCCCAACACCAGATCGTCAAGTCCAACCGCCGATTCAGCGAGTTGGTTAGTCAACACGTGGCCCAAAACCCGCTCTAACTCGATGACTAGGCATACCTACTCCCCGAGTAGACTCCTTAATTTACACATAAGCCCCTAATATATACTCCTGAAGTTTGGGATGTGACAACTCTCCCCCCATTTGAATTATGCTTCATCCTCAAAGCCTACTGCAATACACGATTTTTTTAGGATGACACTCCTGCTTTGCAGCCTCCAACCACCCAGCCAACTCAGGTTACTTTAGACACTACCACCACATCTTTTCTACAACAACTCCTTCCTATGTAGGATCCCTACCTAATGCTCTAATCCAGACACTAGCCTCTTCTCCTTAATATTAGCACACATCAATCTAAGTATCACCCGATGGTACTACTACCTTCCTGGCATGAACACACTTTTGAGACTTGCGAAAGTTAGATACTACTATAATTTACTGGCCACTCTCATAGTACTAATCTCTTTTCCCTTTCCAAAAATGGTGATAACCCGAGTAACTTGCAATATTAGAAACTCATCCTATCCCCTTCCTGAATGTAGTCCCTTTCCGCGCTGACAAGATGATGCATCCTTCAGCTCTCAGAATATCATGAATAATCAATCCACTAATGAATATGAACACTCGTGCCTAGCTCAAACAGCCTCATGCTAGAATACCAGGCGAGCCTACGACGGCTCCAATCATACCTAGGAGGGAATACCCTCGTATCCCTCACATGTTTGGCCTAATCAACCCCTGGATTGGAATACCAAACAGATTAAATCCAATCCATCAAAGGTCCGATCATCCTCAAGATGGAATACCCTAGGTTGGAAAACCTCCATGACAATAACTCAGGTCTACTCATAACCGGAGATCCAAGGATCTATCCTTGCGTCTCATCCACCATCCTCAGATTCGTCATAGCTGAGTGCAACTCCCCCGAATCTTCAACAATACATCCAACACGAACGCACTCCTACAACAGACATAACCAACACAATCTCTATGCCCACAACCTATAACTGGAATACCCTTACGTGGTCCTCAACATAGGTTTGGATTGCCTCTGAGCCCACAACATGAGTCTAGTATGCCCTCCCCGACCCTCAGCTCATGACTGGAATGCTCCCGATGACTGATCGACACTACTTTTGTCACCTTAGTTGCCCAATACTCCAACCCTGCAGATATCTACTTCCCCCGCCACTCGAAGGGCCTAATAGACACTCCTCTCATCAACAAACAACATAACGATACAAAAAACTACTACCACACATGAATCCGAGTCATAAACTCACCTCAGCTCTTCGTGCTACCATATGATGTTTCTTAAGCGAAGTCGAAACCTCCATGGTCTCAACTTGTCTGCCCACAACTTGAACGTTAGACACCTCACTAATTACTAAACCAAAACACACACACAAACAATAGTCCCATGCGTCTTCGTGAAAAGAAATCGACTGGCTGGACCTGCTTGCACGCCCCACCACCAACTCCTGCCAACATAACGAACGTTACATGACCCATGTCAGCCTCACTTCCTACCTGGTCCTTAGTGACCCATCTTCTCCTTACTTTAGACACATTGTGGCTCTATCACGGGTGAAACCAACTCAAGACACATCACAATAACTCAAAAAATCATCAACATACCTACCACTACCAGTCAATCGGTACGGCACTCATATCTAACTCATATCACCACTTCTGGTTGGAATACTAATCATGTATAATCAATTAAACTATCGAGCTGAAATTCTCAGGGTTTGTTAGCCTACCTCCTCAAACCTACCGCTCCCTTTGAGCCTTCCTGCCTACGACTTACAGTCGGCCCGCACCGAGTACCTTGGCCTACTGCAAAGAGTAGGATTTCCTCAACCCTATCCAAGTGCCATAGACGATCATAAGAAAGATCTAACCCAGTTCCCAGAACCTGAATGATAGGATATTCTAATCCCAAACCTTCCCAAAACTATCGAATACCCATACGGATCCACTCTCAGTCCCTACTAGAGTATTACTCGATCCCAGAAGATGAAACCTCGGAGACACTCCGAACTGATGAGATCACCAAGACCCTTTTGAGCTCCGTCCGACCACTAATAACAACTTCCAATCAACCAAAAATACATCGGAGTCTTCAGCCTACTCCAGCAACATGTTCAATACTTGGGGGACAGAACTTCTAATTGATATAGCATAGCAGCCTACTCAATACACGAACATAGATCTATGAACATATATAGAGTCTTTAGCATGACTCGACTGCCCTACCAGGCCTTCAATCTGTCAGGACCATTCTTTGAGTCTTCGGTCTGATTGGTATGCTCCACTGGCCTTCAATCTATCCGGACCGCTCTAAATGGTTGAGCATCTTCCTAAACCTCCTCCTGATGCTTTCTCTCTCATGCATCCTGTTCTCACCCACTTGGGGCTTTGAACTCCGGATCTACTCTGTGGATTATATCCCCAGCCTAACCCTAGGCCTCATGCCGATCGTCCACCTTCTCAGAAATCCGTGGTCTGTTCCCTGACCCGTATGTCTACCATACACGCTAAATAACCCGCACTCCCGTGCTGAATACACTGCTGAGCCCTGGAAGCTAACAAAACCCTCAATATATCAATCCAAAAACCCTTAGAGTCGAGCACGCCCTTGACCGAATACTCAAACAGAACTCAATTCTTGACTAGAACTGCCACCTGGTTCCCCAACTTCTACTATTAAGCACCCAAAAGACGTGTTTCTTATGTTGGGGTGTTTTATAGAACCCCCAATCAACACAACTATCAAACCAAGCAACCACTAGGGCCTCCATTCTCCCTATCGGGTTGTGAAATGTATCCTCGTTTCATAACCTCTCCCACTTCCGCATCTCGGGATAACACTCCCCCACATAGATTCGATTAAGCCTGCATAATACATGAATACTGGAGGATTCTCAATCCTTATCACTTCCCAATGACCGATCCGATGACAACAAACTCTTTCCCACTAGTTCTCCAATACTAGCCCATCCCGAATTATCACACACTTCCAAGAACCAGATGAAAACTTGTTGAAACCCAGAGAAAACGTCAGCCACTAATGCTTGAGCAACCCCCCCCCCCCCCACTCATGTCCTGAAGGCCAAAAGATAAATGCTCCAACTAATACCTCATCAACGAACCGCTTTCCATTGGAACTTTCGTCCGTCAATCACAAACGGTTGCTAAGACCACCAAGTTCTGCCAATGCTGAATAACCATCATGTGAAACCCTGTCCGCAGACTTCCCACGTAATACCCATTTTTCCAAAGGTGTTCCAATTAAGTTCCCGCTCTCGGGCTCTAGAATCAGTCTCTTTAGGGTTTGCACCATGACTTACTTACCAGGTCAAAGGTCACAGCTGAACTGCAACAGCTAAAACAACCTCTTCCCTAAATCAGGCTACAACTACTCCCAAAACATAATCTATAACTCTAAAAGTGAAATAGATAGAACAATCAATCCTTAATGTCCGATGCAAGAGATCCGAGGCAAACCGGACTCCACACTTACTTATGCCACGTCCACCCACGTGCACTCACCGGCACCGAAGTAATGTTGCCAACCTCTGGAAACAATTGATCCCAAGCTAGAGACAACCAACCTCTAGGTTACAAGCCTGTTCACTCCTTCGAGCTCGAAAAACTAAGAGGGCACAATCCTTGCCCTATAAAACGACAATCCAATCCATCAACTAACCATTCCACTTCTAGCTTCAAATCCCTAGCTGAACATCACAATCGCTCCCTTCTGGTGACCCTACGTTGCACATTCCGGTCTCGAGCAAAACCACCTAGCCTTAAATCTAGATACCCACATGCTAGCCTCTCCCGCTCAACCTGTGGAAATATAATGAGTGTCGATCATCCTCCTGATCCCAGATAACGACAACCCTCTGCTCATCAGAATATGCACCAATAACAAGTCCCGGTACTGGAAAGCTCGACCAGCTCCTCCCCGTGCCGTCTTTATAGCTGATTAAGCTCGGAAATGGGATGCACAATGATCATTGAAATACTCATCCATGGTGGTCTTAATAGACTCGAAATCTCTAGAAACTTCCCCCGGAGAATCTTCATCATCTACTCCCAGATGATCTCACTAACACGATCTCCTGAAAATGCTGGCCAATCATGGGTGTCCGCTCGCGATCCTAACCTAGATCTGGTCTCAAAACGACTTGAATAATCCATACCATAACTGGGAACCGAATCCCCAACCCAACCCTAGGGATTGTGACTTCCTTGATACACGTATAGGTCCTATGCTTTCAGTAGTACGGACACATACTACCTTCCACACCTACCCATATTTGTCTCAAGTATAACCACAACACCCTACCATATACATATACATAGGGAGCGATAAATCCTCACTCCTAAAGGAATGCTATATACCTCATAACTGGCCTCCAGCCTCTCACTACCTACCCATCCATGAAACTTCCACCAAACCTTGCAGCACTAGTGTATGATAGCCATACATAACGCTGGAACTGATAGACTTTCGAATATCCCATCCTACCCTAAGCCCTAATAAAAAAGAACAGAACATAAGGCCAGATCAAACATTCTCAGACTATAAGATCTTAATTATATACAGTTGTGATGCATACAGAAGTAACTACAGTAATTATGTCAATCTCATATAAGGAAAACCCTAGACTAACAGGCATCATGTACTCAGGAAATTCTATCATGCAATTCCTGAAGATCCCTAGCCTAGTACTAGCATGTTGTTCTAACATATCACAATATCAAATAACCGCATGGTAGATTTGGGGTCTACTTACTAGCTCCGGCTGATCGTACACTTCGCATCCTCGTTTACTTATATTGAAAACCATTTAAAATCATTTTGAAAATCTTTCCTCGATTTGAGACTGGATTCACACGAGTGTTACTCCAATTCACTCAAACCAAGGCTCTGATACCAACTTGTAATACCCATAAAATTCCAGCCAATTTAAGACTTTTTAAATCATTTGAAACCATTGAATTATTACAATTTGTTTTCAAAATAGATTATACATCAGAGTTCGAAGAAATCATAATTTCCAGTCGAGGAAGTGTACGGTTACGCCTTCGCCTACCCACAGGTATCCGCTGAACCTAAAACAATAAACTGAAACTGTAAGCTCAAAAGCTTAGCAATTTACCCCCAAAATACCCTCCTCATATAACCATAATCAAAATAATACCATATCAACAAATATAGAAAAACATTCATAGTGAGCCTTCAGCCTGACTGGACTGCTCCCGTGCCTTTGGCTTGACTGGACCGCCTCGTAGGGCCTACAACCTTTCCAGACTGCTCACCGGGTATGTTGGACTACAGCACAAAGCAGCACTTCCCCAACCCAACCCTCGACCAGAGAAACATGTGCACATAAGTATCATACTCTAGCTCATATCATATCACAGACAAACCGATCTAACGGATCACTAATCATAGCAACATCCAAACATAGCATCATCCTATAACTAGGACAATCATGTGCACATAGATATCATATACCACTAGCATGTATATATATAACAATCAAAATGATCTAACGGATCACAAAGCATAGCAACAATCCTAATCAGGATACCGACCTAACCGATCACTAACATAGCATCATCCTTTATACCAGGATACCGACCTAAACCAGCTCACTAACATAATACCGTCCTAATTTACCAGGATGCCAATCTAACAGATTAATAAGGATATCAAACAAATACAAGTATACAATTCGAGAAAAGGGTCGACCTTGGTGCCTTAGACCCTGTTGATATAGTGAGGATAACTCACCTTGCAATGCCAGACTGAACCACGAAATCACGCTCCCGAATCCCTGCCCCAAACTCCAACACCTATAATCATCAACGATCCAAACAAAAATACCCGCTTACCAATTATGCTCAAAAGTCAAAACCTTCAACCCTTGGTCAAAGTCGAAGTCAACAGCCGATGTCAACAGTCCTTGTTGACCTGACTCGCCGAGTGCACTATACTGACTCATCGAGTTCTTTCAAAACTCACAGATTGATGAAACCCTCGCTAACTCGCCGAGTTTTCAGACAACTCGTCGAGCTCAAACGTGTCCAAAAGTCGGGGAAACCCCAGAAGACTCGCCGAGTCATCTCCTCCACTCGCCGAGTTCAATCGCAACTCAAGACTCGTAACCCTAATGTGACTCGCCAAGTCGGGTGGCCTGACTTGCCGAGTTTCTTCGCCCTCATCTATAATCTAGCGATTCGGAGCTAAGCAATTGATCCAAATTGTATATCTAACCTTTTAGGGCATGCTACTCACGTAAAGGTGCAAACTTTACGTGTATGCAAGGTGATTTGGCTCAATATAAGCTAGGAGAAGGTCATGACAAGAAATCTCACAAACAAGCTAAAGGGATGATACTTTATGATTTCGTGGACCAAGAAAAGTCTAGATCTGAAGTTTCAACCACAGATCTAGAATCAAAACTCAAAATGGATTCTAAACATGATAAGTGGCTCCAAATCTCATCCATGAATAAATATAGATATAACAAGGTCAAGGTAACGACTTGTTACCTTTAAAATGATGCCAATAAGTAGAGAAATCAAATCCACTAGCTCCTCTATGATCTTCTTAAACTCCAGGCCTTCTTCTTGAAATTGCTTCAAAACACAGTTTCCCTCCTTCACAAACTCAAAATGGGGGGTTTGGATCGGATATGGCTGCTTTTGGATGTCAAGGGGTGATAAGGGGGCTGAGGTAAGGACTTAAGGTCCTTTAAATAGGGTGCAAACCCTAAAATTATGGTTTTCTCTTCCCAACACCAGATCGTCGAGTCCAACCGCCGATTCAGCGAGTTGGTTAGTCAACACGTGGCCCAAAACCCTCTCTAACTCGATGACTAGGCATACCTACTCGCCGAGTATACTCCTTAATTTACACATAATCCCCTAACAGATACTCCTTAAGTTTCGGATGTGACAACTCTGCCCCATTTAAATTAGGCTTCGTCCTCAAAGCCTACTGCAATACACGATTTTTTTAGGATGACACTCCTACTTTGCAGCCTCCGACCACCCAGCCAACTCAGGTTACTTCAAACACTACCACCGCATCTTTTATACAACAACTCCTTCCTGTGTAGGATCCTTGCCTAACGCTCCAATCCGGACACTAGCCTCTTCTCCTTAATATTAGCACACATCAATCTAAGTATCACCCGATGGTACTACTACCTTCCTAGTAGGAACACACTGTCAGGACTTGCGAAAGTTAGATACTACTATAATTTACTGGCCTCTTCTCTCAATGTAGTTCAAGCTATCGTCAACCTGAATGTCCTCAAGAGGTATCATTGCTGAATCATCCACTAAGCACCTTCGCAACTGAGAAACTTGGAACGTGTTGTGAATCTTGTTGAGTTCTACTGGAAGCTCTAACCGATGCGCAACCGTACCCACCTGGCCCAAAACCCTAAATGGACCAATAAACCTAGAGCCCAGCTTGCCCCTCTTTCGAAACCTGACGAAACCCTTCCAGGGTGACACTTTCAAGAGGACCATATCGCCCACTTGAAACTCCATCTCCGAACGTCGCTTGTCGGTGTAATCTTTTGCCGAATCTGAGCAGTCTGACGCCGGCTCTGGACCTGCTGAATCCGCTCTGTGATCTTGAGTACTACTTCCGTACAACCCATGACCCTCTGACCGACCTCACCCCAACCGATTGGGGTTCTACACTTCCTCCCATAAAGAATCTCGAAGGGAGGTCGTTCTATACTGGAGTGATAGCTGTTGTTATATGAAAATTATGCTAACGGAAGGTACGTATCTCAACTGCCACTGAAATCTATCACACATGTCGTAAGCATGTCCTCGAGATTCTGGATCATCCTCTCGCTCTGCCCGTCCGTCTGAGGGTGGAAAGCGATGCTGAAATGGAGACGAGTACCCATGTCATCGTGGAACCGCTTCCAGAACCTGGAAATGAACCATACGTATCGATCAGACACCACTGTGACAGGACTCCATGATGTGCCACTGCTTCTCGCACATAAATCTTGGCCAACTTCTCGGTCGAGATGCTCTCCTGAATTGGTATAAAATGGACGCTCTTGGTTAACTGATCCATGATGACCCATATCGAATAAACCCCACGTGCGGTCTTGGGAAGCTTAGTAATAAAATCCTTAGTGATATCCTACCATTTCCACACAGGAATATCTATCGGCTGCAACTTGTCGTGGGGCCTATGGTGCTTTGCCTTGACCCTCCTGTAGGTCAGGAATCTCTCCACGTACAAAGCTACGTCCCGATTCATGCAGGGCCACCAGTAATCGGATCGAAGGTCTCTGTACATCTTTGTCACTCCCATATGGATGGATAACCGAGACTTGTGGGCCTCATCGATCAACATCTGCCATACTCTGCCCTAGTATGGTACCCAGACCCTCCCATGAAGGGTCAACAATCCTCGGCTATCGTAATCAAACGAAGCTAGTCGGCCCATTATCCTTTCGCACTGCTAATGCTCCTCCTTCAGGCCCTCCACCTGTGCCTCCCTAATCTGCTCTAACAGTGGAGTAATCAATGCCATACTCAGACAGATATATCGGATCAGAGCCACTACCACCTTGTGGCTCAAGGCATCGGCCACTACGTTGGCCTTGCCCGGGTGGTAAACAATCTCGCAGCCGAAATCCTTTACTACACCTAACCACCGACGCTGCCTCATGTTCATATTCGACTAATCCATGAGGTACCTTAAACTATTGTGGTCCATGTAGATAGTACATCGGACCCCGTAGAGGTAATGCCGCTAGATCTTGAGGGCGAACACTACTGCCCCAAGTTCTATATCATGTGTCGGCTAGTTAGCCTTGTGAGGCTTCAACTGTCTAGAGGCATAAGCTATCACATGTCCCTGCTGCATCAACATTGCTTCCATACCTGTGATCGAACGGTCATAGTAGACTACAAAGTCATCTAGTCCCTCTGGAAGAGTAAGAATCGGTGCCTCACATAGTTCCTTCCTGAGTGTCTCAAAGGTTGTCTACTGCTCAGGACCCCAGCGAAACACCACCGACTTCTAGGTCAGTCGGGTGAGTGGAGCTACTATCTTCGAAAAATTCTGGATAAATCTCCTATAATACCCTACCAAACCCAAGAAGCTCAGAATCTCAGATGGAGAACCGGGGGCCTCCCACTACATCATGGCCTTTATGTTGGTCGGATCAACCAATATACCCTTCTGGTTGATGAGGTGCTTTAAAAACTACACCCCGTGCAACCAGAACTCACACTTGGAGAACTTTGCAAAAAGCTCTCCCTCCTTAAGGTCTCTAGCATCTCCCTCAGGTGCTCCTTATGCTGCTCTTGAGTCTTAGAATACACCAAGATGTCATCAATGAATACTAGCATAGTCCGGTCCAACATCGGCCTGCACACACAGTTCATGAGATCCATGAACGCGGCTGGAGCGTTGGTGAGCCCAAACGACATCACCCCAAACTCATAAGACTATAGCGGGTCCTAAAAGCAGTCTTTTGCACATCATCATCTCTGACCCACACCTAATGATAACCGGACCATAGATCAATCTTGGAGAACCAAGATGCTCCCTGAAGCTGATCGAACAAATCATCTATCCTCGGGAGTGGGTAATGATTTTTCACCGTTACCTTGTTCAGCTCCTAGTAATCAATACACATGTGATGTGACCCATCCTTCTTCTTAACAAATAGGATTGGGGATCCCGATGACGAACTGCTCGGCCTAATAAAACCCTTGTCTAGCAGCTCCTACAGCCGCGTAGACAACTTCTGCATCTTTGGAGGAGCCAACCGATATGGTACCTTGGCTATCGGAGGTGCACCTGGGACCAATTCGATTCGGAACTCAACATGTCTCTCTAGAGGTATACTAGGCAAATCCTCCAGAAACACATTTGGATACTCTCGCACCACTGGTACATCATCAACTTTTTCCTTACCCTTACCCTAGGTATCCATGACATATGCAACATATCCCGTGCAACCCTACTAAAAGTAGTGCCTTGCTCTCGTCGCTGAGCAAAGAATCAGTTTGTGATGTGGCCTCTCGCTTTGAATCACTAACTCTCCCCCACTGGGAGTGCAAACCGTCACTAGCTGAAGCTCACAATCTATCACTGCCACGTTGAGGCTCAACCAATCCATACCTACTATAACCTTGTTTGCTCGCAGGGGAATCAGAACCAAATCCACTGAGAACATTTGATCAAATAACCGTAGCGTACATGCTCTATGAACCCTGGAGACCCTGACGGTCCTGTCATCCGCTATCTCCACTTTGAGTGTGCACTACAGCTCCCATGGAGCTCTAATAAATTGCTTGCTAAGTGCAAGCGACACAAATGATCAGGTAACCCCCAAATCAAACAATACCATAGCTGAAATGTCATTCACTAAGATAGATCCTATAAACAACACCAAATATGAGTAATAATTAGAAATAAATAAGAGGTGATGGAGAAGGTACATACCCGTAACCACATCAGGAGTTGCACGTGCCTCCTCTAATGTTAAATGGAAGGCTCTACTCTCCGCCACTGGTGTCTCAGCCCGGCCCTGACGACTGTCTGTAATAGTCAATGTAGTAGGGGTGGGAGCCATCACCTTCCCTACCATTGCCTAATTCGGACACTGGGACCTCTTATGGCCCCTCTGATTGCACTGAAAGTAAAACAAATCAGATAATGCGGTGCTAGTAGTAGTAGAAGCAACAATACAATCTCTGCTCACATTTCCTGTTTGGCCGCACTTGAAGCTGCGTGAACACCCTGCCCTGCACGTGCCCTCGTGTGACCCGCCACACTTTCCACATTGGCCTAGGCCCTAATGGCCCTTCTCTCTGGAGTATGTCTTGGGATTCTTGCCCGAGCCGTCCGCGCCAGGTACCCACTCTGTCTTCCTCTTCCTCTCCATCTCCAAATCAATCTCTCTCTCTCTCTCTCTCTCTGTCCCAAGCCCCTGCTATCATATGATCTAGTGTCTTGCAGCTGGATCGACTCACAAACTGTCGGATATCACTCCGTAGAATCTCATGATATCCGGCCTTTTTCATCTCTTCGTCCGTCACCTACTGCAGAACAAGAAGGGCCGTCTCCCTAAACTTGGCGGTAATCTCTGACACAATCTCTATCGTCTGCTGCAGGTCCTGAAACTCTCTAGCAATGTAACATCCGAAATTCCAGGTTTAATATTTTAATTATTTAGTTTGTGTCAAGAAGAGGGACTCGAAAAGTTTATGCCTAGACTCGTCAAGTAGGATTGTCATTGCTGACTGGATTTAATGAAGGGACTCAACGAGTCCACGCTGTGGATGGAAACCCTAAATCCTCGGGCCTATGCCATATTTAAAAGACCTTATGGCCCTGATTTGCGGTCACATTCACCCCTGAGAGAACGAGTGAACCTGAGAGCATTGTGAGTGATGAAAGAATCCATTTCCATCATTTCTAGTGTGATCTTGCAAGAAAGAAGGAAGGAGGGCAAGCTAGGTAAATTGAGGAGCTCAAATCTCCTACCATTTGATCAGAAGAGGTTGCTAGAGGTATAAATCTATTCACATTCTCGTGTGTTTGGTGATCTACTTGAATCTAGGGTTTTCTTATGCCTTCTTTAGCTTGAATTCGAAGCCTATGAGGTCCCAAGGTGGAATTCTTCTCAGATATGGACCATAAGGGATCCAGAGAGTCCTACCTATCATGCTTTATGTTATTCCTTTGGAGATATGAACCTAGGTTGCCATTTTAGAAGCTATTTCACCAAAAGAAGCCCTATGAGTGTTGCATAAGCAAAGAGGTTGGACCTTTACGTGAATACTATGTACTGGAAGGTCAGATCTATAGGTTAGAGAAGCAGATCTGACCTCAGAAGGTCTTTTGAGTGTTTTCATGGAGGGAACTTGCCGAGTCCACAAGGGGACTCGACGAGTCGAGTCGGGTTGCCCCGTGATTTGTGACCAGTGGTAACCCATTGAGTGAAAGGTTAACTCGACAAGTCAAGTGAGGATTTATGAGGATTGAGAGGACACACATGGACTCGCCGAGTCACACGAGTACACTCGACGAGTTTGGTAAAAGTTTGACAGTTGACTAGAGTTGACTTCAGTTGACTTTAGGATTTTGGTCAATGTTGGTTCAAGAGCGACCAGGGATGGGTAGAATGGTCTTCTACCCATTCTTTAGAAATGAGGACAAGAGAAAATATTGATTTGAAATGTTATTATGTATATAGGAGGAGGCTAGGTAGGATTATCGAGCACGAGAGGTTATCTAATGTCGTACGAGGTGTGTCTTCTCACTATACTTTACCTAGGGTGGTAATTATGTGTGACCGGAAGGTCTTATGTGCTATGATGAGTATGTGATACATGTTGTTATATGATATGTATGTGCTAAGTTATGTTATGAGTACTATGATATGGACTGGAAGGTTAACAGTGTATGGGTCAGAAGGTCAAGATGATACGGACCAGAACGTCTGAGAACTGTGATCTGAAGGTCAATGGGAGAGAAGTCCCCTGAGACACATTGACCGGAAGGTCTTGTAGAGTTTTATCCTTGAGTGGCGTCTGTGTTGTATGTGGTATTTTGGGGGACTCACTAAGCATTTATACTTACCGTTTTTGTGATATGTGTTTCCGGTACCAGCGAGGATCGCGAGAAGGCGCCAACATGATCTGTACATATTGATGGAGTTTTATTTATTATGAGATTTTGGGATATGTTTATTTGAGATGATATTTGACACTTGAGTTTTTGGAATGAATTATATGAATTATGTTTGTTTTAAAAATGAAAAATTGTTTTAAAAATTCATGTTGTTACAAATTGGTATCAGAGCCTTGGTTTGTGGGATTCGAATGCACCTTCGGGTGTATTTAAACTCAAACTGAGGGTTTGAGAATGTTTTCATAAACGAATCATTTTTTCTAAAAAGTAAAGGAACGTGAGGAAAGCGGAAAGAAGCAGTGTGTACGATCAGCCAGCGCCCGAACGGTGATTTCCCAAAATACCCTTACATTATGTTTTATGATATATGATATGATATGTTATGCATGCTAGAGTAGGCTTGGTATTCCTATTAGGAATAGAGTAGGTTGATTTGTGATGCCTTAGCCTAGGGGATTATTGCTGCTACGAGATGCTTCGAGAGTGAGTAGGTAGCAATGCGAAGCTTATGAGAAGTCTATCGAAGGGTAGCCTATGCTTAGCAAGATGTAGAGTACTTGTAATCTAGGATCCTAGGAGGAGGACTTGGAATGAATGCTGATGCGGTGTGGAAGGTAGCATAGGGCCCGTACTACTCGAGGCACCGGGTCGGTGAGCAGTCCAATTAAGAATCCTTTAGGTACCAAGGAACAAGTAGGGCAGAGTATCGAGTGCGAGCATACTTGAACGAGTCTCTGATGTCTTTTATGTTGTGTTTTAGAGACATCATGGTTGGGACACGCCACAACCAGGGGGAAGCGGTGTTAGCGACGAGGACATTTGTCTGATACATGACAAGGTGGCCACAACGATCCGGGAGGCCATTGCAGAGATGTTTGGGTCTATCAAGACCACGCTGATTGAGATGTTTGATGAGAGGTACACTGTTGTTATCAAGGCGGCTGCTGCTGCAGCCACAATAGCTATTGCTACCGCGAGGCCATAGGCAGGTGACTCATTGCTGTACTGAGAGTTCAGCAACACGAAGCCACCAAAGTTTGATGGGTCTCAGGATCTGATAGCCGCTATGAGGTGGATTTGAGACATTGAGGGATGGTTCTACACTTTTTCCTGTCCAGAGCATCTGAGAGTTCAGTTTGCTTTGAACCAGCTTCACTTGGGAGCGAAGGATTGGTGTAAATTTGTGACGGCTGATTTCACTTCTATAGAGATTATAGCGGTGACTTGGGAGAGGTTCACCACCATGTTTAGAGATGAGTATGTTCCCCCGGTGGAGAGGGAACGGCTGGCGCTGGAGTTTTTGTCCCTCAAGTAGGGGACGAAGTCCATGACTGTGATTACACGGATGTTTCACGAGAGGGTGTTGTTTTGCCCTGTACACGTGTCGTCTGAGCAGCCATGATTCGGTATTTAACCATTCTAAGGAGGGACATTCGGAAGTTCGTGGCAAACTCGAATTACCGGACATTTGCTGAGCTCCAGGAAAATGCCCGGAAGAGGGATATTGAGCTAGAGACTCAGGCCATGGAGGAGGCTGAGTCTCAGAGGAGGGACAAGCGATGGGTATAGGTACAACCGGCAGCCAAGCAGGCTAAGCCTACTGATAGGAGATTTGGAGGCCAGAAGGTCTGTATTTACAGGAAGTGTGGCAAGGGACATGATGGAGTGTGTTGAGCGGGTGCTTGCTACAAATTTGGCAAGGAGGAGCATATAGCCAAGGACTTCCCCAAGGGATTTATGTTTTGCTTTCATTGCAACCAGACGGGTCCCTAGAAGGTCGAGTGCCCACAACTATTACAGGGATCAACATAGGGATCTGCCCCTGCTACTGCACGAGCTACTGAGGGTCGCGCAGTGAAGGCCGAGGCACCGAAGGCTCATGGGAGAGCCTTTTAGTTGACAGCGGAGGAGGTCCGTGCAGCGCCCGATGTCGTGGCTGGTATGTATTCTTTCATTTATTTATGTTGAGTTGAGATATTGTGCTTATATTATGATATGTGTAGGTACTTTTATTGTGAGTTCTGTACCTGCTTTGGTGTTATTTGACTCGGGTGCGAATCGATCATTTGTGTCATTAGCGTTTACTCAGCACATCAATATTCAATGAGAGGCGTTGAGCTGACCTCTATGAGTTTCCATAACTGACGAGCGAGTGGTGTATGCTATTGATGTGATTCAAGGATGTGTACTCGAGATCATTGGTGTTGAGTTCCCGATAGATCTGGTCCCGATTGCAATGGGGTACGTTTGCGTTATTGTGGGCATGGATTGGTTAAGGCGATTTTGGACGGTTATAGACTATGACCGGCAGATAGTGACGATACGAGACCCTAGTGGGGGAGTGCTGACTATATATGGTGAGGGTACCCGATGTGGGTTAGCATTTTGTTCGGCTGCCAGAGCGAGACAGAGTTTACAGCTGGGCTACTGCGGGTTTGTAGCTTATGTGATGGATACACGAGTGGCCACAGAGAGGCTGAGTTTAGTTGATGATTTTTCGATAATACGTGAGTTCCCAGATTATTTTCCCAAGGAGTTGTCGGTTGTTCCTCCAGAGAGGCAGGTGGAGTTTCGCATCAATTTAGTTCCAGGAGCAGCGCCTTGTCGCCTTGCGCCGCCAGAGATGCAGGAGTTATCCTCGCAACTCTAAGAGCTGCTGGGGAGGAGGTTTATTTGACCGAGTAGCTTGCCGTGGGGAGCCCTGATCGTTTTTGTCAAGAAAAAGGATGGCTCACACCGGATGTGCATTGATTACCCGGAGTTGAATAAGTTGATGATAAAGAACCGTTATCCGTTACCAAGGATCGACGATCTATTCAATCAGTTGCAGGGTGCATCTTGGTTCTCCAAGATTGAGTTGAGGTCCGAATATCATTAGATGAGCGTGCAGGTTGAGGACATCCCGAAGACGACGTTCAGGACTTGTTATGGGCATTACAAGTTCGTGGTGATGCCTTTTGGGCTCACCAATGCACCGACAACATTCATGGATCTCATGAACTGGGTGTGTACACTGATGTTGGATCGTTCTTTGATTGTGTTCATTGATGATATCCTAGTATACTCAAGATCTCGAGAGCAGCATGAGGAGCATTCGGGGGAGATCCTCGAGGTTTTGAGATCGGAGAGGCTTTACGCCAAATTCTCCAAGTGTGATTTCTAGTTATGAGAGGTCCAGTTCTTGGGGCATCTTGTTAAACAAAATAGGATATTGGTCGATCCGGCCAAGGTTGAGGCATTGATGAGTTGGGAGGTGCCGAAATCCCCAACCAAGATTAGGAGTTTTCTAGGGTTGGCCGGCTAATCTTGGAGATTTATCAAGGATTTCTCCAAGATTTCCGTGCCACTCACCAGGTTGACCCGGAAGGGCGTTGCTTTTATGTGGGGTCCAGAGCAGCAGAACTCATTTGAGACTCTTCACCAGAGACTGTGTGAAGCCCTGGTTTAGTCCTTCCAGAGGGAATGGAGGATTTTACGGTATATTGTGACGCATCGATATTGGGGTTGGGTTTGGTGCTTATACAGAGAAGGCACATGGTAGCGTACACATCGAGGCAGCTGAAGCTTCACGAGGTAAGGTATCCCACCCACGATTTGGAGTTGGAGGCTGTGATATTCAGCCTCAAGATATGGCGTCATTATTTGTATGGGGTTCGGTGTATTATATACACGGACCACAAGAGTTTGAAGTACTTGATGGATCAGCCCAACCTGACCATGCGCTAGAGGAGATGGTTAGATGTGGTAAAGGATTATGACTATGAGATCCTATACCACCCAGGCAAGGCTAACGTTGTTGCCGATGCCCTGAGCCGCAGAGCAGAGAGTGCCCCGATATGAGATATTTGTATGAGAATGACGGTGATGACTCCAGTGTTGGATACCACCCGAGTGGCCCAAGCAGAGGCTGTGAGATCGGAGAACCGCAAGAGAAAGCGGGTGATTGGGCACGTATCTAAGTTTGTTACCGATAGCCTAGGGCTTATAACCTTTTAGGGTCGGATTTGGGTGCTGTTTACAGGCGGGTCACATACCATCCTGATGGAGGAGGCACACAGATCGAGGTTCTCGATCCATCCCAGGGCCACTATGATGTTTTTGGGTCTAAAAAGGGATTATCGGTGGCCCTGTATGAAGAGGGATGTTGCATGGTTTCTTGATAGGTGCCTAACCTGTCGTAGGTTTAAGGCCGAGCATCAGCGTCCGCACGGCTAATTCCAGCCACTGAGGTTCCCCAGTGGAAGTGGGAACAGATTTCTATGGATTTCATCACCAAACTGCCGAGGACCACATGGGGTATCGATGCAATTTGGGTGGTCGTTGACCGGATGATAAAGAGCGCTCATTTCCTTGCTATTAGTGAGAGCTCTTCCATAAAGAGACTGGCAGAGATGTTTGTGAAAGAGGTGGTATTGCAGCATGGAGTACCGATCTCGATTTTATCAGATCGAGATGTACGTTTCACTTCCAGATTCTTAAAGAAATTCCATGAGGAGTTGGGTATGAGGTTGCATTTCAGCACCTCATACCACCTATAGACGGATGGACAGAGTGAGCAGATAATTTAGATGCTCGAGGACATGCTTCGAGCATGTGTGTTGGACTTCGGAGGAAGTTGGGACACATACTTACCATTAGCTGAGTTTTCCTATAACAACAGCCACCATTCGAGTATTGGTATGCCTCCCTTCGAGATGTTGTATGGGAGGAGGTGTCGGACTCCTATCTCTTGGGGAAAGGTAGGGAAGCGAGTGATGGGTAGCACTTAGACAGTGCTTCAGATGACTGAGCAAATATAGTAGGCCAGACAACGGTTGCTACCAGCTCAGAGTCACCAGAAAAGTTATGCGGATAGGCAAAGATCCGAGATCGAGTTTCAGGTTGGTGACTTCGTACTACTGAAGGTATCTCCTTGGAAAGGAGTGATTCGATTCAGGAAAGGGGCAAGTTGGGGCCCCGGTAAATTGGTCCTTTCAGAGTTGAGCCAGATACATGATACCTTCCAGGTGTCTCACTTGAGGAAGTGTATAGTCGAATAGTCGGTGATAGTGCCACTAGAGGATATTAAGGTGGATGCGAGCCTGAATTATGTTGACAGACCAATCGCGATCCTGGATAAGAGGATCAAGGTGCTGAGGAATAAGGAGGTGCCCCTAGTTCAGGTCCAGTGACAACATCGGAGAGGGTCCGAGCTGACTTGGGAACCGGAGTTGGAGATGCGGGAGCAGCATCCGGAGCTATTTGCGGAGCGAGACTTCGAGAATGAAGTCTGATTCTAGTGGGGGAGAATTTTAACATTCGAAATTCCAGGTATCATATTTTAATTATTTAGTTTGTGTCAAGAAGACGGACTCGATGAGTTGATGCCTAGACTCGTCGAGTAGGATCGTGATTGCTGACTGGATTTAATGAAGGGACTCGACGAGTAAACAAGTTGACTCAACGAGTCCGTGTTTTGGATGGAAACACTGAATCCTCGGGCTTGTGACCTATTTAAAGGACCTTATGGCCCTAATTTGCGTCCACCTTCACCTATGAGATCACCAGTGAACCTGAGAGCATTGTAAGAACGAAAAGAAGGCATTTACATCATTTCTAGTGTGATCTTGCAAGAAAAGAGGAATGAGGGAAAGCTAGATAGATTGAGGAGCTCAGGTCTGCTACCATTTGATCAGAAGAGGCTGCTAGAGGTATAAATCTATGCTCATTCTCGTGTGTATGGTGATCTACTTGAATCTTGGGTTTTCTTATGCCATCTTTAGATTTAATTCGAAGCCTATGAGGTCCCAAGGTGGAATTCTTCTCAGATCTGGACGTGAAGTGGTCCAGAGAGTCCTACCTATCCTGCTTTATGCTATTCCTTTGGAGATATGAACCTAGGTTACCATTTTAGAATCAATTTCACCAGAAGAAGCCCTATGAGTGTTGCATGAGCATAAAGGTTGAACCTTTATGTATTTATTGTGTATTGGAAGGTCAGATCTATAGGTTAGAGAAGTAGATTTGGCCTTAGAAGGTCTTTTGAGTGTTGTCATGGAGGGAACTCGCCGAGTCCATAAGGGGACTCGACAAGTCGAGTCGGATTGCCTCGCGATTCATGACCAGTGGTAACCCGTTGAGTGAAAGGTTAACTCGATGAGTCGAGTGATGATTTATGAGGATTAAGAGGACACACATGAACTCATCGAGTCACACGAGTGCACTTGACGAGTTTGGTCAAGGTTTGATAGTTGACTAGAGTGGACTTCAGTTGACTTTAGGATTTTGGTCAATGTTGGTTCACGAGAGGTCAAGGATGGGTAGAATGGTCTTCTACCCATTCTTTAGAAATGAGGATAAGAGAAAGTATTGATTAGAAATGTCATTATGTTGATAGGAGGAGGTAGGTAGGATTATCGAGCACGAGAGGTTATCCGACATCGTACGAGGTCAGTCTTCTCACTATACTTTACCTAGGGTAGTAATTATGTGTGACCGGAAGGTCTTATGTGCTATGATGAGTATGTGATGCATGTTGTTATATGATATGTATGTTCTATGTTATGTTATGAGTACTATGATATGGACCAGAAGGTGAACAGTGTATGGGTCGGAAGGTCAAGATGATACAGACCGGAACATCAGAGAAGTGGGATCTGAAGGTTTATGGGATGGAAGTCCCCTGAGACACATTGACCGGAAGGTCTTGTAGACTTGTAGCCTTGAGTGGCGTATGTGTTGTATGTGGTATTTTAGGGGACTCACTAAGCATTTATGCTTACCGTTTATGTGATATGTGTTTCAAGTACCAACGAGGATCGCAGGAAGGCGCCGACATGATCTGTACACATTGATGGTGTTTTATTTATTTTGAGATTCTAGGATATGTTTATTTGAGATGACATTTGATACTTGAGTTTTTGGAATGAATTATGTGAATTATGTTTGTTTTAAAAATGAAAAATAGTTTTAAAAATTCACGTTGTTACAAGAAAGCTGCTGCACCTCAATGACAGGTGCAAAGTCAACCCTAAGTCTGGTCGTGAAATCACCCTAGGTCATCACCTCCAAAACTGTGTCATCGCCAATGGCTCTCCCAACCTCCTCCCACCAGTATTGTCCCTGAGTTTTAAAAGACAAGATGCCAATCTGACCTTGTCACCCTCGGGACATCTGCTGGTGCGTAACGCATTGGCAACATCCACCAACCACCTGGTACTAGCAAAGGGGACTCGGGTCCAATGATATTCGCGAGATCCATAGGCTCTGAACTCCCTTAAGGTGAGCGCACGCGACCCCATCATGGATGCCACCTCATCACGGAACATGCTCAACCTCGTATCCATAAACTCTAATATACCTTCCTTGATCGAACCGAACATTACAGGAGTCTACTCGAGAATAGTCCGTGTGATCTCTAAGGAGAGGAACTCCCTAGTCTACTCATCTACCTGCTCGGCCCCTGAGCCTGAACCTGATCCCTCACCAGAATTGCCAACTGCTAGTCTAGGGTGTAAAACCACCATTCTGAAAACGCATAATGACAAATGTTAGAATACAATTATGACTCGAGGGATCGTATCTACTACGAGTTCCCTGGTCTTGTCTCAGCCTTCCTTGATTCGAGTATGGATCCTCTTGTTTTAGTAGTACGGGCCCATACTACCTTCCACATCTATCCGTACTTTCCTCAAGAACTTCCTTGACTACACTAAGTCCTTTCTAATACTACTGTTGATCTCACTTTGAACTCTTCCTAGGCTTGCCCAAGGGAAATCCCAACCCACTCTTTGATATCAGCTGCATAAGATGTCTCTGCTACCTTCCCCTAACTAGTGCATGAATATTATTACATATCACTAAGACTAGATAATTCTTCGAATGAGAGTTCCTACCCTACAATGGTTGGACTCAAACAAGAGCTGCGCAGTAGTGCTAGACCTAACCTTTTGAAATTATCTAATCCTTGCGATATGTAACGTTACATATTCATTTACTAGTTAGTAACAGATAACTAAGACTCCTAAAAGCACAAAGCAAGCAACATTCGAGCATTGAGTACACATATGGAGAAGAGGCTTAGGGCATTCAGAGCCGAGATTACTGCAAGCCAGGTTGGGGCCCAAACTCCCTCATTCCGGTAGTTCAGGGCGTGCAGGGCACCAGAGTTTTCGGGGTCAGGGACCCCATAGTTATCCGATGCTGGGTGGCAAATATCGAGAACACCTAGCGCACGAGTTCTTGTCCAGATACAGAAAACGTAGGATTTGCTTCTTGCATGCTGAGAGACAGGGCCCGAGATTGGTGGGGAAAGGTTACTAGCCAAGTGGGAGCAGCCAATGTGGCTGAGATGATATCGGCCGAGTTTTTCCAACGATTTGACATGGAGTTAGAACCATCCATTGAGGTGCAAAGGATGGTAAGGGAGTTCCAGGAACTGTAGCTAACCACCGAGATTGTGGCGGAGATCACCTCCAAGTTTCGTAATCGAGCATTGTTGATTCTACAGTATGATATCGATGAGGATATTTGGAGGACGAGATATCATTCCATGCTGAGTGATGATATCTGGGAGTTTGTGAACTTTACAGGGTGCAAAAACATGAATGAGATGGTGGAGAAGGCCCGGGAACATGAGATGGAGTTAGACTTCCGCACCAAACAGAAGTCGGATCAGGCGCAGGCAGCGGTGGGTCAGGCTAAGAAGCGTAAGATCTCAAACACTTCCAGCAAGGGCCAACAGGGCCAGGGCCAGTGTGCCAGGTGTAGTAAATCACACAGTAGGCTTTGTCGGATAGCAAGATCTGGATGTTAGTCTTGTGGTCAGTAGGGCCATTTGAATAGGGATTGCCCCAAGAAGGGCTTGATATGTTTCTACTACAACCAGACTAGCCATAAAAAGGCCAACTATCCGAGGTTGCAGGGATGGGGAGGATCATTGGCGGTGCCTGCACCCTCCACACTAAGGATCACCGATGACCACCTTGCTAAGGCGGATTCCCCAACAGTGAAGAGTCGTGCATTTCAGCTGACTACCAAGGAGGTTCGGGCAGCACCATACGTTATGGCTGGTACGTGCCTATTATTCTCTACTCTTTATTATGTGTATGACTTATGTGTAGATTATGCTTGTATAAGGACCTTTTTGGTCAATGGTATGTTGGCGAATGTTTTCTTGTATTCGGGTGCTACCCGATCGTTCGTGTCTCCTGCACTTAGCAAGAAGTTCCGGGACGCGCCGGGAACTTTGGATTCCCCACTCGAGGTGGAGATTGCAGATGACCACACCATGAGTGTTGCAAGCGTGTATCAGGACTGTGTCCTGAATGTTCTTGGCGAGAGCTTTCACGTTTATCTAGTCCCGATACCATTGCGAGGGTTGAAGGTGATTGTCGGGATGCATTGGTTAGCGGCCAACCGAGCTATGATTAATTGCGAGTGCTAGTTGGTGAGGGTTCAAACCCCATGTGGGGGAGAACTGGTTATAGGTAGTGAGAGGGCCTCACAGGGGCCAACTTTCTATTCGCCTGCGAGGGCTAGGCGATTTCTGCAGTAGGGATGTACGGGATTCCTGGCTTATATCTCAAATACGAGGGTTAAGACCATGGCGGATGTGGGAAGTGTGCCAGTAGTATATGAATTTCCGGATGTCATTCCAGAAGAGATACCAAAAGTGCCTCCGGAGAGGCAGGTGGAGTTTTGCATTGATTAGGTGCCGAGTTCCACCCCGATAGTGAAGGCACCATACCGGTTAGCACCAACCGAGATGTAGGAGTTATCTATACAACTTCAGGAGCTGCTAGACCGAGGGTTCATCCGTCCGAGAAATTCCCCGTGGGGAGCCCCGATCCTGTTTGTGAAAAAGAAGGATAGATCACACAGGATGTGCATTGATTACAGAGAGTTGAAAAATCTAACGGTGAAAAACCGTTATCCGTTGCTGAGGATTGATGATTTGTTCGATCAGCTTTAGGGTGTGTCTTGGTTTTCCAAGATTGAACTTCGGTCGGGGTACCATCAGATGAGGATTCAGGATAAGGATATACCGAATACAACTTTTAGGACTCGTTATGGGTATTATGAGTTTGTAGTTATGCCGTTTTAGGCTCACCAATGCCTTATCAACGTTCATGGATCTCAAGAATAAGGTATGTAGACCGATGTTGAATCGGTCAGTGATCGCTTTTATTGATGATATCCCGGTCTATTCTAAGACAAGGGAGCAGCATGAGCAGCATCTAAGAGAGGTATTAGAGACCCTGACGGCAGAGAGGTTGTATGCCAAGTTCTCCAACTGTGATTTATGGCTCCAAGAGGTACATTTTTTGGGGCACATCATCAACCAAGAGGGCATTTTGGTTGTTCCAGCCAAGGTTGAGGCAGTGATGTGGTGGGTAGTACCAAAGAATGCGTCTGATATCCGTAGCTTCCTTAGTTTAAAGGGCCATTACCGGAGATTTATACAGGGTTTCTCCAAGATTAATGTACCCTTGAACCACTTCACCAAGAAGAATGTGACATTCCGGTGGGGCACAGATCAACAGTTAGCATTTGAGACCTTGAGACGGAGGTTATGCGAGGCTCCAATTCTAGTTCTACCCGAGGGGTTATACGACTTGGTGGTGTACTGTGACACATCGATTTTAGGGTTAGGCAAGATGCTGATGCAGAGGAGGCACGTAATATCTTACGCCTCGAGGAAGTTGAAGCCACAAGAGGCAAATTACCCCACTCACGACCTGGAACTGGGGGAAGTGGTGTTTACTCTCAAGATTTGGAGACACTACTTGTATGGAGTGCGGTGCCCCATCTATAATGATCACAAGAGTTTGAAGTATTTGATGGATCAACAGAAACTCAACATGCGACAAAGGAGGTGGTTGGATGTGCTAAGGGATTATGATTGTGAGATCCTATATCATCCAGGGAAGGCAACATAGTAGCCGATGCTTTGAGCCGCAAGACGGTGGGGTCCCCGATTGGGAATGTTTATATGAGGATGACGGTGATCTCTTGATTGTTGGATATGATCAAGGAGGCCCAGGTCGAGAGAGTGAAGAAAGAGAATCAGAAGATAGAGCGGATTCGGGGATAGTATCAATAACGCCCATACATCCGGGCTAGTCAATTTAGAGACAATGAGAATCAAAAATAATTTACTGATGGAAGATTAATTAGAAGGAGTAATATTAACCAGGTTATATAATATGTCATAAGGGTTTTGTACGAAATCTGAGTCATAATGAAGAAGTTATGGTCCGTCGAAGTTTCACGACGGAACCGACACGACACTGCGCACCGTAAATAGTGAATTTATGATAGAGAGATTTTTAGCCTTAGTGATCCAAATGAAAGTCGTATTCTTCGTTAAATTGTGAGTGTGCATAAAAAGAATGCCTAAATCTGACTTCTTATGACGAACTTATGATTTTTCGAAGTTGCAATTTAGCGGTATGCAGCCTGGAGCTCAAATATTAGATCGAGCCATTTTTAGACAACACAACCTAAACGAGAATGGAAGATCTCGTTAATAGTAGTGTAATGGTAAAAAGACAAACGAAAAAAGACGTCAGATGACGAAGTTATGATTTTTTAATAGAGTTTTAAAAATATAACTTTAAAAATAAAGTCAATATTAGCCAACAAAGTCTAAACAACAGTCGTAGAGTACGGTCCCGCCTACGCGTGGATATAAAGAACGCAGAAAATGCAGCTTGTATGCAAAATTTATAATTTTTAGAAGTCGGGAAAGGAAAATGTGAATGTTGTCTGAGATGCGCCCCACACAAGAAGGATGAACGCCCCGCGTTCGCGGGGACTTGGCTTCGGATGGACCACGTAGCCCCAACGCACACCAGACACATGTTTCATAGGAGCACTCAGCCAAGATCACCTTGCATCCGAGGAATGCCCCACATAGATCCGAGGAGCTCAGTGCGTAGCCAGCAGCCTCATGGCTATATAAGGGCTGCAAGGGCCAACCATCTTTCTCACCAATTCACTAACTATTTTTGTCTCTAGATTTTATCTCTTGCCCAAAATCCCCCCTAAATCCTAAGGTACCCCCTAGCACCTGAAGGAATCCCCGAGGCTCTGAGAAAAAGGGTTTTTTGGCTCGGAAACGCTGCTCCAACAAAGCCTGGTTTTTAATAAAAACTCGCTGTAAGTGAGATACGCCTACCATACTTTAAATATAGCTTATATATAAATATAATATCGTTATTATGAACCTATAATCAAGATTTTATCAGTGATTCAAATTAGTTATATTGATTGATCTACTTATGGGGATGATTTCTAGGCTATGATTGAGTGACGTGTTTAAAGTGGGATTTCCAAACAGTATATTTTGTATACCAAATGGACCCTACCTCCGATATGATCCTACCTGGTTGTTCCTTACTTGATAGATCATGAAGTAGACTTTGAGTAAATGATGAATCTAGACTAATAATTAGTCACAATGAATATTAGACTAAAATCTAGTGGTAACGATACAAGGTTTCGTCGAAGGAAATCATATTGTTAAGAAGCGAAGTGCTGCTCAAATTTCGAGTCGTCACTTTAACAAGTGAGTGCATAGTTACTTTCATCTTACACATAGATATGAAGTATTTTATATAAATTACGTGCTATGTGTGCATATTATTTGAATACTTGCTTTCTATGTTGGATGAAGAATTTTATTCATGTTTTAAATGTTTTAAACTATTTATGTATTTTATATCTATGAATATGTTGGGTAAAACATGGGTAGATGAACGATGAGAGATGAAAGATGGTATGAGTAATCATTGACAACTATGACTTAGTGCCTAATAAAAACATTGACAGCTATGGACTTAGTGCCCAGTAGATAATCACTGGTAGCTATGGACTTAGTACCTGTTAGAGAAACGATGGTAGTTATGGACTTAATACCTATTAGATAAACGTTGGTAGCTATGGACGTAGTGCCCGATAAATGAAGATTAGCAACTATGGATTTACTGCTTTACGAATGAGCATTGGCTGCTATGTACTTAGTGCCTATCATATGAACCCTAGAAGCGATGGACTTCAGAATGAACGAATGCAGGATAGATGATTCTTAGGATAAACCCTTAAGAATAACGAAGATAATGGGGATGGGTTATTGGGTTAACTGTTTGATGATTAAACATAATAATTATATTATTGTTGGTTGAAAACCCTATGTACTCACCAAGTTTCCCAACCTGAACCACTTAGTTTATTTCTATCACAGGTGTTGATATGAAGTTACATTACACTGAGAGATTAAGGAAACATAAACCACTAGTGATAATGAATGTAAGTTCTGTTTATGCTTATATTTCTGTATTGACGATAACATCCCAATGTTTTAAAATGAATAAAATACATTTCTTTGGGAACAAATTATGCAACTCTTTTCATTAAAAGGTTGCTCTGATTTTCAAAATAAAGCGTAAACAAATCGTTCTTTTCTAGCCGTGAAAATGGGGACTTCATATTATTCGTTGTTTGTTAAGGATAGTTGTGGCCTTTTGACACAGTGTAGCCGAGTGTGGGTACCGGTGACTGGTGGAGGGAGACAGACGATATTAGAGGAGGAACACAAGTCCAAGTTCTTTATATATCCAGGGGCTACGGAAATGTATAAAGACTTGAGACTGGGTTATTGGTGGCACTGCATGAAGCGGGAGATCGCATGGTTTGTGGAGAGGTGCCTGACCTACAGAAAGGTCAAGTCCGAGCATCAGCAGCCTCATGGCAAGGTTCAGCTGCTACCCATTCCCATGTGGAAATGGGAAGAGATCACCATGGACTTGATCACGAAGTTACCGAGGACGGAGAGGGGCGTGGATGTCGTATGGATGATCGTGGACATACTGACGAAGAGTGCCCACTTCATTCCAATTTCTGAGAGTATATCTAGAGAGAAGTTGGAGGATATTTATGTGCGAGAGGTGGTGGCTAGACACGGGGTGCTAGTGTCGGTAGTATCTGACAGGGATGTTCGATTTACATCTAGGATTTGGAAGAATTTCCACAATGAACTGGGCACTCAACTATATTTTAGCACGGCGTCCCACTCCCAGACTGATGACCAGAGCGAGAGGACGATCCAGACACTGGAGGACATGTTGCGAGCATGTGTGTTGGATTTTGTAGGGAGCTGGGATACATACCTCCCATTGGCGGAGTTCTCGTACAATAAAAGTTATCATGCTAGTATCAACCGAGCTCCATTCAAGATGTTATATAGTCAGAGGTGCAGGGCACCGGTTTGTTGGGACGAGGTTGGGCACCAGGTCATGCGGAGCACTGAGGTAGTGCTCAAGATGACCGAGCTAATTCAGCATGTGCGCAATCGGATGCGGGTTGCATAGATCCGTCGGAAAAGCTATGCTGACCAGCGGCCATCAGAACTGGAGTTCCAGGTGGGGGATTTTGTGTTACTAAAAGTGCCGCCCTATAAGTGGATTATCAGGTTTCGGAAGAGGGGTAAGCTAGGGCTTTGATACATAGGCCCGTTCAGGATTACGGTCGGTTAGGCAAGGTGGCATACTGCCTGGATCTGCCAAATGAGTTTAGCCAGATTCACAACATCTTCCATGTGTCATAGCTTCGGAAGTGTGTCACTGACAAGTCCGAAGTCGTTTTTTAGACGACATTCAGGTAGATGACAGCTTGAATTACGTGGAGAGGCTCGTTTCGATTTTGGATAGGATGACCAAGGGTCTTCGGAGCACGGAAGTGAAGCTTGTAAAGGTGCAATTGAATCATCGAAGAGGCTCCGAATGGACATGGGAGCCGGAGGAGGAGATGCAGGAGCATTATCCCGATCTATTCATAGCTATGGACTTCGAGGACGAAGTCTAGTTCAAGTGGGGGAGAGTTGTAACACTCTGAATCAGGTATTACCTTGAAACCCTTGAAGAACATTAAATATAGCTTAATGAGTCCCTTAAGTACGCCGGGCGTACTCATGGGTACGCTTAGCATACTTCGCAAGGATGATCGCGGAGGGGCAACACGTACATTCGGCGTACCAGGAGTACGCTGGGCGTACGTGACGAATGTCTATATCCTAATTTTCCAAAATTGAGGCCTATTTAAACATCCTTAAGCCTCTTGGACCAAACCCTAGACAGCCTCCATAGCCTTATTTCGTCCTTCTACTCTAGAGAGAGTTTGTGAGATTTTTTTTGAGCTTAGAGAGGGTATTTGTGGCCATATTTAGTGCCATTCAAGAAGAAGGAGTTGCTAAGCAAGCTTGGAGTGGCCTTGGACTAAAAGAATCTGTATATAGTTTACCTTGAGGAGCTTCTGGAGGTATAAAGGTTAGATCTTACCCTCTTATTCTTAAGATCTAGTTAGGTTTTTCTTTATGATCCTTTTGTTGGTTTTAGACTTCTCTTGAGAGTTTGAGCAACTCCAGAGTTTAGTGAGGACATATCTAAAACCCTTTGGTCCATTCATAGCATAAAAATGAAGTCTTGATGTGTGTTTTCACCTCATCCATAAATTAAGACCCTTGGAAGGGTCTTAATGGATTGTTGGGAGCATATGAGACATGCAATGGCATAAAGTTGCCAACTTTATGCCCTAGAACATCCTAACCAACTTAGATCTGAATTTTGAACATGATAAAAACCGAGTATTAAGCACTTAATGGATGAAAGTGCTTAATCTATTAGTACGATGGGTGTAACTTAGCATACACAGTGCGTACGACCCGAGGACTTAGAACGCTGCGTGTACCAGGGTGGTACGCTAAGCGAACGCACAACAGATGGACTTGGATTCGTTTTGGGCCTTTGAACTATTGGGTGTCAATTAGATATTGGGCATGGGCGTGTTTTGGGTTTGGTGGGCTAGTTTATCTGTTTTGGACCATGGATGTTATGATTGGGCTTTATTGGGCCATGAGGCCCAATAATGATTTTTGACATGCACTTTGGGCCCATTAATAAAAGGAAGACTATTTTGGCCTATATGAAAGGACTTGAGGGGTGGGTTTTCCATTTGTTTATATGAAGTCCTAACCTTGGGTAATGTTATCGTTGTTCGGCACGGGAGGTTACAGACTGTTAGGAGAGCAACTTTCAGATTTTGCAGACAGAGGTGAGCCTTCCCACCATACCAATGGGTCTAAGGAGCCAAGGCTAACCCATTTTATGTTATTCCATGGAAGACCCCGGGGGGAGCCCATGGTAGTTGGATATAAGACCATGTGGGGGAGCCCATGGCATTCCTAGGTAAAGACCATGTGAGGTAGCCCATGAAATTCCTAGGTAAAGACCATGTGAGGTAGCCCATGGCATTCGTATTCATATTCGCATTCGTATTCGCATTCGTATTCGTATTCATATTCGTATTCGTATTCGCATTCATATTCCTAGTCCTATTCCTTATCCTATTCGTATTCGTATTCGTATTCGCATTCGTATTCGCATTCGTATTCGCATTCGTATTCGTATTCCTAGTCCTATTCCTAATCCTATTCGTATTCGTATTCGTATTCGCATTCGTATTCGTATTCGTATTCGCATTTATAATTCGTATTAGTTCTAATTGATGATTAGTATAAATTATTCGTAGATTATGAAATATAATTTAGATTATAACACTTTCTCAAGAAATCTATGATTAATCTGAAAGCTAACTTCGTAATTCGAACTATTTGATTTAACACAATTTTCGATATTAAAAATATACAGAATATAGACATTTGAACTGAAAACAATAAGTTTGAGCACAAGATTTGCTAGTACTTTTGCTTGTATTCCCCCTGAAAACATTTGAAAAAGGGTAGGGGTATGTACTCATCGGTCGAGAAGCGTGTCAGATTGGATGCTAAGTGTCGGTTCGGGGCTTGATAACGTGCGAGGTTCCTATGTAATAAGAAATGATATACAAATGTATCTAACTAGACTTTAAATTACTAATTACACATGATTATACACTCCAAGACGCGAAAACACTGCAAATAAAGTGTTTGGAGTGACCCGGGTGAAATCTAAGGTCGTATATGGCTTGGATAATGTGTTTACTCTTCGAGAGTAAATTCCTTATGGAGTTTTCGGCCCTAAGACCAACTCCACATGAGTTCACGGCCGTGAACTCATGGGTGAGGGTTTTATGGTGCTAAATGGCCTTAGATGACTTGAGAAAATTAGCTAGGATCAAATCTAGGGCATAGGAATGGATTTAACTCACTTATCGCCCATTTAATGGAGTTTACGGAAGCAAAATAGGAGTTTACGGCCGTAAACTCCCCCACATGGATTCCTTATGTGTTTTGGTGGTGCTGGGACAATCACATGTGATTTAAACTCATTTTACAGGCCTTGGATGGAATTTAGGGCATCATTTGACTATGTTATAGGAGTTTACTGCCCATGAACCCATCCTTAGGGGGTTTATGGCCGTGAACTCCTAAGGGAGGGGTTTTCATTAAGTTTAAGGCTTCTAACACGTTTGTGGTTGCTTCTAAACTTTATTCCAAGGCTATTGGTGTGTTTAAATGGCAATTTAACACTTAAAAATGAGTTTACTCCCCATGATATGGAGTTTACCGCCCAATCATGTTCTTGGGCAGTAAAATCGTGTTTACTCTCCAAAATTTAAGTTCAAGGTGTTCTAAGTACATTTTGGTAAGCCTCTAAGTCATATCTAAGCTTCTAATGTGGTTTGGAAGGGTTTTTGGGCTCCAAAACCCATTTTATATGTGTTCACGGCCCAATGGTGTTCCAGGGCCGTAAACACGTGATTATGGCCCTAAATATGATTTGAACTCGAAAATGAAGGCTAAAGGTGTTATACTAGGAGCTAGGGAAGTTACCTTGATGATTTGGGGATTAAATTCAATGATTTTTGGGCTAAATCTTGAGTTTGAGGAGAGAGGTTAGAGAGAGAGAGAGTAGTGAGAGAGAGGAAAGGCTTCAAATGAAGTCTTTTGATCTTTAAATAGGTCCTAAGTTCAGGACAAGGTGGAATTCTACCCGATACCGACGTTAAACGGGGCTTTTGGTCGCACCCGATTAAGTTGTCGTAACCTGGCGGGACAAGTTCTAAAATTTATCAAATTATCATATTGGGGTGTTTTCTTGATTTCTAATGGATTTGGATACTAATTAAGTCATAATAGAAGTCTTGGAATAAAGTAATTAATTTTAAAAATGTAAACGGAAATGATTTGAAAAGGACGAATTTTATAGACGGAAACGGGTTTCGGCGATGGAACAAATTTCGGGTTGTCACATTATCCCCCCGTTAGAGGGAATTTTGTCCGAAATTCAAACTTTAGATATGCTGTATGGATTCGGAAAGAAATACGGATACTTCTACTTTGTTGGAATTTTGCGCTCTCAACTGAATTCGAGTTCTAGTGTGGCTTTCCGGCGAATCTTCACTGTTGAGTTTTGACTTTTTGTTGTACGTTTGGTCTTTCGATCTATGGTTTTGATTCGTTCTACCATGGAGTTCAGACTTTCGTTGATTTCGGTCTTATTGAAGGAATTTCTAGGGTTTCATCGGGTAGACACTCCTTAAGGATAAAGACGTGGAATACCGAATGGATGCTGCTAAGTCCTGAGAGTAGTTGGAGCTTGTAAGCTACTGAATCAATCTTAATGAGGATTTTCGAAAAATTCTATGTTCCTTGGGATACGCATTTCAGAATGCGACACGCCTTCTTTCTCATTGTTGGCTACCTTGATGGTGGACGTGTCGGTTACTAATTGAGGACTATGTTTATGGAGAGGTTCGAATGAATAGGTAACAGTTTATCTTTTAGGACCAAAATTGAAAAGGATTGCGTGCAGAAGGGTTGTCGAAGAGGATTATACCTGTGGCAACGGTGGGATCGGCGGTTGCCTCACCTTGTCCTATAGCTAGGACTCTTCCAGTGTTGCCAGTTGTTGCTGCATTGGGGCGGTTTCTTATAATGCCCGACTTTATCGTAACCATAACAGGCCTGACTGATGCCCACTTCGGAAGCATGATTTGTTGGTATTCTGCAACTTTGTGCAAGGTGACCCTCTTGGCCACAATTTTTTCAAAATTTCACACGACATGGATCGGGGATGCGGTGGCGGTAACTGCACTGGTTACACCACAGAAGAATACCAACATATCCAGTGATAGGTGCTTGGCCTGAGGAACTGATGACAGATACAACAGCAGGGGTAGTGGCAGCGTGGACTGCCACCATCTGTTGTTTCTTCGAGAACTCCTGTGAAGGTTGACTCTTATCCCTTGTCTCCCAAAATTTTCTCTTCTCATCACTTCTCTTTGTCGGCTCAGAAGTGGTGACTGCTCCCTCTATGTTCTCACTATGGTCGATCAGGATTTGTGCTAGGCATTTGGCGTTGTAGTATGTATCCAGCTTCGCAGCCAAAACGTTCCCTTTGGTTGGTTGGTTCAACCCCCAGATAATCCTCTCAATCTTCTTACTTTCCGAGGTAATCATCCCTGGACAAAGAAGTACCAAGTCATCAAACCTTGAAGTGTAAGCGGCGATATCGGAACCTTTCATCTTCAGGTTCCAGAGTTCATGGTCCAACTTCTAAATTTCACCCGGAGGGCAATACTCCGCGCGCAGAAGTTCCTTCATAACTTCCCAGCCCATAGCATTGGTTACAGGTAGAGTTAGGGATTTGACTCGGCCGTTCCACCAAGTCAGAGCTTTATTGGTGAGCCTTGTCGGATTCTGAACAAGCATAGATCTCGAAGATAGATTTCATTTTCTCTAACCACCTAGTTAGAGCAATGACACCCCCTATGCCATCGAAGAACATAGGTTTTGCACTCATGAAATCTTTATAAGGACCCTCTTTTCGATGTCTCTGGCTATCATCTAGGTTTTGGGGCTGGGGACCACCTCCTGAACTACCAGGGTTCAATTGTGACATGGCGGCTGTCACTGCGACAGTAATGGCTGCCTGAAGTGTTACCAGATCGATTTGAGGAGAAGGTGGTGGTGGAGGGTTGTTGGTCTTTGAGCTGGGTCTCTTTCTTGGAGTCATCATGATCTAATAAGATCAGGAAAGAGAGGAGGATAAGTCCTCCGAATTGAATCAAGAGATATGACACAAGGGATATCTCATTATGACAGATATATAATTCTATTAAGCGATAAAGCAGGAAAGAATTATCAAAACAGATAAATTATCGCTAATGGAATGATTGGGGAGCAACGCTGGAGTGAGGATTTCTATAATGGATTTGGCTCGAGAAATACTCCCATAGTATTTCTTGTCTCGCTGCAACGACGGCTCATTGTTTGGGTATTGGGTAAGTTTTAGGCATGCCGCACACCACAGTCACTCCCAAGCACATGTTGATCGTGTCTCGAATGAATATAGTTGGCCAAGCTATATTGATCCTAGACACGACTACATAACTACCCAGGTTTAACCGCAGCGTACAACACCCATTTACTTATGTTTTGTTCTACTTGTAGTTACAGAATTCGACGTTTGGGTATACTTTGTATACTTTTGAAAATACTTATATTTGAGGTATACTTTTAGTTCAGAACACTTAGGCCCCTTAGTGTTTATAGTCTTATACCATGTAAGGTCTGGTATACTTAGTTCACTATAAACTAGGAATCTGATACCAATCTGTCACACCCCAAAACCGAAGGAGGAAACGTTCCGGGTGGACTCCACGTTGAGTATCAAATCCAATGCACATAGTAAGCAAAGTAAACAACCACTACATTACATATTAGAATTTACATATGTTCAAAAGTAACATGTTACAAGTGTTATACATATGTATATATGAACAAAAGTAGAGACGAGTCTTCTGTACGCTCCGTCTTCTCCAAAAGGATCACTGGGTACCTGTCTAATA
Organism: Lactuca saligna; assembly: GCF_052625555.1. Classification (NCBI taxonomy): domain Eukaryota; kingdom Viridiplantae; phylum Streptophyta; class Magnoliopsida; order Asterales; family Asteraceae; genus Lactuca; species Lactuca saligna. The sequence goes on from NC_136421.1 coordinate 1,756,951, forward strand.
TGGACCTGAGAATACAAGCAGTTTGAAAATCAGCATAAAGCTGGTGAGTTGATAAGATGTTTGTTTTTGAAAATGTACAAGTTCCCTTTGGTTGTTTGAAAAGTTTGTTATCCAAGAAAATCCCATATCTTATTATATGTAAAGTTTGATTAATTGTTTTATTACACGAATCTGGTTATGTACAATTGTTATCCCAGGAAAATCCTATATTTTCCTAAAAGTAAGTTTAGTTATTTAATCCGAATGTAATGTTTGAATATCTTTCATACTTGTTATATTAGCTAGGTATTCTGATATCCTAATTGTGTTACACTTGAATGTACCTAGATGCGTGCCTTCGTATTCGTATTCCTATTCTTAATCATATTCATACTTGTATTTTATATTTGTATTCCTATTCGTATTTGTATTCGTATTCCTAGTCCTATTCCTAATCCTATTCGTATTCGTATTCGTATTTGTATTTGTATTCGCATTCGTATTCGCATTCCTAGTCCTATTCCTAATCCTATTCGTATTCGTATTCGTATTCGTATTCGTATTCGTATTCGCATTCGTATTCATATTCCTAGTCCTAGTCCTAATCCTATTCGTATTCGTATTCGTAATCGTATTCGCATTCATATTCGTATTTGTATTCCTAGTCCTATTCGTATTCGTATTCGTATTCGTATTCGTATTCGTATTCACATTCGTATTCGCATTCGTAATTCGTATTAGTTCAAATTGATGATTAGTATGAATTATTCGTAGATTATGAAATATAATTTAGATTATAACACTTTATCAAGAAATCTATGATTAATCTGAAAGCTAACTTCGAAATTCGAACTATTTGATTTAACACAATTTTTGATATTAAAAACATACAGAATATAGATATTTGAACTGAAAACAATAAGTTTGAGCACAATATTTGCTTCTACTTTTGCTTGTATTCCCCCTGAAAACATTTGAAAAAGGGTAGGGGTATGAACTCATCGGTCGAGAAGCGTGTCGGATTGGATGCTAAGTGTCGGTTTGGGGCTTGATAACGTGCGAGGTTCCTATGTAATATGAAATGATATACAAATGTATCTAACTAGACTTTAAATTACTAATTACACATGATTATACACTCCAAGACGCAAATACACTTCAAATCAAGTGTTTGGAGTGACCCGGGTGACATCTAAGGTCGTATATGGCTTGGATAATGTGTTTACTCTTCGAGAGTAAACTCCTTATTGAGTTTTCGGCACTAAGACCAACTCCACATGAGTTCATGGCCGTGAACTCATGGGTGAGGGTTTTATGGTGCTAAATGGCCTTATATGACTTGGGAAAATTAGCTAGGATCAAATCTAGGGCATAGGAATGGATTTAACTCACTTATGGACCATTTAATGGAGTTTACGGAAGTAAAGTAGGAGTTTACAGCTGTAAACTCCCCCACATAGATTCCTTATGTGTTTTGGTGGTTCTAGGACAATCACATGTGATTTAAACTCATTTTACAGGCCTTGGATGGAATTTAGGGCATCATTTGACTATGTTATAGGAGTTTACTGCCCATGAACCCATCCTTGGGGGGTTTATGGCCGTAAACTCCTAAGGGAGGGGTTTTCATTAAGTTTAAGGCTTCTAACACGTTTTTGGTTGCTTCTAGACTTTATTCCAAGGTTATTGGTGTGTTTAGATGGCAATTTAACACTTAAAAATGAGTTTACTCCCCATGATATGGAGTTTAAGGACCAAGCATGTTCTTGGGTAGTAAACTCATGTTTACTCTCCAAAAGTTAAATTCAAGGTGTTCTAAGTCCATTTTGGTAAGCCTCTAAGTCATATCTAAGCTCCTAATGTGGTTTGGAATGGTTTTTGGGTCCCAAAACCCATTTTATATGTGTTCACGGCCCAAGGGTATTCCAGGGCCGTAAACACATGATTATGGCCCTAAATCATGATTTGAACTTGAAAATGAAGGCTAAAGGTGTTATACTAGGAGCTAGGGAAGTTACCTTGATGATTTGGGGTTTGAATTCAATGATTTTTGGACTTAATCTTGAGTTTGAGGAGAGATGTTAGAGAGAGAGTAGTGGGAGAGAGGAAAGGCTTCAAATGAAGTCTTTTGAGCTTTAAATAGGTCATATGATCGGGACATGGTGGAATTCAACCAGATACCGACGTTAAACGGGGCTTTTGGTTGCACCCGATTAAGTTGTCGTAATATGGCGGGACAAATTTTAAAATTTATCAAATTATCATACTGGGGTGTTTTCTTGAGTTTCTAATGGGTTTGGATACTAATTAAGTCATAATAGAAGTCTCGGAATAAATGACTTAATTTTAAAAACATAAACGGAAATGATTTGAAAAGGACAAATTTTATAGACGAAAACAGGTTTCGGCGATGGAACGAACTTCGGGTTGTCACAATACATGACCCGATTTAGCTGGTCCATTTGGGTTGCATAACATCAAAACAACTTGGATAGACTTTTGTGAGAAGAGGATATTTATGGTTTATTAAAATATTATAAGTTCTAATATATTAATATGAATTACTTAATTAGTATTGATCAGAAATCAGTTTGCAATTAATTTTGTGATCAAAAGAGACTAATTAAATAAATGGGGATTGATTTGGTAATCATTCATTCTTATATAGTGGGATTACGATCCATAGTTCTTCACGATTGGGCTAAACCCATGTGGTTACCCGTGGATACTCCATGGAGGTTAAAACCCATGGATCATGAAAAATATGGAAGGTCATGAGCTACATGGTGTACCTTTAATATGCACACTGTTGAATATTTTAAGTGTTGCGTCTTGGATTATTTTTTTTTGTAATCGGATTGGGCTTATCCATCCGTAGTTATCTAGAATAGTTTCCTTTATCTGGATAAGTTGTTAGGGTTTTATTATAAATATATGCATGCATGTATGCGTATATAACAGATTAGTCGTTCACGTTGATTCTTGTAACCCTAGTTTTTACCTCTACAGATTGAAGTTCTTAATCGAGCTCTTCTGGGGTATTTTGCATTAATCATTCGACATCTTCATTGCAATACTTGTGTTCTTATTTCCGTTCTTATTAATATTTTGCTTAGAATCATACGATCCTGATAGAACTTTGTTCTAACAATTGGTATCAGAGCAGGAGATTGTGTTCGTCGATACACTTCTCTTCTGTATTCACAAATAGTTAGGGTTTCCGCTTTTATCGAAGCCGTTGTCTTCTTAACGACGATTACTCCGCTTTTGATAAAACCCTAATCTTAAGTTTACAGGTAAGATTTTAGCAGCTCACCATGTCTCATGAAGATACGCATTCAAACCCTATTAACATCTCAAACAACATCGGTTCTACAACCAGAGTACCCATACTCTACACTCAAGACTACGAAGTATGGGCTCATCACTTTGAAGATTACGTGGTTGGATCCGAGGATAATGGCTATCTTATCTGGGAAGCTATTGTTCTTGGACCGTTTGTGCACTCAGAAACAAACACCGTCGTCAAGACACAAAAAGATTACAACAAGTTGGTAACAGATGTTCAAAAGATGCCGCAAGATGAGAAGGACAAGATTCTGTGTAATGTCAAAGGCATGCGAATGATAAGATTCGCCTTACAATCTGACACCTTTCGGCTTCTAGGCTCATGCACAACTGCTAAGGAAATCTGGGATAGGTTGAAGGAACTCTACTCAACTGATGAGGATCTGGAACACTCCATTCAAATTCTGTTGTTGTCAGAATTCGGAGCATTTAAATAGAAACCTGAAGAGAATCTCATTCAGACCTTTGATCGGTTCAATCATCTTTTAAGTAAGATGATCAAGCATGGAATTGAATGGAAGGTGATCAAACAGAAAGTTACATTCATGAACGGGCTCAAACTAGAATTGATGGATGTGGTTTCCACTGTGAAGGCGCATGAACAGTTCAAATCCTACTCTCTAGCGAAACTAGTTGGCATACTGAAGTCACATGAAAGTGTTCTAACTAAGGAGGCGAAAGTGGTCTCTGGCATGGGATCACTGGCTCTTGTATCTAAAGGAAAAAGTACTGTTGAGGAAGAAGAAGAGTCAGACATATCAGAATGTGATCTTACAAGTGAGGAGTATGCTCTGATGATAACAAATCCAAAGAAATTTGCAAGAAGAAAATTTCCTACCAATAAGACCCGAAATTGGCAAGGAAGTTACAGTTCCGAGAAAGTAAAAGAAGGACCGAAAGGCTCTTCCCAAAAGGTGGAAGAAAACAAACTTGCGGGAGACTCTGGATACGACTGCAATTACTGTCACGGCAAGAACCACTTTGCCAAAGATTGCATGTTAAGAAAGATGGCTGGGAAGAAAGAGGGTGAAGACGATAAAGCGTATTATATGCGAAAACTTGAAGAAGTCAAAAAGAAGAAGGCTTCCAATAGCTCGATGAATGCTCTAATTGTACAAGAAAATGCAGGGGAAGACGAGTTTGGCGGCGTAGAAGTCTGGTCAACAGATTCTGAAGACGAAGAGGTTAGAAGACCCACGCACGGAAAGGAGTTTCTGGCAAAGAATGGAGGTTCTGGTGGAAAATGTTTGATCGTCACTACTGGACCCTCAACCGAAAGTGCATACACAGAACTGAACATGACTGAGAACAAGTGTTTTGCAACCAAGCCAGTGAGTGAGAAGATCAACGACTGCGATCGATTGATCAAGAAGGTAAATTTTCTCCTTGAATCTCTTAAAATTTCCAAAACTGAATATCTAGAAGAATTAAATGAACTAAAATTTAAATTTAACAACCTTAGTAGCAGCCTCATGCAAACCCGCTTAGCAAACTCTAACCTAACTGACCAACTCGGCAGGGTGTCTTCAAAAAGTGAGGAGAGAAGTATCTGGATTGAGCAGAAGGAAGCGGAGTTAGTTAGGGCTAAGGATGAGAGTATTTATTTGCAAAGAGACAATTTGAAATTATTAAAACAAAGAAATGTTTTCTGTTTAATTGCTAAGCATCTTTATACTAATATTGCTCAATTACATCTTAATTGTGAAATTGGAAAGAAAATACATAAAATGATTTTTCCCTTTCTTGAATTTAAGGAAGATGATGTTATAGCAGAGTGTGAATCAGAAGTTTCCTCTGAAGAAACATCCATGTCATATAGGCTAGGTCTAGATAAGATAGAAACTTTCATCGATTCTAAGGAACATAAAAGTATGTTAAGAGATATCTTACATGAAAATGATAGGATGAATATTAAAACCGAAACTATACGAACATTCTATGAATCAAATGTCCAAATCGTCAAGGATAATAAAATTATAATAGATAACAGTTCTGAATTTGAAACAGAGAGTGAGATGAGTGAAATCTCAGTAGAGGATGCTGTTGATTGTTCTGAGTTTGTGAAAGATGAAGCCAAGAGTGAAAAACCTCTTATATCAGAAAACTCAGTTGAGTTTGCTCGTCTGTCAAAGGAACAGAAACCTAAACTCAAAGAAAAGGCTATGGTTTATCAGAAGTTACAGACCGTACCAAACCAAGTTTATGCTGTAACTGGAGTCACTCACAGACAAACAACTGAATTAAGGACGATAGTTGAAGAGGATAATGCTGAAGGATGCGAAGACTATTTCTGGTCTGCTCCCATTGACAATGCAGATGAGACTGTGGGTCTGTCTGAGAGAACCACATGGAGAGTCAAAGGGCGATACATACCAGAACCCATCAATAAACCTTCAAGTTTCGATATTCCCAGCACAAGCGGAATGAAAGATGTTCCTAAAGAACCATCAATGCAACCTGACGCCCCAATCGAAAGAAAAGAACCGAAAGGTCCACTCAAGAGAGAGGAAGCATCGGCAGTTCAAACTAAGGAACGCACCGAAACCAGAGTGGAAGACAAGAGAATGAAGGAGAAATCAAAGTCGAGTTTCAATGTTCACAAATCTCAGAAGGAGCTAGCTGAACAGAAAAGACTTAGAAATCAGCGATATGCCTCGAATCTAAATGAACAGAAAAGGCATTGGAATTCTCAAAATCCTAACTATGAATCTCCTAGGAAAGAATCCATGGATAAAGGGAAACAAAAGTTAAAGGAAGATTTTGCTCCTAACTCCTATTATTCCAAATCCCAAAACCAAAAGTCAAGTCTCGGTTCTAAACCAAGTTTCGGTTCTCAACCGAGTCTTGGTTCTAAACAAAGATTCGGTTCTCAACCGAGTGTCGGTTCTAAACCAAGATTCGGTTCTCAACCGAGTGTCGGTTCTAAACCAAGATTCGGTTCTCAACTGAGTGTCAGTTCTAAACCAAGATTCGGTTCTCAACCGAGGTTCGGTCCTAAACTAGGTTTTCGTCATCAACCCAAGTTAAGTCCTTACACCAGATTCAGTTCTGACACCGGGTTCGGTCCCAATACTAGATATGGATCCTCCATGTTCCAATATAAACATAAGCGATCCTCCCCTAACCCTAAGAATCAAATGAAAAACACTAAACTAACTAATAAAGATACCTTAAAATTTAAAGAAGATAAAAAAAAATCAAGGTATTTACTATCAAAAGAAAAGATCAAACAACTCTCGTCAAAAGAACTTATTTTGTTGATGCTTCTATTGTAATTCCTTTCTCTGTGAAAAACTCACCAGGGCCCAAGAAACTCTGGGTTCCTAAATCAGCTTGAAATTGCAGGTAATCTGTGATGAGCAGTTCGACGACGAATGGTATATAGACAGTGGTTGCTCGCGTCACATGACAGGAAGAAAGGAGGAATTAAGGGAGTTTCGGTCTCTAAAGGATGGCGGTTCGGTGAAATTTCGAAACAACTCCTATGGAACAATCAAAGGATACGGGATGATAACTAATGGAGACTTTTCCATCAGAAAGGTGGCTTATGTGGAGGGATTAAAGCACAATCTCATAAGTGTCTCGCAATTAGTTGTGGGCACCGGCTTGAAGGTATCATTCGATGATACATGATCTGAAATTATCGAAAAACAAACCACGAAAGTTCTGCTAAAATCAACACAAAAAGGAGAAATGTATCCTCTGAATCTTAATCCAATTCGAGGGACACCAGATATCTGTCTGCTATCAAAGGCAAACACTAATGAAATTTGGCTTTGGCGTCGACGTCTATCTCACCTAAACTTCAAAGATATCAACAAACTGGTAATTGGTGATCACGTTCGAGGTCTTCCTCTTCTAAAGTTCGAAAAGGAGCATTTGTGTGCAGCATGTGAAATGGGAAAGCAAAGCAGAAAAAGCCACCCAACACGCATTAATACCAAGATCGTGGAAGCACTCGAATTGTTACATATTGATTTATGTGGACCATCTGCTATAGAGAGTATCGGAGGAAGTACGTATATTCTAGTAATTGTAGATGATTTTTCACGTTTCACGTGGGTTTTCTTTCTTAGACAGAAATCAGATGCAACTCCCAAGCTGAAGATGTTCATTAAGAAAGTGGAAGTTCAATTAAAGAAGATGGTGAGAAACATCAGAAGTGACAATGGGCTGGAATTCAAAAACAAGGATTTCGAAGACTTTCTGGCTGATAAGGGGATCACACACAACTTTTCGGCTCCTTATACTCCACAGCAAAACGAAATCGTTGAAAGGCGAAACCGATCGTTGTGTGAAGCAGCCAGGACCATGCTCAGTTATGCCTCTCTTCCTCTATACTTCTGGGCTGATGCCATTGCTGCGGCCTGTTATACTCAGAATCGGTCCCTCCTCAACAAGCGATTCTCATTAACTCCTTATGAGATCTTAAAAAATCGGAAACCAAACATCAAGTTTTTCCACATATTCGGTTCCAGGTGCTTTATCCTTAACTCTAAAGAAAAACGAAATAAGTTTGACGTTAAAGCCGATGAGGGAATCTTTCTGGGTTATTCTCTGTCATCAAAAGCATACCGAGTATTGAACAAGCGTTCCAAAAGAATAGAAGAGACTTACTATGTCACCTTTGACGACAATTACATGAAGAAGGTTCAACGGACAGAAGATGCCTCTGGAGACATCTTTCCCGCATCTGGACAGGTCTCGGTTCCAATATCAAATCTGTTTGATGAATACACTCGGTTGTTCGATGAACCGGAAAAGGCAATCCATTCGGAAGTAACAGAAGCAGACAACAAGCAAGATAATCTGAAGAAAGTTATAGACGAAGCTGCCAAATCATTGGAAACCAAAACACCTACTCCTAAACCATCACCTAGTACTTCCAACTCCGATTCAACGTTCCAGGGGGAGGACGATAACACTTCCCAACCATCTGGAGTTTCTGTCGAGGGGGAGAATTACCATTCCGCCACATCTGATACTCAAACAACTGAACCAAAATTAACAAGCGTAACTCCAATCGAGGGGGAGACTCCTACTGCTGATTCTGTTGAAGACATAGGCTACACTTCGCTAGTCGAGGGGGAGAAGGTGAGAACAAGTGATTGTTCAATTGACGAAGGTGAAGGGGATAAGTCAGATGTTGAAATTGAAGTTGAAGCAGAATTAAATCCAGAATATGATCGAAGCTATCCTCCGCTAGTAAAATGGACAAAAAACTATCCCAAAGAGCAAATTATTGGTGAATCGTCTGAAAGTGTTCTTACTAGATTTCAACTGAAGGCAAAACAAACAACATTATTCTCCAAACTGGAATTTTGTATGTTTAACTCTTTTATCTCCAAAATAGAGCCGAAAACAGTAAATGTTGCACTCGATCATTCTGATTGGGTTCAAGCAATGCAGGATGAGCTCAATGAATTTGAAAGAAACAGAGTTTGGAGATTGATTCCTACACCGAAAGATGCCTCTGTTGTTGGCTTGAAATAGGTATTTAGAAATAAGCTGGATAAAGAAGGAAATGTCAATCGTAACAAGGCTCGGTTGGTTGTAAAAGGCTACTGTCAAGAAGAAGGGATTGATTATGAAGAAACGTTTGCTCTTGTGGCACGGTTAGAGTCTGTTCGAATTTTCATAGCATATGTTGCTCACAAGAACTTCGAAGTTTTCCAAATGGATGTCAAATGTGCATTCTTGAATGGAGAATTAGAAGAAATTGTCTATGTTGAGCAACCACCCGGTTTTGTGAATGAAAGGTACCCGGATCATTGCTACGTACTGGATAAAGTTGTCTATGGGCCAAAGCAAGCACCAAGAGCCTGGTATGAAACTCTTACTTGCTTTCTAAAAATGTCAAAGTTTAAACAAGGTTCGGTTGACCCAACCTTCTTTCGAAAGAAGGAAGGCGAACATCTAATGATTGTTCAAATTTATGTTGATGATATCATCTTCGGCTCTATGAATCCTAGCTTAACCGCTGAATTCAGAAAGTTGATGGAGACTAAATTTGAAGTGAGCACAATGGGTCCGATTAACTTTTTCCTTGGTTTGAATATTAGACAGGGACCAGAGGGCATCTTTATAAACCAGGAAGCATACACCAAAAATCTGCTGACTAAGTTTGGAATGAAGGGTGATTCAAAAGTAAAGGTTCCAATGGCATTCGGTACCAAGCTGACCCCATCTCTGGAGAAACCGGTTGTAGACATAACTCTTTATCGACAAATGATAGGATCCCTTATGTATCTAACAGCTAGTAGACCAGATATCATGTTCTCTGGCTGTTATTGTGCCAGGTTTCAAGCTAATCCAAGAGAACCCCACATGACTGCTGTAAAGAATATTTTCCGATATATGAAGAAGACATCAACTCTCGGTCTCTGGTATCCCGCAAGATCTGGATTCTTCATACAAGCCTTTTCAGATGCTGATCTTGGAGGATGTGGATTGGACAGGAAAAGCACTACTGGCGGATGTCAATTCCTTGATGGAAAACTTGTCAATTGGCAATCAAAGAAGCAAACCTATGTTTCCTTGTCCACAGCAGAAGCAGAATACATCGCTTCCGCATCTTGTACCTCTCAGGTTGTTTGGATTCAAAGTCAGTTGAGAGATTATGGGCTGAGAATGAAAAAGATCCCTCTATACTGTGACTCTGAAAGTGCAATCAAGATTTGTCATAATCCAGTGCAACATTCGAAAACTAAGCACATAGCACTAAGGTATCATTTCATCAAGGATCACGTAGAAGACGGGAACGTTGAAGTACATTTTGTTCGTTCTGCTGATCAACTGGCCGACATCTTTACTAAAGCCTTACCAGATACAACCTTCAATAAAATCTTACAAGGCTTGGGTATGATGGAAGGAGAGTCGGTACCGAATCTTCAATTTTCTCCTTAAAATAAGGACGACAAAGATAGACAAAGCGCTCGGTCTATCTCTGCTCTAGTCTTTTCGAATTAAACAGAACGCTCTGTATATCTTGCCTCCGTGAATCTCGGCTTCACTATGTCTGCTCTCACTAATAAGACAAGGTTTCGGTTATATATATTTTATCTTTCTGTTTTTATTTTTATTTTTTTAGAAAATATCCAAAAAATCCAAAAATATTTTATCTTTCTGTTTTTAATTTTTATTTTTTTTAGAAAATATCCAAAAAAAAATCCAAAAATATTTTATCTTTCTGTTTTTATTTTTTATTTTTTTTGAAATATCCAAAAATCCAAAAATATTTTTTTCTTTTTGTTGCTTGTTTGTTTTGTTATTAATAGGTAAAACACAAGAATAACCGTTGAAAATTCTCAAGGCATGTATGATTTAAATTTTATACAAACTAGTTAAGTGTCCCTAGAAGCATGCTGCTGTATCTTGTCATAAAGCCTCTATGATCTCGAGTAAGCCTTAATGATTCGATTGATACCCATCGTTTCTTCCAAATCAGGCTATTTTAACTCACTCGGTCTAGAGCTACCTTACTCTTCTCATTTGAGTAAAGAGTTTCTCTGCTCTGTCACGCTTATCTAGCAGAAGGTACATTCGGTTCCTTAACCACCTACTTATATTCTCCATCTACCTTCGGTTCACTTATGTAACCCTTGAGACTCTCAGTCTTTACCACTGAGGTTTATGGTTACACAAAATCTGTGTTAATGATCTTAGATACGATTACCACGTTCTAAGTGAAACCCAAAATTCAACACCAATAATGAATTGACGGTGAGTGCAATACTCAAGCTTTAACTGGTTACCTAAGGAAATCTTTTTTATTTTGCGTGATCTTTTACGAAATCGTCTACAGCTAAGACATTTCTTCCCAAAGAGATCTAGTTTATTTTTTTGATTTCTGCTTCCTATAAGTCATAAACACAATATATCCCACCTACCTGTTCAATAGATCACATCGGTCTCACAGGTACCTCTACCAACAATCGGTTTTATGTTAAAACTCGATGTTTGGTTGGAGGAAATCCACCCAATGCATATGATCAAAATAAGCCTTTCATTGTTTATTGACAAACATTTGATCGTATTTTCGGGAAACTGCACAAGCACTTCAAGTCTCTCTTGACTTTGAAGGAAGTGATTCTTGCCCAGAATCCTCTGCTTTCTGTTCTCTAAAAGGACATCACTCACACCCAATACACAGTTGTTTTATTTCTTTATCTTTCACAATCTTATGCACGAAAATTAATATTTTCCAATATTCTAATTACTGATTGGTATAAGTTTTGGTTATCCGTTATAACCAAACACGTGGTAACAGGGAATTTAAAACGGTTTGAAGATAAGATTTGGGCTCGTGAATTTGATCCGTTTCAACCCACGCGTGCTTACGTTTTCCTGGGATTAACCACCCTGTCAAATCGCGCTTTTTCAGGCGATGTTTTAGCAACCTCATCATCACGGTTTCTCTCTCCATGCAACCGTATAAATAGGGGTGATCGTTTTCATAATCATTTACCAAGTCACAGATTATCTCTCTCATACAAAGATTAAACTGTTCAACAATGGCGACCTCATCCTCCGCGCATGATCAAACTGCTACATCCTCCTTGCTGACAATACGACCCAACCAAAATCTGATAATCGAACTAAGTCCATTCGCATATGACTCATATATGTTGCATGTGGTGGAGTGTCTGAAGTATTCTCCACTGGTAATGGCCCTAACCCTTGTCGAAGCAGTTCCAATGTCGCTACTTTCTCAAGTGTACTCATCAGCGACGTATGACAAGAATAAGGATCGCATCTACTTCAGTATTCACGATAAGAATCTTCGATTTCAAAGACGAAGTTTTGTTCCCTTTTAGAGGTAGTAGTTGATTCCTCCATCATCTCTCCAGACTTCATCACTATAACCCAAATTTTCACAATGCTATATGAAATGGGGTACACCGACGTCCTTACAACGGTGGCGAAGGTCAAGAAGTCCTGCTTACCATCGCAGTGGAACGGGTTGCTGACCCTGCTCATCAAGGGTTTGGCGGAAAGAAGTGGTGGTTCCTATACCACTAGCAAAGGCTTTCTCACCATGCTTTATGGTCTATATAACAGGATCAATCTGGATTATGGAACAATAATCTGGTCCCAAGTTGTGTAGAGTTTGAATACCACAACCCGTCATTCTGAAATCTCATGTGGTCGATTCTGGACTGTGATTACAAGGAAAGCTATGGATACTTTGGAGATTCTGGTTATGACAGACGCTCTTCTTGCCTCTATCGCTACATATCACACCATGAAGATTATTCTATCTGATCCACGTAAGTTTCCTCATTATGGATCAATTCCTGAATCGATGTACAGGTGTGTCACAACACAAAGCACGGTGATGGACGATTACCGAAAATTATCTCCAGTTGGTCCGAGGGTCTTGTCTGCAGAACAACAAGCTGCACTAGATGCTTTGGAACAACCTACACCCAGAGGCAAGCGAGTGGTGAAAACAGAGAAAGAAGAAGTAAAGGAGAAAAAGCCGAAAATTTCTAAGCGAAAGGCTGGTGAGGAAGCTTCTTCTCAAACAAAGCAGAAGAAGATTAAGAAGATGGCTAAAAGGCCTAAGAGAAATTTGTCTCCTGAACCTGACACCCTTGAAGCCCAAGAAGTAGAAACTGAGAATCCATCACCACCGAGATCTCAAACCCCACCTCCATCTCTTAAAGATACTCACATTCCATCTCCTCAAGCTACAAAAATTTCCACTCCAACCGAATCACCAAAATAGAAAGCTCCACAATCTGTTCCCACAGATATACCAACCCTTCCTGTTGAAACTTCTTCTCTACCAACTTCAACTATCTATACGTCTGTTCCTATCTCCACTACACCTATCTCAACTCCTCTTGCAACAGAATCCTGTTGGATTAGTGTCTAAGTCCATAACTGTTTTGGTATGTACTTGACCCGATTATGAGCATGGTCCTTTTGGGTTGCCTTCACCATAGCAATATGTAGGATGATTTAAGGAGAGAAAGGTTTAAATATGATTTATTAATATATTATGAGAATAATATATTAAAGGAGAAATCATATTGTTTAATTAATATTGGTCAAGAATTAATTAAGAATTAATTTTATGGTTAAAAGAGATTAATTAAACTTAGGGGACTGAAGTTGTAATTATAAGATAACTATAATTAGGTTATGGATCACCTAATAATATATAGGTTGAACGAATTCTATGGGAAGCCCATTAGAAATCGTCCAAGGGATATATTTAAGGAGTCCATGGGCTGCTTAGGGCCTAAGCAGTCAGATTAGGGTTTCCTAGTTGTAAACCCTAATAGCCTACATGTATAAAAGGGACCCTTAAGCCCCAAAAACGTGAACAACACTTCCATTAGGGTATCCAGTCGTTTTTGGTGCCTCTTTTTCTTCTCCTCTTCATCCAAGTTGCATATGGTGTTTGTGACTCCATTAGAGGTACTACACTTGTGGTACTTGCTTTCAAGAGCTAAGGAAATTCAAGGAACTAGTTGTTATTGCTATATAACAACAAAAGGTATGTATTCTAGCTTTATATATGAATTTCGAAAATTATAGTAGCATGCCAGGTTTCTTTTTGTGTTCATAAAGTTGTATAACTAATAGTGAAAACATAGATCCAATATTAGGGTTGCATGCACACATAGGATTGTTTGTATAAGACCCATCAGTGGTATCAGAGCCATTGGTTTTTGTTTTCAATTAGCTTTTATTCAAATTTGTGAACTTGACATATTAGGGTTTATGGCTAATAAACCCTAAAGGCTAGGTAATTTTCGCAATTAGGGTTGAATAACCCTAGATGGCGATTTTTGCTAGGGTTTCCCAAATCCTTTCCTTAGCCTCCAAGATTTTGAAATCTAGGGTTATCCAACCCTTGGATTTCGAAATTACCTCCTTCCCCAAGGTTAGATCCTAAATTTTAGGGATTTGGATAATCCCATATCTTGTAATTATCTTTTAATTGTTAAATATGGTAATTAAAGATCTTGAATTATCCCATCCCTTATTTTCGAGATTTAGAGAGGGATTCAAGGGATTAGGATATCTTAGATGTATAATTGGTAATTATCCTCATGATCTAGATAATCCCTTGTGATTTAATAATTTAAATTAATTGTTTAATTTATGGTAATTATTAAATCAAGAGTTTTAATATTTAAAATTTTAATTTAAATGTCTTAAATTCGAAAATTTTAAGTGAGATTAAAACCTAATTGTTTTGAAGAGTTTCAAAACTTGCCCTCAAGTTTTGGAATTTAAATTGTTGATTAAAAGTTAATTTTGAAAGTCTAAAATCCAAAACCCTGATTTTGAAAAGTTCAAATTAAACCCTTATGGTTTTATTAAATTAATTAAGTGTATAATTAAAAGAGATTTAATAAATCCATAATGATTTTGGTTAATTAAAAGTACAATTTAAACCACCTAGTATTTTAAAAGTGTAAAATACACCCTTATACTATATATAACATTAAAAGTTTAATATTATATATGTATAACTAAAAATTCAGTCTTACCGTTAGTAGGCCTCATTCACGAAGCTAGTCTATAAGGGGTGTTTAAGGAAATTGCCTATAAAATGGCGATTGAATGGGTATCCACTCTTACCCACCGCACTCTTGACTAGTGGAGGGTCGTTAGCCGAACGGGTAGGATAGGACAGAAACCTTCCATTATAAGTATAATGAAGTACAAAGTAACTAAATGCTTTTTCAAATTCCCAAATCATAGTTACTTTAGGCAAAATGTGAAATTGTATGCTAACCCATGGAATTACACTTCGTACCCTTGTCAAACGTTAGTGGAGCGTGTGTGGTTAACCGGCACACTAATTTGGGGATGACATTGGTGGCAAAGGGTGGCTTGATGCTTATCATAGATCAATGGAGCGTGTGTGGCTAACCGGCACATTGATTAGGTGATAGTAGCATTGGGTGCACCACGTGATTCGTATGGTTATTTACACCCTGTTTGTGATCCTCGGCATCCCAGTCACGAATAGTAGGGCGTAATCGAGATTAAACATGCCATTGAAGAGTTCAATGAGTCTCAAAAGATCTAGGAGTTTCAATTCATTTAAAACTTAAACTTCTTTTTCGTTTTTCATGGTGGAAATTGGTAAATCGTCATTTACCTACCTTCAAATATTCTGCAACTAGATTACGGCATCGCTCTTCTAGGTTGTAGAGTATTGTGTTGGATCCTAGCTTGATGTTTCATTTGGGTGTTGCATCAAGAATTCTAATCAACTTAACTTGAATTTTCTCCCGTTTTGTAGATATCTGAATCTTACAATGGTCTTCCCAAATCCTTTGGAACAAGCTTTCCAAATGAAAATGACGTTCCGAGATACGATCAAGGAAATGAGAGTCATGCTTCACTTCCTCCACCTCCAATTATTCTCCCTGACCCACAAGTTCAAAGGCTTGAAAAGTTCAAGCTCACTCAAGCCCTTTTGGCTAGTAAACACGAAGATGGGAAACCTGTGTGTGTGCACGTCTTAGAGATGAAGTCATACATTGATAGGTTAAACATGTTGGGTGTCGATATTTCAAGTGAGTTGGCTATTGACTGGGTTCTTCAGTCACTTCCTGAATCATATAGTGAGTTCGTTAGAGAGTACTATATGATGGACCACGACGTGACCCTAATTGATCTCACCTATTTGCTTATAGCTGCTGAATCAGCAATGATTTGGCGTGCTGGTCAAGCAAATTTGTCTAGTGAATCAAACTCCCAAACTTCAATGGACACTGGCAACATTGGAAGTCCAGAAAGAACTAAGTCTGTGATTGTCCGATGTGTTGTGCCAAAGGAGTCTATTTGCTTTTATTCCCAAGAGAAGGGGCATTGGAGACGAAGCTGCCCTAATTACCTGAGAGATCTAAGAGATGGGAGAGTGAAGACGTATGGCTCTGCTTCAGGTAAAATCCATTAACTAACTCTTTTAAGTTCCTATTCTAGATTCTTAATACATGATGTGATAATATTACATTTTGATGTTTTGTGGGATCGAAGAAAAGAGAGGAAGCTTGAGAAAAGAAGTGAGCTGAATCTGATCATGAAGAAATGGATTTCGATTGCATTACTTGAAGAATGGATTCTTGAGCTACAACTTGGAGTTAGAATAGATTGTTAACATAGTTTTTCAGTTGAATTGCATTGTAAGGACAAGTTTTTCCGCAATAAAATAAATATTGATTTTGTCTTATTTATTTATCCTTACAATGAAATATATGAAAAATTGATGTTCATGTACTTCTATTATTAGCAAAATGGATTTGATTCTTAATTATGGAAATGTCAAAAGTGTACCAAATAGGGAGACTTTCTCATCGCCCAAGTTTCAATTGGACAGAAACTTGGAATCATGCAATGTGTATTGTATGATGAATGGAAAACTTTCACATTTGGGAAACTTAGACTAATTCTTTGGCAAAGTGTCAGTTGAAGGACTAGGAGATCAAGTACACTAGGTTGTGCGTTGATCAAGTCCACCACAAGAGTGACAAAGATATTCGTCATGATTTACTAAAGTTTAGTAAACGTGATTATACTTATAAGATTAAGTGTATCTGATACAAGGGCTACTTCTGTGGTTGATCCACCTGTTTCTAAACCACCATCTCCCACCCCATCTTCTAACTCTGGTGCCACTTTGGGAGGAGATGATGAAGAGTATGATTCATTATACTTTAGTCCATACCGGCTTCCAACTGATACAGATGCTGATGCTCCTGCCAATAATCAACAACTTCAAGACATTAATGACAAGCTTGACCGACTGCTTGCAAACAGCAAAGCTTATAGTGGGGTTGTCATGAAAGCTTTTATGGAAACTGCTATTCAGCAATATACTGAACCCATTGATCAATCTACTGCTGCACTAAAGAAGTCCACAGCTTCATGTTCCGAGGCCACAGAGAAGGTTACTGAGGTTGTTCATACAACTTAGATTTTCCTTGATTCACTCAAAGCTCATGCTGATACTAATGCAGCAAAGTACCAAGCTTCTGTTGACTCCTTCTCTCACACTCTTCAAGAAGAAACCACTAAGTTTGATGCCCTTCGTGCTGATCTCAAAACAGAATCCACCTCTTTTCTCTAATCCTTGGATTCTCGTTTTGCTACTTTAACTGCAGAAAGCACCTTGAAGGAAGACTTGATAAAACACCAGGCAACTATTGATCTACAGAAAGTACAACTAGCCCAGAATGAAAAGGAGATCTCTCTGCTCAAAACTCAAAGGGTTTTTTTTTCAAAGTTGTGCTAGTGATGTGAAGAATATGTTGACTGCTCTTCTCGAAGCCCATGATCCGATTCTGACTTTAACTATTCAGAAACATCTCCAAACTAAACTTCTTCCTACCATTTCTCTTCTTAGTGAAATGAAAGGTGTCTTGGAGAATGTCTTTCTTCCGACACAAGGGGGAGAGGAGAGTAAAGTCAAAACAGAACCGAAGGTTAATGTAGCTTCGGTTTCTGGAAAGCAAATTATAGACGACAGTGACTCTGATCTTGAAGAGACGATTGTCGAAGCTCTCAAGAGAAAGAAACGAGACAGAGAGCTTGATGAGACTATGAAGGTGGTAAGAGAGGCTGAAGAGAACTAGAAAAAGACTAAAGAGGCAGAGAAGATCTTACAGTGCAAGAAGACTTTGTTTCCCGAGTGGGACATAGATACTCTTATCACTCAAGCGATTTAGTTTCCTTCCATGTATTGGTTGGAACCGATTGCTTCTTTTGAATGTGAAAACTCAAAGGACTCGCAGTTTAACATGCCAATCACTAAAAGAGCATTTACTTATCATTGCTTTGAGGTCATTACTGAGGTTCCTTTTCCCAATTTGAAGGTTGACAGTGAGCTAGTTGATTTTTACTTGAATAACGGTCAACCGCAGTACTTGACTTGGAGTACACAGAAGATTACAAGAGTCAAGGTACTGAACTCATCACTTGCTGGGAGATTTATGAATGTACGTTTCAAGATTAACCGTGGTACTGCAAACATGGAATATTTCATATCTCTGGCAGATCTTCCCAATCGTAATCCTCATGATTGGATCTTTCTATACAACATTCTGCTCTCAAATCAACGAGAGTATGAGCCGATTTTGAAACATCTTAAAACGATGTTGGCCTCCTATATCCATGAGCATGCCACAATGGATCAGGAGATAGCAAGGGTGATGAATAAGAAGCCGACAGTCAAGCCAACATTTAAGCCCGGTGATGTAAATAAAATGAAGTTGGGGCAGATTGATTCAACTAACTTGACTGTCATGTTCACTAAGGGTGATAGGCTTAAGTTTCTGTTTGCATTGGTTGACAAGCATCTGTTCTCAACAGATTGTTTGGAGCATATTATCAACATCATTCATCGATGCAAGCAGAACTTAGCATCAGAAAAAAAGAATTTTATAGATATGCTTCGGTGGCATATAACATTTAGACAACATGTTCTGGCCATTATACCGAGGATATTTGAAAAGGTGAAGAAACCCACTTGTGTGAAAAGAGAATAGAGATTATGCTCCAAAGACGCAAAGGGAGAGATTGTTGAATATTTTAAGTGTTGCGTCTTGGATTATTTGTTTTGTAATCGGATTGGGCTTATCCATCCGTAGTTATCTAGAATAGTTTCCTTTATCTAGATAAGTTGTTAGGGTTTTATTATAAATATATGCATGCATGTATGCGTATATAACAGATTAGTCGTTCACGTTGATTCTTGTAACCCTAGTTTTTACCTCTACAGATTGAAGTTCTTAATCGAGCTCTTCTGGGGTATTTTGCATTAATCATTCGACATCTTCATTACAATACTCGTATTCTTATTTACGTTCTTATTAATATTTTGCTTAGAATCATACGATCCTGATAGAACTTTGTTCTAACACACACTATATAAAGAAGCTTAATGCTTGTAAAATATGCACTTAAGTGATTCTAGTGAGGTCTAGCCAATTTTGGTGCATATAATCTTCTCTCAAGTTATTCCAATTGTTTGTGGTGTTTTTTGAAGCATTCGAGGCATCACATTTGGGGTGCTAGACATACAAAGTCTAAGGAATAAAAGCTACAACAAAGGTATGTCATTATACTAGTTTTTTGTATTACATATACCCCATGATATGTTAGTTAGGATGAAAATCCTTGGAAAATGAAAGTTTGCATGTATAATAGAGAAAACATAGATCCAAGTTTTCTAGGGCTACATGTACACCATAGGCATGTTAGAATGCTCAAAACCCATCAACGGTATCAGAGCCAATGCTTGTTTTCAATTATACTTGATGCAAATTGCTAAAAAATTGATTTTTCTACTCACTGTTCAGTGAACTCACCGAGTCCATGGGGGGACTCGATGAGTCCATGTGAAATTTCATCCAACTCGTCGAGTTGGTTCATGCACTCGACAAGTCGGAGGCCCTGAGTACAGAATTTCGAGTTTTATTGCTTAAATTGGACCAGGATCATTACCCTAATCTGTTTTAAGATTGTTAAACCTGTGTTTGATGTGGTAATGATTATGGTTATCAAATTTCAAAGATAATTTTCGGAGTTTCAAGTTTTATATTAAGTTCATATGATTCATGAAAATTGTTGATTTGAATTATGGATGCTTATGAGTTTATTAGATCATAGAAATTATTTTACATGCTTGTTAGTTTAATTGTTGATCTAAATGCATTTTAATGGAATCCATAACTTGTCCTCAAGTGATGGAATTCCAAAAGTCTTTTCCACTAACATCATTAAAACTTATAACTTATAGAAATGAAAGGTTTTGAATAGTTTCAAAACTTTCCCTCAAGTTTTGGAATTTGTAAAGTCACTATAGAAAACTTTTGTAACGACCCAATTTTCAAGGCCAAAAATTTCATTTTTGGTTTAACGTATTTAACAAACTTTTTACCAAAACATTGTTAATAAAACATCCAACACAAAATGATAATGTTGTATTTCAAACCATAACATCATAACTATTTAAAATCAGAGTATAGTCCCAAAACTTCTTGCGGATCATGTGAGTGTGTGTGATGCGCTGCTCCGCCACCGGCTCTTTCCCCTTCGACAAAGAGGAACCTGAAACCAAAACCAAAAATGTAAGCACAAAGCTCAGTGAATTCCCCCATCATACCACATACACAACAATATCATCTATATATTTCAACAGGTAACATTCATCGGTATCTTTCAACTGGTAAACTTCATCGGTATCTTTCAACCGGTAACCATCATTGGTATCTTTCAACTTGTAGCCATCATCGGTATCTTTCAACCGGTAATCAGCATCGGTATCTTTCAGCCGGTAAATGGGGACTATTTCACCCCCTACTACTAACATGCAATCAAGAGATGTAAGCATACAGTCAGGCATATCCAGGTACTGGCCTACCCTTGGGTCCTACGGACCACTGTTAAGCAAAGTATTCCCTACTAAACACATAACATATAATCCAGATAAATCACATAACCAGACCAAGATAATTATCATAAAGACCATTATCTTATAAATACCCCTTTTTGGTTGGCCGGCATTGTGGCCTTAGACCTACCCCTACTGGAAGGTAACTCACCTCAATGTCGTGCAGTGTCTGAACATTCCTCAGCGCACAAGTCGACTCCCTATGACTCCTCAATCCCTTGATTAAGCAGAAAATGGAATGAGATTTATGGATCTACAAGCCCCAAGTCGAATACTCAAGCTCCTCTTCTTCTTTCCAAGCTTCACAAGTCAACCAAAGCACCAAAATGCCCTTAACACACACATATACAGCTAGGGTTTTGCTATGCAGCTCTTGGGGAGTGTTAGGGACAAGGGAGGCCGAGTTAATTTTTTTTTATATATTGTGCAAACCCTCATACTAGGCTTTTTGTCTAAACATCACAGACTCGCCAATTCCAACTTTCGACTCACCGAGTCAACCGCTTGACTCCCGGGTCCAATTCGCTTGTATTCAACGAGTTGATCCACCATGTCGCCGAGTCCTAGGCCAAAATGCTAAATGCTTAACTTAAATTACATACCAGAAAACAGGTGTTACAAATCTCCCCCACTTATTTTAGACTTCGTCCTCGAAGTCTGCTGCTGAAACAGCTCAGGGTAATGCTCCATCATCTTGCCCACTGGCTCCCAAGTCCACTCCGAGCACTTTCGGTGCTGCCACTAAAGCTTTACCAGCTCCACTCTCTTGTTCCTCGGATCCTTTGACTTCCAGTCCAAGATCTCCACTGGCCATTCGATGTAGTTCAGGCTACCATCAACCTGAATGTCCTCTAAAGGCACTGCTGCCGAATCGTCCACCAAACATTTCTGCAACTAGGAAACATGAAAGGTGTTATGAATCGGACTGAGTTCTGCTGGCAGATCCAACATATATGCCACCTCGCCCACCCGGGCTACAACCCTAAAAGGTCCAATATACCTAGGGCCCAACTTGCCCCATTTCATGAATCGAATGACACCCTTCCAAGGTGACACCTTTAGGAGGACCATTCCCCGACCTGAAATTCCAAGTCAGATCGACGTTTGTCGGCATAACTTTTCTGCCGACTCAGATGAGGCTGAAGCCTGCTCCGGACGTGCTGGATCCTCTCCGTAGTCTGGAGTACTACTTCGGTACTCCCCATAATCCTCTTCCCACCTCACCCTAACATATCGGGGTCCTGCACTTCCTCCCGTACAACATCTTGAAGGGAGGACGGTCAATACTCGCCTGATAGTTGTTGTTGTACGAGAAATCACCCAAAGGAAGGTAAGTATCCCAACTACCTCCGAAGTCTAAGACACACGCTCGCAACATATCCTCCAAGGTCCGGATGGTCCGCTCACTCTGTCCATCTGTTTGTGGGTGAAAAGCGGTGCTAAAATGCAGATGAGTTCCCAACTCGTCATGGAACTTCTTCCAGAACCTGGAAGTAAACGGAATGTCTCTATCCGAAATTACCGATATTGGTACCCCGTGCCGTGCCACCACCTCCCTGATATAAATGTCGGCCAATTTTTTGGCCGAAATACTTTCCTAAATCAGGATAAAATGGGCGCTCTTGGTCAATCGATCGACGATTACCCAGATCAAATTCGCTCCTCGTGTGGTCTTGGAAAGTTTTGTGATAAAATCCATAGTGATGTCTTCCCATTTCCACAGCGGAATGTCCAACGGTTGTATCTTGCCGTGAGGTCTCTGATGCTCGGCCTTGACCTTCCTGCACGTCAACCACCGCTTTACGTACCATGCCACACCTCGCTTCATGTAGGGTCACCAATAGTACACTCAAAGATCCCTATAAATCTTCGTCGCCCCGGGATGAATGGAGAATCGAGATTTGTGAGCCTCCTCCATCAATACTTGTTGCACACCCCCATAATACGGGACCCACACCCTACGGTGTAGAGTCAACAACCCCCGACTGTCATAGTCAAAGGAGGAAACCTGACCCACAATCGGCTCACTCTTCCGATGTTCCTCCTTTATGGCCTCCTGTTGGGCCTCCCGAATCTGCTCCAACAGCGGAGTCACCACTATCATCCTTAGACAGATATCCCTGATCGGCTCTGTCTTGTGGCTAAGCGCGTCGGCCACCACATTGGACTTTCCCGGGTGGTAAAGGATCTCACAATCGTAATCCTTTACCACATCAAGCCAATGATGCTGCCTCATGTTCAGATTTGGCTGGTCCATGAGATACCTCAGGCTCTTGTGGTCTATGTAAATCGTACAATGAAACCCATAGAGGTAATGACGCCGAGGGTGAACACGATAGCCCCTAGCTCCAAATCATGCATCGGGTAATTTTCCTCGTGAGGCTTCAACTGCCTCGACGCGTAGGCGATGACATGCCCTCTCTGCATCAGAACTGCACCCAAACCTGAGATGGATGCATCGTAAAATACCACAAAATCCTCCACACCATATGGCAGGGCTAAGATTGGCGCCTCACACAATCTTTGTCTCAAAGTCTCGAATGCGGCCTACTACTCAAGCCCCCAACGAAAGACCACGGCTTTCCTCGTTAGCCTGGTCAGGGGTACGGCTATCTTGGAGAAATCCTGGATGAATCTCCGATAGTAGCCAGCTAATCCTAGGAAACTCTGAATCTCAGATGGAGACTTCGGAACTTCCCATCTCATCACGGCCTCTACTTTGGCTGGGTCCATTGAAATTCCGTCCTGGTTGACGAGGTGCCCAAGGAATTGCACCTTGCGCAACCAGAACTCACACTTGGAGAACTTAGCATACAAGTTCTCCCTCCTCAAAGGGTCCAGAACCTCCCTCAGATGCTCCTCGTGCTCCTCCTGCGTCTTGGAGTAAACGAAGATGTCATCAATAAACACTATCACAGACCGGTCTAGCATCGGTCTACACACACGGTTCATGAGATCCATGAACGCGTAAGGAGCATTGGTGAGCCTGAAAGGCATCACCATGAACTCATAGTGGCCATAGCGTGTCCGGAATGCCGTCTTCTGTACATCCTCTTCTCTGACCCGATATCCTGAGCACAGATCAATCTTGGAGAACGAAGATGCTCCTTGTAACTGGTCAAAGAGGTCATGAATCCTCGGGAGTGGGTAACGGTTCTTCACCGTTACCTTATTCAGCTCCCAATAATCTATACACATCCGATGCGACCCATCCTTCTTCTTCACAAACAAAATCGGGGCTCCTTGGGGAGAACTACTTGGTCTAATGAATCCTTTGTCTAATAGCTTCGGTAGCTATATAGACGACTCCTGCATCTCAGGAGGAGCCAGCTCATACGGTGCCTTGGCTATCGGAGCTGCACCGGGGACTAGGTTGATCCTGAATTCCACCTGCCTCTCCGGAGGTATCCCAGGCAACTCCTTGGGGAATACGTCCGTAAACTCACCCACCACATGCATCGACCACCGTCACCTTACCTGCCTCCCGTACATCCATAACATAGGCGACATATCCTGTGTAACCCTGCTGAAGGTAACACCTAGCCCTCGCTGCTGAAGATACTGCTAGTCCTCGCTGTGGCCTCTCGCCCTAAACTACCAACTCTCCCCCACTTGGGGTCCTGATCCAAACCAGCTACTGTGCGCAATCTATCACTGCCCGATTAGGGATCAAGCAATCCATTCCTATAATCACCTTGTTCCCCCTCAATGGAATAGGAACCAGGTCTACCAGGTAATGCTCGTTGAACAGCCATAAAACACAGTCTCGATAGACCTCCGATGCTCGAACCGACCGGTCGTCCGTAATATCGACCTCTAGAGGTCAATTCAACATACCCGAAGACTCCGGGAACTTCTTGCTAAGTGCAAGAGAGACAAAAGATTGGGTGCCACCCGAATCAAACCACACCTGAACTGGGATTCCATTCACATGGAATGATCCTAAACAACGCACATGATATATCAAAATCACAACGACATAATATAAAAGCATAAGGATAAGAAGTCATACCCGTCACCACATCAGGTGTAGCGCGTGCCTCCTCGGCGGTCAGCTGGAATGCTTGGCTCCGAACCATTGGAGCCTCCAACTTGGCCTTCCAGCCATCCACAACCCGTGCTATCGCTGGAATTGGCACCATAACCGGTGCTGCTGCCGCAGCTACTATCAATCTAGGGCAATGAAAGCAAATCAGGTCTGACATCTGCATAGCCGGAGTAGGGGCAATACAATCCCTACCGAAATGCCCAACCTTGCCACACTTATAGAAACCTGACCCGGCCTAGTGCGGCAAGCTCCATCATGTGACCGACCGCATTTTCCATAGCGCTCCCACCCAAACTGGTCTTTCATCCTTCCATCGGATCCCTTGGGCTTCTTCCCCGAAGCCCCCGCCGTCTCCCCTCCACTATCTTCCTCTTCCAGATGTGCTGTAGATCAATTTCCCTCTCCTTAGCCCTGGAAATCATGGAATCCAGGGTAGGGCAAGCTGAAAAACTGACATGCTCCCGGATGTCAGCTCGTAGCATGTCATCGTAGCCGGTCCTCTTCATGTCCTCATCACCTGCATACTGGAGCACCAACAAAGCCCTCTCCCAGAACATGGAGGTGATCTCTGCCATAGTCTGTCTCATATCCAAGAACTCCCTGGCTAGCTACCGAAGCTCTACAGCTGGCGTAAACTCTACTCTGAACCGGGTCACAAAATCCGACCATGTCATAGCCTCAACAACCGAGGCTCCAAGAGAGTATCCAACCGACTCCCACCAATCCCTAGCCCGGTCCCTCAAACACCCTGCTGTAAATCATACCTTCGACACCTCGGGATAGAAGCTGGTCAGCTGTGCAGACGTAATGTCTTCAATCCATTGTCTGGCAGCAATGGGGTCCTTTGCCCCGTTGAAATCTGGCGCACCACTCCGTTTGAAGTCCTTAAAGGACAATGTGCGTGGTCCTGACTGGCTAGTCGCCATGACACTCCGGAACTCCCTGAGGTGATCCTCCATCAGCTCACTGATACCCTCCTTGATCGACCCGAAGATAATCAACATCGCATCAAGGATACCCCTCATGATCTGGATGCAATGAACTCGTGCAATCCATCATCCACATGCTTGGATCCTGCCTACAAGCCCGATCCTGACCCGGATCCTGAATCTCCTGCTCCATGTCGCGTGAGCACTATTCTGAAAAATAAGCATACGAATGTCGAGGTCACATACACTTTCCAAGTTTCCCGGTTTCATCTAGGCCCTCCTTGGTTCGAGTACGGATCCTCTGCTTTCAGTAGAACGGGCCCATACTACCTTCCACATCTATCCATACTTTCCCCAAGAATTGCTTCGACTTCCCCCAGTCCCTTTTTCCGATACTCTTCTCACTGACCTTACCCTAGGCTTCCATAGGGCACTCTCCGACCTACCCTCCGCCATCAGCTGCACTAGAAGTTCCCCACCACCTCCTCCTAACTAGCTTGCGAATACTGTTACATATCCGCTCCTTAGTTCGTTGAAGCTGGTCAGAACCCCCATAGCACAATGCGAGTAGCATTCGTGCATTGAGTAACCTAACCATGCATAACCTACACAGGCCATCTTACTACTGACTAAACAGTCCTATCATACTGCCCATATAACAGGCACATAAGGCATCCCTCCTAGATCCTTAGCCCTAACTAGCATGCAAATCTCAGAATCATATATCAAGCACACAAGGCATCCTCCTAGATCCTTAGCCCTATTCTAGCATGCAGTTCTCTAAATCAAAACCATATAACATAACATAACAAGTATGGGTATCTTGGGGAAAACCTACTTGAGCCCGACCAGTCGCACGCATCACACACTTCACTTTTCTTAAAATTTCTCAGTTTAGACTTTATAAAGCCATTTTTTTTAAAGATCTTTTAGTCCCTCGGCATGATTCCAGACACCCCCGAGGGTGTGTCCGAATCCCTCAAACTAGGGCTCTGATACCAACTTGTAACGACCCAATTTTGAAGGCCAAAAATTTTATTTTTGGTTTAACGTATTTAACAAACTTTTTACCAAAACATTGTTAATAAAACATCCAACACAAAATGATAATGTTGTATTTCAAACCATAACATCATTATTATTGAAAATCAGAGTATAGTCTCAAAACTTCTTGCGGATCATGTGAGTGTGTGTGATGCGCTGCTACGCTGTCGACTCTTTCCCCTTCGACGAAGAGGTACCTGAAACCACAACCAAAACTGTAAGCACAAAGCTTAGTGAATTCCCCCATCATACCACATACCATACAATATCATCTGTATCTTTCAACCGGTAACATTCATCGGTATCTTTCAACCGGTAACCTTCATCGGTATCATTCAACCGGTAACCATCATTGGTATCTTTCAAACCGGTAGCCGTCATCGGTATCTTTCAACAGACAATCAGCGTTGGTATCTTTCAGCCGGTAACTGGGGACTATTTCACCCCCTACTACTAACATGCAATCAAGAGATATAAGTATACAGTCAGGCATATCCGGGTACTAACCTACGCTTGGGTCCTACGGACCAATGTTAGGAAAAGTATTCCCTACTAAACACATAACATATAATCCAGATAAATCACATAACCAGACCAAGATAATTATCATAAAGACCATTATCTTATAAATACCCCTTTTTGGTGGTCTGGCACTGTGGCCTTAGACCCACCCCTACTACAAGGTAACTCACCTTAATATCGTGCAGTGTCTGAACTATCCTCGGCGCACAAGTCGACTCCCTACGAATCCTTGATCCCCTGATTAAGCAGAAAATTGAATGAGATTTCTGGATCTACAAGCCCTAAGTCGAATACTCAAGCTCCTCTTCTTCTTTCCAAGTTTCACAAGTCAACCAAAGCACCAAAATGGCCTTAACACACACATATACGGCTAGGGTTTCGCTATGCAGCTCTTGGGGAGTATTAGGGACATGGGAGGCCGAGTTAATGTGTTTATATAATGTGCAAACCCTCATATTAGGGCTTTTTTCTAGACAGCAAAGACTCGCCGATTCCAACTTTTGACTCACCGAGTCAGCCACTTGACTCCCAGGTCCAATTCGCTTCTATTCGACGAGTTGGGCCACGAACTCGCCGAGTCCCAGGACAAAATGCAAAATGCTTAATTTAAATTATGTACTAGAAACAAGGTGTTACAACTTTAATTCCAAACCCTAGAATTTTACAAGTTTAAAGTTCAACCCTTATACTTTATAATATTTTAAGTTACTAATATATATATATATATATATATATATATATATATATATATATATACACACATACACACACAAGAGCAAGTCAGTATTACCGTTTGTAGGTCTCATTCACGAAGTTGGTCTATAAGGGGGTATAAGGATGTTGTAACGCCCCGATTCTCAGGTATGGGTTTAAATGAAAGTTATTTGGTTTTGAGATTTACTCGACGAGTTTGCTTCCCTACTTATCGGGTAGCAGCGAGGTGGGATCGCGTATTTAGTGGCCTACTCACCGAGTCCATAAAGGGACTCGACAAGTAGGAGTTGGCAAATGAAATCCTAAATCTCGAGGTTTTACACCCTATTTAAGGAAGCATAAGGCTCCTTTCGCCACTTTGCAGTCCATTGAGATCTTAGAAAACCCTAACTCGTTGGTGTTTCATCCTTGTGTGTCCAAAGCTTTGGAGATGAGATCTTTTGAGAAGAAGAGCTTGGAGGAAAAAAGTCTAGGGGCAAGGAGGTGTGGGAAATCCAGAATCTACCTCAGATAGCATCATTTATAGGTATCAAGTCGTCACTTTTATTTCATTCTTCTTCTAGACCACTTTTGGTTGAGATCTAGGGTTTTTATGGTCTGTTTGGGATGATAATGTGGGATATGAGCTAGATTTGAAGTTGTAACTTCAGATCTGCACCCTTTTTGGGTTCTAGAGTTATAAAGCCCCGAATGTGGTAATGTATGAAGCCTCTTTGAAGTATGAAACCCCATTGTGAGCTTGGATTTGACATTTGGAGCCTTTGTAGCTATGCATGCATGTAAAGTTTGCAACTTTACATGACAAGCACGCCTTAGAAGTTTGGATCTGTAATTTGGAGCCGCTGCATGGCTTAAAAGAGTCTGTATGGATTAAGGACTAAAGGAACTCGGCGAGTTGAAAGGTTGACTCGGCGAGTATCATGAAGATGTGAATGGATCCGACAAGTTGGATGAAAAACTCGGTGAGTCCAATGAAGATTTTTGTAGACTCGAAGAGTTGGATGAACAATTCGATCAGTCGTATGAGTTTCCCAAATTAATGTATGCGTGTGTAACCGTCGAGTTGCAAGAAGGAAAACTCGACGAGCGGCCTTAGGGTCCAATCGTAAACCAAAGGAACTTGGTGAGTGGACAAGTATTTCAAAGAACTCGGCGAGTAGTCGAGGGTAATCGTTGAGTTAAGGTCAACATGGACTATTGACCTTAACTGATGACTCTGATTTTGACCAGGGTTTGATTAGATGACAGTTGGGGCACATTGAAAGGTTGGGAACTTATGAATATGATTATTCAATGGTATCAGGTTGTGGAGTTTTTGACAGTGATCCGAGAGTTGGAGTTCATCTACTGGGTCCACATCTACAAGGTGAGTTATCCTCACTATATCAATAGGGTCTACGACACCAAGGCCAACCCTTATGTGGTTATTGTTATGATGTGCCACATGTGGTTATGATCTGTTAGATTGAAATTGGGATAGACATTATATTATGCTCTTATGATCCATAGGGATTGGTATGTTAGTGAGTTGATAGGTCGATACTCTAGTTACGAGGGATATCTATGATTGATGATTAGTGAGATAGATATGTTTGATGTTTGTATATGCCAATATATGTAAGTTATGCGCACTTGGATATTTGCTTGTTGGTTGGGTTGAGGAGGTCCTGATTTGTGCTGAAGGCCAACATACCCTATGAGCGGTCTGGGGAGACTGTAGGCCCATATGGCATTCTAGTTATGTCGAAGGCTCGAGACAGATTCAGATAAATTGTAGCCCCTACAGGGCGGTCCAGTCAGGCCGATGGCCCAATATGCATGTTGTTATTGTCTGTTATTGAGATGGTATTATCGGCGTGGTATTGGTATTTTGGGGGTAGCTCACTAAGCCCTTGGGCTTACAGTTTCAGTTTATTGTTTCAGGTACTTCAGGAGATCATGGCAAGGCGAAGGCGTTACCATACCGCTCCTCATCCTTTTGATCTAGTTATTGGGACACTTTGATGAGTAATGATTTGAAAACATTTTGTAAAAAAAAACTATTTGGTTTTATCTATGATTGAAAAAGTTTAAATTTGGCATAAAATTTATGGATGTTACAAGTTGGTATCAAAGCCTTGGTTTGAGTGAATTAAAGGAACACTCGTGTGAATCCAATCTCATATCAAGGGAATTTTCGGAATAAATACTAAAATGGTTTTCAAAATAAGGATGGAGGATGCATAGGGTAGGATCAGTCGGAGCCTGTAAGTAAACCCCAAAATACCATACAGTTATTTGATATTATGAGATGATAGAACAGCATGCTAGTGCTAGGCTAGGAGCCTTCCGGAATCGCATGATAAGATTTTCCTGATTATATGATGCCTACTAGCCTAGGGTTTCTTGTATATTGAATTGACATCATAACTGTATATGTTTAGTGTGTGTATCATGGCTATGTATAATCAAGATTCTATAGCCTAAGAATGTCTGATTCGACCTTAGTGTAGGATTGGATATTCGAAAGTCTATTGGGTCCAGCGTTATGTGTGGCAATCATACACTATTACGATAGTTTGTTGCTACGCAACATTATGAGACTCTTTTGGATCTTCAGGAGGCCGCGAGGCGGCGTGAGTTAGAGATTGAGATGCAGTTGAGGGAGCAACATCAAGTTCCGGCACAATCTCAGATGGCACCAAAGCAGTCCAAGACCGCTGATACTCAAACCGGGGGTCAGCAGAGCCGCACTTGTGGAAATTGTGGTAGGGGTCATTCTAGGGTTTGTCAAGTAGGAGGTGGTTTCCACAAATGTGGCAAGGAGGGGAACTATACCAAGTAGTTTCACAAGTCCATCCCTCTAGCAGATATGAGGATTTATTACCATTGTCATCAGGTTGGTCACGTGAAGACCAATTGTCCACAGATCGCCGCCAAGCTGACACAGGGATCCGTATTGGCTATTTTGAAGATTAGGGATGGGAGGCCAGTCAAGGTGGAGCCTCCGAAGGATCAAGGGCGCGCCTTCCAGCTTACAAACGAGGAGGCCAAGGCAGCACCGGATATGGTTGTTGGTATGTTTCTATTTTCTATCTCAATTATTTTATATGTTGTATGCTTATCAGTTGCACCTATGGTTAGGTACGTTTCTAGTACACTCTTTTCCTGCTTTGGTTCTATTGGACTCGGGGGCGAGTTGGTCGTTTGTATCTTAGGCTTTCAGTATGGAATTCAGGGTATTGGTAGATGAGCTGGAGTGTCCGTTGTGAGTTTCGATCGCCAACAAACATGAGGTTTCTGCTTCTTCGGTCTACTGGGGATGCGAGTTGGAGATTTTCGAGGTATCTTTCCCGAGAGATTTGATTCCTATTCCCATGGGGGAAGTATGTGTGATCGTAGGGACAGATTGGCTCAGTCTGTTTGGTGCCATGATCGAATGTGGGGAACAGTGAGTGGTAGTTCGAACCCCATGTGGGGGAGAATTCGTGGTGTATGGTGAGGGCACCAGAGTGGGAGCAGGGTTTTGTTCAACCTCCAGAGCTCAGCAGTTTATTCAGCATGGGTGCACCGGTTATTTAGCATATGTGTTGGAGATGCGAATTGGAGATCATGCTTCAGTTTCAGAGGTTCCAATGGTTAGATAATTTGATGATGTGTTTCCAGAGGAGTTATCTGGAGTGCCTACGGAGAGGCAGGGAGAGTTACGGATTCATCTAGTATCGGGTGTGGCCCTTATCGCTAAGGCGTCATACCGTCTGGCACCGCCAGAGATGCAACAGTTGGCATCTCAGTTGCAAGTGCTACTAGGTAAGCAATTTATTCGCCTGAGTAGTTCTCCTTGGGGAGTACCAATTCTCATCGTCAGGAAGAAGGACGGTTCGCATAAGATGTGTATTGACTATAGGGAGTTGAACAAGTTAACAGTGAAAAACTGTTATCCACTCCTAATGATAAATGATTTTTTACATCACCTACAGGGTGCATCTTGGTTTTCCAAGATCGATTTGAGATCCGGATATCACCAGTTCAGAGTGAGGGAGGAAGACGTGGAGAACACCGCGTTTCAGACTCGTTATGATCATTACGAGTTCGTGGTGGTGCCGTTTGGGCTCACCAATTCACCGGCAGTGTTCATGGATTTGATGAACCGGGTCTGCAGACCGATGCTCGATTGCTTGGTCATTCTGTTCATAAACAATATCTTGGTACATTCCAAGAATTGAGAGCATCACGAGGAGCACCTCAAGGAGCTGCTGGAGGTTCTGCGGCGAGAATGGCTGTATGCCAAGTTCTCGAAGTGTGAGTTTTGGTTACAAGAGGTCCAGTTCCTCGGACATCTCCTTAACCAGGAAGTGATTTTGGTCGACCCGGCCAAAGTCGAGGCGATTATCTGGTGGGAGATTCCGAAATATCCCTTAGACATCAGGAGTTTCATAGGATTAGCAGGGTACTACTGAAGATTCATTCGAGATTTCTCCAAGATTTCAGTTCCCCTCACTCATCTAACGAGAAAGGGGGTGCATTTTTGGTGGGGCCCTGAGCGGCAGAGGGCATTTTAGACCCTCCGGTAGAGTTTATGTGAGGCGCTAGTATTGACACTCCCCGAGGGAGTCGAGGATTTTGTAGTATTTTATGATGCATCCATCACGTGTTTGGGGGTGGTCCTCATGCAGAGGGGACGATTGATAACTTATGCATCGCGACAGCTAAATCCACATGAGATGAGATATCCTACGCACGATTTTGAGTTGTGAGCAGTTGTATTCGCTCTCAAGATCTGGAGGCATTATCTATACGGGGTCCGTTGCACTATATACACGGATCACAAGAGTTTGAGACACATCATGGATCAGACTAACCTGAACATGAGGCATCGCAGGTGGCTAGATGTTTTTAAGGATTATGATTGGGAAATCCTTTACTATACTGGTAAAGTGAATGTGGTTGTGGACGCTTTGAGCCGCAAGTCAGTTGGGACTTCTACCCCGACGAGGTGTATGAGGCTAGCGGTGGATTCCCCACTTGTGAGCTTGATTAAGAATGCTCAAGTTGAGGGTATGAGACCAGAGGAAGTTGGAGATGATTAAGGGCGAGAGCGCCCAGTTTTTTCAGGATAGCAGCAGGTTATTAACCCGACATGGTCGCATTTGGGTTCCAATGACTGGAGGGGTCCGATAGACAGTGATGAAGGAGGCTCATAAGTCTCACTTTTCTATACACCCAAGGGCCACCAAGATGTACAACGATCTGATTTTGAGTTACTGGTGGCTCAGTATGAAGCGGGAAATCGCTTGGTTTGTTGAGAGGTGCCTGACCTGTAAGATTGTCAAGGCCAAGCATCAGAAGCCGCATGGTAAGATGCAGCCTCTGGAGAATCCCATGTGGAAATTGGAGCAGATCACGATGGACTTCATTAAGAAGTTGCCGAAGATGGCGAAGGGGTTCGATGGATCGGTTGACCAAGAGTGCCCATTTCTTGGCCATACGGGAGAGTTTGTTGGCTGAGAAATTGGGCGAAGTGTACGTCAGCGAGATTATCTCTCACCATGGAGTTCCGATATCCATCGTTTCCGATCGGGATGTCAGGTTTACTTCCCATTTTGGCAGAAGTTCCATGAGGAATAGGGTACGCGATTGCACTTTAGTACAACATTCCATCCGCAGACTGATGGAGATAGTGAATGAACCATTCAGACTCTGGAATATATGTTGAGGGTGTGCATCACTGATTTCGGAGAGAGTTGGCATTCCCACCTGCCACTTGCAAAGTTTGAATATAACAACAGATATCACTCCAGTATTGGCACCCTGCCTTTTGAGTTGTTGTATGGTAGGAGTGGTAGAAACCTAGTTTGTTGGGGTGATATTGGATACAGAGTGATGGTTCGGATGGAGGTAGTCTTGCAGACTACCGAAAAAATCCAGGAGATCAGACAGCGGTTACAGACCACTCAGAGTCAGCAAAAGAGTTACGCTAATAGATGTCGATCAGATTTGGAGTTTCAGGTTGGTAACATGGTACTTCTGAAGGTCTCGCCCTGGGAGGGCGTGATCCGTTTCAAGAAGAGGGGTAAATTGGGCCCCCGTTAAATTGGGCATTCAGGATCATTGCTGGGGTTTTCAAGGTGGCTTATAGGCTAGAGCTACCAGAGGAGCTTAGCCAAAATCACATCACGTTCGCAATTGCGAAAGTGCGTTATGGACCAAGAGGCGATAGTATCACTAGATGATATTTAGGTCGATGAGCGTCTAAATTACGTGGAGAGGCCTGTGGCCATCTTGGAGAGGAAGAAGAAGATTTTGCAAAACAAAGAAATACCTTTAGTGAAGGTGCAGTGGGAACATCAGAGTGGATCCGAGTGGAGATGCGAGCCGGAGGCGGAGATGCGCGAGCATTAGCTGGCATTGTTTGCTCTAGTAGACTTCGAGGGCGAAGTCTAGATCACATGGGGGAGACTTGTAATGCCTCGATTCTCAGGTATGGGTTTAAATAAAAGTTATTTGGTTTTGAGACCTACTGGACGAGTTTTCTGCCCTACTCGTTGACTAGCAGCGAGGTGGGGTCGCATATATAGTGGCCTACCGCCGAGTCCATAAAGTGACTCGACAAGTAGGAGTAGACAGATGAAACCCTAAATCCCGGGGTTTTGCACCATATTTAAGGAAGCATGAGCCCCTTTGGCCTCTTTGCAGTCCATTGAGAGCTCAGAAAACCCTAACTCATTAGTGTTTCATCCTTGTGTGTATAAAGCTGAAGAGAAGATCTTTTTATAAGAACAGCTTGGAGAACAAAAGGCTAGGGCAAGGAGGTGTGGGAAATCCAGAATTTACCTTAGATAACATCATTTGGAGGTATCAAGTCATCACCTTTACTTCATTCTTCTTCTAGACCCCTTTTGGTTGGGATCTAGGGTTTTTATGGTTTGGTTGAGATGATAATGTGGGATATGAGCTAGATCTGAAGTTGTAACTTCAGATCTGGACCTTTCTTGGGTTCTAGAGTCATAAACCCCCAAATGTGGTCATGTATGAAACCTATTTGAAGTATAAAACCCCATTGTTTGCTTAGATTTGACATTTGGAGCCTTTGTAGCTATGCATGCACGTAAAGTTTGCAACTTTACGTGAAAAACAAGCCTTAGAAGCTTGGATCTCTAATTTGGAGCCGCTGTATGGCTTAAAAGATTCTGTATGAGTTAAGTACTGAGGGAACTCTACGAGTCACAAGGTTGACTCGGCGAGTCTCATGAATATGAGCATGGACCCGACGAGTTGGATGAACAACTCGGCGAGTCCGATGAAGATTGTTGCAGACTCGACGAGTTGGATGAACAACTCGACCAATCGGATGAGTTTCCCCAATTTATGTATGCGTGTGTAACCGTCAAGTTGCAAGAAAGAAAACTTGACGAGTAGCCTTATGGTTCAATCGTAAACCAAAGGAACTCGACGAGTCACTTCGTGACCTGACGAGTGGACAAGTATTTCAAGGAACTCGGCAAGTCGTCGAGGGTACTCGGCGAGTTAAGGTCAACATGGATTGTTGACCTTGAATAATGACTTTGATTTTGACCAGGGTTTGATTAGTTGACTGTTGGGGTACCTTGAAAAGGTGGGAACTTATGAGTATGATTATGCTATGGTATCAGGTGGTGAAGCTTTTGACAGTGATCCGAGAGTTGGAGTTCATCTACCGAGTCAAAATCGGGATAGACATTATATTATGCTCTTATGATCCGTAGGGATTGGTATGTTAATGACCTGATAGGTCAGTACTCTAGTTACGAGGGATTTCTATGATCGATGATCAATGAGATAGATATGTTTGATGTTTGTATATGTCAATATATGTTAGTTATGCGCACTTGGATATTTGCTTGTTGGTTGGGTTAAGGCAGTCCTGATTTGTGCTGAAGGCCTACATACCCTATGAGCGGTCCTGGAGACTGTAGGCCCACGTGGAAGTCTAGTTATGCCAAAGGCTCGGGATAGATTTAGATAGACTGTAGGCCCTGCATGGTGGTCCAATCAGGCCGATGGCCCATTATGCATGTTGTTGATTGTCTGTTATTGTTATGGTATTATCGGTGTGGTATTGGTATTTTGGGGGTAGCTCACTAAGCCCTTGGGCTTATAGTTTCAGTTTATTGTTTCAGGTACTTAAGGAGATCATGGCAAGGCGAAGGCATGACCGTACCGCTCCTCATCCTTTTGATCTAGTTATTGGGAATCTTTGATGAATAATGATTTGAAAACATTTTGTATACAAATACTATTTGGTTTGATCTAAGATTGAAAAAGTTTAAATTTGGCGTAAAATTTTTGGATGTTACAGATGTTGCCTATAAAATAGCAGCTTAATGGGTATCCACTCTCACCCACCGTTTCCTCGACTGGTGGACGGTCGTTTGTCAAACGGGTAGGACAAGGACTATAATTCTCATTAAAAGTATAATGGTAAACATGAAGTAACTAAACCTTTTATAAATTCTCAATCTTAGTTACTTTAGGAAAATGTGAAAATGATGCTAACCCATGAAATTATAATTTGCACCTTGCTAAAGTCGTTAGTGGAGCGTGTATGGTTAACCGGCACACTAACATGGACTTAACAAGGATGGAAATGGGTGGCTTAATGTTTCTCATAGATCAGTGGATCGTGTGTTGTTAACTGGCACATCGATTAGGTGATAAAATTAAGAGTACCAAGTTAATTTTCATGGTTATTCACACCTTGTTTGTGTTCCTCGGTATCCCAGTCACAAACTTGAAGGGCATAATAAAGATTTAAACATGTCATTAAATTGTTTAATGCATGTCAAAAGATCTAGTATTTTCAATCCAATTAAAACCTAATACTCTATTTTGTTATTCATGGTAGAAATTAGTCAATCGTCATTTACCTACCTTCAAATATTTTGTAGCTTGGATTACGGCATCCCTCTTCCAAATTATAAAATATTGTGTTGGTTCCTAGCCTTAATATTTCATTTGGTGTCTTATTAGGGATTATATATCTAATCTAAACTTGTCTTTCTTCCTTTTTAGATGTGTTCCAGCAATGCTACTTCTAGCTCAAACCATACCGGCTCCTTCTCTCTCTTGAACCTTTGTGTGAGAGTCATCTTTGACAGAACTAATATCAATGATTAGATTAGGAACATAAGGATGGTCACTCATTATGTGGACAAGGATTATGTCCTTGACAAGGAGCTTAAGGTCATCGATGATTCTTCGGCTACTCCCGAGGAGATTGCTGAGTACACTAGCCATGATAAGGATGTCACTAAGGTTTCTTGTATCATGTTGTCTACCATGACAACAGAACTCAAGAAATCCTATGAAGATTTCTACTGTTATGAGATGCACCAGGACCTGATGGAAAGATACCATTAGAGTGCTTGTCAGGAAAGGTATGAAATCATCACTTCCATGATAACAACAAAAATAAAGGATGGAGAGTCCATCACGGACCACCTACAGAAAATTTAAATATTTGTGGGTCGTTTCCTAAAGTTAAATGTGAACTTTGATGAGGAGTTAGCAATAGATATTATTCTACACTCCTTACCCTCCTGTTTTGATCAGTTCCGTGTGTGTGACATCCCCATTTTTCACGGCCAGAAAAGACCGATTTTGTTTATGCTTGTATGAAAATCAGAGTAATATTTTTCATAAAAATGTTGCAGAATTTGTTCCCAAAATAAAATATGATAAAGATTTATCAAAGCATTTCCGTAGAAATATATTTCATTAAAAGGACTCGCGATGTCATGTTTGATACAGATCAAAAGCATAAATAGTACAATATAAGCCTTACTACATTACTTCATATCTACAAGCCTATATCCGTAATCCCTCATCCAAAACATCACATCTATTCTAGAGTGCCACTACCTGTAATACATGAAACTGATTGGGTCAGGCTTGGGAGCTTGGTGAGCACAGGGAGTTATCAACCCACAATAAAAAAAATTATTAATTTCATTAACCAACAATAACCCGATTACCCGTTCCCATTATCCTCACATTACGTCCCTAAAACACCTATCATATGGGACCTGGAATAAGGATCAACATCAGGATGGACATGTTGGGTTTGGAGCATTCTAACACTTCCTAAGTGTACATGCAACCCTAATAACCTTGGATCTATGTTTGTCTAATTATCATGCAAAGTTGAATTCCAAGGTTATATTCCTATCTAGCATACATGGGAAACAACTTTTACTTGAATGAAAGATAGAATAACTTACCTTGTTGTTTCTTATGTTCCTTGAAACCTTGTGAGCCTAGCACCCCAAGTATGATGCCTCAAATGCTTCACACAACACCAAATGCTCTTGGAAAGACTTTTGAGAGAATGCACACTTCTTGAAATCAGCCTAGCCCTCTTGTTTCCTTAGTGTAGCCGATTTTGGTGGAGAATGGGATCCTTATATAGTGTTGACACATCTAGGGTTACACCATGTAAACCCTAATGTGTCATGACTCTTCATTTCCATGACCCATGGGTTTGTAACTCCCATGGAGCATCCATGAAGCATCCTATGGGTGGAACCCAACTTGATAATCCATGGAGCCTCTTAGCCCACTATACAAGATATGGATGATTTACATAATCAACCCATATATTTAATTAGTTATCTTTTGATCACTTAATTAATTCTAAATTACTTCTTGATCAAACTAATCAAATAATATTATTAATATACTAGAACTTATAATATATTAATAATCTCTGAGTGTTATTTCTCTCATTTAGTCTATCCAATTGCATGGTGCCATGCAACCCAAATGGACCATGCCGGGTCGGGTCAAGTACATACCAGAAATAGTTATGGACTTAGACACCTTATCCAACAATCTCCCACTTGGATAAGTCTAATAACTATTACTGCATGTATGACTTCAGGAACCGATCAGCAATCGTAGCTCTTTTCAAGGTTTCTCGGAACTAAGAAGATGATGGTACGCCATTTAAGTTAAGTGATCATATAATCCTATGTTCTAGATATCAGTCGGACAAATACATGGAACAATGTCTTACTTATTGTCCAACAGTTTGTTTCCCAATTTCCGATTTGTTTGACAAAGAACTTAATTGAACACATCAACTTAGTTTTGACC
Source organism: Lactuca saligna (assembly GCF_052625555.1). Classification (NCBI taxonomy): domain Eukaryota; kingdom Viridiplantae; phylum Streptophyta; class Magnoliopsida; order Asterales; family Asteraceae; genus Lactuca; species Lactuca saligna. The sequence goes on from NC_136421.1 coordinate 1,796,072, forward strand.
GGGCCCGGTACATGGGTCAAAACAAAATCATCGAGGGGCCCAGATATCAGCTTCTAATCCAAGAAGGAACAGATAAACTTCGACTCATATGTTTGTTCTACCACTCATTGAATTACACACAAGAGCACGATTTATAACATCGAGTTACCAATGCGTTTTCGTACAATCAATGCATAACCAACTTGTAAGTAACAAATCATATCTCTAGGTTTGAAGACTTATACAATATTACCGTCTCATGATCACTCGAGATAGAATTCCATGAAGTGATTCCAGTGAGCGTGGGTTGAGTCCAATGCTCAGAACTTATGAGCACTCATGATTGCTGTAGCCTTGTCCAAGACCTCTACAACCAAACATGACAGTCTTGATTCATACCTACTTCCGACATATGACCGACTGTGGAGGTTTGAATAATATGTTATACTAAACAAAAATTATTCTGGAAGTCAAAACATGCAAAAGAAATATAGTAAACGATTGACAAGAGATAGCAACACTTTACTCATAAATAAAACACTTTTATTCATCATCAAATGTCAATTACACTTTACAAATTTCGAGGTTATAAAACTACTAAATCTAATATCATCCTTCAGCCCTATGCTCCGAGCATGCTGGAGATGCTTAATCCGAGTCAGTCCCTTCGTGAGGGGATCTGCTGGGTTCTCATCCGATGATACCCTCTTTGCCACGAGGAGTCCTTCTTCTATTCGATGTCTAATAAAATGGTATTTTTTGTCGATGTGTCTGGATCTCCCGTGATCCCTTGGTTCCTTGGCTAAGGCAATAGCGCTTTCACTATCACAGAAAATTTCCATTGGCTCTTTAATAGCTGGTACAACTCCAAGGTCTCCGATGAAGTTCTTTAGCCATATAGCCTCCTTTGCTGCCTCGCTAGCTGCAATATACTCTGATTCACAAGTAGAATCTGCCACTGTCTCTTGCTTGGAACTCTTCCAAGAAATTGCTCCTCCATTTAGGGTAAAGACCCAGCCCGACTGAGAGCGGAAATTATCCCTATCAGTCTGGAAGCTAGCATCACTATACCCTACAACTCTCAATTCATCACTCCCACCGAGGGTAAGGACCCAATCCTTAGTCCTTCGTAGGTACTTGAGAATATTCTTTACCGCAGTCCAGTGCGCCTTACCAGGGTTCCCCTGAAACCTACTAACCATGCTCAGGGCATAAGCTACATCAGATCGAGTACACGTCATATCATACATGATCGATCCTACAGCCGAAGCATAAGGTATTCGACTCATTTCTGCTATCTCAGCCTCAATGCTAGGACTTTGTGTCTTACTCAATTTTGGCGTTACTCTGGATGGGCAACTCTCCTTTCTTGGAGTCCTGCATGCTGAATCACTTCAGAACCTTATCCAAGTAGGTACTCTGACTAAGTCCAATTAGTCTTTTACTCCGATCTCTCAAGATCCTTATCCCAAAAATATAGGCAGCTTCACCAAGGTCCTTCATAGCGAAACACTTCCCAAGCCAGGACTTTACTTCCTGCAGGGTTGGAATGTCGTTTCCTATGAGTAGTATGTCATCCACATACAATACCAAAAAGCTAACTATACTCCCACTAGCGTTGACATACACACAAGATTCATCTTTACTCCTGGAAAAGCCAAAATCCTTGACTTTTTCATCAAAGCAAAGATTCCATCTGCGAGGTGCTTGTTTTAATCCATAGATGGATTTCTCAAGCTTACACACCCTATTAGGGTACTCGCTGCTGACAAAACCTTATGGCTAACTCATGTAAACATCTTTAGCCAATTTTCCATTAAGGAAAGCGGTTTTGACATCCATTTGCCATATTTCATAGTCATGAAATGCAGCTATGGCTAACAGAACCCGAATAGACTGAATCTTGGCTACTAGAGAAAAGGTCTCATCATAATCCACTCCAGGAATTTGAGAGAAGCCCTTTGCAACCAGTCTAGCCTTATAAGTGTGTACTTTACCATCCATGTCGGTCTTCTTCTTGAATACCCATTTGCACCCCACCGTTTTACGACCTGGTACATTTTCAACCAAGTTCCAAACTTGATTGTCATACATGGATTGTATCTCGCTATCCATAGCCTCTTTCCATTTAGCAGACTTGGGGCCTACCATGGCTTCCTCGTAGTTGTTAGGGTCATCTTGACTTACTAGTGTCCCATCACTAATAAGTGTCTCACCTTCTGCAGTAATATGGAATCCATAGTAATGCTCAGGTGCACTCCTAACTCTCGTGGAACGCCTCAGAGGTACAGATTCGTCAATTGGCTCAACAGGAGTTTCCTCCTCAAGTTGGGGGCTAGAGTTTGAAGTTCCTTCACCACTTGACTCTTGAATTTCTTCAAGATCAATTTGCCTCCCACTGTCTCCTTGGCTTATAAATTCTCTCTCTCGAAAGACACCTCTTCTTGCTACAAAAACCACATTGTCACTAGGTCTGTAGAAGAAGTAACCAAAGGATTGCTGTGGGTAGCCGATGAAAATACACCTCTCGCTTCGGGGTTCTAGCTTATCATGAGACTCGCGCCTCACAAAAGCTTCGCAACCCCAAATCTTGATGTGGTCTAGTTTAGGTACTTTACCAGCCCAAATCTCGTGAGGAGTTTTGGCAACTTTCTTTGTAGGGACTAGATTAAGGATATGGACGGCAGTCTCTAAGGCATACCCCCAGAATGAGATAAGTAGCGAAGCTCGACTCATCATGGAACGAACCATGTCTAACAAGGTTTGATTACGCCTCTCAGCCACACCATTCAACTGCGGTGTCCTGGGAGGTGTCAATTGTGAGAAAATCCCACATTCCCTAAGATAGTCGAGGAACTCTGAACTAAGATACTCACCTCCTCGATCAGATCGAAGCATCTTAATGTTCCTGCCCAATTGATTCTCGACTTCCTGTTTAAATTCCTTAAACCTCTCGAAAGTCTCTGACTTATGTTTGATTAAGTAGACATATCCATATCTACTGTAATCATCAGTAAAAGTCAAATAATAATGATTAGCATCCCTTGTGGCATGTTTGAATGGTCCACACACATCCGTGTGTACAAGGTCCAATAAACCTTCACCCCTTTCACACGAGCCTGTGAAGGGTGACTTTGTCATTTTTCCAAGTAAGCATGATTCGCAACTATCATCTGACTTTAGGTCAAACGACTCCAAGACTCCATCCTTTTGGAGTTGGCCTATGCGTTTTGTGCTTATATGTCCAACACGACAATGCCATAATGATGCTTTATCCAAGTTATTATTATTAGGAGAATCAATACACAAAACATTATTTCCTGAGTTATCTACAACAGACACAGCTTCATACACACCATCACAAGGTAATGCTTTAAAATAGAGAACATTATTAAAGAAAGCATTAATCGAACCAACTTCATTATCAAATGAAAAGGTGAAACCTTGTTTGTACAATGCATGAAAGGAAATAATATTTCTTGCCATTTCTGACGAATAACAACATCTATTCAAATCTAAATTTAACCCACTACTTAGCGATAAAGTATAAACTCCAATCTTGGTGACAGGTGTAACTTTCCTATTCCCCATGATTAAGTTTATTCTTCCTTGCTCCACATTCTCACTTCTTCTTAGTCCCTGCAAGTCACAACAAATGCGAATACCACAACCGGTATCAAGGACCCAAGATTTAGAATGGGGTGAGTTATTAGAAATGATAGTGTAAATACCTGCATGCTTGGGTTTGACTTTCCCATCCTTTACATCTTGCTGGTATTTTGGGCAGTTCCGCTTCCAATGTGATTTTTCATGGCAATAGAAGCATTCAGCCTCTTTTGGATCAGAAGAGGGAGTGATGAAACCTTTCTTGGTTCCACTTGAAGAAGAGCCATCAAGGGTCCGAGCCTTGGTACCCTTCGAAGATCTCTTTCTCTTCCTCCTTCGACTTTTCCCGATTGCCAAAACCGGAGTTGAGTTTGGAGTAGGAGTGATAGCAACCGACTTACCCTTAAGACCTGTTTCTGCGGTCTTGAGAAGTCCCTGAAGTTTGCTGAGGGTGACCTCTTCCTTGTTCATGTGATATGTCATGCGGAATTGATCATAGAACGATGGTAAGGAGTGCAAAATGATATCTATTGCAAGATCCTCAGGAAAGTTCACATTACGCTTCAGCAACCGATCCACATACCTTTGCATTTTCTGCATGTGGCTCGTGATGGAATCCCCGTCCTTCATCATGGTTGTTATCATGGAGCAGATGATTTCGTACCTCTCTTGTCGTGCACTTTGATGGTATCTTTCCATCAAATCTTGGTGCATTTCATAAGGGTAGAAATCTTCATAAGGCTTTTGGAGTTCAGCTGTCATTGTGGCCAACATGATGCAAGCCACCTTGGTAGCATCTCTTTCATGAGTATGAAAGTCAGTGATCTCTTGGGGAGTTGCAGTGGACTCATCAATTTCCTTAAGCTCCTTGTCAAGGACATATTCTTTGTCCTCGTAGCGGGTAATCATCCTGATGTTTCTGATCCACTCATTGAAGTTGGATCCATCAAAGGTAACTTTCCCACACAAGCTCATAAGAGTAAAGGAGCCATTAGGATTCGAGCCAGAAGCAACATTGTTTGAAGACATCTGAAGGAAGAGGACAAGATTAGTTTAAATATTAGGAAAGTCCTTAATAAAACACCCAAATGTAATATTAAGGCTAGGATCCAATCACAATATATTATAACTTAGAAGAGGTATGCCGTAATCCAAGCTATAACATATTTGAAAGGTAGGTGAATGACGATTCACCAATTTCCACCACGAAAACCAAAATATTAGATATTAGGTTTTATGATTGGTTCTTAGAAATTCCTAGATTCTTTGAGATTCAATGAACTTTTCAAAGGCATGTTTCAATCTCGAGTGTGCCCTCCAAGTTTTGTGACTGGGATACCGAGGATCACAAAACGAGGTGTGAAGTAACCATGCAAATCACTTGGTACCCTTAAAGTTTATCACTCAATCGATGTGCCGGTAAACCACACACGCTCCACCGATACTATAATAAACCTTAAGTCACCCTTTACCTACCTTGTTAAGTCCAAGTTAGTGTGCCGGTTAACCACACACGCTCCACCAACGACTTAGACAAAGTGTAAAGTGTAATTTCATGGATTAGCACCTTATTCACATTTTCCTAAAGTAACTAAGATTGGGAATTTAATAAAACATTTAGTTACTTTATAATATTCATCATACTTTGAATGAGAATTTATAAGTCCTTGTCGTACCCGTTCGGCTAACGACCCTCCACCAGTCAAGCAAGCAGTGGGTGAGAGTAGACACCCATTAAGTCACCATTTTATAGGCAACAACCTTATACCCACCTTATAGACCGGCTTCGTGAATGAGGCGTACTAGCGGTAAGACGACTTTGTTCTTATACATACATATATATATATATATATAATTATTAAATCATAATATAAGTATAAGGGTTGAATTTTAACTTTTAAAATTCTAGGGGTTGGAACTAAAGTTTTAACTTAACTTTACTTGTTCCAAAACTTGAGGGCAAGTTTTGTAACTTTCAAAACTTTTCATTTCTTGTAACTTATGAGTTTAATAGAGTAATAAAATGGAGACTCTTCATTTTCTAACTCTTGTGTTCTTTTAATGGTTTTAATTCAAGTGTGACTCTTGGTTTTCCATAACTTGAGGACAAGTTATGGACTCCATTAAAACACATTATGATCAAGAATTAATCTACCACATAGGTTACAAATAATTCCTATGATCATCTAAAACATCATAAGAACAAGAACATGAATATGAACACATTCATAAATCAAAATTGCACTTAAAACTTTGTAATTTTGATAACTAGTTGTTGTAAATGAATTAGAAAGAACATTACACCATCAAAACAAGTTTTCAAGTACCAAAACAGTTTAGGGTAATGTTTCTAGTCCATTTCCAGCAACTAAAATCGAAATTCTGCAACCTGTCGACCCTACTCGCCGAGTGCATGAACTTACTCGCCGAGTTGGTTGAAGATACACGTGAACTCGACGAGTCCCCCCTATGGACTCGACGAGTCCATTCGTAGACAGCAAGATTTTCGACTTTTTTCCAACTTTTAAGCACAAACAAAAAACAAACAAGCCTAGGCTCTGATACCATTGTTGGGTTTTGAGCATTCTAACACTTCCTAAGTGTACATGCAACCCTAATAACCTTGGATCTATGTTTGTCTAATTATCATGCAAAGTTGAATTCCAAGGTTATATTCCTATCTAGCATACATGGAGAACAACTTTTACTTGAATGAAAGATAGAATAACTTACCTTGTTGTTTCTTATGTTCCTTGAAACCTTGTGAGCCTAGCACCCCAAGTGTGATGCCTCAAATGCTTCACACAACACCAAATGCTCTTGGAAATACTTTTGAGAGAATGCACACTTCTTGAAATCGGCCTAGCCCTCTTGTTTCCTTAGTGTAGCCGATTTTGGTGGAGAATGAGATCCTTATATAGTGTTGACACATCTAGGGTTACACCATGTAAACCCTAATGTGTCATGACTCTTCATTTCTATGACCCATGGGTTTGTAACTCCCATGGAGCATCCATGGAGCATCCTATGTGTGGAACCCAACTTGATAATCCATGGAGCCTCTTAGCCCACTATACAAGATATGGATGATTTACATAATCAACCCATATATTTAATTAGTTATCTTTTGATCACTTAATTAATTCTAAATTAATTCTTGATCAAAATAATCAAATAATATTATTAATATACTAGAACTTATAATATATTAATAATCTCCAAGTGTTATTTCTCTCATTTAGTCTATCCAATTGCATGGTGCCATGCAACCCAAATGGACCATGCCGGGTCGGGTCAAGTACATACCAGAAATAGTTATGGACTTAGACACCTTATCCAACAGGACACTGATGCTAAGGGGATTCCTCAGTAATAAATGTCCTTAAGGAAACCATGTGGGGGATGGAGTACACTGGTGAGCACATTGTTCACAAACACCTACGGGTTGTGATCCTGCTAACATTCCACTGGATTGTGTAGAAGAGTCCATGTTCGTCATACATACTCCGCTACATGATAGAATCAACAACAACAACATCCAGGCTTCTCATCATTTTATCACACATCATCTAATACATCTATCCATGTTTTACCCCAACATTTTTGTAGATATAAAATACATATACAATTTAAATCAGATAAAACTTGTATAAAATTGTTTATCCAACATAGATAGCAAGTATACAGATAATATGCACACATAGCACGTAGTTTATATAAAATACTTCATATCTATGTGTAAGATGAAAGGGACCATGCACTCACCTGAAAAGGTGGTGAATCCGAACTTAGACAGCGCTTCGCTTCATAAAAATAATTTCCTTCGACGAAACCTAGTATTATTACCACTAGAGTTTAGTGTATTATTCACCGAGACTAATAATAGTCTAGCTATTATTACTATTATATAAGTGTTAAACAATACTTATATAACTCATAATAATAGCCCAAGTACTTATTATAAGTTCCTAATAACGTTACTATAATTAAATAAAAGCTATATTAAAAATACTGTAGACGTAGCTCACTTACAGCGGGTTTTATAGAAAAGCGGGCTTTTCTTGGAGCAGCATTCCTGAGCTGAAAAGCTCTTCTTCTCGAAGCCGATGAGCACTTCGGGGCTTCCGCCTCATGCTTGGGAGGTTCCCTAGGCTTTTTTTTCGGGGGGGGGGGGGGGGGGGGGGTTCGGGGCTATGGAAAGAGATTCTAGAGAGAGTAAAGAGAATAAAGAATGGGAAAGGTGTGAAGAAAATTAGGGTGGGAGAGGTTCTATTTACAGGGTGAAAATTGGCTGAACTTGGTGCCACATGTTACCATCTGGTGGCAAGACTTGGGGAGATAGCAATGCCCAAGATTGTGCCATGTCACCCACTTTCGCACAACATACTTCCGACTTCTAAAATCTATAACTTTCACATACGACCTCCAATTTTGATGTTCTTTATATCCACGCATAGGTAAAAATAAGATCTACAAGTTTCATTTTGATTATGTTGGCTAATTCTCGACCGATCTTAAATTTAATAGTAGGAGGAAATTATATTATTAAATGTCCGCGTAAAATTCATAACTTCTACATATGGACTCTATTTTCATCTGTCCTTTTACCGTTGTGTTCCTATTAATGAGATATTTGATTCTCATTTAGGTTGTTTAGGCCAAAAATCGCTTGATCTAAAATTCAAGTTTCGAGCTATGCACTGTTAAGCCAAATCTTAGAAAATTCATAACTTCCTCATACGAAGTCAGATTTGGGCGTTCTTTTTATGTACGCTCTCGGTTTAACGTATACTACAACTTTGGTTTAGATTACTAAGGCTAAACAAACCTCTATCGTCAATTCACTATTTACGTCACACAACGTCGTGTGGGTTTTGTCCTGAAACTTCGACAGGTCATAACTTCTTCGTTATAGCTCGGATTTCGGCGTTTTTTATATGTTCGTAATCCTTGTCACGGCCAATACAACTTTCTTAATCGATATTGGGATTATCTAACACTTCATTTTTTATGATTATTTTTATCCTTTATTTATTATATCATTATAAGCAAGTAATAAGCATATAAAATCATATAATTCACGTATTACTTAATTAATTCATCTTTATTACTTCAATATAGGTTACAATGATTGATCTGACTATTACATCACTATACTAATGCTTTGCCCAGAAACATGGGTGTTACAATTCTCTCCCCCTTAGGATGATTACGTCCTGTAATCATGCATCAACAAACAGATGCGGATAGGGACTCATCATGTCACTCTCTGTTTCCCAAGTGAGATTCGGCCCATTTGTATGTCTCCAATGGACTAGCACTAAGTCGACCATCTTGTGTCCTAACTTCTTAGTCTTATGGTTAACAATTGCCTCAGGCTCATCAATCAGCCTCTTATTCTCATACATTCTTAACTCTGAGATTGGAATTGTTGGATTAGTGTCTAAGCCCGTAACTATATTTGGTATGTACTTGAACCGGTTGTGCATGGTCCTTTTGGGTTGCCTTCACCAAAGCAACTTGACAAGGTTATTTAGGAGAGAGAGAAGATATTATGATTATTAATATATTATAAGAATAATATATTAAAGGATAAATCATATTATTTGATTAATATTAGTCATAGATTGATTAGGAATTAATTTGGTGACTAAAAGAGATTAATTGAATAAAGGAGCATAAACTATCAAATGTGTGATAGTTGAGTTTTGGGCTGGGAAACCTAATGTACTAAGGGGAACGAAATTATGATGGGGATCCATCATATTTTCATCCAAGGCCCTATTCCAGAAGGTTCAATGGGCTGCTTGGTGACTAAGCTGTCCATTAGGGTTTAGACTGAAACCCTAGCAGCCTACATTATAAATAGAGGTCCTTGGTTGTATTTAAATGATTATCCTTACCAAAACATAAGATAATTCCAAATCTTTTGAATAATAGTTTCTTTATATGATAAATTTGGATTATTTAAATTATTTGGTAATTATCTTGTGACTAAAATTGAATTATGTCAAATATAGATAATTATAAAATTAATTGTTTAATTTATATTTGATCCCTTGTGTTTTGAAAAGTTCAAAAACTTGTCCTCAAGTTTTGAAGTTTAAATTTTATGATTAAAAGATTAATTTTTAACAATTTAAATTTCAAACCCTTAGAATTATACAAGTTTAAAATTCAACCATATACTATTATATTATTACAACATTAGTTAATATATATGTATAACTTAAGGTGCTAGTCTTACCGTTAGTAGGCGTCATTCACGAAGCTGATCTATAACGAGGTTATAAGGTTATGGCCTATAAAATTGTCATTTAATGGGTATCCACTGTTACCCACCGCTTCCTTGATTGGTGCAGGGTCATTAGCCGAACGGGTAGGCTAGGGCAATCCTCTCCTCATTAAAAGTATAATGAATAATATAAAGTAACGACAATGTTTTACAAATTCCCAATCATAGTTACTTTCGGGTAAAATGTGAAAATGTTGCTACTCCATGGAATTACACTTTGTACCCTTGTCAAATGTTAGTGGAGCGTGTGTGGTTAACCAACACACTAATTTGGGATTGACATTAGTAGCGAAGGGTGGCTCGATGTTTGTCATAGATCAATGGAGCGTTTGTTGTTTACCGGCACAATGATTATGTGATAGAGACATTGAGTGCACCATGTTGATTCACATGGTTATTCACACCTTGTTTGTGATCCTCAGTATCCCAGTCACAAACATGAAGGGCATATCGAGATTTAAACATGCCATTGAAAGGTTCAATGAATCTCAAAAAAATCTAGGAGTTTTCAAATACATTTAAAACATAATTTACTTTTATTTTTCATGGTGGAAATTAGTGAATCGTCATTCACTTACCTTCAAATTATTTGCATTTAGATTACGGCATCGCTTTTCTAAGTTGTGAATAATGTTATTGGATCCTAGCCCTAATTTTTCATTTTGGTGTTTAATTGGGGATTCATTTCTAATCAAACTTTGTTCCTTTCTTTTTTAGATGTCTAGTAACAACAACAACAAAGCTTCTGGGTCATTCTCACTGATGAACCTATGTCAAAAGGTGACATTTTATGGGTCAATCTTTAACGAATGGATGAGATACATTCATATGATCACTCGCTACGAGGACAAAGAATATGTCCTCAATGAGAAACCTGAAATGATCATCCCAAATGTTGCTACTCCTGAAGAGATGGCCGCCTTTGAGGCCCACAAGCGTGATGCTACGGAAGTTCATTGCATCATGTTGGGCGCCATGAACCTCGAACTCTAAAAGTCCTATGAGGACATGTATCCATATGAAATGCATCAAGATTTGTTGGACATGTACCACCAAAGTGCGAGGCAAGAGCGCTATGAGATCATTACTAACATGATCACTGCTAAGATGGGGAGTAGAGAATTAGCCTCTCATTTGTAGAAAATGCAAAGGCATGTTGATCGTATTCTTAAACTTAATGTTAAGTTTGATGAGGATTTGTCTATCTAAATGATCCTCCACACCTTGCCTTCTTGCTACAACCAGTTTAGAATGACCTACCACATGAATAAGGAAGAGGTCTCCTTGAGTAAGCTTCAAGGACTGCTGAAAGCAACCTCAAGGACAAATTTGTTGCATCATCCCCTGCTGTGGCTGCTCATGTGTTGGCAATTAGCCAAGGGAAGGGAAAGAAGAGGAAGGCTCCTTGAAAGAGCCACCAAAAGGGAAAGTCTCGTGAGGGTTCATTCACTAGTAGGACCAAAGTAGGTTCTGCTAAACCCTCCTCTGACCCTAAGGAAGTATAATGCTTCTATTGCCATGAGAAGGGACACTAGAAACGAAGTTGACCTAAATATTTGGTGGACATTAAGTATGGGAAGATAAAGCCGACCTTCGTAGGTATGTATTCTACTAAATCTAACAACTCATCACTTGCTACTTCATCGGTTCTTGATACATTATGTGGTTCCCACATTTGTTCTGATTTGCAGGGCCTAAGAAGAAGTAGGGAGGTGGAGCATGGGAAAATAAACTTGATTATGGGAAACAAAAGATCGTCACTTGTGACCAGAGTTGGAGTTAATTATTTAGTGTTGACTAATGGGTTAGGGCTAGATTTAAATAACTTTTGCTATTCGTCATGGACTATATAGAGAAGGTTTTAGATATTCATTTGATAATAGTAATGGTTCTATTAATGTTTGTTTGAATGGTGTTTTTTTTATTTCAATGCATTTCCTTGTAATGGAATATATGAATCTGTGTTGGTTGTAGACAATTTAGGAAATGATGTGTTGAATATTGATTCGTCTAATAGTCTAGACAAAGCATGCTTGTGGCATTGTCGCCTTGGCCAAGTCAACGAGACACACATAGCCCAACTCCAAAAGGATGGAGTGTTGGAGTCATTCGATGGCGATGACGTGTGTGAATCTTGTTTACTTGGGAAGATATCCAAGTCACACTTTACTGGCACTTGTGAAAGGGGTGAGGGTCTATTGGATCTCATACACACTGATGTGTGTGGGCCCTTTAGATCCACCATAAGGGATGCTTTCCGCTTCTATGTAACTTTTATAGATGATTATAGTAGATATGGATATATCTACTTAATTAAGCATAAGTCGGAAACCTTTGAAAAGTTCAAAGAGTTTAAGAATGAAGTGGAGAATCAGCTGGGCAGGAAAATCAAGATGCCTCAGTCAGACAGAGGAGGAGAGTACCTAAGTCTTGAGTTTCACGACTATATAAAGGAATGCGGAATTGTTTCACAATTGACGCCTCCGAGAACGCCCCAATTGAATGGTGTGGCTGACAGACATAATCAAACCTTGTTAGACATGGTTCGTTCTATGATGAGTCGGGCTTCTTTACCAATAGCTTTTTGGGGGTCTGCCTTGGATACTGCCGCCCATATCCTTAACATAGTTCCCACCAAGAAGGTTGCCAAAACACCTCATGAGAAGTGGACAGGGAAAGCTCCCTCGTTGGCACATATCAAGGTTTGGGTTGCCAGGATTTCGTAAGATAAGAGACTCACAACAAGCTCTAACCATGTAGTGAGAAGTGTTATTTCATCGGCTATCCATAGATGTCCTTTGGCTATCTCTTCTACAAACCGAGTGACAATGTTGTCTTCGTTGCGAGAAGAGGTGTTTTCGGAGAACGAGAACTCATATGCCAAGAGGAAATTAGGAGGCAAATTGATCTTGAAGAGACTCAAGAGCAAAGCGATGAAGGAAATTGTAACACTAACACTCAACCGGAAGAGGAAACTCCTGTTGAACCTGTTGATGAGTCTTTACCTCTTAGACTTTCTAGTAGGGCTAGTGTTCCACCCCAGTTGTATGGATTCCATATTACTACTAAAGGGTATACATTTATTAGTGATAGTACACTAGTAAATTTAGACGAACCTAGCAGGTACAAGGAAGCCATGGCAGGCCCGGAGTCTGCTAAGCAGAAAGATGCAATGGACAGCAAGATTCAGTCCATGTATGACAACCAAGTTTGGAATTTGGTTGACAATGTATCGTGTCGTAAGACAGTTGGGTGCAAGTGGATCTTCAAGAAGATGATAGACACGGATGGGAATGTGCACACTTATAAAGCGCGATTGGTCGCGAAGGGCTTTACTCAAAATTCTGGAGTTGACTATGATGATACCTTCTCGCCAGTTGCCAAGATAAAGTCTACTAGGGTGATACTCACTATAGTTGCGTTTCATGATTATGAAATATGGCAGATGGATGTGAAAACTTCTTTTCTTAATGGAAAGTTGGTTGAGGATTTTTACATGAATCAGCCAGAGGGTTTTGTCAATGCGAAGCATCCAAATAGAGTGTGTAGGCTTGATAAATCCATTTATGGATTAAAGCAAGCGTCTCGCTGATGGAATCTTTGTTTTGACGAGAAGGTTAAAGAGTTTGGCATTTGGCGAAGCCAAGATGAGTCATGTGTATATGTCAAGGCCAGTGGGATTATAGTAACATTCCTTGTATTGTATGTTGATGACATACTACTCATAGGAACCGACATCCTAACCTTACAGGAGGTCAAGTCCTCGCTTGGGATGTGTTTCACTATGAAGGACCTCGGAGAGGCTATGTATATTATGGGTATAAGGATAGTAAGAAACAGAAGTAAGAGACTGATAGGACTCAGTCAGGATACATACTTGGATAAGATACTAAAGTGTTTTAGTATGGAAAATTCCATGAAAGTGGAGTTACCAATCCAAAGCAATACCAAGTTGATTATGACTCAAAGCCCTAGTACAGAGGCAGAGATAGCTGATATGATCCGACCACCTTACGCTTCCGCAGTTGGCTTGATCATGTACGCTATGACTTGTACTTGCCCTGATGTGGCATTCACTTTGATCATGGTCAGCAGATATCAGGGAAACCCTGGTAGAGCACATTGGACTGCAGTTAAGAATATTCTTAAGTACCTTCAGAGGACCACGGAATAGTTTCTAGTCCTCGGTGGGATTGATGACTTAAGGGTATGAGGGTATAGTGACGCTAGTTTCCAGACAGATCGGGATAATTACCATTCGCAGTCAGGCTGGGTCTTTACCCTTAACGAGCAGCGGTGACTTGGAAAAGTTCCAAGGAGGAGACTGTGGCTGATTCAACGTGTGAATCAGAGTACATTGCAGCAAGTGAAGTATCAAAAGAGGCAATATGGTTGAAGAAGTTCATTGGAGACCTTGGAGTTGTCCAATCCATAAAGGAGCCCGTGGAGATTTTCTGTGATAATGAAGGAGCGGTTGCCTTAACCAAGGAACCAAGGGATCACGGTAGATCCAGGCATATCGACATAAAATACCATTTTATCAGACATTGGGTATAAGAGGGACTCCTCGTAGAGAAGAGGGTATCATCAGAAGATAACCCAGTAGATCCACTTACAAAGGGACTGATCAGGGTTAAGCACTTGCAGCACGCTAGGAGCATTGGGCTGAAGGACGATATGAGTTTAGATTAAATAGATAGGAAACGTGTAGTAGATAATTTGTAGTTAACATTTAATATAAATAAAGGTGTTTTATTTAACACTAAAGTTACTATATTGTGTTGGTTATTTATCTATTGTTTCAAGTTTACATGTTTTGACTTCCTAAATAATAAGATTGTTCAAACGATCCACGGTCGTTCATATGTTGGAAGTAGATATGAAAGAAGACTATCATGAATCTGTTTGTAGATTCTCTAAAAGGTTTTAGACATAGCAATAGATTCTTTTTCAAAGTTCATGGGTGCTTAGGAATTGTGATTTGAGCATTGGAATAAACCCGTGTTTGCTGGTATCACTTCATGAAATTTTTATCTCGAGTGATCGCAAAGCGATAATATCTTATAATCTTAAAACTTAGAGATATGGTTATTGTTTGCTGATTGATTATACATTGATGATGTGTAAATGCATATGTAACTTGATGTTATAAAACATATTGTTGTGCATGATTTAATTTGTAAATAGTAGATGCATATGAGTCTAAGTTAATCTGTTCCTTTTATTATAAGAGAATAAAGGTGATATGTTGGCCACTCGTTGATTTGGTTTGACTTCTGTGTCGGGGTCGGTCAGAACAAAGTTGATATGTTCAACTAAGTTCTATGTCGAATGAATCAGAGATCGAGAATCAAAGTGTTGAACAATAAGTATTGTAAGCATGATATCTAGAACAGAGGATTATACAATCCCTTATCTGAAGGACAAGTTACTTATCAGAGTTGATAGCGGCGTGTAAGAGCTATGATTGCTAATCAGATCCTGAAGTCATATGTGAGATATAGTTACTAGACTCATCCAAGTAAGAGACTGTTGGTTTAGTGTGCCCGTAACTATATGTGTTATGTACTTGAACTGGTTATGCATGGTCCTTTTAGGTTGCCTTCACCAAAGCAACTTAACGAGGTTATTTAGGAGAGAGAGAGAAGATATTATGATTTATTAATATATTATAAGAATAATATGTTAAAGGAGAGATCATATTATTTGATTAATATTAGTCATATATTAATTAGGAATTAACTTGGTGACTAAAAGAGATTAATTGAATAAAGGAGCATAAACTGTCAAATGTGTGATAGTTGAGTTTTGGGCTGGGAAACCTAATGTACAAAGGGGGAACGAAATTATGATGGGGATCCATCATATTTTCGTCCAAGGCCCTATTCCAGAAGGTTCAATGGACTGCTTGGTGACTAAGCTGTCCATTAGGGTTTAGACTGAAACCCTAGCAGCCTACACTATAAATAGAGGCCCTTAGTTGCAATTTTAGGTACCTTGACTCCAAGAGAAAACCCTAGGTTGATTTTTAGCATCCTCTGTCCTCTCTCATAATAGCCTTCTTGCTTGTGTGGTATTTGTGAACCATTAGAGGAGTTATAATTGTGACTCTAAGGTCAAGATCAAGATGAATCAAAGGATTTCAAGCCAATTGAAAGAGTTAATCACTTAGATCTGTTCTTATAGTGTTAATTTTAAATTATGCATGCTAGATATAGGGTTACAAGTCTTGGACTAATTACATATATAATAGAGAATCCTAGATCCAAGCATTAGTGTTTTGCATGAGTACATAGGATGTTCTTTTGCATTAAAACCATCGGGAATTATGTCGGGAACTTCTCCCGTGAACTTCCTCAAATAACACACATGGAAAGTGTTAGGAATACCATCTAGTTCATCGGGTAATTCAAGCTTGTAAGCTTGGTTCCCAATCCTCTGAAGAACTTTGAATGGTCCAATAAACCTTGGACTCAACTTTCCTCGTTTCCCAAATCTTATAAGTCCCTTCTATGGTGAGACTTTAAGCAAAACTGAATCCTCAACTTCAAAGGTCATCGGTCGTCTTCTCTTGTCAGCATAGCTCTTTTGACGATCCTAAGCTACTAACATCTTTCCCTAATCACCTTAAACTTTTCAGCTGTCTAATGGACTACCTCGGGGCCCATAAACTGCTTTTCTCTAGTCTCAAGCCAACAAGACGGCGTACGGCACTTCTGTTCGTACAAAGCTTGATAAGGTTCCATCTTGATGCTTGACTGGAAACTATTGTTGTAGGAAAACTCTACCAGAGGTAAGTGCTCATCCCAGTTCCCTTGGAACTCTAGGGTACATGCTCTCAGCATATCTACAAGTGTTTGAATCGTTCTTTCCTTCTGGCCATCACTTTGTGGATGGTAAGCTATACTTAAACACAATTTTGTACACGATTCCTCTTGTAGACTTCTCCAAAACCTTGATGTGAAACAACTATCACGATCTGATACAATCGTAACACGAACACTGTGAAGTCTTACTATCACCTTCACATAAGCATTTGCGAGCTTATCCATAGACCACCTTTCGTTGGCTGCTATGAAGTGTGCACTCTTAGTGAAACGATCCACGACCACCCAAATCATGTCTTGACCGTTCTTCGTCTTTGGCAGTTTCTTCACAAAATCCATGGTGATGTCTTCCCATTTACCCATGGGTACAGGTAAAGGTTCTAAAATCCCATACGGTTTCTAATGTTGTGCCTTAACTCTTGCACAAGTCACACACTCGACCACATACTTCGCAACATCGAGCTTCATCTTCAGCCACTAGTAGTAGGGTTTTAGGTCCCTATACATTTTAGAGATATCAGGATGAATTAAGTACATGGTCTTGTGCACTTCTTCCATCAGAAGATATCTTATCCCTCCCGTCGTAGGTACCCAAATTTGATCTTGGAATACCTTCATCCCTTGACTATTTGTATCGAATTCAAACGTCTTGCCCTCTCGTTCTTCCTTTCGGCCATTCTTCGCTATAGCTTCTTCTTGAGCTTTCTTGATACTTTCCACAACCATCGAGACAACTTCTATTCTCAACGCTCTTGGCCTTTTCCTTTCAAGGTTGAATTTCCAACTGAGAGCATCAACAACAACATTGGCTTTACGAAGGTGGTAAAGTATTTGATAGTCGTAGTCTTTGAGTAATTCCAGCCAGCGTCGTTGTCTCATATTCAATTATTTTTGATTAAAGAGATACTAGAGAATCTTATGCTCACTGAAAAGCTTGCACTTTGCACCACAGAGGTAATCACTCCATATCTTTAGAGAAAAAACTACCACTTCCAACTCCAAATCATGAGTAAGGTAGTTCTTTTAATGCTCTTTCAATTTTCGAGATGTGTATGCTATCACATTTTCTCTTTTGGTCAGAACACAACCTAACCCAATTCCAGATATGTCACTATAGACCGCGATGTCTTCAACTCCATCGGGTAGAGAAAGAATCAGTGCTTCACATAAATTCTTCTTTAGCTTCTCGAATGCTTCTTCGTGCTTCTCGCTCCATGTATAACTAGCTCCTTTGTGGGTCAAAGTTTTCAATGGAACAGCTATCAAACAAAAGCCTTGAATAAATCATTGGTAATATCTAGCTAATCTTAGAAAGCTTCAAATCTCTGTGGGACTTTTTGGTCGCTCCCACTTCATCACCACTTTGATTTTTGATGGGTCAACCATTATCCTTTCTTGGTTAACCACATGACCCAAGAATTGGACTACTCGGATCCAAAAATCACACTTGGAGAACTTTGCATACAACTTCTCCTTCTTCAAGACTTCCAACACTTCTCATAGATGCCAGCCATGCTCCTCATGGCTTTTCGAGTAGACGAGAATGTGATCTATGAACACTATCACAGATTTATCGAGAAATGGTTTACAAACCCTATTCATCAAATCCATGAATGGTGCTGGTGCATCGGTTAGTCCGAATGACATTACCAAGAACTCATATTATCCATATCTAGTTCTGAATTCAGTCTTCTAAATATCCTGCTCTCTAACCTTCAACTGATGATATCCTGACCTAAGATCGATCTTTAAGAAGTAGCTCGAACCTTGCAGCCGATCGAATAGGTCATCAATCCTTGGCAATGGATACTTGTTCTTCACTGTTGCATTGTTCAGCTCTCAGTAGTCTATACACATTCTCATTCTTCTATCCTTCTTCTTCATGAATGGCAGCGGAGCTGCCAAGGGTGATGAACTAGGTCAAATGAAACCATTTTCCAACAACTCCTAAATTTTCGTCATGAGCTCCTTCGTCTCCATCGGTGCTAATCGATATGGTGCTTTTGCTATTGATGTCGTTCCTGGTAACAAGTCTTTTCGAAACTATACTTGTCTATCAGGTGGTAATCCAAGAAGATCTTCAGGAAAGACCTCCGGATAATCACACACGACCGGTATGTTCTGCACCTCCTTCTTTTCCTTCTTAGCATCGATCACAAATGCCAAATATGATGCACATCCATTGGACAAACAGTTCCAGGCTTTCATTAGGGAGATGATTCCAGAATTCACTCTGCAATTGTCCCTGTACACCATAAATGAATCTTTTTTGGGTGGGTTCACCCTTACTATCTTCTTCCTGCAAAGGATCTCAGCATCGTTGGCACTAAGCCAATCCATTCCCAAAACGATGTCGAAAATGTTTAACTCTATGGGTAGTAGCTCCTCGTGGAATACATTTCCATTTAGGTCGATGTCGATGTTCCTAATACGATCACTAACAAATACAAACTTGCCACTAGCAACTTCTAAAATCAGGTAATTATCAAGTTTTTCTACGGGCAATGCTAGTGTCCCACCAAACTTCTGTGACACAAAGGAGTAGTTTTCTCCTGAATCAAACAATATATTGGCAGGAAAACCATTTACAAGAAAGATACCTGAAGTGACGTCTTTAGCCTCCTTCGCATCCTCAAGCGTCATCTAGAAGGCTCTTCCCTTCGGCTTCGATGGAATGTTGGGTCTTCCTGCCTCCTTCTTCTTCGGGCAGTCCCTTGAAATGTTCCCTTCCTCGTTGCACTCATAACAGACCTTCTTAGTGAACATGCACTCGTTAGCATAGTGCCCAGGCTTTCCATATTTGAAACGCGTGACCCCTCCGTCACATTTTCCTTGGTGCTTCTTCTTGCATTTTTCGCACCATTTTGCTTCGGATTCTCCTCCTGTCGAAGAAGACTTCGGAAATTTACTATTATTACCGGACCTTGAGGATCCATCAAATTTAATTTTCTCACCAACCTCAACCCTCTCCAGACCCCTTTCCTTCTATTGGGATTCCATATTCTTATCTTCTCCAATTGCTGATTTTAGAGTGGTTGTCATCTTGACCGTCGGGCCAAATTCAGATGGTAGTCCATTTCGGAACCTCTCAATTTTGGAGAGTTTGATTGGCACCAGGTATGGAAATAACATCATCTTCTCAGTGAATGTAGTAGCATAGTCATCAATGCTCATCCACCCCTTCTTCAAGTTTTGGAACTCATTGTTAAAATCAATAAGATCTATCTCTGAACAATACTACGTCTTTAGTTGTTCCAAGAACTCATCTCATGACATCTTCAGAGCTTCTCCTCGTGGCATTGTATCTGCCAATAGCTTCCACCAGCTCACGACTCCAATTTTCAGTTGTCTTACAGTGAAGACGGTCTTCTGTTTCTCGCTACAGTCGCTGCTCTCGAATGCCATCTCCATTTCGGAGATCCAGTCCATAATCTCAACAGTCTTTAGGCTTCCTGAGAGACTCGGTGGTTTCGCACCCAAGAAATTCTTGTACATTCTCTCATCCTTGTCGTTTCTCCTCTCCAGGCCATCCCTTGGTTCACCTTGAGACCCAACTTGACTGAAATGGAAACTATAGTTCCCTTCCTCCGATTGCTTGAGAATTAGCTCGGGTTGCTTAATAGGATTGGTAGGTTCGTCTCTAGTTTCGTGCAACATCTGTCTCATTTCCTCCCTTTGTTCTGCCAACATAGCTCGAATCATGGCTTGCACTCCAGCCATGGTGATTGGCACGGGTGAAACTTCTACTACAATAGGTATTTGTTGAATTACTAGGGGTTGATTCCTATTCCCATTCGCATTCCCAACTCCACTGTGGGTTCTCGTCGTTTTGATCTATACACCGAATAAGGTGAATTTAGATATTTATTTAGGATAGACGTTTAAAATATCTTATCTCTTCGAAACGTTTATATGCTAGTTATAATATCATAGTCGTATGTGTAGAATCCTAAACACATAAGGTTTCCAGATCCGGTCGGCAACAAACGATAGATCTGAACAAATAACAACATATTAGGCACAAAGCATTTAGCACATTAAAACATGTTTAGGCACAATTCCTAAAATAAGCTAGCGCTCACATCTTACAATCATCGCTTAGCATTCTAAGTTTAAGTCCAGAAATCCTATGAATTCCTAGTTCGTTTAAACTAATGCCCTGATACCAACTGTGACATCCCCATTTTCACGGCCAGAAAAGACTGATTTGTTTATGCTTCATTGAAAATCAGAGTAATATTTTTCATAAAAATGTTGCGGAATTTGTTCCTAAAATAAAATATGATAAAGATTTATCAAATCATTTCCGTAGAAATGTATTTCATTAAAAAGACTCGGGATGTCATGTTTGATACAAATCAAAAGTATAAACAGTACAATATAAGCCTTACTACATTATTTCATATCTACAGGCTTATATCCGTAATCCCTCAACCAAAACATCACATCTATGCTTGAGTGTCACTACCTATAATATATGAAATGTGTGGTAAGGGATATCGGTTCTTGATAGTGAGCTTGTTGAGTTCCCGGTAATCGATGCACATGCGGAAAGATCCATCATTCTTCTCTATGAAGAGGTCTGGTGCTCCACAAGGTGAGAAGCTTGGCCCTATGAATCCTTTGTTGAGCAGTTCGTTTAATTGGCTGGATAATTCTTGCATCTCAGCTGGCGCAAGACGATACGACGACTTAGCTACTGGGGTAGCTCCGGGAATTAAATCGATCCTGAACTTGACCTGTTGTTCTGGTGGGACTCCTGGCAGATCTTCAAGGTTGATATCGGGAAAATTGCAAACTTTCGAAATGTCTTTGATGCCTTTCATTTCTTTTTCCTTATCTACCACGTGGGCTAAGAAGTCATGGTACTCCTTACGTAGGTATTTATGGGCTTTGACGCAAGAGATGATTTGTAAAGTGGAACCGAGTTTGTCACCATAAATTACAAGAGTTTCGCCTTTTGGCAGATTTAGGCAGATGACCCTTTTGTGACAAAGTATATCGGCATTGTGCAGGCTTAACCAATCCGTACCGATTATGACATCAAAGCTTTTTATGGTGATTGGCATTAAGTCAATTTGAAAAGAATATTCATTTAGAGTTAGTGTGCAGCCTATGTACATAACGTTTGTGCTTTCTGTCCTACCATTTTGCATTTCAACTGTAAATATCTTATTGAGTGATTGAGGGTTCTGTTTTAGTATGTGTTTAAATTTATGACTCACGAAACTCCTTTCCGCACCACAATCAAATAGTATGCATGCATAAGCGTTATTGAGGAGAAATGTACCTATAACCACCGTGGCATCAGCTATTGCTTCGTTATGTCCTATTGCCAACACTCTTCATATGCCGCTAGCATTCCTTGCCTTAGGGTAGTTTCTCTTGTAGTGTCCAGCCTCACTGCATCCATAACATGCCTGGCCCACCCCGACTCCAGGGACTTGAGTGATTGGTCGTGCCGGTGCCTTACAAAAATGGGCAGTGTGCCCTTTCTTGTTGCAATTGTTGCAGTGCATCTCCCGACAATTTTCGGTATGATGGAAATTAAATTTGTTGCACTTTGGTAGGTTCCCCGCATATTGCTTCGCTGGTGCAGGGGTAACCGAAGTAGCAGTGGGGGTAGTAGCGGCTTGGTTCCTGTGAAGACTGACCCTTCCTCTTGTTCCAAAACTTCTTCTTGTTGTTGTTGTTGGTACTGATGTGGTTGTTGTTGTTTCCTATGGTTTGCTCCGGGACAGCAGTTATGAAGCCTTGACAGATTCCATGGTCAACAAGAGCTTGTGCCAACTGTTTGGCGCTATCGAAAGTGACTGGTTTGGAAGCTAGTACACTTCTTCGAATCTGGGGTGAAAGTCCCCAGATGTATCTTTCGATCTGCTTGCTCTCTAGAGCAACCATCCCTGGGCAAAGGATTGCCAAGTCACTAAACCTATTGGTATAGGTTGTGATGTCCGAGCCTACCATAGTAAGGCCCCAAAGTTCCTGGTCTAGCTTTTGTACTTCGCCCCTTGGACATTACTCTTGCATTAACAGTTGTTTTAGATTCTCCAGCCCATCGAATTTGCCACTACCAATGTAAATCCCTAATTTGTCTGTGTATCAATCAGATCCGTTTGATGGTGCGGAATCCCAATCAAACGGATGATGTCAGATAAAATAGAAGAGAAGAAGAAGAGCAATAAGATGAATCTCAATGTATTAATGAATAGAATCATGATCCAGATACAAGAGATTCACACACACACACTAACACACAATAGTTCTTCTGTCTCTCTGGCCATAAAATCTCTAGGGTTCATCAATCTATACTCCTCACCCTAACACCTATATTTATACTTGGAGAATATGGGCTTGGTGGACATGCACCGTAAATGGGTTTACGGCCGTAAACCTATTTACGGCCGTAAACACTGACCGTAAACCCCACATGACCATAAACTCATATACAATATTACATAACAAATCAATTTCCTAGAAAAGCAAAGTATAAACCATATTTTTGACCCAATAATCTCCCTCTTGGTTTATAGCTTTCTTTTCTTAATGACCCAACAAGCTCCCCCTAAAAAGTAGCTGACTTTTCTTGTTAATCTTCATTGAGAGCTTGGCTTCAACATTAATCTTCAAATTCTTCACGACTTCAAGATGAACTTGATGAATCTTCAATGAATGACTTCATCTTGAGCACTTGAGCTATTCTTCAAGATTTGGAATTGAACGAACATTGGGTAAGGATGCTTGATGTACTGATTCTTGAAAATTAGTGCTTTCAGTTTGAGAATCTTCAGAGAGAACATCAGGGAGAAATAATCTTCTGGATCGCTTCAGCAGGCTTAAAGATAGTAGCAGACTGATTGAGGAGGCTTCAATGCAATTTGTCATGTAATCTTCAAGTCACCTTGACCTTTCTTATGGGGTTGAAGGATTGAATGTCGAAAGAATAATCTTCATTTCTTGCTCCTTCGAATGTGAATTCTTCGATGCTCACGGACGAGGCTTTGGCTTAGAACTCTTCAACACAAACTCCATGAGTCTTATCTATACCTGAAATCACTATTCAAGACAAAAACAAAACTAAAAGAAAACTTAGCACACAAATTAAAACAGAAACAAAAATATTTTTGGATTTTTGATTTTTCTGAATAAGAAATAAAACAGAAATAACAGTATTTTTGGATTTTTTTAATTTTTCTTATTTTTCTTGATTTTTGAATTTTTCTGATTTTTTTTATTATTTTTAATTTTTAATTCTCCCCTAATATTTAAATTAGAAGAAACTATGACAAATTTACAAAATTAAAAATGATATCTAACTTTAATAGTGATTTGGGATCAAAGTTTTTAGACAGCCTTTATCCACTTGTTGGTACCTTCTATCTTCACGTCTTTGTCTGGTCGATCGTCGGTATTGTTGTCCACTTAAACACGAAAAATTGTGACAAATTTAGGACATACTATTTGTTACAAGACAAGGTGAACTTAAGTTCCTAGATATTATATCTGATCCTAATTCCTTAAATACTATGTCTTAAGGACCATTCATCTTACGACAACCAGGGATATTGTTGTCCACCTAAATCGAGCAGCGAGATCTACAAACAATCTGTATGTGTTCAATTTTAAGTGTACTAGAACGCGTTTCATGCTTCCTGATATGCCCCAGCCATCAAGAACTTCCAGAATACTCCTTACACCGGGTGAGCATACAACCATTTAGAGAGAAGATAGATTCAGAATTCTATAACTTATTACTTTAGAGGGATTCAGAAGTAGAAAGTTTCATATGCTGTGTACCAGGTCGGATTTGAAGTCACGCAAAGGAGACAACATATGGCTAACAGATAAGAGGAATTTCATATATATAACATGCAGAGAGATAGAGTTGCATATGTTGTGTATTGGAAGTCACGCAAAGGAGACAACATATGACTAACAGATGGAAAGAAAGAAAATGATATTCTACAGACCTAATTTATCGGAATTTTCCAGTCGTCCCATCCAACCGGAATTAAGGACAAAATCCGCTCATCAAGGAAAAGTTAAGCCACCGTTCCAAGTACGGGTTCAATTAATGTGACGGGTAGATTCCCATGTATATCTCCCTGCTCAACCTACCCGAGCATCGTGACATCATGTTAAACGGATCTAACTAGGTCAAGGTTTGTCAAGTCCTTAAAATTCATTAGGTTCAACTTTTCCTAGTCAAGTCCATTTAAAATCTTTCGTGCCTACCAGCACATCGAGCACAGAGCGTAGACGATTCAACTTAGGTACGTTACGCCGATTCAGATTGCCTGTTATCACTTGCTAATTTCATTTCCCAAAACATCTCCCTCAAGCACTTTTCATATCCAACATTTTTTTTCTAATATTTTTGGATTTTTTTAACTTTTCTAATTTTGTTTTGTTTTTATTTCTCCCCCTAAATTTGTGCATAGGAGAGAAACGAAAGTAAATGCGCAAATTTAAACTATGCTAAAACAAAAATTAGTCTTTAATGTGAATCAGCTTAAGAAAAACTCAGGAGTATAGAGAAGAAAACGCAAACCGTAATTCACCGATTGAATCTGCATTCAGAAGGTCTGAGAACAGCAAGCATAATCTCAGAACAGATCCGAAAATTCTTCATATCATTAAGCACTAACCCCATTTGTGATCTCTTCCTTTCTTCCTTTCCTGCAAACGGACACATACTCTCAAACAAAATTCTGAGTGTTGTATAGTTTAGAGATGCCTCATATCATGTGCTTGGAGAAGCCACTACCAACAAACTGAAGTATGATGATATGCCTCCATAGCTGCTCCGACACAGGGTGTGATTAATTGGTCTTTGGAACCCAGTCCATTTTGAAACTGGGTCGACCTTTGTCATCCTTGCACGGTACTCTCTCCCATGACATATCCTGCTTATCACAAACAGAAGATGAGAAACGTTAGAAGCATTAGGAGATTTTGGAGTTTTCACCATTGGTACCTATCTATATTCGGGTTTAACCCATTTCTTGTTCGATCCGATGGGTGGCTCAGTACTTGCTTTTGATCTTGATGTCGGCCTTTGAGATGACTTTGATTTTGGCTTCACAGGAGCATCTCTTGGATTGGGCTTATTGGCCGACACTCCCTTCTTGCCTTTGGGATTCAGATTCTTGGCCTTCTGGGATTGATTCTTAGCCTTCTGCACATTCCAGTCACCATTGTCTGAACGTGATCTGGAAGGATTTCTTTTGAAGTATCTCCCACTTGGCGCGTTTTTCCATCCTTGTGCGTAGTAGGGAACGTATGCGCGATTAGGACAATTTCTGGCAATGTGTCCAAGTGTTCCACAGTGAAAACATCTCTTTTTCTTCACTGTGAAGTTATTTCTTCCTGCCCCTGGTGGCGTATCCTTGCCTTGACTCTTATTGTTCCCACATGCACACTTACAATAGGCACTTTGTTGCATTGGAATTGGAGGCCTATATTTCTCAACGACAGGTTTGTTAGGAGTAACAGAATTCGAAGCAACAGATTCTGAGTTCAAAGGGTCGTTTGTTTGTTCAGAATAACTCTCCTTGTTCTCATCCTCTATTACTTTGCCTGCACAAGAAGTAGCATCATTAGTATCTTCAATATTAATAACTCCTCCTGACACAAATCCAGCTCGTTTGCCATATCGACGACGTGGCTCCCTGTCAATTTCATCCTGTGTCATAGGGATGGATGTGTAGTTATGATTATAAGGAGGAGGTACACTATCATACCCTAGACCCTTGTTTTGATTTTCCTTCAATTTTAATTGGGTTTCATATAAGGACTCGATTGTCTGACTTGACGCAGTATAATTTTTGAAACTGACATCTGTTTTTCCACACTTAATTTTTAAAGCGTCAAGTTCTTCAGTTACAGTAGCAAGTTGTCTCTTAATATAATCATAATTTTCACACTTGTTGCTATACTCTTCCTGAAGTTTCCTAAAGTCCTTGGTTTTAGCTTCTAATTCAACCTTCAGAGGTTTCTGTCGTTTCCTGAGTTGATATCCTTCATATCTCAGGTCCTCAACTTCTCTTTTTAATAAATCAATTTGTTCCCGAAAAAATTTAATCATGGCTTCACAAGCTGGAGTACATGTAACTTCATTGACCGAAATGTTTTCAGAACTCATTGTTTCTCTACACTTCAAAGTATCAAGTTCTTGAATTACATCAGCAAGACTAAGATGATTGAGTTCTTTTGTCTTTCTGATGATAGCTACGTTCATATCCCACGATTTTGGAAGTGAATTGAATAGCTTTTTTTTTTATCTCAGATTTGGACAAGAAGATCCCAGCTATATATTCATCTCAGTAATGAGTGTAGTAAATCTCTGCAACTGAGTTTCGAGGGTTTCTCCAAGGATATAATCGAAAATGTTGAAATTTTGTCTTAACATATCCTGACAACTCTCTTTCATGTTTTCAACTCACTCGTAGACCTTAAAATCAATTAAAAAGCACAACTACAAGGTAAAATAAAAATTAAAGTCAAATTTTAAAAAAAATCAAACTCAAAAGTCAAACATGAAAAGTCAACCTTAAAAAAGTCAAACTTGAAAGTCAAACCGAAAAGTTAGATTTGAAAATTTAAAAATTAAACCGAAAAGTCAAAGTTTAAAGTCAAAGGTCCAACTTAAAAGTCAAAGTTAAAATTTGAAATAAAAAGTCAAAAACAAAAGTAAAAAAGTAAAAACAATTTATTATTATTATTATTATTATTATTATTATTATTATTATTATTATTTTATTATTATTATTATTATTATTATTATTATTTATTTTGGATAAAAATAGAATTTAAAACTAAAAGAAATTTAGTTTTGGGGTTAAAAGTGTAAAAAATGTGAAAGTTGGAATCGACAAGATGGGTTAAGTTTAAAGATTCGAAGTTATATGACAAGGGATTGGCTAGTTGAGTTGGTTAAGTTCGCTGGTTGATGAATGGGAGGTCGTGGGTTCGATTCCCGCCTCCCCCAAGCTTCGCGTCCCTTTGTTTTATATTGAAGCGCGCACGGCCGAGCCGAGCCACAAATTACGAGCCATGATCCGAGCCGAGCCGAGGCCGCAAACTCCGGCGACCGTGAACTGTTTCCGGCCGTGAACTCAGAAACCCTAGCCGCCGGCCGCAAACTCCGACCAAAAACACCGATTTTTCGACTTTGAAGCTCCAAAACTCGATCAAAAACCTTTTTTTATGAAAAACACGAAGAACAACCCCCCCCCCCCTATTTTTTCGAGATCTATCCAAAAACGCAAGAATCTTTCCAAAATAAGATCAAATCGGCTCCAGATCTAACAAAGATGAGTGATACAAACCAAGCTCTGATACCAATTGTAAATCCCTAATTTGCCTGTATATCAATCAGATCCATTTGATGGTGCGGAATCCCAATCAAACGGATGATGTCAGATAATATAGAAGAGAAGAAGAAGAGCAATAAGATGAATCTCAATGTATTAATGAATAGAATGATGATCCGGATACAAGAGATTCACACACACACTAACACACAATAGTTCTTCTGTCTCTCTGGCAGTAAACTCTCTAGGGTTCATCAATCTATACACCTCACCCTAACACCTATATTTATACTTGGAAAATATGGGCTTGGTGGACATGGGCCGTAAGTGGGTTTACGGCCATAAACACTGACCGTAAACCCCACCTGACCGTAAACTCATATACAATATTACATAACAAATCAATTTCCTAGAAAAGAAAAGTATAAACCATATTTTTGACCCAACAACCAGGGTTAGTGACTTGATGTGTCCATTCCACCATGTCAGGGCTCTCTCAGAGAATGTACAGGCGGCAAATTTTACCTTGCTCACTTCCAGACATGCATAGATCTTGAAAACCGCTTCAGTTTTCTCTATCCATTGTGATAGAGCCATTATCCCTCCGGATCCGTTAAAAGTCATGGGCTTACTATTGGTGAAGTCCTTGAAGGTACAATCCCCTGAACGCCCTTGACGCTGGCCATTCGTATAGCTATTCACTCCTCCTCCGACCCATTATTACTCATATATGTCATTGTTGTTGTTACTACAGCTATTACAGCAGCTATCAATGCGGCATTTTCCGTCGATGGAGGTGGTGGTGGTGGTGGAGGTGGTATTGGTATCGTGTCCGGCCAGGGTCTTAGATTTGGACGAGGAGGCATCGCGTTGCCAAGAAATAAAAATAAAAGATTATAAGTTTTGGTGGTTGAGAGTTGAATGATAATGAGTTAACTATCTTTAATAGTTCAAGAATTTGGTTTGACCAACACAAGGCTTTGAGTTTGATTCACAAATGGAGTTTGAATAACAATAAACAAACTAATGAACTCGAATGAAATGCATAGAATTAACACACGAAAGAGGTATGCCCTATATATATATATATATATATATATATATATATATATATATATATTAAACATATGGTTGTGTTAAATTTTGACATTTCTAAAGGTCTCTGATTACAAAAAGTTAATGAAGGTAAGACTTTTAGCCGATGGTCTTATTCAATATCAAAATTTGGGAGTTAGGCGAGCACTAGCTGCGCGGATTACGCTTGGAGCTTGACTCCGCATCCGAGTGATTGGCTCCCATTAGACGCCTGTTAAAGGCAGCTTGTTGCTCCTTCAAATCCCTCATTTCGGAGAGAGCTACAGTCATTTGCTCCTGGAGGGAGTTGGTGTGGAGTTGAGCATTCCCTTGTAGCATGTCTAGGTGACAGATATCAGCTGTGTTCTCTTCCATCCTTATGTCAACCTCGCGAATCCGATTTTCTTGGACTCCAGATTGATAAGCCTGGTTGGCAAGTTTGCCTACCATGACTGGGAGTGCTCAATCAGCTGAACTTCCTCTGCTAACATCGTAGAAGTCTCGACACATACCATAAGGAGGATGCAATCCTTGCTGCTGTCTCCAATAATGGATGTGGCATCCCAGATGGGAGTTGGTCCTTGAAATCCCAACCTGAATGGAGGTCGGACGGATGGAGGTTGGACGGCTGGCGGATTGATTACCTCGGGCTCTAAAGCTGAGTTATCTGAATCTTCCTCTTCCTCATCTTCCATGGGTTCCTCCTCGGGGTCGCCTACAATCCCTCCTTCATTACCTTGGTTGGGGTAGTAGGGGTCGCCGGGGTGATGAAATCCATCCATTGAGTCTATACGAGAATAGGTTTAAGAATTGACTATAAGCAAAAGCACGTGAAGTTTTACCCTTAAGTTTGATGGTTGAAGATATCCAAATACTCCCATAGTATTCTTAATGATATGCTCTTGGTAAGTTTTAAATTTGTTGTCCACTGCACACATTCCCTGGCATACGTTAGTCGGCTCTCGGAAAAATATGGTTGATCAACCTATATTCATCCCAGTTCCGATTACATATCCCAAGGCACACCTGCACTACAAAATTTATTTATAATACTTCTATATTGATCTATTTATGACACTACTATTAATATGAGATGAATGCATGCCTACATTACGAAAATTAAATAAATTTAATTTTTAAAAGTATGACTCTTACTTAGAGTGTTTTTGCCCATTTGTGTTTATAGTTAATTCACTATAAACAATGCTCTAATACCAATCTATCACACCCCTAAACCAGAACAGCGGAATTGTTCGAGGGCAGAGGACTTCATGTAGTATCGTAACAATTCAAATACATAGTAAAGAAAGTAATACAACCATCATATACATAATTTAAATGTTTACATTTTTGAAAGGTACTTGTTTCAAAACAAATTACAATATGATGCCAAAATGAAACTAAACTGATGCCACAACGTCCCTTCTTCAAAAGCTGTTTGTTTACCTGTTTTACTGAATTCCTGAGAAATACAAGTATTTTTGAAAGAGTAGATCAACATTTAAGCCGGTGAGTTCATAAGTATTTAGTAACAATGTTTGTATGAAATAGAATTAAATGGTTTGTACATGTTTGAATCTTCCTAGAAAATCCCATATTTTCTACTATAGTAGATGGTAGTTTAATTGTTCCAAAACTTGTAATGCAGTAGTGCTTTTCATGCCTAAAATACTCGATTTATGTATAAATCGCTAAGGCATTTGAAAAACCCCATAAATTAATGTATTTTTAATACTCAATGTGAGTCTTATAACCATGCTAATTGACCAGGATGCCTATAACAATGTTCTTCAAGCATTGGAAGGTTATGACGTTTGTCACCCAGGCCTACCGACCTGGCTGTAGCTAACAGCTTAGATGTGGGATTGTCAATCCTGTATAGATCTATACACAAGTATCACGCTCCCTCTACAAGGGATTTTGGTATATAATACAGGACTTAAAATGCATACTCGAAAGTACGTGAAATATCTCACAAAACTTAGTATAAAACAGATTTACATACAAAAATGTCCATTTGTTCTTGTGTATGAAAATATCTCTTTGATATAGTGTTTCTAGTATGTAAATTTTCATGATTTTCTCGTAAACTATACCTATTATTGTTTTTCAAAATGGGTGTTTCGCTCGTATTGTAAACCCTAGTGTAATACTCACTTGTTATGTAAAGTATAACATTTATAGTGACATAAATGATCACATATACTTAAAGTATAAATAAAGTGTTTGATGTGTGTATATGTATAAACATGTTTTATTTCCAAAAGACAAGACGTTATCGAGAATATATATTGCATACGAAAGTTCCAATGTAGTAGTTATGAATCACATATGATTTACTTGATAAAAAGAGTATATAGTGAAACTTTATGTCACACACAATAATAACCGTGTGTTTATTTGTATTCCCCCCCCCCCCCTCTTAAAAGTGTATAAAAAGCATTGATAAAACATTTGAAAGTGTAGTTTATAGAGGTATGAACTCACTTGATTGATGAGAGAAAACGAGATGATAATTGAGCAGAACTTAGACTCAGAAGAGTTGATTTTCTCGAGATTCTCAGGAATCTCGGGAATATCGGGAGTGTAGAACCTTCCTTCGGAACTTGAGTGTGAAAACCGGGGCTTTGGGATGGCTTATCGACGT
The DNA here is from genome assembly GCF_052625555.1 of Lactuca saligna. Classification (NCBI taxonomy): domain Eukaryota; kingdom Viridiplantae; phylum Streptophyta; class Magnoliopsida; order Asterales; family Asteraceae; genus Lactuca; species Lactuca saligna. Next base: position 1,827,815 of record NC_136421.1, read on the forward strand.
AATTATGCAATGTAACAACACTTAGATGGAAAGAGATGAGCACCAAACCCGACACCCTTAAGTGTCTATTTATTGGGGCATATCTGGTGTGCCACGTCGTGGTGAGAAAATCTTATCCTCTTCTATTGATTGAACACCCTCAGTCACTTGCCGGGTCGCGGCCAACTGTGCCACGTCGTGGCCAACCTGACAACCTCAAATTTCGGGTCTCGAACTTGTAAAATCCGTAACTTTCGGGTACGAGCTCCGTTTTCGACGTTCTTTATATGCACACGTAGGTGAGAATATACTCTACAACTCTCATTTAGACTTTGTTGGCTAGTTTTGAATTTATTTTTAATTATTTATTTTTAACAGGCCGGGACTGGAAAAGCCCGTTAAAAATCCATAACTTCTTCATTCGGCGTCCGTGCTTGCCAGGCTTTTTACCGTTGCGCTACTTTGGTTGAGACCTTTGATTCTCATTTAGGTTGTTTCGGACAAAAGTCTCTCGATCTCTATTTCGAGTTTTTAGTTGTCTACTACTATATCCGGATCTTGGAAAAATCATAACTTCCTCATACGAAGTCAGATTTGGATGTTCTTTTTACGTACATTTATGGTTTAATGATATCTAAAACTTTCATTTAGATACTTAAGGCTAAAAACTATTGTATTGAAACTTCGCATTTTTCGTTAATCGGTGTTGTTGGTTTTGTCGGAAATCTCAGAATGGTCATAATTTCTTCTTTATAACTCGGATTTTAGTGTTCTTACTATTTCTGTAAACCTTGACACAATATATAGCATAATAGGTAACCCAATAGAGACTTTTGTACATTTTATTTTCGAAGTTAATTTCATTATTTTAAAAGTGGTTACAATACTTGACTTTTTAGGTCATTACATAGAGGCGAAATATCGGGTTGTCACTGCACAACACACTTCCGACTTCTAAAATCCATAACTTTCACATACGAGCTCCATTTTTGTCACACCCCGCTAAAGCGGAAACGCAAGGTATGACAGCGATAACGGTTTCAATGCAAAAGATAAAGATACATCACCATAGCAGTATTTAAAAGTTTACAACCCATAGCTTCAAAAGAAACAAAATACAAGTTTTTCAAAATAACATTGTTCAAAATATAGCTTCATAATAGCTTCAACACGATGCAGCATGCTCTATGATGATGAATCTTTACATCCACTTACTAATTACTTCCTGAAAAAGCATTTAAAACGAGCGTCAACTATGAAAATAGTTGGTGAGTATCACAAGTTTATAAAAATCGAGCGTACAATAAGGCTTTTCGTAAATACAAGTACATTGCTTCAATGATAAACAAGTTGATTGCTATTAATGAATACAAGTTTATTGCTATAAAGAGAAACGAGTTTGTATGTGTATGAGCAAACAATGAGTCTCAACCAAACCTATGACTGAAGCCCTATTGAGATCTATGCTTATCGTTCCATAGATGAATATGGTATCATGCACTCCAGCGATTCGGGCGAGTGAGGAGTTGTCAATTCCTAATAGCGCTATCCATAACGACCATTGGCTCAAAGAGTTAATGGTTAGAGATAAGGGAAGGGCCATAGTACGATAAGTTCTCATGTTCCGTGTTGCATAGACATACATAAAGAAACATAGCAATACAATAGCAATCATGTTTGATACAATTCAATTTAAATACAACATGCAAACAGTAGTTTTTCTGGACATGCTTTTCCACCCCAAAACATAAAAACCGAAAATAGGGGAGTGCGTGAATACTCACGATGTTTTGTGTAGACACAAGCGGTACTTCGGGATGCACCAACGTCTTACTACCGGGATCCTACGACATCAAACACACGCACTAGTGAGTTTCCATGTCGATATCTAATGCTAATATACTAAACTCTACATATAGGGAAATGCCAATTTATGTTTTAGTATTGGATTTTATATTAATTACTTACACTTTTTCTGAAGTAATGAAATTCTATACATCGGGCGATTAATTACAACCTTGGAATATAAACTTTCCAAATTTTTAAGTCCTTATTACAACATAAATTCATGAAAATAGCATTTGAGGGATAAAAATTCTCAAACTTTTTATTTAACTGTTATTACACAATACTAAGCTGGGAAAATTATAAAAATGGATTTCCAAGCTGTTTAATTATATTTTATGATTTTTGAGCATTTATTTCAATAAAAATTGAAATAAATAGAAAACAGTTTCCAAAATTACCCAAACTTTTTATTTAATTGTTATTATACATAAATAGGCTGGGAAAAATATAAAAGATATTTTTCAGTGGGTATTTCTATTTTTCCTTGCTTTATTCCTTTAAATAGTCATTAATTAAAGAAATAATATTAAACAGTTAAAATAAATCACCATAAATTTTTGTAACATCATTTACAGTATAAATATCCTGGGAAAAATATCAAAAGTGATTTTCATAATGTATAAACTGGTTTTGGGTATTTATGTATATTTAAGTGTATTTTAGTGCAATTAACTTTAGAAAATAAGAAAAAAATAGTTTACGGTAGAGAAAAATATTCAAAATTTTTATGTAACCTCCTACTCTATAATATTATATCCTGGTAAATTTTCATGAATTTTGGATAATCAGAACTATTTCTCCCATTTTTAGACCATTATAATTACCATAAATTGGGAAAAATAGTAAAACATGATGGAAAATCTTGAAATTATTTTCTGGAGTCACCCATCACAGGTAAGGTATGCGAAAAGTGTTAGATACAATTTTCACATCCTATAAAGTGGTTTTGTAATTTATCATGTCCTAAATAAAAGAAAATTAGAAATCATATGAAACAGTAACAAAAATTGTTGAGATTTGGTGAGGGGTCATTATTCCTCATAAGGATCATCCATGAATTTATTTAGGATTTATTGACCTCTGGAAGTATTTTATATGATTTATGCCCTTGGTTTTAGCAATAATTCTAATAAATCAAAGAAATAACAAAAGCTCTTGAAATTTTCCAGATTATCTCATGCATGCAAGGGCTTTCAAAAAGAAAAATGTAAAAAAAAATGTATTCAGAAGAGAAAAGAGGGTAATGATTCCAAACAATTTAAGAAAAATTGCATGCAATAATGCATGAAGTGTAAATGTGGCTGAAGTTCATGAATTTGTGTAGCCCATTCAGTGAGGTTTTAAGCCACGAAATTTCAACCATAATTCACTGGATATGTTAAGTTTCTAAGGTATTTTTCCTCAGATTTATGGTTGGGTTTAAGGCCATTGTTTAAGCAAGATAAAAATAGTGATCACAGAAAAAGAGCTGTATGCGCAACCTTTTTGTAAAATCTGCTAAAAATCGGATATTTAATATTTTACAGTGAGACCAGTTGGGTTTGAAAGTTAACTCGTGGAAATAACCAATACAAAAAGAATATCATGATTTGGTTAAGAAATGACTGAGTTATGACTGTTCAAAGTCGAACAAAGTAATCTGGCAGATTGCATGTTTGCTTGTGTGCATTATTAGGGTATTTCAACAAGAACATCATGCATGTCTTTGGTAAGGCCCGATTTCTAACACATGCATGGAATGAATGAGCATCCAAGATGTACTAGAAATGGTTTAAATGCTTTTGTTCATGCATGAACACAAAAGAAATGGAGAAGAACATGAAATATTAGGTTTTGATGTCACATGATCATATGTGCATCTTTTCCACTCCTTGCATGGGTTTGATCCCGGATTTTCACCATCTCTAACACATGCATTGTGTTATGGTGAGAATCTACAAACCACAAGGGGAGAATAAAGATTTCTAGCCATGGAAAGGCATAGAATCCAAAAAGTAGAGAAGACTAAGAAGAAAAAGAGGTTTAACCATGAAACTATGGAAGAAGATGTTGTTGTTTACCTTGGTTTTGACCTTGAGAGAAGTAAGAACACTTCAAGGGCTTCACAATCTCGAAATTTTGCAGAGAAATGAGAGGATTTTCGTGAGTTTAGAGAGAGGGAATAAGAGAGTGAAGTGTGTGAAGAGAGTGAAGTGAGAGAGTGAAGAGGAAAGAGGTGGAGTAAGGGTTTAAGCTTAATGATTGTGTTTTGGGGAAGAGAGAGGGTATGGGGAGAGGTGATGGCCGGTTTTTGCATGCATTTTGGCCTCCTCTCTCCAAAATTTTAAACTTTATAAACTTCCCTCCTATATTTTATATAAAAACATTTATTTTTATAAAATGTTTATTAAGCAATTTGATTTATTTAAAAATCTTGTTTTCAACAAATAATTTATGATTAATACTTGTAATTTATATTTCTAGTTCATTGGTATAATCCATAATTTGATTGATAAAATTTGATATTAGGAAGTTTATAGCCAAATTTTATAAAGTTTTTAAGCTTTATAATTTATAACTTTGGATTTTTGGCTCTTTAGGGTTTTTGGAATATTGTTTGATATTCAACAACATGTTGAAGTATAATTAGAATGTTTTAATTTATTTTTAGAGTTTTATACCCTATTTCAATTATAACAAAGCTTGAAGCTTTATTCTAATTATAGTATTGGCATTTCCTATTGTAGCTAAGCAACTTACTAGAATTGTAAGTATCAAGTATATTAGTCCTAGACCTTAGTTGGATCCTACTTTATGCAAGATTTTTGACCTAATTTATACTACTAGTTCATGGCATGTTGTGCATGAATGGTTATTATAAAGATGCATGAGTCCAAGAATGACCTGAATTGGCAGTTGTCACAATTTTTTATGTTCTTTATATCCACATGTAGGTAAAAATAAGATCTACAACTTTCATTTTGACTTTGTCGACTAATACTCGACCGATCTTAAATTTAACAGTACGAGGAGATTATACTATTAAATGACAGCGTAAAATTCATAACTTCTACATACAGACTAGGCTATCATCTGTATTTTTACCGTTGATTTCCTATTAATGAGATATTCAATTCTCATTTAGGTCGTGTAGGCCAAAAACCGCTCGATCTAAAATTCGAGTTTCGGTTGTGTACTACTAAGACAAATCTTAGAAAATTCATAACTTCCTCATACGAAGACAGATTTGGGCGTTCTTTTTATGCACGCTCTTGGTTTAACGTATACTACAACTTTGGTTTAGATTACTAAGGCTAAATATTCCTCTATCGTAAATTCACTATTTACATCACACAACGTTGTGCCAGTTTTGTCGTGAAACTTTGACAAGTCATAACTTCTTTGTTATAACTCGGATTTCGGCGTACTTTGTATGTTCGTAATCCTTTTCACGACCAATACAAATTTATTAATCGATATTAGGTTTATCTAACACTTTATTTTTTACGCTTATTTTTATTCTTTAAATATTATATCATTATAAGCAAGTAATAAGCACATAAATTCACATAATTCACATATTACTTAAATAATTCATCTTTATTACCTCATTATAGGTTACAATGGTTGACCTAACTATTACATTACTATACTAATGCTTAGCCTAGAAACACCGGCATTACATCATGACCTATCATATGAATAAGGAGAAGGTCACACTTAGCAAACTTCAAGGACTTTTGAGGACTCCTGAAAGTAGTCTCAAAGGTAAGAATGTTGTTCCCACTCCTACTACTGCCCGTGTTCTGGCAATCGGTCAAGGTAAAGGGAAGAAGAGGAAAACCCCTTTGAAGGGTACGAAGGGGAAGTCTCTTGATCACTCCTCTTCGAGTGGAACTAAAGGTGGTTCTGTGACTCCCTCTTGCAACCCGAAGTATGCACAATGCATCTACTGTTAGGAAAAGGGGCACTAAAAGCGAAGTTCTCCCAAGTACTTGCAGGATGTTAAGGATGGGAAAGTTAAACCCGCCCATTCAGGTGTTTACACTATGTTGTCTAATAACTCACCACATACTAATTCTTGGGTTCTTGATACAGGGTGTGGAATTTACATTTCTTTTGATTTGCAAGGCCTAAAAAGAAGTGAGGATGTGGAGCACGGGAGATAAACTTGATCATGGGGAATAGGAAAGCTTCACTTGTCACCAAGATTGGAGTTTATTCTTTATTGCTTAGTAGTGGGTTAATATTACATTTGAATAAATGATGTTACTCATCTGAAAAGGTGAGAAATATTATTTCCTTTCATGGTTTGTGCAAACAAGGATTTACTTTTTCATTTCATAATGAATGTGGTGGTATTAATGATTTTTGTAATGGTGTTTTTATTTTAAAGCATTACCTTGTGATGGTGTATATGAAACTGTGTCGGTTGTAGACAACTTAGGAAATAATGTATTGTGTATTGATTCTTCCACTAGTTTGGATAAGGCATCCTTGTGGCATTGTCGTCTTGGACATGTCAACAAGAAGCATATAGGCCAACTCCAAAAGGCTGGAGTCTTGGAGTCATTTGACTTAAAGTCAGACGAAGTCACCATTCATTGGTACTTGTGCTAGAGTTGAAGGTTTGTTGGACCTCATACACACAGATGTGTGTGGACCCTTCAGAACTGGCACAAGGGATACTAACCGCTTCTATGTGACTTTTACTTATGATTACAGTAGATATGGTTATGTCTACTTAGTCAAGCATAAATCAGCAACCTCTGATAAATTCATAGAGTTTAAACAAGAAGTGGAGAATCAGTTGGGCAGGACGATAAAGATGCTCCGATCCGATCGAGGTGGTGAGTATCTTAGTATCGAGTTCCTTGACTATCTTAAGGAATGTGTAAGTGTTTCACAATTTACACCTCCTAGGACACCACAGTTGAATGGTGTGGTTGAGAGGCGCAATCAAACCTTGTTAGACATGGTTCGTTCCATGATGAGTCGAGCTTCATTACCAATATAATTTTGGGTGTATGCCTTAGGGACTGCTGCCCATATCCTTAATCAAGTCCCTACAAAAAAAGGTTGCCAACACACCTCAAGACATGTAGATTGGGAAAGTTCCCACTTTAGACCACATCAAGATTTGGGGTTGTGAGGCTTTCTTGACACGTGAGACTCACGACAAACTCGAACTTTGAAGTGAGCGGTGTCTTTTCGTCGGCTACCCACAAAAATCCTTTGGTTATATCTTCTACAGACCGAGTGGCAATGTTGTATTCGTGGCGAGGAGAGGAGTCTTTCATGAGAGGGAATTCATAAGTGAAGGAAACAGTGGGAGGCAAATTGACATTGAAGAAATTCAAGATTCAAGCGGTGAAGGAACCTCAAACAATAGCAGTCAACTTGAGGAGGAAACTCTTGTTGAACCGATTGATGAGTCCGTACCTCTAAGGCGTTCCATAATAGTTAGGAACACACATGATTATTATTATGGTTTCTATGTTACTACAGAAGGTGATGCATTTATTAGTGATAGTACACTGATAAATTTGGATGAAGCTAGCAACTTCAAGGAAGCCATGGCAGGCCCTGAATCTGCCAAATGGAAAGAGGATATGGATAGCGAAATTCAGTCCATGTACAACAATCAAGTTTGGAACTTGGTTGACAATGTACCGGGTCGTAAGACAGTCAGATGCAAATGGATCTTCAAGAAGAAGACCGTCATGGATGGGAAGGTACACACTTATAAGGCGCAACCGGTTGCGAAAGGCTTTACTCAAACTCCAGGAGTTGACTATGAGACGACCTTCTCACCTATATCCTAGGGACAAGGATATTGAGAGACAGGAGTAAGAGATTAATTAAACTTAGTCAAAGTACCTACTTGGATAAGGTGTTGAAAAGATTCAGCATGAAGGATTCCAAGAAAGGACACTCACCAATCTAGAGTAACGCTAAACTAAGCAAGACTCGAAGCCCGAGTACAGAGTCTAACATAGCTGAGATAAGTCGAGTACCTTATGCTTCCGCTGTAGGTTCAATCATGTATGCTATGACTTGAAATCGACCTGATGCGGCCTTTGATTTGAGCATGGTCAATAGATATCAAGGGAACCCTGGCAAGGCTCACTAGACTATGGTAAAGAATTTTCTCAGGTACCTGCGGAGGACTAAAGACTGACTGGGTCCTTACCCTTGGTGGGAGTGATGACCTGAGAGTAGTGGGGTATAGTGACGCTAGCTTTCAGACTGATAGGGATAATTTCTGCTCTCAGTCGGGCTGGATCTTTACCCTAAATGGAGGAGCAATTACATTAAAAAGTTCCAAGCAGGAGACAGCAGCTGATTCAACTTGTGAATTAGATTATATAGTAGTAAGCGAGGTGGCAATGGTGAAAATATGGCTGAAGAACTTCATTGGAGACCTTGGAGTTGTACCAGCTATAAAGGATCCTATGGAGATTTTCTACGATAACAAGAGTGTAGTTGCCTTAGCCAAGGAACCAAGGGATCATAGCAGATCCAGGAACATCGACAAAAAATACCACTTCATTAGACATCGAATAGAAGAAGGACTTCTCGTGGAAAAGATGGTATCATTAAATGAGAACCTAGAAGATCCTCTTACAAAGGGAGTGTGTAGGGTTAAGCATTTACAGCATGTGAGGCACATTAGGCTAAAGGATGATATTAGTTTTAGTAATTAGATAGCTTTCGAAACTTGTAATACTTGAAATGTAATTGACATTTGATGTTTAAATAAAAGGTGTTTAATTAGTAGTATGGTACTGTCTTTTGTCAATCAATTTACTATTGTTTCATTTTGCATGTTTTGACTTCCAAAATAATTATGTTATGGAATATCATATTATTCAAAACTATCCATAGTCGATCATACTTTGGAAGTAGGTATCGAAATAAGACTTTCATGAATTGGGTTTGTAGATTTGTCTGAATTGTATTAGACATAGCAATTGTTGTTGCAGCATTCATGAGTGCTCCTAAGTTCTAAGTATTGGAATCAACCCACACACACTTATATTTCTTCATGGAATTTATCTCGAGTGATCGTGAGAGGTAATATCATATAAGTCTTCAAATCAAGACATATGAGTAGTTGACTATGAGTTGGTTGTACACTGATAGTACGAAAACGCATTAGTAACTTGATCTTATAAAACGTGTTGTTGTGTCTGATTTGATGATTAGTTAGTACAGGCATATGAGTCAAAGTTTATTTGTCTCTTTTAGTCCTTGGAGGATAAAAAGCGGTATCTTGGGCCCATCGATGATTGTGTTTTGACCTATGTACCGGGCCCGGTCTGTCACACCCCCAAACCATAATAACAAACAGCGGAACATCTAGGGTGGAGGACGTCATGTGTAGTATCACAACAATTGCATCATAGTAATCAAAGTAGACACGACCATTACATTATAATATGAATATTTACATATGTTTGATATAAGGTTCATCTACATCAAGAGTAGCAAAAGATTAAAAAAAAAGAAAGAAAAGGACTCCAAAATGCTCCGTCTTCTCCAAAAGCTGGCAAAAGTACCTGTCCATTGTTGTCCTGAGAATACAAGCGCTTTTGAAAACATATCAGCATAAAGTTGGTGAGTTCATAAACATGTTTTTGTAATTAAAACCATTGTTATCAATTTCTAAAAAATGTATGCATGCTTTCCAAGAAAATCCAATATTTTCTAACATGTTTGTTGATTACAGTATAAATAGTATGATTTTTTTGCAAACCCTGGCTACCACCAGTATGTAAAGTAGTTTTATTACTTAAAATAAAATTATTGAAGAATGAAAATCCCATAAACAAAGGTTAGTTTATACACCATGCTAATATGACTGATGACCTCCGCGACATTTGTTCAGGCGTCGTAGGTTAGGCATGCCTGCCTAACTATAGCTAACAGTTCGGGTGTGGGATTGTCGATCCCGAAAAGATCTATTCACAAATCGCACGCTCTCCCTCCAGAAGACTCTGGCAATACTAAAAGTAGAGCATTTACGAGTACCCCGAAGGGTACAACGAAGAGATGTCTCACAATCCTGTATTAACTAGTTTACGTGTTGTTCTCGTATTTGAAATTGTTTATATACTGTGTAGAGTATAAGTAATTATACGCAAAATAATCATTTAGTGTTATACTCTTGTTATCTGAAGGTAGTGACGGATAAACTAAATTTTTCATAGTTTATATGTTCAACCGGGTAAGTAGTTTATATCTGTAAACAGATAAATAATTCCCCAAACTATACCTATTATAGTTTGATTAAAATCTTATGTTCATTATCTTTTCTGAAAACTATGCAATTAAGTTTAGAAAAATGTCCCTTATGCTCCGCATATTACAAAAGGGATAAAGTATCTAAATGCTTGATGAAAAGTCGTTGATTTGTATTGATCGCATCAGTTTTAACTCGTTGAAAACCATTAAGTTTGGCGTGTATTCCCCCTGAAAACATTTAAAAAATCATGAAATCGTAGGGGTGTGAACTCACTGTTTGACGTGGGATTCGAATGTAAAGTCGATATGGAAGTTGAGTGCCAACTGAAGTCTTGAACACAAACGGATCCTATTTAACATATGATAGCACATATATGTATTAGATTAGGGTATCTCACGACTAAACATGATAGGAAACCACTCTAAGGACATGGAAACACTTGTACTAAGTGTTAAAACCATACGTGATCGGATCAGGGAGATGTATAGCCACCCTAAGGGTGTGTACGACCATGGGTGTATGGCCCACGAGTGTACGGCCGTACACTCATGAATATGTTTTTGAGCTGTTTCCAAGGTCCTAACTAGCATCCAAGATATGTTCTAGGTCCCATGCGTAGTTGTAATGGAAGTTTGAGGCCAATAAAGATCATCAAAGTAGGTTTACCTCCTTAGGAGGTTTGTGCGGTTGTACAAGGGGTGTGCGGCCGTACACCCTTCATGTTCATGATAAAGTTATGGACTTTAAGGTGAATCAAGGCTAGGATCGAACGTTTAGCATGTCCAAATAGATGATAGTGGCCAGACTCTTACTTTAGAGGGCCTTTAAGGTGTGTACGGTCAACCTTATGAAGGTGTGCGACCGTACTCCTTCAAAGGATGAAGAACAATTTTGAAACATGAAGAATCAAGAGGTCGTTTAAGTATAACAAGCAAAGGATGAATTACTCACGTTTTTGAAGCTTTTGCATGGCTCTTGGTTGAAGAATCTAGAGACAAAAAGTAGTGGTGTGCAGCCAAGGGAAGAAAAGAATGAAGGAAGGGAGGTCCACTCATATATATAGGGGTGGGTGACCCACCACCCTGAGTGTGCGACCATGGGGTGGGGTGTACGGTCGTACACTCCTCATAAAGGAGTGCATGGCCCGAAATGCTACTTTATGACTTCGATAACTCATTCCTAATCTCAACCTTCGTTGTACTCAAGCTTAGAACATTTAAACGAACCCTTAAATAGTGCTAAAAGTTGACAGAAATGAGTTTAACATTGATTAATTGAATATTTATACAAGATACAAGTTCCGGGTTGTCACATCATCCTCCCGTTAGAGGGAATTTCCTCCCGAAATTTGAACATAGAATACAAATCATGGACTAAGAAAAAGATGTGGATATTTCTGTTTCATTGAATCTTCGTGCTCCCAAGTGAATTCAGGTCCCAACCTAGCATTCCAGCGAACCTTCACTATTGGTTTGCGACTTTGTTTTGATCGTTTGATCTCTTCGTCCATGATTTCGGCTGGTTCTTCCACGAAGTTAAGATTATCGTTGATTTCAATCTCATCAAGAGGGATCATAAGGGTCTCGTCGAATAAGCACTTTTTAAGATTCGAGACGTGGAAGACGTGGTGAATGTTGCTAAGCTCTTGGGGTAAATGAAGTTTGTATGCTACGGGACCGATCCTAGCAAGGATCTCGAATGGTACTATGTACCTCGGATTTAGCTTTCCATGCTTTCCAAAGTTTATCATGCCTTTCCAAGGTGAGACATGGAACAGAACATGGTCTCCGACCTAGAACTCCAAGGGTTTTCATCTCTTATCGGCGTAGCTCTTTTGTTTGTCTCGTGAACCTTTCAGTGGTTACCAGATTCAACGATCTTTTCCTTAGTTTCATGGATGATTTCTGGACCAGTGAGAGTGCTATTGGGGACTCTTCCCTTGGCAATCTTCGTGTCCCTACCTTAGCCCAACACAGAGGGGATCTGCACTTACGACCATAAAGGGCTTCAAAAGGCACATCGTTTATACTGGTATGATAATTGTTGTTGTAGGAGAATTCAACCAAGGGTAAATGGATGTCCCATGACTTACCAAATTCAATTACACACGCTCTCAACATGTCTTCTAATGTTTGAATGGTTCTCTCACTCTGTCTATCTATTTGAGGATGGTAAGTTGTGCTCATATCCAACTTAGTTCCGAAAGCTTTCTGTAGTGATTGCCAAAATCTCGAAGTGAACCTGCTATCTCGATCAGAGATAATGGACATAGGCACACTGTACAGATGAACTATATCTTGGATATAGATCTGAATAAGTCTTTCCATATTGAAAGTTTCCTTGATCGGAAGGAAGTGAGTGGATTTTTTCAATCGGTCGAGTATTACCCATATGATGTCATACCCACTGGAGATTTGGGTAATTTAGTGATCAAATCCATAGTAATCCTCTCCCACTTCCGCTCAGGTGTTTCTGGCTGTTGGAGCAAACCTGAGGGCTTCAGATATTCAACCTTCACCTTGGTGCAAGTCAGACACTTGCCCACGAAGGTAGTGATCCCTGCTTTCATGTTTGCCACCAATATAACTTCTTGAGATCAAGGTACATCTTATCTAAACCTGGGTGAACAAAGTATCTGGTCTTGTGAGCCTCATTCAAAACAATCTCTCTGTAACCACCGAACTTTGGGGTCCAGATCCGATCATGAAATAATAGACTCTATCTCCCTTGATCCCTAAGTTTTTCTCCATTCCTCTCAAAGCTTCATCCTGCTTATTTTCTGGCTTTAAGGCTTCCAGCTGAGCCTCTCTGATTTGTGCGGATAAGTGGGAATGGATAGTCATGGTTAATGCTTCTACACCGCGACCTGAGTATTCTTTACGGATGAGGGCATCTGCTACCAAATTGGCCTTGCTGGGATGGTAGTGTATTTCGCACTCGTAATCATTGAGTAGCTCTACGCATCTCCATTGTCTCATGTTCAACTCTTTCTGTTAGAAGATATGTTGTAGGCTCTTGTGAACGGTAAAAATGGTGCACTTGGTTCCGTAGAGGTAATGTATCCATATTTTCAATGTGAAGACCACTGCTTCCAACTCCAGGTTGTAACTTGTATAATTGACTTCATGTGCTTTCAGTTGTTTTGAGGCATAAACAATAACCTTTCCTCACTGTGTAGCACCTAGTTCTTGGTACGTATTCCTTCATCAGCTATTTATATATATATTTTTGCATTTTGGCCTTGGACTCGACTAGTTGAAGGATCAACTCGCCGAGTAGAAGTGAGACGGAACGCACGACATAACTGATGAACTCGGCGAGTAGGTACTATTCGAACAAAACCCTAATCCGAGGGTTTGCACCCTATTTAAGCAATGATATGACGGCCATACTATCCCTTATGCTCACAAAACACTTCTCATTGAAACCCTAGCCGATTGTGCTTTGTTGAGGCCATTTTTGGTGTTCGTGTCTGGTTGTAAAGCTTGGAAAGAAGGAAGGAGATTGGAACTTGACTTGGGTCCAGTAGATCTAGGGATTTTACTTCATTTACAGCAACTTCAAGGTATAATGCTCCTGTCTTGACTCATCTATGTATTTATTCATATTTAACTTGAGATCTCTTTGGATTGCAAAGTCATGTTTCAGAATTGGAAGTGTTGAGTGGGTTTTGACTTCAGATCTAGACCTTAAGAGGGGTCTCATGGCATAAAGGTGCCAACTTTAGGGCCATGAGACCCCCATGCACATTGTAGGACACTTTATGTGGATTTTTGAGCTAAAAATCCCATGCATGTGCATCAAGTTTGGAACTTTACGTATAAAGTGGATATCAGGAGGCCAGATCTGTGGTTTTGGTGTCTTAGATCTCATTTAGATCGACTGTATGAAATTGGTGAAGACTGGACTCAACAAGTCTATTTTTGGACTCGGCAAGTCCAAGGCATAAAGTCCCATATCTGATAAGAGTCTAAAGAACTTAGATGGGTGTTAGAGGGACTGTAGTAGGTTAGAAAGAGTGACTCAACGCATGGGACTTGGTTTTAGACCTGGAGTTCGCGGACTCGATGAGTGCTAGAATAGATTCGGCGAGTCCAAAACAATCTCCTTAAGATTGAAGATGAACTTGACGAGTTGTTCATACAACTCGACGAGTCGATGACAGACTTGTTCTTTGGATGAAGGTGAACTTGACAAGTTGGTCATACAACTTGGTGAGTCAGATGAGTTTCATGAAATGTTCATATAAGAGAGGAACTCGTCGAGGCAAAGCCAAACTCGATGATTCGGGACGTGGATAAGGACGAGTAAAGGATGAGGGACTCAGCGAGTTGGGTGACCAACTCGGCGAGTCGGGTCAACTTGAAGTTGACTTTGACTTGGACCTGTTTAGGGGTAAAATAGTCATTTTACCCTAAGAGTAGATATCAGTTCTGACTGAGTGTTTTGTGGAGATTGTAGCCGGAGGATTTCCGGAGCGGCAGCAGGAAGAGACTTCCCACTCAGTTTGACAGCAGCTACTTGATCGAGCTGAGTTACTTTCCAGTAGCGGTGGGTCTACAGCCACTATGTCGGCCCAACAGTAGAAGTTGTATGTCAGATGATCATCTTTTTGATATCATCTAGGTTTGCTACTACCTAATATGTTATATGCTAGCGTGATATGTTATATGTGATACTAGTAGAGTTCGGTTGTTAGGACCGCAGGGTAGGTCAGGCACCCAGATATGTCTGACAGTATGTGATCATATCTTTATATGCTGGCATGATATGTTATGTGAGATAGCGGTAGTAGGAGGGGATAACCCCCGAGGGTCGGTTGTTAGGACCGATGGGTAGGTCGGCACCTTAGAATGGCTTGACATGGGTAGGTCAGCACCACAGAATGGCTTTACATGGGTAGCATAGCACCCCAGAAATGCTTGACATGGGTACGTCGGCACCCCAGAATGGTCGTATCGGGTACGTCAGCACCCCAGAATGGCCGTACCAGGTAGGTTGGGCACCCCAAAATTGCCTGACAGCAGCACATCATACACACACATGTTGGTTTTCCACATTAGAGTTTCTTGGGATTGTACTCTGATGTTGTTTTATTTTGCGAGTGGTTTTTAGACATGAGTTGTGGATTTATGAAAAGTTACTATTAGCTGGTGTTTTCTTATAAACGTTTTTGTATAAATCAATTAACTAACAATGAAATTTTTGGACTTGAAATTTCGTTCGTTACAATTTGGTATCAGGGCCCTAGGTTTAGGATTTGGACACACCTCCGGGGGTGCTTGGACTCAAACCAAGGGATTAAAATATTCTTACAAAGAAAATGACTTTCTAAAAGCTAGGATAAAAGATTTTTGAGAAGGAACAAGTGTGTGATATGCGCAACCAGCCGAGCTCAAGTAAGTATTCCCCATAGTACCCATACAAGTTATCTTATGTTTATCAGTTGCAGTATAACAACATGCTAGAAAAGGACTAAGGATCTAGGGATGATGCCTTATGTGCCTGATTTATGTGCTTCAGATTATGAGAATTGCATGCTAGTATTGAGTAGACAGTAATAGGATAGCCTGTTTAGGTTATGCCTGGTAGTATAACCTCGGCATTATATGCTAGTTCACCTTCTCATTATAAGAACATATTAGTTGAGTACTTTTCCTGCGTCTGAATGCCGCTTGCTTTGTGATTTGTGGGACTCTGAGTAATGAGAGTTAGCCATTAGGTGAATACATCATGTCACTTGTGATCAGGGTTGAATAATCTCAGAGTGCTAGATTTGGCCCTATTGCACATCTCTCGTTTGAGTCTAACCGTTGTAGGGATGATTCTTTTAGTCGAAGGATTATCTGAGCCTCATCGCATGTGATGGTATTCAGGTAATGGCTAATTGGCACTACAAGGAGGCCTTCAGCAGCTGAGGACTGGTTTGGGTGTAGTCCGAGATTTTCCCAAGGTTAAGCCTATATTGGGAATGGTAGACAACTAGAAGTGATAAAAGGGGACTTAGTGGAGTCAAGGCAGTCCTTGAGGAAGGTACGAATAGATGTGGAAGGTAGTATGGACCCGTACTACTGAAAGTAGAGGATCCGTACCTAAATTGAGGAAGGTTGAGACAAGACCAGAGAACTGGTAGTGGATGCGATCCCTCTAGATGTATCAGTATCACTAACGGCTGGTATTACGTTTTGCAGAATGGTGGTAGTACGTCAAAGACCAGTAGTGGGCAGCTCAGGAGAGGGATCGGGTTCGGGTTCAGGCTCTGAGCCAGTGGACGAGAGACTACGCGAGTTTATCGCGTCTGAGATCACTAGATGCATCCTTGATGCGACCCCGGTAATCTTTGGGTCGATCAAGGAAGGGATTGTGGAGCTGATGGATGAGCGCCTTAGGGAGTTCCGGAGCGATATGGCATCTGGCCAGTCAGGATCCCGCACGCTGCCCTTTAAGGACTTCAGGGGCACTGGTGCACCAGATTTCCATGGGGTGAAGGACCCCATTGCTGCCAGACGATGGATTGCGGATATTGAGTCCATGCAGCTAACCAGCTTCTGCCTCAAGGAGTCGAAGGTACGATTTGAAGTAGGGTGTTTGAGGAACTGGGCTTGGGATTGGTGGGAGTCGGTTGGTGACTCTCTGGGTGCCTCGGCTGTTGAGGCTATGACATGGTCGGATTTTGTGACCCAGTTCCGAGCAGAGTTTACGCCAGCTGTAGAGCTTCAGCAACTGGCCAGGGAGTTTTTGGACATGAGACAGACTACGAAGACTGTGGCAGAGATCACCGCCAAATTCCGGGAGAGGGCATTGATGGTGCCCCAGTATGCGGGGGATGAGGATATGAGGAGGACCCACTATCATGACATGTTGCGAGCTGACATTCACGAGCATGTTAGTTTTTTAGCTTGCCCTACACCGGATTCCATGATTGTCAGGGCAAGGGAGAGGGAGATCAATCTGGAGCATGTCCGAAATAGGAAGATAGAGGAGGGTCAGACGACTGTGTCTTCGGGGAAGAAGCCCAAAGGATCAGATGGTAGGCCGAAAGGCCAGTCAGGATCGGGCCGCTGCAGGAAATGCGGCAGGCCACATGAGGGGGCGTGTAGATTGGGATCGTCGGGCTGCTAAAAGTGTGGCAAGACGGGGCACTTCAGCAGGGATTGTACTGCCCCTGAACCGGTTATTCAGGCGTCTAAGTTGCTATGTTTCCACTACAACTAGAGGGGCCACAAGAAGGCCAACTGCCCCCAGTTGACAGCGGCATCAGTGCTAGTGAAGGCGCTAGCTCCAGTAACCCTGCGGATCACCAATGGTTGGCAGGGCAAGGCGGAGGCTCCAGTGGTAAGGAGTCGGGCATTCCAGTTGACTACCGAGGAGGCACGCGCTGCACCCGATGTGGTGACGGGTATGATTTCCTATTTTTTTGATTTTGTGATGTGCTGCTTTGATTTTAATATGTTATGTGTGTGCTCTGTTTAGGATCGTTCCACATGAACGGTATCCCAGTTCAGGTATTATTTGATTCGGGGGCTACCCGATCATTTGTCTCTCTTGCGCTTAGCAAGAAGTTTCCTGAGTCTTCAAGCATGTTGGATTGCCCTTTTGGAGGTAGAGATTGCTGATGACCGATCAGTGCAAGCATTTGCGGTATTCCGAGACTGTGTGTTGAGATTGTTCGAGGAACGTTACCTGGTGGATGTGGTTCCTATTCCGTTGAGAGGGAACAAGGTGATTTTAGGCATGGATTGGTTGAGCCCCAATGGGGCAGTGATATATTGCGCACAACAGCTAGTTCGGATCAGGACCCCAAGTGTAGGAGAGTTGGTATGTAATCAATGCACATTCTTATACTTCCATCTTTCTTCTTCACGAATAACACCGGAGCTCCCCAGGGTCATGAACTAGTTCTAATGAAACCTTTGTCCAATAACTCTTGAAGTTGCATCATTAGCTCCTTCATCTCTGTCGGTGCTAATCGGTAAGGTGCTTTTGCTTTTGGCGTCGTACCTGGTAACAAGTCTATTCTAAACTCCACTTGTCTATCAGGCGGTAATCCGGGAAGATCTTCGGGAAATACTTCCGGATAATCACATACGACAAGAATGCTCTCCATCGCCTTTTTCTCCTTCTTAGCATCTATCACAAATGCTACATACGACGTACATCCTTTGGCCAAACACTTTCTAGCTTTCATCAATGAAATGATTCCAGAATTCTCACACCCAAAACCGGAACGACGGAACCGTTCTGGGGTGGATGACATCATATCAAATATCACAACATGTTTAGTATAGTAATCAAAGTATAACAACCATTGCATTAATAGTAATAGTTTTACATAATTTACATCTTGTCACACCCCAAAACCAAGAATGGCGGAAACGTTCTGGGGCGGAGGACGTCATGTAATGTATCACAACACAGTAAATGTAAATAAGCAAACAACAGCATCCACTGCATTAAATATAAAACTTTAATACAAGCGTGTTCTGTACAGTTTTAGACACCAAAAATATAATGTGAATAAAAATAATATGATGAGTCTTGAATGCGCTCCATCTTCTCAAAAGTTGGCATCGGTACCTGTCTACTGATGACCTGAGAATACAAGTTATTTTGAAAGAGTTTATCAGAATTAAGCTGGTGAGTTCATAAGTATTTTAGTGTCGATGTTTGTTATCAAAATGTTTGAACCTGTCGTAAGTATAAGTTGTAAATTGTATGTAAATGTTTGTAAAAGTTTGAATCTCTCAGAAAAACCTATATTTTCTGTTAAAGTAGCCTTCTACCAAGGGTTAACTGTTTTGTATGCTCATTTGATGTAAAAGTGTGTAATTTCCCAAGTGTAACTATCTTTTAATAAAATATAGTGTGTACATTAAAGTGTAAGTGAGGTTATCACCAAAATGTAATGGGTAAATCATTGTAGTACTGTAGTTTTGTATTATAGGAACTACTGCTGTACTAACTACCTTAAACCGGATTTATATTAAGGTATAATGTGATAATTGCACCATACTATCGACTGATAACAACGACATAAGGAACGGTCGTAATAATGGAATGACGTTTGGCACCCGCAGACCTGCAGGTCCGGCTGTAGCTAGCAGCAAGGTGTAGGATAGTCAATCCAGTATAGATCTATACGCAAACTCAACGCTCTCCCTCCAAGAGAATTCTGGCTTCAACTCAGGTCATGACATTTAAGGCATGCTCCGATACAGTGGATCACAATCATTATCGTTTTCTTGTATATGTAATGAAATGTTTCTCGTTCTAGTATAGTTGTATATGTTCTTTCTCTAGTATACTTGTATATGTTCTCTTTCTAGTATAGACTCATGAATGAACTGACTCATTGATCTAGTAGTTGCAATAGTATGATTCTGTGTTACCCCGATGGTAACTTACTAATGGTGGATCTAGTACGTATGAATATGGAAGTACCTTTATGTCTATATATGTATATTTGATATATAATTAATATGGAAACGGCCTTCGGATGGTCACCCGGAATTCCACCAGACCACATCCAAATCGAGGAAAAGGAAATAGGACAGGTGGCTTTCCTAAGCCCTTTAAACATTATTTATACATCTATACCTATACGAGCATGCAATTTATAAGTAGTAAAACAAAGTTTAAGTAAAAGCATTTGATAAGTAAAAGAGTTTGTAAAACATTTTGAAGTGAAACCGTTTGCTAGACAGTTTGAACAGTGATAAAATCATTGGTTTCCTAGTTATTAATCACATGTGATTAATGCAATCACATGTGATCGATGTAATAACTATAAGTATTTAACTTGTATTCCCCCCCCCCCCCCCACCATAAAGTATTTAAACATTTAAAATCATTTCAAAGGTTGATTTAAGGGGTATGAACTCACTTGGAAGTTTGAAGATAGCGAGATCGAAAACCAGGCAGAGTTTCATATCGGGAAACGGAGTTTTCTCGGGATTCTCGGGAATCTCGGGAGTAAAATCGACCTTCGGGACTTGCACAAAATGACCAGGGCTTCGGGTTTGAACGGGCACGGAAAATGAGGCAAGATCATGAGAGAAAAAGAGAGAATGAGAAAAAATTTTCGGAACCCTCGCACCCCTTTTATAGGGGCGCTGAACCGCCTCCGTACGCGGGGCGTACTGGCGTACGCAGTGCGTACGTGACGTCATCGCTTACGTATTTCGGATAGGGCGGGTCGGATGGGAAGGCGGGTCGGGTAGCTTCGCATAGGGCGACGTGGACGATCCGAGGCCGTGGCCTCGAGTACGCGGGGCGTACGAAGGTACGCGGCGCGTACTTCGGCCCTAGGCTGACTCCTTTTCGGATATTACCAACATTTTTAATAAAAATTAGATACAAATTATTTATCAAACTTCAAAAATTCATATCTTTTTCATACGAACTCCGTTTTCGACGTTCTTTATATCCCCGCGAAGGTGAGACTACGATCTACAACTTTCGTTTAGATTCCGTTGGCAAATTTCGAAATTATTTTTATTATTTATTTATTAAAATGACGTGATTAAGGAATTTCTTTAAAAATTTATAACTTCTTTATCTGACGTCGGTTTTTGCCAGACTTTTTACCGTTGAAATACCATTGTTGAGACCTTCGATTCTTGTTTAGGTCATTCCGGCCAAATGTCGCTCGATCTCCGATTCGAGTTTTTAGCTGTCTGTTGCTAAGCTGAACTTGGATAAATCATAACTTCAATATACGAAGTCGGATTTGGGCGTTCTTTTTACGTACGATCATGGTTTAATGTTATTTAAACATAGAAGAATTTAAATAGAAACTTTTTGGACATTTTATTATCAAAGTTAATTTTATTAACTCAAAAATGTTTACAATACTTGACCTATTAGACCATTACAAAGAGTTGAAATATCGGGTTGTCACATCATCCCCCCGTTAGAGGGAATTTCGTCCCGAAATTCAAAGTAAGAAAACACTCGTGGATTAGGGAAACAAATGTGGGTACTTGCGTTGCATCTGATCTTCGCGTTCCCAGGTGAATTCAGGTCCTCGCTTTGCATTCCAGCGGACCTTCACGATGGGTATGCGACTTTGTTTTGTTTGTTTGACCTCTCGGTCCATGATTTCTACTGGTTCCTCCACGAAGTTGAGGCTCTCGTTGATCTCGATCTCGTCGAGTGGGATTACAAGAGTCTCGTCGGATAGACACTTTTTCAAGTTAGATACGTGGAATGTAGAATGTACGTTACGAAGTGTGTCGGGTAGATCGAGTTTGTAAGCTACGGGGCCGACTCTTGTGAGAATCTCGAAAGGCCCTATGTACCTAGGATTAAGCTTCCCACGCTTACCGAAGCGTATCAAGCCCTTCCAGGGTGAGACTTTGAGAAGGACTCGGTCTCCCACCTGAAATTCCAAAGGTTTTCTTCGTTTATCAGCGTAGCTCTTCTGTCGGTCTCTAGAGGCTTTCAATCGTTCACGGATCTGAACGATTTTCTATGTTGTTTCCCGAATGATCTCCGGACCGGTGAGAGTACTGTCGGAAGCTTGCCCCTGGCTAATTGGGTATCACCCACCTCATCCCAACACAGAGGGGATCTGCACTTTCGACCGTAGAGAGCTTCAAATGGAGCAGCCTTGATGCTCGTGTGATAACTGTTATTATAGGAAAACTCGACAAGGGGTAAATGAGTATCCCATGCTTTCCCGAAATCAATCACACAGGCTCGCAACATATCTTCCAGTGTTTGGATGGTCCTCTCACTCTGTCCGTCGGTCTGTGGATGGTAGGCTGTGCTCATGTCCAGCCTTGTTCCTAGGGAATGTCGTAGTGATTGCCAAAATCTTGAGGTGAGCCTACTATCTCTATCAGAGATAATGGACATAGGTACACCATGTAGCCTTACGATTTCCCTAATGTATGTTCTCGTAAGTTTCTCCATCTTGTCGGTTTCTTTGATAGGCAGGAAGTGTGTAGACTTGGTCAATCTATCAACGATGACCCATATGGTGTCAAGTCCACCCGTTGTCTTGGGCAACTTGGTTATGAAATCCATAGTGATCCGCTCCCACTTCCATTCCGGGATCTCTGGTTGTTGCAATAAACCAGAGGGCTTCTGGTACTCGACCTTAACCTTTGCGCAAGTAAGGCATTTACTCATGAAGGTAGCAATCTCTGCTTTCATATTAGGCCACCAGTATAGCTTTTTAAGATCCAGATACATCTTATCTGAACCTGGGTGGACGGAATACCGAGTGTTGTTCGCCTCGGTCACGACCAAGTCTCGGAAACCACCGTGTTTCGGTGTCCGGATCCGATCCATGAAATATAAGGCTCCATCACCCTTGGCTTCTAAATTCTTGTCCATTCCTCTGAGGGATTCACTCGTCACATTTTCAGGTTTCATGGCTTCAAATTGGGCCGCCTGAATTTGATTAGACAAGTGTGAATGGATGGTTATTGACAATGACTTGATTTTGCGACCAGAATATTCCTTCCAACTTAGGGCGTCTGCTACTACGTTGGCTTTACCCGGATGATAACGAATATCACATTCGTAGTCACTGAGTAGTTCGACCCACCGTCGTTGTCTCATGTTGAGCTCCTTTTGATCGAAAATGTGTTGTAAACTGTTGTGGTCGGTAAAGATAGTGCTCTTCGTTCCATACAAGTAATGTCTCCAGATCTTCAGAGCAAACACCACTGCTCCTAGTTCAAGATCGTGGGTCGTGTAGTTAACCTCGTGTGTCTTCAACTGTCTCGAGGCGTAGGCGATGACCTTACCTCGCTGCATCAGAACACACCCGAGCCCTTGGTTCGATGCATCGCAATAGACTACGAAGTCTTCTATTCCTTCGGGAAGGGATAGTATTGGTGCGGTGCAAAAGGCTCGTTTGAGTGTTTGGAACGCTCTTTCTTGTTTCTCTTCCCATTCAAAGGCCACGCCTTTATGGGTTAGGGTTGTAAGAGGTTTCGCTATTCGAGAGAAGTTCTGAATGAATCTGCGGTAGTAGCCAGCGAGACCTAGAAATTAACGAATTTCTGTAGGCGTCTTAGGTGCTAACCAGTTCTCAATGGCTTTAATTTTGGATGGGTCCACGTGGATTCCCTCTTTACTTACCACGTGTCCTAAGAATTCGAATCTCCGGATCCAAATTCATATTTTGAGAACTTCGCATATAGCTTCTCTTTTCGTAATGTCTCTAGAACTTGTCGCAGGTGATCACCATGCTCTTTCTTACTTCGGGAGTAGATCAGGATGTCGTCAATGAAAACGATGAGAAACTGATCCAAATAAGGTCGGCATACTCTATTCATCAGATCCATGAAGACTGCTGGCGCATTGGTCAATCCGAATGGCATCACCACGAACTCGTAGTAGCCGTAACAAGTTCGGAAGGCTATCTTTGGAACATCCTCCTCTAGTACCCGTAATTGGTGATATCCAGATCTCAGATTAATCTTAGAAAAATAGTTTGCCCCTTGTAGTTGGTCGAATAGATCATTTATGCGAGGCAGAGGGTAACGATTCTTGACCGTTAGTTTGTTGAGTTCTCTGTAGTCAATACACATACGGAATGATCCATCTTTCTTCTTAACGAACAAGACCGATGCTCCCCAAGGTGAGAAACTCGGTCTTCTAAAGCCCTTGCTGAGCAGTTCGTTAAGTTGACCAGAGAGTTCCTGCATCTTAGCTGGTGCTAAGCGGTAGGGCGACTTGGCTACTGGGGTAGCTCCTAGGACTAAGTCGATTCTAAACTCGAACTGTCGTTGCGGAGGTAACCCGGCTAGTTCTTTTGGGAAAATGTCGGGGAAGTCGTTCACTACAGGGATGTTCTTTAGTTCTTTCATTTCGAGGCTCGTGTCGACGACGTGAGCAAGGAATGCATGGTATTCCTTACGCAGATACTTATGTGTTTAAATACTTGATATGATGTGAAGACTTGCACCGGGTTTGTCGCCGTAGACTATAAGAGTTTCGTTAGACGGAAGGTTTAGACGAACTGCTTTCTCATAGCACATGATGTCGGCGCGATGAAGGCTTAACCAATCCATGCCAATGATGACGTCGAAACTTTTTATTGAGACTGGCATGAGGTCGATTGGGAATGAATGGTTATCTAGAGTTAGGGTACAACCTAAATATATGCTACTCGTACTTTCAGTTTTTCCATTAGCCATTTCTACTGTGAATAGTTCTTTGAGTGCGTGCGGTGGTTGATTAAGCATGTGAGAAAATTTATGGTTTACGAAGCTTCGCTCCGCTCCACTATCGAATAGAATGCATGCATAGGAGTTATCGAGGAGGAACGTACTAGTCACCACTGTCGGGTCGGCAATTGCTTCCCCGTGTCCTATAGCTAGTACCCTCCCTGCTCCTCCAGCATTCTTCGCTTTGGGGCAGTCCCTCTTAAAGTGGCCTGCTTCGCCACATCCATAGCAGGTTGGGCTCGCGCCAGAGCCAGGGACTTGGTTGATAGGTCGTGCCGGGGACTTACAGAAACGGACGATGTGTCCTTTGCTGTTGCAGTTAGAGCACTGCATTTCACGGCAGGGGCCGTTGTGGTGGTAGTTGCATTTGTTGCACTTGGGCGAACTTCCAGCATACCCACCCACCGGAGTAGTAGTAGCAGCAGCAGGGGTTATTGCGGCATGTATTGCCACAATTTGCTGCTTTTTGGCAGCCTGTTGCTTCTTCTTTTCATCTCAGAATTTCCGCTTAGTATCAGCGGGTTTGGAGGGTTCCGGGATGGCTAGGGTGGTTGTGGTTGCAGGGGTTTTGACTCCATGGTCAATGAGTCATTGTGCCAATCGTTTGGCACTGTCAAAGGTAGTGGGGTTTGATGCTAGAACATTCCCCTGATACGGAGGCACTAGCCCCCATATGTACCTTTCGATCTTTTTCCCTTCAGTGGAAACCATATTAGGGCAGAGGGCCACCAGTTCGCTCGCTGAATCTGGCGGTATAAGCAACAATATTGGTGCCCTTCATGGTCAGGCTCCAAAGCTCCTGCTCTAGTTTCTGGATCTCGCCCCTCGGGCAGTATTCCTCAATCATGAGGTCTTTCATCGTTTCCCAACCTATGTCGTTGGCTACGACGAGAGTTAGAGATTTAACGTGGCCGTTCCACCACGTCAGGGCCTTTCCTTCAAAGGTGCATGCGGCATATTTCACTTTGCTCGCAGTAGGGCATGAACAAATTTCGAAGACCGCTTCAGTCTTCTCGAACCATTGCGAGAGGGCAATGACTCTGCCGGTCCCATGAAAGGACTTCGGCTTGCAGTTGGTGAAATCCTTGTAAGAGCACTCTCTCGAGCGCACAGGGGTTTCAACCGGGATTGATTCCACAGGGGTTCCACCTCTGCTGGCATCAGAAGAGTGATACTGAGCCATGGCAGTTGCCACTGCTGTAGCTACGACAACATTCAGGGCTGCAGTATCGGTGACCGGAGGCGGAGGAGGTGGTGCAGCAGGATTATTCCTGGGAGATTTGCGAGGAGGCATCTTTCAGCTATAAGTTTATAAAGATAAGAGAAATGGTAAGAATCAATTTGTAAGCAACATGAGAGTGACACATGGACTAACTAACCATAGCCCATCAGTTGAATGAGTGTTTGAAATCACAATAAGAAATATTAGTAGGAAAGCACAAGTGTATAGATTTTTCCCACAGATTAGATAGATTTCGATAATACTGGTATTACTGATGTACTAAGTTCAGGGAAAATTGACCTAACAGTAGGTCTTACATCATACCATATAGAAAAGTTTGACAGTTCTTAGATTCCTAATTAGAGTACTGAAAGTTAGGAATATTTTACAGACAAGTGCTACTTAGAGCACAGATGTTAAAGGCTAATCCTTAACCTAAAAGATAATGATGTACTAGACATCATCTAACGGTGATGAATATTCCTCATGAGAACCCTATGGTCTCTCATTTGATGGACCACCTCTTGAAGGTGTCGCTCATGAGCCCTTTGACGAGCTCGAAGTTCCATGACTTCTGCTTGAGAGGCAACCAGACGTTGCTGTAGGGTTTCATTGGTTCTCCGGGTCCGTTCCATGTCTTCTTCAAGACGGCGGATGCGGACTGTGTTGACACCTGAGTTGGCATCAATCTCCATGACCCGGTCGATGGCTGCTCGACCTTGCTCGACATTACGAGCTATTCTGCGGATAATGACAGGCAGGGCTCGTTCAGCAGAGCCACCATCGCTGACGTTGTAAAAGCTTCGGTCCCCAAAGTATGGTAAGGGTTGACCCTGTTCATCACTCCAATGATTCAAGTTGTTTGCCCATAAGGGAGTAGGTCCTGGAAAAGTTGGCCGAGGGTTGTTTCTCGGGGGTTGACCTACTGGGGGTAGGTTGTTGACTTCGGGCTCAGAGTCTGTTCCATCCTTGAAGTCTTCAGCTTGATGATCATCCAACGGAATTTGGTGTTCATCGTCAGACTCTGCTTCGAGTCTTCCTACGTTGTCTTCATTTGGAAAGTACGGGTCGCCGTGATGGAATCCATCCATTTAAATCTACGCGAGAAGAGAGGTATAAAGATATAGCATATATGTAGTTAATAGTACAAAATACACCTATAGTATTTTAAGTTTAAGTTCTACTGATCTTTTTGTGGCATTGTTGGTAAGTTTTTAGACTTATTAACACATCAAAACCATTCTAGGGCGTATGCTAATCACTCCTCGGACCAGCATAGTTGATCAGGCTATGCCATTCCCAGGACTGACCATACATCCCCTAGCTTACCTGTGATATTTAACAATCGTAATACTTTTGTTCTTGTCGTTGTGACACCAGTTTTAGTATGAATGCAGACTAGTATACTTAATTTAACTATTTTAGTATTTAAAGTATAGACTCTTGGTCAGAGTGTTTTAAATCCCCAATGGGTTTATAGTTTAGTATATCTTTTATCGGTTGATATACTTGATTCACTATAAACAATGCTCTAATACCAATCTGTCACACCCCAAAACCAAGAATGGCGGAAACATTCTGGGGCGGAGGACGTCATGTAATGTATCACAACACAATAAATGTAAATAAGCAAACAACATCATCCATTGCATTAAATATAAAATTTTAATACAAGCGTGTTTTGTACAGTTTTAGACACCAAAAATATAATGTGAATCAAAATAATATGATGAGTCTTGAATGCGCTCCATCTTCTCAAAAGTTGGCATCGGTACCTGTCTACTGATGACCTGAGAATACAAGTTATTTTGAAAGAGTTTATCAGCATTAAGCTGATGAGTTCATAAGTATTTTAGTGTCGATGTTTGTTATCAAAACGTTTGAACCAGTCGTAAGTATAAGTTGTAAATTGTATGTAAATGTTTGTAAAAGTTTGAATCTCTCAGAAAAACCTATATTTTCTGTTAAAGTAGCCTTCTACCAAGGCTTAACTGTTTTGTATGCTCGTTTGATGTAAAAGTGTGTAATTTCCCAAGTGTAACTATCTTTTAACAAAATATAGTTTGTACATTAAAGTTTAAGTGAGGTTATCACCAAAATGTAATGGGTAAATCATTGTAGTACAATAGTTTTGTATTATAGGAACTACTGCTGTACTAACTACCTTAAACCGGATTTATATTAAGGTATAATGTGATAATTGCACCATACTATCGACTGATAACAACGACATAAAGAACAGTCGTAATAATGGAATGACGTTTGGCACCCCCAGACCTGCAGGTCCGGCTGTAGCTAGCAGCAAGGTGTAGGATAGTCAATCCAGTATAGATCTATACGCAAACTCAACGCTCTCCCTCCAAGAGAATTTTGGCTACAACTCAGGTCATGACATTTAAGGCATGCTCCGATACAGTGGATCTCAATCGTTATCGTTTTCTTGTATATGTAATGAAATGTTTTTCATTCTAGTATAGTTGTATATGTTCTTTCTCTAGTATAGTTGTGTATGTTCTCTTTCTAGTATAGACTCATGAATGAACTGACTCATTGATCTAGTGGTTGCAATAGTATGATTCTGTGTTACCCTGATGGTAACTTACTAATGGTGGATCTAGTACTTATGAATATGGAAGTACCCTTATGTCTATATATGTATATTTGATATATAATTAATATGGAAACGACCTTCGGATGGTCACCCGAAATTCCACCAGACCACATCCAAATCGAGGAAAAGGAAATAGGACAGGTGGCTTTCCTAAGCCCTTTAAACATTATTTATACATCTACACCTATACGGGATGCAATTTATAA
This sequence comes from Lactuca saligna, assembly GCF_052625555.1. Classification (NCBI taxonomy): domain Eukaryota; kingdom Viridiplantae; phylum Streptophyta; class Magnoliopsida; order Asterales; family Asteraceae; genus Lactuca; species Lactuca saligna. The sequence goes on from NC_136421.1 coordinate 1,856,094, forward strand.
GTAGTAAAACAAAGTTTAAGTAAAAGCATTTGATAATTAAAAGAGTTTGTAAAACATTTTGAAGTGAAACCGTCTGATAGAGGAGGGAAATTTTGTATGCTATGTTCTCCAAGTATGAGTTCTGGTTGCGCGAGGTGCAGTTCCTTGGGCACCTCATCAACCAGAACGAGATTTCAGTGGACCCGGTCAAAGTGGAGGTCGTGATGAGATGGGAGGTTCCGAAGGAGGAACATCAGAAGAGCGATCAGATAGTGGGGCAGGTTTCCTCCTTCAACTATGACAGCCGAGGATTACTGACAGTACACCGTAAGGTGTGGGTGCCATACCACGGGGGTGTACACCAGGTTCTGATGGAGGAGACGCACAAATCTCGGTTCTCCATTCATCTCGGGGCGACAAAAATGTATCGGGATCTTCGACCGGACTATTGGTGGCCCTGCATGAAGCGGGATGTGGCATGGTTCGTGGAGCGGTGCTTGACCTGGAGGAATTTCAAGGGTGAGCATCAGAGACTTCATGGAAAGATGTAGCCATTGGATATTCCGCTATGGAAATAGGAAGACGTCACGATGGATTTTATCACAAAGCTTCCTAGGACCGTGTGGGGAGTGGATTCGATCTGGGTCATCATTGACCGATTGACCAAGAGCACCCATTTTATCCCGATTCAGGAGTGCATCTTAGCCGAGAAGTTGGCCGACATATATATCCGGGAGGTGGTGGTGCGGCACGGTGTGCTAGTTTCTGTAATTTTAGACAGGGATGTACGGTTCACTTCCAGTTTTTGGAGGAAGTTTCATGACGAGCTGGGTACTCGTCTGCATTTTAGCACCGCCTTTCACTCGCAGATTGATAGTCAGAGCAAGCCGACCATCCAGACCCTGTAGGATATGCTGCGAGCATGCATATTAGACTTCGGAGGTAGTTAGGATACCTACCTTCCATTGGCAGAGTTCTCCTACAACAATAGTTATCATGCGAGCATTGATTGTCCTCCCTACGAGATGCTATATGGGAGGAAGTGCAGGACTCCGATATGTTGGGGCGAGGTTGGCCAAAGGGTAGGAGCACTGAGGTAGTGCTCAAGACGACAGAGAAGATTCAGCAGGCCTGGAGTAGGCTTCAGACTGCTCAGAGTCCGCAGAAAAGTTATGCCGATAAGCATCAATCAGACCTGGAGTTCCAGGTCAAGGATATGGTTCTACTGAAGGTGTCGCCATGGAAAGGCGTTTTCCGATTCAAGAAGTGGGGCAAGTTGGGCCCCAGGTACATTGGAACGTTCAGGGTTATATGTCGGGTGGGCAAGGTGGCGTATAGGCTAGATTTTCCATCCGAACTCAGTCAGATACATGACACTTTTCATGTTTCTCGACTGCGAAAGTTCCTGGTGGACGACTCGGCCGTGGTTCCTTTGGACGACATTTAGGTAGATGGCAGCCTTAATTACATCGAACGGCCTGCGGAAATCCTCGACCGGAAGTCAAAGGATTTGACGAACAAGAGGGTGGAGCTCGTGAAGGTGCAATGGCAGCACCGGAAGGGCTCGGAATGGACTTGGGAGTCGGTGGCGAGATGATGGAGCATTACCCCGAGCTGTTTCAGGAACGAGCAGCAGATTTCGAGGACGAAGTCTAAAATAAGTGGGGGAGATTTGTAGCACCTGGTTCTTCGTACGTATTCCTTCATCAGCTATTTATATATTTTTTTTACACATTTTGGCCTTGGACTCGGCGAGTTGAAGGACCAACTCGCCGAGTAGAAGTGGGATAGAGCGTGGGACTTAAGTGATGAACTCGGAGAGTGGGGTCCCGGACTTGGTGAGTAGGTACTGTTCTGACAAAACCCTAATCCGAGGGTTTGCACCCTGTTTAAGCAATGATATAACAGCCATATTGTCCCCTATGCTCCCAAAACACTTCTCATTCAAACCCTAGCAGATTGTGATTTGTTGAGGCCATTTTTGGTGTTCTTGATTGGTTGTAAATGTGACAACCCGAAATTTCCATTCTATACAATGTATCAACTCAATAGAAGTCAGAACAGTTACCGTTAATTTTCAGGCTATTTGGATAAGTTTGAGCATTTTTATGATTAACACTTTAGGAGATGCCAAGAGAGGGGATACTTTAGGGTTTATTTTGCAACAATAACATTTCATACTATAAGAAATTGGAAATTTTAGACCCAAACATGGAGTTTACGGTTCTAAACCCCAAGGGGTATATATAAGGTCCTTAGCCATATTTATTCATTGTTTCCATTTCAAACTAGAGAAAAACCTAATTCTCTCTCAAGGATCTTCGGCCTTTCATCCTAAATCGTGAGTGATTCTATCTAAGAGTATAATAGGGCTTGTTATATGTCTAATAACCAAGAAATATAATAAAACAACAAGATCAAAGAGTTTACGGCCCAAGAACACCTTGGACCATAAACCCTTCTTTAAGGGCCAAAAGTGTGCCCTAGTCCCTTCCTTTCCTTGTGAAACTAGCCTAGACTCGTACCCTAATGTGTGTAGGACTTGAAAGCACAAAAATACCATGTCCATGAGAGATTATAGCCTCAAACCCTAAGGGAATTGGTCTTAGGGCTGTGAACTCCTCAAAGGAGGTAAAGAGGGCCCTAATCTCTTCCAAAGGCTTAACCATCAAGTAGAAATGCTTCTAAGGGTCTTGTAAAGTATCAAAACATCAAGTGGTCAAGGGCATATGACCTTACGGCCGTAAACTCATGATTTTACGACCATAAACTCATTTGTTGAGGACCTTAGAACCGTAAATTCCCGTAGGGAGTTTTCCTTGAACCCCAAACACACTAGCTATGCCCTACAACACTTGGTTGCAACCCTTGTGATCTTTAACACTTGAAACAAAGTGTTCCCATGTTCTAGAGTGTCTTAACTTAATTTATTAGAGATAAAGTGCCTAATTAGTTATATATATATATATATATATATATATATATATATATATATATATATATATATATATATATATTGATTATATGATAACTAGGCTCGTTGTGTGTGTACAAGTCTCCACTTGTCACCTAGCATCGTATCCCACACTTCAATCCAATCCACTCACTATAGGTGAGTTCATACCCCTTAATTAACCTTTTAAATGTTTTTAAATGTTTATAAATGCTTTTATGGGGGGGGGGGGAATACAAGTAAAGTTACGATAGTTATTATCTCGATCACATGTGATTAATAACTATCAACAAGTGAATCTCTTACTTTCAAACTGTTTTCTAAATTGTTTTACTTCAAATTGTCTTAAAAACTCTTTTACATATCAAATGCTTTTACGAAACTCCTTTTATACTTTTATATTGTCAATTGCATGCCTAGATAAGTATAGTTATATAAGTAATGTTTGAAGGACTTAGAAAGGCTAACCCGCCTTATTTCCTTTTCCCTGTTGCGATGTGGTGTGGTAGGATATCGGGTATCCATCCGAAGGTCGTTTAACTATTAGGTATATATCATGTGTACATATATAGTCATAAAGGTTCTTCTGGCCAATTCAATACCCTGGGTAGCAGGCGTATACTCCCATGTTCATACGTACAAGTTATATTACTAGTAAACTACAATAGGCGTAGTTTAGGGACTTATTAATACTAATACTAGAACAATGAATCATACAATGAGTCAGTTCATACATGAGTCATAACTTATAGTGATGAGAAACAAACATAATACATAATGATGAGAAACAAACATAATACATAGTGATGAGAAACAAACATAATACATAGTGATGAGAAACCAACTTACATGCTAGACAGAGAAAGAACACACAATAGAGCTAGCACATACATTACATATACATTACATTCAGTTATGTGAGCCATTAAACGGGTCATGGCGCTACCTTCCATGACCGTTTTTGTATCCAAAATCTCCTTAATTGGGTAGCGTATGATTTTGCGTATAGATCTATACTGGATTGACTATCCTACACCTTGTTGCTCGCTACGGTGGGACTTGCAAGTCTACGGGTGCCAAATGTCATTTCTTACGGCGTCTTACATCGTCATTTTACTATTGAGTCGGTAGCAGGGTATAGGCCGATCACATGGTACTTTAAATAAAAAATGGTTTAAGGTAGTTAGTACAGTAGTGGTTACTTAATACAACACTACAGTACTATAATATTTTTCCCATTGCATTCACTTCGTGAACATTCACACGATGCACGGTAATGTAAAAACTATATTTTTGGTTAATGATAGTCAGATTTGGGAAAATACACATTCTTACAAGAGACACACACAGTTACTAGATGCCTTGGTAGAAGGTTACTCTTAGTAGGAAACATAGGGTTTTCTAGGATAGTTCAAAAAAATACAAACTTTACAAAACTTATACATTACATCTTACAAATGCTTTCATACAAACTCAGACACTAATATACTTATGATCTCACCAGCTTTAAAGCTGATACTCGCTTTCAAAATAACTTGTATTCTCAGGTCACCAGTAGACAGGTACCGGTGCCAGGTTTTTTAGAAGATAGAGCTTGTTCAAGACTCCTATTTTATTTTGATGTACTTTTTGGTGTCTATATAACTTGACAGAACACACTTGTATGAAATTATATAATTAATGCAATGGATGATGTTGTTTCTTGTTTACTACTTTGCATTGTTGTGATATTATACATGACCTCCTCCACCCCTGAAGGATTCCGCCGTTTAGGTTTTGGGGTGTGATAGTAAAGCTTGGAAAGAAGGAAGGAGCTTGGAACATGAGTTGGGGCAAGTAGATCCAGGGATTTTACTTCATTTTAAGTAGCTTCAAGGTATAATGCTCCTGTCTTGACTCATCTATGTATTTATTCATCTTTAACTTGGGATCTCTTTGGATTGCTAAGTCATATTTCGGAATTGGAAGTGTTGAGTGGGTTTTGACTTTAGATCTGGACTTTAATAGGGGTCTCATGGCATAAAGATGCCAACTTTAGAGCCATGAGATCCCCATGCACATTTTAGGACACTTTATGTGGATTTTTGAGCTAGAAACCCCATGCATGTGCATCAAGTTTGGAACTTTACATATAAAGTGGACATCATGAGGCCAGACCTATGGTTTTGGTGCGTTAGATCTCATTTAGATCGATTGTATGGAATTGGTCAACACTGGACTCGGCAAGTCCGTTTTTGGACTCAGCGAGTCCAAGGCATAAAGTCCCATATCTTATAAGAGTCTAAACAACTTAGTTGGGTGTTAGAGGGACTGTAGTAGGTTAGAAAGAGTGACTCAACGCATGGGACTTAGTTTTAGACCTGGAGTTCATGGGACTTGACGAGTGCTAGAACAGACTCGGCGAGTCCAAGACAATCTCCTTAAGATTGTAGATGAACTTGATGAGTTGTTCATACAACTCGGCGAGTCGAGGACAGACTTATTCTTCGGATGAAGGTGAACTCGACGAGTTGTTCATACAACTCGACAAGTCGGATGAGTTTCATGCAATATTCATATAAGAGAGGAACTCGTCGAGGCGAAGCCAAACTCGACGAGTCGGGATGTGGATAAGGAAGAGTAAAGGATGAGGGACTCGGCGAGTTGGAGGACCAACTCAGCGAGTCGGGTCAACTTAAAGTTGACTTTGACTTGGACCTGTTTGGGGGTAAAATAGTCATTTTACCCTAAGAGTAGATATCAGTTCTGACTGAGTGTTTTGTGGGGATTGTAGCCAGGGGATTTCCGGAGCAGCAGCAGGAACAGACTTCCCACTAAGTTTGACAGCAGCTACTTGATCGAGGTGAGTCACTTTCTAGTAGCGGTGGGTCTACGGCCACAATGTCGGCCCACCAGTAGGAGTTGTATGTCAGATGATCGTCTTTGTGATTTCATCTAGGTTTGCTACTACCAGATATGTTATGCTAGCATGATATGTTATATGTGATAGTAGTAGAGTTTGGTTGTTAAGACCGTAGGGTAGGTCAATCACCCCAGATATGTCTGATAGTATGTGATCAAATGTTTATATAATGGCATGATATGTTATGTGAGATAGCGGTAGTACGAGGGGATAGCCCCCAAGGGTCGGTTGTTAGGACCGACGGGTAGGTCGGCACCCCAGAATGGCTTGACATGGGTAGGTCAGCACCCCAAAATGGGTTGACATGGGTAGGTCAGCACCCCAGAATGGCTTGACATGGGTAGTTCGGCACCCCAGAATGGTCGCACCGGGTAGGTTGGGCACCCCAGAATTGCCCGACAGTATGTATGTTACGTGATTGTATGATATATGGTACAATGGGGGAACTCACTAAGCTTCATGCTTACAGTTTTTCAATTTTGGTTTTAGGTAGCTCTTCAACGAAGGGGAAGGAGCTGGCACGGTAGCGGCACATCATACCCGCACATGTTGGTTTTCCGCATTAGATTTTCTTGGGATTGTACTCTGACGTTGTTTTATTTTGCGAGTGGTTTTCAGACATGAGTTATGGATTTATGAAAATTTATTATTAGCCGGTGTTTTCTTATAAACGTTTTTTATAATCAATTAACTAACAATGAAACTTTTGGACTTGAAATTCGGGTCGTTACACGCTGTATAAGCACACAGCCTAGGCCCTGATTGGATGCATCACAGTAGACTACGAAGTCCTCTATCCCTTCAGGCAGAGATAGGATAGGTGCACTGCATAGGATCTGCTTTAATGTTTGGAACACTGTGTCTTGTTTTTCACTCCAACTATAGGGTACACCTTTCTGAGTCAGAGTGGTTAAGGGTTTGGCAATTATGGAGAAATTCTTGATAAACTTGCGATAATAGCCATCGAGGCCCAAGAATTGATTGATTTTTGTGGGTGTCTTCGATGCTGACTAATGTTCTATCGCTTTGATCATGGAAGGGTCCACGTGTATGCCTTCCTTGCTTACCACATAACCTAATAAATTTGCTTTTCGAATCCAGAATTCTCACTTGGAGAATTCCGCGTATAGATTCTCCGTCCTTAGAGTTTCCTGCACTAACCTTAAGTGCTGTCTTTGATCTTCCTCGCTTCTAGAATAGACAAGTATATTGTTAATGAACACGATTACGAACTTTCCTAGGAAAGGACAACACACCTAATTCATCAAGTCCATGAATACCGCCAGTGCGTTGGTTAGACCAAAGGGCATTACCAAATATTCATAGTGACGGTATCGAGTCCGAAATGATGTATTGGGAACATCACCCTCATGGACTCATTGCTGATGGTACCCTGATCTTAGGTCTATTTTTGAAAAGTAGTTGGCTACTTGAAGTTGTTCGAAGAGGTCATCGATTCGAGGAAGAGGATAACGGTTTTTGATGGTGAGCTTGTTCAGTTCACGATAGTCAATGCACATCCGAAAAGATCCATCCTTCTTTTTCACAAATAAGACTGGGGCTCCCCAGGGTGAGGAACTCGTTCTGATGAATCCTTTGTTGAGTAACTCATTGAGTTGGCTGGACAATTCTTGCATTTCTGCTGGCGCTAGACGGTAAGGGGATTTAGCTACGGGGATAGCTCTGGGGATTAAGTCGATTCGGAACTCGACTTGCCGCTCGGGAGGGAGTCTCGGGAGCTCTTCAGGAAAGACAATAGGAAAGTTGCAGACTTCGGGGATGCTCTTGAGGTCTTTAACTCCCTTTCTCTCATTAATGACGTGGGCTAGGAATGTATGGCACTCCTTTCGTAGATATTTTTGGGCTTTGATTCATTAAATGATACGGAGGTTCGAGCTAAGTTTATCACCATAAATCATGAGGTCTTCACCAGATGGAAGATTGAGATGGATAGATTTTTCATAGCAAAGGATATCAGCACGAATGGGGCTCAATCAATCCATGCAGATGATGACATTGAAGCTTTTTATGGAAACTGACATAAGATCGATTGGAAAGGAATGAGCATTTAGGGTAAGGGTACAGCCGATGAATATGTTGTTAGCGCTCTCTTTCTTTCCATTAGCCATTTCAATGGTGAATGTTTCGATTAAAGGTTGGGGTTTATGTTTAAGAAGATGTTTGAATGCATGGCTAACAAAGCTTCTCTCCATACTAGAATCGAAAACAATGCACACATAATAGTTGTCAAGGAGGAACGTACCCATAACAACGGTACGGTCAACAACTACCTCCTCTTGCCCCATAGTTAGTACTCTTCCTTTGTTGTCAATTGTTATTGCCTTGGGGAAATTTCTCTTATAATGCCTAACTTCCCTACAGCCATAACAGGCTTGACCAATACCTGCTCCAGAGGCCTAATTGGTTGGTTGGACTGATGTTTTGCAAAAAAGAGTTGTGTGCCCCTTCTTTCCACGGTTATTGTAGAGCATTTTATGGCATGGGCTGGGATTATGATGATAATTGCACTTAATGAACCGAGAAAGGGTACCAGTATATCCACTGGTAGGTGCTTGAGCTTCAGGAACAGTGGCAGGAGTAGTGACAGAGTGGACTACCACCACCTGTTGATTTTTGGAGGGCTCCTCTGAAGACTGGCCCTTACGCTGTTTCCAGAACTTTCTCTTCCCTCCACTCACCTTTGCTGGTTTGGGAGCGGGTGCTGCTACATAAAGATCAACTCTGTGATCTATGAGAGTCTGTGCCAGACACTTGGCATTGTCAAAAGTTATAGGCCTAGCAGCCAAAACATTTCCTTGAGTTAGGGGCGTCAATCCCAAAATGTATCTTTGTATCTTTTTGCTTTCTGGGGTGACCATTCCCGAAAAAAGAAGAGCCAGATCATAGAATCTAACTGTGTATGCAGCAATGTCAAAACCCTTCATTTTAAGGTTCCAAAGCTCGTGTTCCAATTTCTATATCTCGCTCCTTGGGCAGTATTCCACGAGTATAAATTCCTTTAAACTTTCCCAACCCATAGAATTTAATATTGGCAGGGTTAGGGATTTGACCCTACCATTCCATCAGGTCAGTGCACCATCTGTGAAGGTGCAAGCTGCGTACTTCACTTTGTTGGCTTCGGAACATGCACAGATCTCGAAGACCGATTCGATCTTTTCAATCCATCGGGTTAAGGCAATGACACCTCCATTGCCATCAAAGTATCTGGGCTTCGTGTTCATAAAATATCTGTAGGAACACTGCTTCTGGTGTTCCTAGATTCCATCAATATTGAGGGGTTAGGCACCACTTCCTGACCCGATAGAGCCGCCAGAAGTTATCTGCAACGTTGAGGCAGTAACAGTTGCCTAAAACATGGTAGGATCTAACTGAGGAGGTGGTGGTGCTGGAGTTGTTGGGGGATTGTTGTTCTTTCTGTTGGGTCTTTTCTTTGGAGGCATCTTATTCTAAAATAATCAGGATGAAGAAGATGGTAAGTCCCCTAGACTTTGAATCAAGAGGTATGAAAGAAGATATATCTCAATCTAATAGATAAAGTGTTTTACTAAGCAATAAATAAGGAAAAGTTAATAATACAAGTAAAAAATCACTAAGAAGAATGAGTAGTAACACTTGAAATGATTATCTTTAATGTATTTGGCTCTGGTTAAAAGACTCCTATAGTATTTTAAGTTGGATGCTTTGTTCTACTAATATCTTGTTGTATGCATACGTTGGTAAGTTTTACGCCTGTTGCAACGCCACAGTCACTCCCAAGCACATGTTGGTCATATCTCGATTAAATATAGTTTATTAGGATATATTAACCCTAGACATGATTACATTACTGCCCAGGTTTAACCGCAGTGTCCAATATCCAAAATACTTTTGTTTTCTTCTACTTATGATATTGTTTCTGATATGTAGGTATACTTGTATACTTCTTATAAAATACTTATATTTTAATATTATACTTTTAGTTCAGAGCACTTCATCCCTTTTATTGTTTATAGTTGTATACCTTGTAAGCTTCGGTATACTAAGTTCACTATAAACAATAGCTCGGATACCAATCTGTCACACCCCCAAACCGTAAAAACAAACGGCGGAAACATTTGGGGGTGGAGGACGTCATGTGTAGTATCACAACAATTGCATCATAGTAATCAAAGTTGACACAACCATTACATTATAATATGAATATTTACATATGTTTGATATAATGTTCATATACATCAAAAGTAGCAAAAGATAAAGAAGGGACTCCAAAATGCTCTGTCTTCTCCAAAAGCTGGCAAGAATACTGTGACATCCCCAATTTCACGGCCAGAAGGTAGCGATTTGTTTATGCTTTGTTTTTAAAATCATAGTAATCTTTTAAAGAAAACAGTTGCGGAATTTGTTCCCAAAATATGATAAAGATTTATCAAAGCATTTCTTTAAAGAAATATATTTTCATTATACAAAAAAATCTCGGGATGCATGTTCCGATACAGACACATAAGCATAAACAGAACTTACATTTATTTACACTAATGATTTACACCTCCCTTAATCTCTCAGGGAAATATGTCTTCGTATTAATACATATGATAAAAAGAAAAGTGAGTGGGTCAGGCTTGGGAGTCTGGTGAGCATATAGGGTTTTCAACCCACAATAATATAATTATTATATTCAACCATCAAACAATTAACCCAACTAACCATCCCCATTATCTTCTTTATTTCTTAGGATTTTACCCTCAGAATTCAACTAACCGCCATTCATTCATTCCTAAGGATTGACCTAAGGAATTGGCACAAAATCTATTGCTACATAAGGCACATCTACCAAGATCATCCTTTAAGCACCTCTGCCAGGATTACATCATACACTATGAGGCGCGACTGCCAGGTTTATGACATTCTCTTTTGGGAACATCTGTCGACATTATCCTATAAGCGTATCTGCCAGGATTATCCTATAAGCGCATCTGCTAGTATTATGACATTCTCTACTTGGTGCATCTACCAATATTATTCTCAAGCGCATCTGCTAGTATTATGACATTCTCTACTTGGTGCATCTACCAATATTATTCTTTAAGCATCTTACATACCTTGTCATTTACCTCATCATTTTATCACATACCAACTATCTCATCTACCCATGTTCTACCCAACATATTAGTAGATATAAAATACATATACGGTTTAACTCATTTAAAAACCATATAATACATCCATTCCACACTTATCTCAAATAAACAATAGTATAAAAACACATAACATGTATTTCAAAGCAAATACTTCATATTTATGTGTTAGAAGAAAGTAATCACACACTCACTTGATCAGAAGATGACCGAACAACACTACGGCTTGTAGAAATAGTATTCTTCGGTGAAACTGGGAGATCTTCACAAAAAACCGGGCTTCTTGCGGGCAGAGCTTCAGCTTGCAAACTATTTTTCTCTGGATCTTCGGGGCTTCGGGACTTGCTTCAGGTCTCGGATTAATATCGGGCCTTCGGGGGTATAAAATGCCAAGAAGAAAAAAACTTTAGCGTGAAGAAGTGTAAGAATTAGCAAAAAAAAGTCAGAGGCCTCGCTACTGTTTTATAGTGGCTGAACCTCGCACATACGTTGGGCGTACAAGGCACTACGTGGGGCATAGCTCGGATCAGCTTTCCACGTGTCGAGCTTCGGGTGGTGAATCGTGGCTCTCTCTCCGACCGCATAAGACCGACGTACGCTGGGCATACTTAAAGGTTACGTGTGGCATACCCTTCAGATCAGACCGGTGACTCCTCTCTTCGGATAATATCCGAATTTCTTAATTAAATTTAATATTTTAATTACTTAATAAACTTCAAAAATTCATATCTTCTTCATAAGAACTCCATTTTAGACATTACTTATATGCACACGTAGGTGAGACTATGCCCTACAACTTTCGTTTAGACTTCGTTGGCTAATTTTGACTTTATTTTTATTATATTATTATAGTAGACCGGGACAGGAAAACTCCGTTATAAATTCATAACTTCTTCATCTGACGTCTGTTTTCATCTATCTTTTTACCGTTGCACTAATATCAACAAGATATTCGATTCTCGTTTAGATTGTTTCGGCTAAAAACCGCTTGATCTCAAATCGAGTATTCGAGCTACATACCGCTAAGTCGAAACTTAGAAAAATCATAACTTCCTCATAAGAAGTCAGATTCGGACGTTCTTTTTATGCACGCTCATGGTTTAACGAACTCTACGACTTTCGTTTAGATCACTAAGGCTAAATATCACTCTAACGTAAATTCACTTTTTACGTCATTCATAGTCGAGTTGGTTATGTCGCGAAACTTCGACAGGTCATAACTTCTTCGTTATAACTCGGATTTTTGCGTTCTTTATATGTACGGAATCCTTGTAATATATACTAAAACTTACTTAAGATTATTCATTCAAAATAATCTTCCATCAAAAAGTCATTTTTTGACACTTAACGTTTCTAAATTTACTAGCCCTGATCTACGGGCGTTACAAATACCTGTCTACTGTTGTCCTGAGAATACAAGAGATTTTGAAAACATATCAGCATAAAGATGGTGATTTCATAAGCATGTTTTGGTAATGAAAACCATTGTTATCATGTTTTAAAAAATGTATGCATGTTTTCCAAGAAAATCCAATATTTTTTAACATGTTTATTGATTAGAGTATGAATAGTATGATTTGTTTGAAATCCATGGCTACCATCAGTATGTAAAGTAGTCATATTACTTAAAATAAAACTACTCACAAATGAAAATACCATAAACAAAGGTTAGTTTATACTATTGTGAGTATCTTATTACCATGCTAATATGACTGATGACATCCTCGACGTTTCTTCAAGCATCGTAGGTTACAAAATTTGTCACCCCAGGCATGCCTTCCTAACTGTAGCTAACAGTTTACGTGTGGGATTGTCTGTAACATCCTGAACCCAGGTATATTATTTAAATATTTATTTTTGGATTATGTGCAGGAACTCGGCGAGTTGATGCGTAGACTCGCCGAGTAGGGTTGTGGTTGATCATCCGGGTTCGCATTGGACTCGGCGAGTCCATGAGTGGACTCAGCGAGTCCATGCTGTTTAATGAAACCCTAATCCTCCAGGGTTGGAGCCTATTTAAGGGCACTTTTAGCCTTCCATTGCGGCTACTAGTCCCTTGAGAGCACCCTTAGTGATCTATATCGTATGGAAGGAAAGAGAATCCATAATTGATCTTTCTATCCTTGGTTTGGCAAAAAGAAGGTGATCAAGAGCAAGAGGAGGCTGAAGGAGGTGTAATTCAAGTGGTTTCAGAGTCCAGAGACTTCAACTTGAGCTATTCATTCGGACCTTCTTCAGTTTTGGTATTGAACTTAGAGATTAGGGTTTTCTAACCTCTTTTGAGGATGTTTATGTGGAGCAATTGGTCCCCTATCGAGTCTATGCTTTGGATCCGGACTTAATGAGGTCCAGAGACTTCAATCCATAAAGCTTTATGAGTCCTTGTGGGGTGATTGGACTTAGGTTGCCATTTTTCAGACTAAATCACCATTTGATACCATTATGTATGTATATAAGTATCAACTGTCGAGCTGTATGTGATTATATTGCTTGGGAAGGTCAGATCTATGGATTTGAGGAACGGATCTGACCTCAGGAGGTCAATAGAACTTGTGCATGGCATGTACTCGCCGAGTTGTTCTTGGGACTCGGCGAGTTGAGTTAGGGTGGCCTAGTGATTCTTGCCTGGGAACTCGTCGAGTAAAGGGAGGGACTCGACGTGTTAAATGGGACTAAGGAGTTAAGTGGACACAGGTGGACTCGCCGAGTTGCCCAAGTGCACTCGCCGAGTCGGGTCAAAGTTGACCGTTGACTTTTAGGGTTTGGTTAGCAGTGAGGCCTTTTTGAGCCATAAGAGTGGTAAAATGGTCTTTTACCCTTCTGAGGAAAGGTTGGAATATAGTTATATTTATGGGATTATTTGTTTTATGTGTTAGGCGGAGGCTAGATCCTATTTCTACCGAGTCAGTGATTTACCGAGATATCAGAGGTGAGTCTTCTCACTATACTGTACCTGGAATGGTACCTATGTGTGATCGGAAGGTCGGATATGCTATATGATATATGCATTGTATGTGATTAATTACCCTTTTTGTATGTGCTATGTATGCTATGCTTGATATGGGCCGGAAGGCATTATGTTATGGGCTGGAAGGCATTATGTTATGGGCCGGAAGGCATTGTGATGTGGACCGGAAGGTCGACACGGGTAGGACCGGAAGGTTTACCGGGTTGGGAAGGAAGTCCCCTGAGAAACATGGACCAGAAGGTCATGGCCTGGAAAGGCGTATGTGTGTAAGTAGTATTTTGGGGAACTCACTAAGCATTTATTCTTACAGTTCTTGTGTTATGTGTTTCAGGTACTAGTGAGGACCGTGGGATGGCGACGGCATGATCTGTACACACTGAAGGAAGATTTATTTTATGATCTTGGGATATATTTTTATTATGATGACATTTGGTAAACATGAGATTTGAGAATATTATATGATCGTTTATTTTGTTTGAAAAATGAAAATTTGTTTTGAAAATTCACGTTGTTACAAGTTGGTATCATAGCCTTGGTTTGAGGGATTCGGGTGCACCTTCGGGCGTAACTGAATTCAAACCGAGGATTTGAGAAAAAAAATTCCAATAATAAAAGCAGTAAATTTTTACAAGAGGTTTTGAGATAACCAAAGAAGGAGCAGTGTGTACGGTCAGCTAGCATCCGAATGGTAAAATCCCCAAAACACCCTTACAATACGTGCTATGAGATATGCTATGATATGTTATGCATGCTAGAGTAGACTAGGTATTCATATTAGGACTAGAGTGGCCTGATTTGCGATGCCTTAGTCTAGGAGAATCCTACTGCTATGAGATGCCTTGAGAGTAAGTAGGTAGCCAATGCATAGAGAGAATAGAGTACTTGCGTTCCGGGATCCAAGGAGGAGGACTTGGGGTGAATGATGATGCGGTGTAATCAGTAGTATAGGGCTCGTAATACTGAAGACACCGAATCCGTGGGCAGCCCAAGTAAGATTCCTTTGGGTATTGGAGGCCGAGTAGGGTTGCGTTATCGAGTGCGAGTATGCTTGATCGAGTCTCTGATATTTTTATGTTGTATTTCAGAGGCATCATGGTTGGGACATGCCACAAACCGGGGACGAGCGGTGTGAGTGACGAGGAGCTTCGTCAGATGATCCACGATGAGGTGGTTGTGGTAATCCGGGCCGAGATTCCGGAGATGTTTGGGTCTATCAAGACCACACTGTTGGAGACTTTTGATGAATGGTACGCCGTGGTGACTGAGGCCGCATCCGCTGCAGCTACAGCAGTTGTGGCTATTTCAAGACCTCAGAGAGGTGACTCGTTGTTGTTCCAGGAGTTCAGCAACACGAATCCACCCGAGTTTGATGGGACGCAGGATCCGATCGCTGCGATGAGATGGATTGTTGACATTGAGGGATGTTTCTATACGTGTTCATGTCCGGAGCATCTGAGGTTACGGTTCGCTTTGAACCAGATTCGCCTAGGAGCGAAGGATTGGTGGAAGTTCGTGACAGCGAACTTCACTCTTGCAGAGATTTCAGCAGTGACCTGGGACAGGTTCACCACCATGTTCAGAGACGAGTATGTTCCCCTAGTGGGGAGGCAATGGCTGATTCAGGAGTTCTTGACCCTCAAGCATGGTAATGATTCGGTTATTGTGGTCACCCGGAAGTTTCATGAGAGGGCGATGTTCTGCCCTGAGCAGGTGTCTACTGAGTAGGCACGGATAAGCCGGTATTTGGGTATTCTGAGGAGGCACATTTGAGAGTTCGTGTCGAACTCGATGTACCGGATATTTGCTGAGCTCCAGGAAAATGCCTGAAAGAGGGAGATTGAGTTGGAGACTCAGGCCAGGGAGGAGGCCGAGTCTCAGAGGATGGATCGGCAGCCGACTCAGTCTCAGCCGGCAGCCAAGCGGACCAAGTCCGCCGATTAGAGGACAGGAGGACAGAAGGGCCGCACATGCGGGAAGTGTGGAAAGGGTCATGAGGGGGCCTGTCGATCGGGTGCTTGCTACAAATGTGGCAAGGATGGGCATATCGCCAGGGATTGCCCCAAGGGATTTATGGTTTGCTTCCATTGCAACCAGACCGGCCATCGGAAGGCCGAGTATACTCAGCTACACTAGGGATCAGCACAGGGATCTGCGCCTGCTGCTCGGGTTACTGAGATTCGACCGGCAAAGGCCGAGGTTCCGAAGGCTCGTGGGAGAGCTTTTCAGTTGACTGCAGAAGAGGTCCGCGTGGCGCCCGATGTAGTGGCTGGTATGTATTCTTTCGTGTATTTACTTTCATGTTGAGATATTGTGCTTATATTATGATATCCGTAGGTACTTTTCTTGTGAATTATGTACCTGCCTTGGTATTATTTGACTCGGGTGCGATTCAGTCTTTTCTATCTTTGGCTTTTAGTCAGCACATCAGTATTAGTCGGGAGGTGATGAGTCGACCCCTGAAGGTTTACATAGCTGATGAGAAAGCGGTGTATGCCACCGAGGTGATTCGAGGATGTGTGCTCGAGATTTTTTGCGACAAGTTCCCAATTAATCTAGTTCCTATCGCGATGGAAGATGTCTGTGTCATCGTGGGCATGGACTGATTGAGTGAGTTTGGAGCGGTTATTGACTACGAGAGACAGTTCCTGACCATACGAGACCCTAGTGGGGGAGTGCTTACTGTGTATGGCGAAGGGACCCAGTGTGGGTCAGCGTTTTGTTCGGCTGCAAAGGCGAGACAGAGTTTGCAGCAAGGCTGCAGTGGATTCATAGCATATGTGATGGACACACGAGTGGCCGCGGGGAGGCCAAGTTCAATTGACGAGGTCCCAATAGTGTGCGAGTTTCCGGATTTTTTTCCCGAGGAACTGCCGGGCGTGCCTCCTGAAAGACAAGTGGAGTTCCGTATCGATTTGCTTCCGGGAGAAGCACCTATCGCCAAGGCGCCTTATCGCCTCGCACTGCCAGAGATGCAGGAGTTATACTCGCAGCTTCAGGAGTTGTTGGGGAAGGGGTTTATTCGACCGAGTAGCTTACCTTGGGGAGCACCGATCCTTTTTATCATGAAGAAGGATGGTTCACACCGGATGTGTATTGATTACCGGGAGTTGAACAAGTTGACAGTCAAGAACCGGTATCCATTACCGAGGATCGATGATCTGTTTGATCAGTTGCAGGGGGCATCTTGGTTCTCCAAGATAGACTTGAGGTCGGGTTATCATCAGATGAGGGTTTGGGATGAAGATATCCAGAAGACTGCATTCAGAACTCATTATGGACATTACGAGTTTGTGGTGATGCCTTTTGGGCTCACCAATTCCCCAGCCGCATTCATGGATCTCATGAACAGGGTGTGCAGGCTGATACTGGATTGGTCGGTGATCGTATTCATTGATGATATTTTGGTATATTCGAGGTCTAGGGAGCAGCACGAGGAGCATTTGAGGGAGATCCTTAGAGTTCTGAGATCGGAGAGGTTGTATGCCAAATTCTCCAAGTGTGATTTATGGTTACGAGAGGTCCAGTTTCTAGGGCATCTTGTTAACCAGAAAGGGATATTGGTCGATCCGGCCAAGATCGAGGCGGTGATGAGTTGGGAGGTGCCGAAATCACCCACTGAGATCAGGAGCCTTTTGGGATTGGTCGGCTATTATCGGAGGTTTATTAGGGATTTCTCCAAGATCGTCATTCCACTTACCAAGATGACCCTGAAGGGTGTTGCATTTGCATGGGGTCCGGAGCAGCAGTCCTCATTTGAGACACTTGGCCAGAACTTGTGCGAAGCTCCAGTGCTCGCACTCCCGGAAGGGATGGAGGATTTTGTGGTATACTGTGATGCATCAATATATGGGTTAGGGGCAGTGTTTATGCAAAGGGGACACGTGATAGCGTATGCATCGAGGCAGCTGAAGCCTCATGATTCGAGATATCCAACCTACGATCTGGAGCTGGGAGCTGTGGTGTTTGCCCTCAAGATCTGGCGTCACTATATATATGGGGTTTAGTGTACCATATACACAGACCACAAGAGTCTGAAGTACTTGATGGATTAGCCCAACCTAAATATGTTCCAAAGGAGATGGTTGGATGTGGTGAAGGATTATGATTGTGAGATCCTGTACCACCCAGGCAAGGCTAATGTCATAGCCGCTGCTTTAAGCCGTAAGATAGAGAGCGCCCTGATTCGAGACGTTTGTATGAGGTTGACAGTGATGACTCCGGTATTGGACACCATCCGAGGGGCCCAGGATCAGGCTGTGAGACAAGAAAACCGAAAGAGGGAGCGAGTTGTTGGGCAGGTATCGGAGTTCGTTACCGATAGCCGGGGACTTATGACATTTCAGGGTCGGATTTGGGTACCGTTTGTGGGCGGGGCGCGTACCATTTTGATGCAAGAGGCACATCGATCGAAGTTCTCGATCCATCCCGGGGTCTCTAAGATGTATCTGGACCTAAAGAATGAGTATTGGTGGCCCTGTATGAAAAGGGATGTTGCATGGTTCGTTGAGAGGTGCCTAACTTGTCGACAGGTTAAGGCCAAGCACCAGCGTCCGCATGGTAAACTACAGCCACTGGAGATCCCCGAGAGGAAGTGGGAATAGATTACCATGGATTATATCACCAAATTGTCAAGGAATGCTAGGGGAGTCGATGCAATTTGGGTGATTGTGGATAGGTTGACGAAGAGCGCTCATTTTCTTGCTATCAGTGAGAGCTCTTCTGCTGAGAGGTTGGCGTAGTTGTATGTGAGGGAGGTGGTATCGCGGCATGGGGTTCCAATGTTGATTGTTTCAGATCAAGACTTACGATTTACTTCTAGATTTTGGAAGAAGTTTCATGAGGAGTTGGGAACGAGGCTGCATTTCAGTACCGCATACCACCCACAGATGGACGGGCAGAGTGAGCGGACGATTCAGACACTCGAGGATATGCTCCGAGCATGTGTTTTGGATTTTGGTGGAAGTTGGGACACGTATTTACCCTTGGCAGAGTTTCCGTAAAACAACAGCCATCATTCGAACATAGGTATGCCACCCTTTGAGCTGTTGTAAGGGAGGAGGTGTCGGACCCCTATTTGCTGGGGAGAAGTGGGGCAAAGTGTAATGGGTAGTACGGAGATCGTGCTTCAGACGACTGAGCGGATACAGCAGGTCAGGCAGAGGTTGTTGACCGCTCAGGTTGGTGACTTCATACTCTTAAAGGTCTCTCCTTGGAAAGGAGTGATCCGATTCAGGAAGAGGGGCAAGTTGGGGCCTCGATATATTGGACCTTTCAGAGTAATCGCGAGGGTGGGCAGGGTAGCCTACCGTTTTGATTTACCCGGGGAGTTGGGTCAAATTCTCGACACATTTCATGTGTCGCAGTTGAGGAAGTGTATAGCCGACGAGTCGGCAGTGGTGCCATTAGAGGATATTCAGGTGGATGCAGGCCTAAACTATGTTGAGAGACCGGTGGCAATTAGGGATCGGAAGGTCAAGGTTCTGAGGAACAAGGAAGTGTCTTTGGTGCAAGTGCAGTGGCAGCATAGGAAGGGGTCAGAGCTGACTTGGGAGCTGGAGCGCCAGATGCGTGAGCAGCATCCTGAGTTGTTTGTAGAATGAGACTTCGAGGATGAAGTCTGATTCTAGTGGGGGAGAATTATAACATCCTGAATCCCAGGGATATTATTTAAATATTTATTTTTGGATTATGTGAAGGAACTCGGCGAGTGGATGCGTAGACTCGCCGAGTAGGGTTGTGGTTGATCATCCAGGTTCGCATTGGACTCGGCGAGTCCATGAGTGGACTCGGCGAATCCACGTTGTTTAATGAAACCCTAATCCACCAGGGTTAGAGCCTATTTAAGGGCACTCTTAGCCTTCCATTGTGGCTACCAGTCCCTTGAGAGCACCCTTAGTGATCTATATCGTTTGGAAGGAAGGAGAAGCCATAATTGATCTTTCTATCCTTGGTTTGGCAAAAAAGAAGGTGATCAAGAGCAAGAGGAGGCTGAAGGAGGTGTGATTCAAGTGGTTTCAGAGTCCAGAGACTTCAACTTGAGGTATTCATTTGGAACTTCTTCAGTTTTGGTATTGAACTTTGAGATTAGGGTTTTCTAACCTCTTTTGAGGATGTTTATGTGGAGCAACTGGTCCCTTATCGAGTCTATGCTTTGGATCCGGACTTAAAGAGGTCCATAGACTTCAATCCATAAAGCTTTATGAGTCCTTGTGGGGTTATTGGACTTAGGTTGCCATTTTTGGGACTAAATCACCATTTGATTCCATTATGTATGTATATAAGCATCAAGTTTCGAGCTTTACGTGATTATATTGCTTGGGAAGGTCAAATCTATGGAATTGAGGAACGAATCTAACCTCAGGAGGTCAATAGAACTTGTGCATGGCATGTACTTGCCGAGTTGTTCTTGGGACTCGGCGAGTTGAGTCAGGGTAGCCCCGTGATTCTTGCCTGGGGACTCGTCGAGTAAAGGGAGGGACTCGACGTGTTAAATGGGACTAAGGAGTTAAGTGGACACAGGTTGACCGTTGACTTTGGTTGACTTTTAGGGTTTGGTTAGCAGTGAGGCCTTTTTGAGCCAGAAGAGGGGTAAAATGGTCTTTTACCCTTCTGAGGAAAGGTTGGAATATAGTTATATTTATGGGAGTATTTTTTTTATGTGTTAGGCGGAGGCTAGATCATATTTCTACCAAGTCAGTGATTTACCGAGATATCAGAGGTGAGTCTTCTCACTATATTGTACCTAGAAGGGTACCAATGTGTGACCGGAAGGTCAGATATGCTATATGATATATGCATTGTATGTGATTAATTACCCGTTTTGTATGTGCTATGTATGTTATGCTTGATATGGGACGGAAGGCATTATGTTATGGGCCGGAAGGCATTATGTTATGGGTCGGAAGGCATTGTGATGTGGACCGGAAAGTCGACACGGGTAGGGCCGGAAGGTTTACCGGGTTGGGACGGAAGTCACCTGAGACACATGGACCGGAAGGTCATGGCCTGGAAAGGCGTATGTGTGTAAGTAGTATTTTGGGGAACTCACTAAGCAGTTATGCTTACAGTTTGTTGTGTAATATGTTTCAGGTACTATCGAGGACTGTGGGAAGGTGCCGACATGATCTGTACACACTGACGGAAGATTTATTTTATGATCTTGGGATGTATTTTTATTATGATGACATTTGCTAAACATGAGATCTAAGAATATTATATGATGGTTTATTTTGTTAGAAAAATGAAAA
Source organism: Lactuca saligna (assembly GCF_052625555.1). Lineage (NCBI taxonomy): Eukaryota > Viridiplantae > Streptophyta > Magnoliopsida > Asterales > Asteraceae > Lactuca > Lactuca saligna. The sequence goes on from NC_136421.1 coordinate 1,877,278, forward strand.
ATTGTTTTGAAAATTCACGTTGTTACATCATCGGTCCCGAATAGATCTATTCATAAATCTCACGCTCTCCCTCTAGGAGACTCTGGCTATACTAAAAGTAGAGGATTTAACAGTACCGCGAAGGGTACAATGAAAAGATGTCTCACAATTCTGTATTAACTAGTTTACGTGTTGTTCTGTATCGTTGTTCTCATGTTTGAAATTGTTTGTATACTATGTAGAGTATAAGTAATTATACGCAAAATAATCATTTAGTGTTATACTCTTGTTATCTAAAGGTAGTGATGGATAAAATAAATCTGACATAGTTTATATGTCCAACCGGGTAAGTAGTTTATATCTATAAACTGATAAGGAATTCCCCAAACTATACCTATTATAGTTTGACTGAACAGTTATGTTCATGATCTGTTCTGAAAACTATGCAATTAAGTTTAGAAAAATGTCCCTTATGCTCCGCATATTACAAAAAGGGATAAAGTATCTAAATGCTTGATGAAAAACCATTGATATGTATTAATTTCATCAGTTTTAACTCGTTGAAAACCTTTAAGTTTGGCTTGTATTCCCCCTGAAAACATTTAAAAAAACCATAAAAGTGTAGGGGTATGAACTCACTATTTGACGTGGGATTCGAATGTAACGTCGATATGGAAGTTAAGAGTCAACTGAAATCTCGAACACAAATGGATCCTATTTAACATATGATAGCACATATATGTATTAGATTAGGGTATTTCATGACTAAAATGATGGGTTTTAGCCATAAGAACTTTCCTATGTGCGCATGCAAAACCCTAATGCTCGGATCTAGGCTTTCTAATTAAACATGCTTTGAATCCAAGACTTCTAATGCCTAATTAGGTTAAATAACAACATTGAAATAGATCTAGAACCATACCTTCGAATTCCTTGTTGATCTTGTTGTCTTGGAGCTTCTAGAGTCACAAATGTCACTCCTCTAATGGCTTACAAACACCAATAGCAAGAAAGATGATTTAGGAGAGAGGAGAGGGGAGGAATTCGGCCAGAGTGTCTCTACTTTAGATGGTGTGTCGAATTCCCTCACCCCTAGGGTCTATTTATACTTGTAGACTCCTTAAGGATTACAGCTTTAACCCTAATTGGATAACTTAGACTTTAAGTTAATCCATATCCTTTCCTTGATAACCCTATGGATGATTTTGGCTTACCCAAGCCCTAGAAATCGTTCATCCTATCTTGGATAAGGATTTATAGTCTAAAGTGTAACTATCAAACAATTGACAGTTTATACCCTCTTATTTAATTAATCTCTTTAAGTCACCAAATTAATTCCAATTAATCTATGACTTGTATTAATCAAATAACCATATATTATTCCTTATAATATTTACTCTCTCTTAACAAATCATCCATCAAGTTGCTATGGTGAAGGCAACCCAAAAGGACCATGCACAACCGGATCAAATACTTGCCTAATATAGTTGCAGCCTTAGACACTATTCCAACAGTCTCCCACTTGGATAAGTCAGGTAACTATACAAGTACAATTCGGTTTGCAATCGTAGCTCTCAAAGACGTTGTCAAACTCTGATCTAATCAATCTTGTCCTTTAGATAAGGGATCGTACAGTCCTCTGTTAGATATCATGCTGACAATCCTATGGAATGGTTAGTCTAGCATTTGATTTCTCGATCTCCGATTTATTCTACATAGAACTTAATCAAACACATCAATTCAGTTCTGACTGGGCCCGGCACATAAGTCAAATCAAATCATCGAGTGGCCAAGATATCTCTTCTACCCTCTTAGGATAAAATTTACAGATAAACTTCGACTTATATGCATTTACTTATTCATTAACCAACTATACACAACAATGCGTTTTATAACACCAAGTTACTGATGCGTTTTCGCATTATCAATGTACAATCAATTAACAACTAATAAACCATATATCTAGGTTTTAAGACTATATGATATTATCGTCTTGCGATCACTTTTTATATCGTATTCCATAAAGTGATTCCAGCAAGCACGAGTTTGTTCCAATGCTCAAAACCAGTTCATAAGCACTCATGAACGTTGCAGCAACCCTTTGCTATGTCTAACACCATTTATACAATCTACACACCAATTCATGACAATCTTCATTCATATCTACTTCCAACATATGAACGATTGTGGACAATTTGAACAATTCGATTATTCCTAATAAATTCAATTATTCTGGAAGTCAAAACATGCAAAGTGAAACAATAGTTAAACAATTAACATATGAGAGTAACTTTACTTATAAATAAAACTCCTTTATTTAATCATCAAATGTTAATTACATTTATCTATTATACGTTCCTAATACTATCTAATCTATACTAATATCATCCTTCAGCCCAATACTCCTAGCATGCTGCAAGTGCTTAACCCTACTCAGTCCCTTCGTAAGCGGATCTGCTGGGTTATCTTCTGATGATATCCTCTTAACTATGAGTTGTCCTTCTTCTACACGATGTCTAATGAAGTGATATTTTCTGTCGATATGTCTTGATCTACCATGATCCCTCGGTTCCTTGGTCAAGGCAACCACACCTTTGTTATCACAGAAAATCTCCATGGGCTCCTTTATGGCAGGTACAACTCCAAGATCTCCAATGAAGTTCTTTAGCCATATTGCCTCCTTCGACACTTCGCTCGCTGCGATGTACTCTGATTCGCACGTTGAATCAGCTACGGTTTCTTGCTTGGAACTCTTCCAAGTTACTGCTCCTCCATTTAGGGTAAAGACCCAGCCCGACTGCGAACGGTAGTTGTCCCTATCGGTCTGAAAACTGGCATCACTATACCCTCGCACCTTCAAGTCATCACTCCCTCCAAGGACTAAGAACCATTACTTCATCCTCCGAATGTACTTAAGGATGTTCTTTACCGCAATCCAATGTGATTTGCCAGGGTTCCCTTGATATCTGCTAACCATGCTCAAAGCGAAGGCTACATCAGGGCGAGTACAAGTCATAGCGTACATGATTGAGCCAACTGCGGAAGCATATGGTACTCGGCTCATTTCTGCTATTTCAGCTTCAGTACTCGGACTTTGAGTCTTACTCAACTTGGCATTATCTTGTATCGGTAGTTCTCCCTTCTTTCAGTTTTCCATACTAAAACGTTTTAGTACCTTCTCTAAGTAAGTATTCTGACTAAGTCCAATTAGTCTCTTACTTCTTTCTCTTACTATCCTTATTCCCAAAATGTAAGAAGCCTCTCCGAGGTCCTTCATAGCGAAACACTTCCCGAGCCAGGACTTGACTTCCTGCAGAGTTGGGATGTCGTTTCCCATGAGTAATATGTCATCGACATATAGAACGAGGAAGCTTACTATACTCCCACTGGCTTTGACATATACACAAGATTCGTCTTCGCTTCGTACAAATCCAAACTCTTTAACTTTCTCATCGAAGCAAAGATTCCATCTGCGAGACGCTTGCTTAAGTCCATAAATGGACTTCTCAAGCTTACACACTCTATTTGGATGCTTCGGATCCATAAACCCCTCTGGCTGAGCCATGTAAACATCCTTAGCCAACTTTCCGTTAAGGAAGTCGGTCTTGACATCCATTTGCCAAATTTCATAATCATGAAATGCGGCAATTGCTAGCATCAATCTAATATATTTAATCTTCGCAACTGGTGAGAAGGTCTCATCATAGTCAACTCCTGGAGTTTGAGTAAAGCCCTTCGCAACCAATCGCGCTTTATACGTGTGTACGTTCCCATCCACGTCGGTCTTCTTCTTGAAGATCCATTTGCACCCAACGGTCTTACGTTCGGGCACATAATCAACCAAATTCCAAACTTGGTTATCGTACATGGATTGGATCTCGTTATCCATTGCCTCTTTCCATTTCGCAGACTCCGGGTCTGCCATGGCTTCCTTATAGCTATTAGGTTCATCAAGATTTACTAGTGTACCATCACTAATATACGTGTCCCCTTCGGTAGTAATATGAAAACCATAAAACTGGGGATGAACTCTATCTTTATCGGAACGTCTAAGAGGTAAGGACTCGTCAATCGGTTCAACCGGAGTTTCCTCCTCGGGTTGAGTACCAGCGGTAGAGGTTCCTTCATTTATCGACTCTTGAATCTCTTCAAGTTCGATTTGCCTCCCACTGTCTCCTTGGCTTATGAGTTCTCGCTCTCGGAAAACTCCTCTCCTCGCAACAAAGACAACATTGTCCTTCGGTCTATAGAAGAGATATCCAAAGGATGTCTGCGGGTAGCCGATGAAAATACATCGCTCACTTCGAGGTTCAAGCTTGTCGTGAGTATCTCGTCTTACGAAAGCCTCGCAACCCCAAACCTTGATGTGTGCCAACGAGGGAGCTTTCCATGTCCACATCTCATGAGGTGTTTTGGCAACCTTCTTAGTAGGGACTCGGTTAAGGATATGGGCGGCAGTCTCTAAGGCATACCCTCAAAAAGAGATAGGTAGTGAAGCACGAATCATCATAGAGCGAACCATATCTAATAAGGTTCGATTACGCCTTTCTGCCACACCATTCAACTGCGGTGTCCTATGAGGCATTAATTGTGAAACTATTCCACACTCCTTGAGATAATCGTGGAATTCAAGACTTAGGTACTCTCCTCCTCGATCGGATCGAAGCATCTTGATTTTCCTGCCCAATTGATTCTCCACTTCATTCTTGAACTCTTTGAACTTTTCAAAGGTTTCTGACTTTTGCTTGATTAAATAGATATACCCATATCTACTATAATCATCGGTAAAAGTCACATAGAAGCGGTTCCCATCCTTCGTGGTTGATCTAAAGGGTCCACATACATCGGTATGTATTAGGTCCAATAGCCCCTCACCCGTTTCACAAATACTCGTGAAGGGTGACTTAGTCATCTTTCCAAGTAAACAAGACTCGCATGTGTCATCTTCCCTAAGGTCGAATGACTCCAACACTCCATCCTTTTGGAGTTGGGCTATGCGTTTCCTATTGACATGTCCAAGACAACAATGCCACAAGGATGCTTTATCCATACTAGTGGAAGAATCAATATTCAAAACATCATTTCCTAAGTTATCAACAATCATAACAGTTTCATATATTCCATTACATGGTATAGCTTCAAAGTAAAAGACACTATTTAGATAAGCCAAAATAGAACCATTCTCATTATTAAAAGAAAATCTAAATCCTTGTCTATATAAACCATGAAATGAAATGATGTTTCTAGCCATTTCTGGCGAATAGCAACAATTGTTCAAATCTAAACATAAATTATTCCTAAGCACTAAAGAATACACCCCAATCTTGGTCACAGGCGACGATCTTCTGTTCCCCATGATTAGATTGATCCTTCCTTGCTCCACATCCCTACTTCTTCTTAGTCCCTGCACATTTGAACAAATGTGATAACCACAACCGGTGTCAAGAACCCAATAAATAGCATGATTAGAATCGTTAGATTTAATTGTGTATATACCTGCGAAAGATGGCTTGATCTTTCCTTCTTTGATTGCTTGCAGGTATTCTAGGCAGCTTCTCTTCCAATGTCCTATCTTGTGGCAGTGGTGGCACTCTGCCTCTTTCGGGTTAGGATAGGGCTTAGTGGGATCAACTTTGGTCCGACTAGAATAGGCACCATCTCGGGCTTTAACCTTGCAATAGTTCTTCAATGAAGCCTTCCTCTTCTTTCCCACTCCTTGACCAATTGCCAAGACAGGAGCAGCAGACGGATTGGGAGTAGGTGCAACAAACTTGTCTTTGAAGTTGCTCTCAGTGACCCTCAAAAGACCTTGGAGTTTGCTTAGGGTGACCTCCTCTTTGTTCATGTGGTAGGTCATCCTAAATTGGTTGTACATCGGAGGCAAAGAGTGAAGCACCATGTCGATCGCCAAGTCTTCCCCAAAGTCAACATTTAACTTGCGAAGGCGGTCGACATACCTTTGCATCTTTTGCAGGTGCACAGTAAGAGATTCTCCATGACCCATCTTAGCGGAAATCATGTTAGTGAAAATCTCATAACGCTCTTGTCTCGCGTTTTGGTGGTATCTCTCTAATAAGTCTTGATGCATCTCGTACGGGTACATGTCCTCGTAGGACTTTTGGAATTCGGAGTTCATGGTGGCAATCATGATGCAATGTACCTTCGTTGCATCTCGCTCATGAGTCTCAAAATTGGTGATTTCGGCCGGAGTAGCGATTACGGGGTTGATCTTCTCAAGCTTTTCATCGAGGACATACTCCTTATCCTCATAGCGAGCAATGGTGCGAATGTATCTTATCCATTCGCTAAAGTTCGTTCCATCGAAGGTGACCTTTTGGAAAAGGCTCATCAATGTGAAAGAACTAGCAGCAGCGTTGTTTGCGTTCGACATCTATAGAAAGGACAAAGATAGATTAGAATAACAATCCCTAATTATAACCCAATAAGAAAAATTAGGGTTAGGATCCAACAATAACATTTACATGCTAGAAAAAGGATGCCGTAATCTAACATGAAAATAAATTGAAGGTAGGTGAATGACGATTCACTAATTCTCCATTACGAAACCTAGACTATTAGTCCTAAGTGTATTGAGAATTCATAGGTTCGTATGAGATTGATTGAAACTATTCAATGGCATGTTTAAATCTCGATATGCCCCTCTTGTTTGTGACTGGGATACCGAGGATCACAAAGCGGGTGTGAATTACCATGCAAATTCACATGGTGCCTTCATTGTAACGATCACCTATTCGATGTGTCGGTAAACCACACACGCTCCATCGAACTATGATAAACAATGAATCACCCTTTTCCACCTTTGCTTAGAACCAATTAGTGTGTCGGTAAACCACACACGCTCCACTAACTTCTTAGCAAGGGTGCAAAGTGTAATTTCATGGGATTGCATCAATTCACTTTTCCTAAAGTAACTAAGATTGGGAAATTTTTAAAACGTGTAGTTACTTTGTATTTCTTATTATACTTTTAATGAGAGGATGAGGTTGCCCTATCCTACCCGTTCGGCTAACGACCCTCCACCAATCAAGCAAGCGGTGGGTGTGAGTGTACACCCATTAAGCGCCATTTTATAGGCCGCAACCTTATACCCACCTTATAGATCGGCTTCGTGAATGAGCTGATGGATGAGCGCCTTAGGGAGTTCCGGAGCGATATGGCATCTGGCCAGTCAGGATCCCGCACGCTGCCCTTTAAGGACTTCAGGGGCACTGGTGCACCAGATTTCCATGGGGTGAAGGACCCCATTGCTGCCAGACGATGGATTGCGGATATTGAGTCCATGCAGCTAACCAGCTTCTGCCTCAAGGAGTCGAAGGTACGATTTGAAGTAGGGTGTTTGAGGAACTGGGCTTGGGATTGGTGGGAGTCGGTTGGTGACTCTCTGGGTGCCTCGGCTGTTGAGGCTATGACATGGTCGGATTTTGTGACCCAGTTCCGAGCAGAGTTTACGCCAGCTGTAGAGCTTCAGCAACTGGCCAGGGAGTTTTTGGACATGAGACAGACTACGAAGACTATGGCAGAGATCACCGCCAAATTCCGGGAGAGGGCATTGATGGTGCCCCAGTATGCGGGGGATGAGGATATGAGGAGGACCCACTATCATGACATGTTGCGAGCTGACATTCACGAGCATGTTAGTTTTTTAGCTTGCCCTACACCGGATTCCATGATTGCCAGGGCAAGGGAGAGGGAGATCAATCTGGAGCATGTCCGAAATAGGAAGATAGAGGAGGGTCAGACGACTGTGTCTTCGGGGAAGAAGCCCAAAGGATCAGATGGTAGGCCGAAAGGCCAGTCAGGATCGGGCCGCTGCAGGAAATGCGGCAGGCCACATGAGGGGGCGTGTAGATTGGGATCGTCGGGCTGCTAAAAGTGTGGCAAGACGGGGCACTTCAGCAGGGATTGTACTGCCCCTGAACCGGTTATTCAGGCGTCTGAGTTGCTATGTTTCCACTACAACTAGAGGGGCCACAAGAAGGCCAACTGCCCCCAGTTGACAGCGGCATCAGTGCTAGTGAAGGCGCTAGCTCCAGTAACCCTGCGGATCACCAATGGTTGGCAGGGCAAGGCGGAGGCTCCAGTGGTGAGGAGTCGGGCATTCCAGTTGACTACCGAGGAGGCACGCGCTGCACCCGATGTGGTGACGGGTATGATTTCCTATCTTTTTGATTTTGTGATGTGCTGCTTTGATTTTAATATGTTATGTGTGTGCTCTGTTTAGGATCGTTCCACGTGAACGGTATCCCAGTTCAGGTATTATTTGATTCGGGGGCTACCCGATCATTTGTCTCTCTTGCGCTTAGCAAGAAGTTTCCTGAGTCTTCAAGCATGTTGGATTGCCGTTTTGGAGGTAGAGATTGCTAATGACCGATCAGTGCAAGCATTTGCGGTATTCCGAGACTGTGTGTTGAGATTGTTCGAGGAACGTTACCTGGTGGATGTGGTTCCTATTCCGTTGAGAGGGAACAAGGTGATTTTAGGCATGGATTGGTTGAGCCCCAATGGGGCAGTGATATATTGCGCACAACAGCTAGTTCGGATCAGGACCCCAAGTGTAGGAGAGTTGGTAGTTTAGGGTGAGAGGACACAGCACAGACCAGCGGTATGTTTAGCAGCAAGAGATAGGCGTTACCTTCAGTAGGGTTGTGTAGGATATGTCACTTATGTCATGGACACCCGGGAGGTGGTAAGGCGACAGTGGGAAATGTACTCGTGGTACGAGAATTCACGGATGTATTCCCCGAGGAGTTGCCTGGGATACCTCCAGAAAGGCAGGTGGAGTTCAGGATCCACCTAGTCCCTAGGGAAGCTCCGATAGCCAAGGCACCGCATCGGTTGGCTCCTACCGAGATGCAGGAGTTGTCTACACAGCTATAGGAACTGTTAGACAAAGGACTCATTAGACCGAGTAATTCTCCCTAGGGAGCCCCGATTCTGTTTGTGAGGAGGAAGGACGAGTTGCAGCGGATGTGTATAGATTATCGGGAGCTGAAGAACCGTTACCCACTCCCAAGGATTGATGACCACTTTGACCAGCTGCAGGGAGCATCTTGGTTCTCCAAGATTGATCTGCATTCAGGGTACCACCAGATGAGGGTTAGAGAGGAGGATGTATAGTAGACTGCGTTCCGAATACGCAATGGCCACTATGAGTTTGTGGTGATGCCCTTCGGGCTAACCAACGATCCTCTCATGTTCATGGACCTCATGAACCGCGTGTGTAGACTGATGTTAGACCAGTCTGTGATAGTGTTTATTGATAACATCTTGGTTTACTCCAAGACACAGGAGGAGCACGAGGAGCATATGCGAGAGGTTCTAGAGACTTTGAGGAGGGAAATTTTGTATGCTATGTTCTCCAAGTATGAGTTCTGGTTGCGCGAGGTGCAGTTCCTTGGGCACCTCATCAACCAGAATGAGATTTCAGTGGACCCGGTCAAAGTGGAGGTCGTGATGAGATGGGAGGTTCCGAAGGAGGAACATCAGAAGAGCGATCAGATAGTGGGGCAGGTTTCCTCCTTCAACTATGACAGCCGAGGATTACTGACAGTACACCGTAAGGTGTGGGTGCCATACCACGAGGGTGTACACCAGGTTCTGATGGAGGAGACGCACAAATCTCGGTTCTCCATTCATCCCGGGGCGACAAAAATGTATCGGGATCTTCGACCGGACTATTGGTGGCCCTGCATGAAGCGGGATGTGGCATGGTTCGTGGAGCGGTGCTTGACCTGGAGGAAGTTCAAGGGTGAGCATCAGAGACTTCATGGAAAGATGTAGCCATTGGATATTCCGCTATGGAAATAGGAAGACGTCACGATGGATTTTATCACAAAGCTTCCTAGGACCGTGTGGGGAGTGGATTCGATCTGGGTCATCATTGACCGATTGACCAAGAGCACCCATTTTATCCCGATTCAGGAGTGCATCTTAGCCGAGAAGTTGGCCAACATATATATCCGGGAGGTGGTGGTGCGGCACGGTGTGCTAGTTTCTGTAATTTTAGACAGGGATGTACGGTTCACTTCCAGTTTTTGGAGGAAGTTTCATGACGAGCTGGGTACTCGTCTGCATTTTAGCACCGCCTTTCACCCGCAGATTGATAGTCAGAGCAAGCCGACCATCCAGACCCTGTAGGATATGCTACGAGCATGCATATTAGACTTCGGAGGTAGTTAGGATACCTACCTTCCATTGGTAGAGTTCTCCTACAACAATAGTTATCATGCGAGCATTGATTGTCCTCCCTACGAGATGCTATATGGGAGGAAGTGCAGGACTCCGATATGTTGGGGCGAGGTTGGCCAAAGGGTAGGAGCACTGAGGTAGTGCTCAAGACGACAGAGAAGATTCAGCAGGCCTGGAGTAGGCTTCAGACTGCTCAGAGTCCGCAGAAAAGTTATGCCGATAAGCATCGATCAGACCTGGAGTTCCAGGTCAAGGATATGGTTCTACTGAAGGTGTCGCCATGGAAAGGCGTTTTCCGATTCAAGAAGTGGGGCAAGTTGGGCCCCAGGTACATTGGAACGTTCAGGGTTATATGTCGGGTGGGCAAGGTGGCGTATAGGCTAGATTTTCCATCCGAACTCAGTCAGATACATGACACTTTTCATGTTTCTCGACTGCGAAAGTTCCTGGTGGACGACTCGGCCGTGGTTCCCTTGGACGACATTTAGGTAGATGGCAGCCTTAATTACATCGAACGGCCTGCGGAAATCCTCGACTGGAAGTCAAAGGATTTGACGAACAAGAGGGTGGAGCTCGTGAAGGTGCAATGGCAGCACCGGAAGGGCTCGGAATGGACTTGGGAGCCGGTGGCGAGATGATGGAGCATTACCCCGAGCTGTTTCAGGAACGAGCAGCAGATTTCGAGGACGAAGTCTAAAATAAGTGGGGGAGATTTGTAGCACCTGGTTCTTCGTACGTATTCCTTCATCAGCTATTTATATATTTTTTTACACATTTTGGCCTTGGACCCGGCGAGTTGAAGGACCAACTCGCCGAGTAGAAGTGGGATAGAGCGTGGGACTTAAGTGATGAACTCGGAGAGTGGGGTCCCGGACTTGGTGAGTAGGTACTGTTCTGACAAAACCCTAATCCGAGGGTTTGCACCCTGTTTAAGCAATGATATAACAGCCATATTGTCCCCTATGCTCCCAAAACACTTCTCATTCAAACCCTAGCAGATTGTGATTTGTTGAGGCCATTTTTGGTGTTCTTGATTGGTTGTAAATGTGACAACCCGAAATTTCCATTCTATACAATGTATCAACTCAATAGAAGTCAGAACAGTTACCGTTAATTTTCAGGCTATTTGGATAAGTTTGAGCATTTTTATGATTAACACTTTAGGAGATGCCAAGAGAGGGGATACTTTAGGGTTTATTTTGCAACAATAACATTTCATACTATAAGAAATTGGAAATTTTAGACCCAAACATGGAGTTTACGGTTCTAAACCCCAAGGGGTATATATAAGGTCCTTAGCCATATTTATTCATTGTTTCCATTTCAAACTAGAGAAAAACCTAATTCTCTCTCAAGGATCTTCGGCCTTTCATCCTAAATCGTGAGTGATTCTATCTAAGAGTATAATAGGGCTTGTTATATGTCTAATAACCAAGAAATATAATAAAACAACAAGATCAAAGAGTTTACGGCCCAAGAACACCTTGGACCATAAACCCTTCTTTAAGGGCCAAAAGTGTGCCCTAGTCCCTTCCTTTCCTTGTGAAACTAGCCTAGACTCGTACCCTAATGTGTGTAGGACTTGAAAGCACAAAAATACCATGTCCATGAGAGATTATAGCCTCAAACCCTAAGGGAATTGGTCTTAGGGCTGTGAACTCCTCAAAGGAGGTAAAGAGGGCCCTAATCTCTTCCAAAGGCTTAACCATCAAGTAGAAATGCTTCTAAGGGTCTTGTAAAGTATCAAAACATCAAGTGGTCAAGGGCATATGACCTTACGGCCGTAAACTCATGATTTTACGACCATAAACTCATTTGTTGAGGACCTTAGAACCGTAAATTCCCGTAGGGAGTTTTCCTTGAACCCCAAACACACTAGCTATGCCCTACAACACTTGGTTGCAACCCTTGTGATCTTTAACACTTGAAACAAAGTGTTCCCATGTTCTAGAGTGTCTTAACTTAATTTATTAGAGATAAAGTGCCTAATTAGTTATATATATATATATATATATATATATATATATTGATTATATGATAACTAGGCTCGTTGTGTGTGTACAAGTCTCCACTTGTCACCTAGCATCGTATCCCACACTTCAATCCAATCCACTCACTACAGGTGAGTTCATACCCCTTAATTAACCTTTTAAATGTTTTTAAATGTTTATAAATGCTTTTATGGGGGGGGGGGGGGAATACAAGTAAAGTTACGATAGTTATTATCTCGATCACATGTGATTAATAACTATCAACAAGTGAATCTCTTACTTTCAAACTGTTTTCTAAATTGTTTTACTTCAAATTGTCTTAAAAACTCTTTTACATATCAAATGCTTTTACGAAACTCCTTTTATACTTTTATATTGTCAATTGCATGCCTAGATAAGTATAGTTATATAAGTAATGTTTGAAGGACTTAGAAAGGCTAACCCGCCTTATTTCCTTTTCCCTGTTGCGATGTGGTGTGGTAGGATATCGGGTATCCGTCCGAAGGTCGTTTAACTATTAGGTATATATCATGTGTACATATATAGTCATAAAGGTTCTTCTGGCCAATTCAATACCCTGGGTAGCAGGCGTATACTCCCATGTTCATACGTACAAGTTATATTACTAGTAAACTACAATAGGCGTAGTTTAGGGACTTATTAATACTAATACTAGAACAATGAATCATACAATGAGTCAGTTCATACATGAGTCATAACTTATAGTGATGAGAAACAAACATAATACATAATGATGAGAAACAAACATAATACATAGTGATGAGAAACAAACATAATACATAGTGATGAGAAACCAACTTACATGCTAGACAGAGAAAGAACACACAATAGAGCTAGCACATACATTACATATACATTACATTCAGTTATGTGAGCCATTAAACGGGTCATGGCGCTACCTTCCATGACCGTTTTTGTATCCAAAATCTCCTTAATTGGGTAGCGTATGATTTTGCGTATAGATCTATACTGGATTGACTATCCTACACCTTGTTGCTCGCTACGGTGGGACTTGCAAGTCTACGGGTGCCAAATGTCATTTCTTACGGCGTCTTACATCGTCATTTTACTATTGAGTCGGTAGCAGGGTATAGGCCGATCACATGGTACTTTAAATAAAAAATGGTTTAAGGTAGTTAGTACAGTAGTGGTTACTTAATACAACACTACAGTACTATAATATTTTTCCCATTGCATTCACTTCGTGAACATTCACACGATGCACGGTAATGTAAAAACTATATTTTTGGTTAATGATAGTCAGATTTGGGAAAATACACATTCTTACAAGAGACACACACAGTTACTAGATGCCTTGGTAGAAGGTTACTCTTAGTAGGAAACATAGGGTTTTCTAGGATAGTTCAAAAAAAATACAAACTTTACAAAACTTATACATTACATCTTACAAATGCTTTCATACAAACTCAGACACTAATATACTTATGATCTCACCAGCTTTAAAGCTGATACTCGCTTTCAAAATAACTTGTATTCTCAGGTCACCAGTAGACAGGTACCGGTGCCAGGTTTTTTAGAAGATAGAGCTTGTTCAAGACTCCTATTTTATTTTGATGTACTTTTTGGTGTCTATATAACTTGACAGAACACAATTGTATGAAATTATATAATTAATGCAATGGATGATGTTGTTTCTTGTTTACTACTTTGCATTGTTGTGATATTATACATGACCTCCTCCACCCCTGAAGGATTCCGCCGTTTAGGTTTTGGGGTGTGACAGTAAAGCTTGGAAAGAAGGAAGGAGCTTGGAACATGAGTTGGGGCCAGTAGATCCAGGGATTTTACTTCATTTTAAGTAGCTTCAAGGTATAATGCTCCTGTCTTGACTCATCTATGTATTTATTCATCTTTAACTTGGGATCTCTTTGGATTGCTAAGTCATATTTCGGAATTGGAAGTGTTGAGTGGGTTTTGACTTTAGATCTGGACTTTAATAGGGGTCTCATGGCATAAAGATGCCAACTTTAGAGCCATGAGATCCCCATGCACATTTTAGGACACTTTATGTGGATTTTTGAGCTAGAAACCCCATGCATGTGCATCAAGTTTGGAACTTTACATATAAAGTGGACATCATGAGGCCAGACCTATGGTTTTGGTGTGTTAGATCTCATTTAGATCGATTGTATGGAATTGGTCAACACTGGACTCGGCAAGTCCGTTTTTGGACTCAGCGAGTCCAAGGCATAAAGTCCCATATCTTATAAGAGTCTAAACAACTTAGTTGGGTGTTAGAGGGACTGTAGTAGGTTAGAAAGAGTGACTCAACGCATGGGACTTAGTTTTAGACCTGGAGTTCATGGGACTTGACGAGTGCTAGAACAGACTCGGCGAGTCCAAGACAATCTCCTTAAGATTGTAGATGAACTTGATGAGTTGTTCATACAACTCGGCGAGTCGAGGACAGACTTATTCTTCGGATGAAGGTGAACTCGACGAGTTGTTCATACAACTCAACGAGTCGGATGAGTTTCATGCAATATTCATATAAGAGAGGAACTCGTCGAGGCGAAGCCAAACTCGACGAGTCGGGATGTGGATAAGGAAGAGTAAAGGATGAGGGACTCGGCGAGTTGGAGGACCAACTCAGCGAGTCGGGTCAACTTAAAGTTGACTTTGACTTGGACCTGTTTGGGGGTAAAATAGTCATTTTACCCTAAGAGTAGATATCAGTTCTGACTGAGTGTTTTGTGGGGATTGTAGCCAGGGGATTTCCGGAGCAGCAGCAGGAACAGACTTCCCACTAAGTTTGACAGCAGCTACTTGATCGAGGTGAGTCACTTTCCAGTAGCGGTGGGTCTACGGCCACAATGTCGGCCCACCAGTAGGAGTTGTATGTCAGATGATCGTCTTTGTGATTTCATCTAGGTTTGCTACTACCAGATATGTTATGCTAGCATGATATGTTATATGTGATAGTAGTAAAGTTCGGTTGTTAAGACCGTAGGGTAGGTCAATCACCCCAGATATGTCTGATAGTATGTGATCAAATGTTTATATGATGGCATGATATGTTTTGTGAGATAGCGGTAGTACGAGGGGATAGCCCCCAAGGGTCGGTTGTTAGGACCGACGAGTAGGTCGGCACCCCAGAATGGCTTGACATGGGTAGGTCAGCACCCCAAAATGGGTTGACATGGGTAGGTCAGCACCCCAGAATGGCTTGACATGGGTAGTTCGGCACCCCAGAATGGTCGTACCGGGTAGGTTGGGCACCCCAGAATTGCCCGACAGTATGTATGTTACGTGATTGTATGATATATGGTACAATGGGGGAACTCACTAAGCTTCATGCTTACAGTTTTTCAATTTTGGTTTTAGGTAGCTCTTCAATGAAGGGGAAAGAGCTGGCACGGTAGCGGCACATCATACCCGCACATGTTGGTTTTCCGCATTAGAGTTTCTTGGGATTGTACTCTGACGTTGTTTTATTTTGCGAGTGGTTTTCAGACATGAGTTGTGGATTTATGAAAATTTATTATTAGCCGGTGTTTTCTTATAAACGTTTTTTATAATCAATTAACTAACAATGAAACTTTTGGACTTGAAATTCGGGTCGTTACACGCTGTATAAGCACACAGCCTAGGCCCTAATTGGATGCATCACAGTAGACTACGAAGTCCTCTATCCCTTCAGGCAGAGATAGGATAGGTGCACTGCATAGGATCTGCTTTAATGTTTGGAACACAGTGTCTTGTTTTTCACTCCAACTATAGGGTACACCTTTCTGAGTCAGAGTGGTTAAGGGTTTGGCAATTATGGAGAAATTCTTGATAAACTTGCGATAATAGCCATCGAGGCCCAAGAATTGATTGATTTTTGTGGGTGTCTTCGATGCTGACTAATGTTCTATCGCTTTGATCATGGAAGGGTCCACGTGTATGCCTTCCTTTCTTACCACATAACCTAATAAATTTGCTTTTCGAATCCAGAATTCTCACTTGGAGAATTCCGCGTATAGATTCTCCGTCCTTAGAGTTTCCTGCACTAACCTTAAGTGCTGTCTTTGATCTTCCTCGCTTCTAGAATAGACAAGTATATTGTTAATGAACACGATTACGAACTTTCCTAGGAAAGGACAACACACCCAATTCATCAAGTCCATGAATACCGCCAGTGCGTTGGTTAGACCAAAGGGCATTACCAAATATTCATAGTGACGGTATCGAGTCCGAAATGATGTATTGGGAACATCACCCTCATGGACTCATTGCTGATGGTACCCTGATCTTAGGTCTATTTTTGAAAAGTAGTTGGCTACTTGAAGTTGTTCGAAGAGGTCATCGATTCGAGGAAGAGGATAACGGTTTTTGATGGTGAGCTTGTTCAGTTCACGATAGTCAATGCACATCCGAAAAGATCCATCCTTCTTTTTCACAAATAAGACTGGGGCTCCCCAGGGTGAGGAACTCGTTCTGATGAATCCTTTGTTGAGTAACTCATTGAGTTGGCTGGACAATTCTTGCATTTCTGCTGGCGCTAGACGGTAAGGGGATTTAGCTACGGGGATAGCTCTGGGGATTAAGTCGATTCGGAACTCGACTTGCCGCTCGGGAGGGAGTCTCGGGAGCTCTTCAGGAAAGACAATAGGAAAGTTGCAGACTTCGGGGATGCTCTTGAGGTCTTTAACTCCCTTTCTCTCATTAATGACGTGGGCTAGGAATGTATGGCACTCCTTTCGTAGATATTTTTGGGCTTTGATTCATTAAATGATACGGAGGTTCGAGCTAAGTTTATCACCATAAATCATGAGGTCTTCACCAGATGGAAGATTGAGATGGATAGATTTTTCATAGCAAAGGATATCAGCACGAATGGGGCTCAATCAATCCATGCAGATGATGACATTGAAGCTTTTTATGGAAACTGACATAAGATCGATTGGAAAGGAATGAGCATTTAGGGTAAGGGTACAGCCGATGAATATGTTGTTAGCGCTCTCTTTCTTTCCATTAGCCATTTCAATGGTGAATGTTTCGATTAAAGGTTGGGGTTTATGTTTAAGAAGATGTTTGAATGCATGGCTAACAAAGCTTCTCTCCATACTAGAATCGAAAACAATGCACACATAATAGTTGTCAAGGAGGAACGTACCCATAACAACGGTACGGTCAACAACTACCTCCTCTTGCCCCATAGTTAGTACTCTTCCTTTGTTGTCAATTGTTATTGCCTTGGGGAAATTTCTCTTATAATGCCTAACTTCCCTACAGCCATAACAGGCTTGACCAATACCTGCTCCAGAGGCCTAATTGGTTGGTTGGACTGATGTTTTGCAAAAAAGAGTTGTGTGCCCCTTCTTTCCACGGTTATTGTAGAGCATTTTATGGCATGGGCTGGGATTATGATGATAATTGCACTTAATGAACCGAGAAAGGGTACCAGTATATCCACTGGTAGGTGCTTGAGCTTCAGGAACAGTGGCAGGAGTAGTGACAGAGTGGACTACCACCACCTGTTGATTTTTGGAGGGCTCCTCTGAAGACTGGCCCTTACGCTGTTTCCAGAACTTTCTCTTCCCTCCACTCACCTTTGCTGGTTTGGGAGCGGGTGCTGCTGCATAAAGATCAACTCTGTGATCTATGAGAGTCTGTGCCAGACACTTGGCATTGTCAAAAGTTATAGGCCTAGCAGCCAAAACATTTCCTTGAGTTAGGGGCGTCAATCCCAAAATGTATCTTTGTATCTTTTTGCTTTCTGGGGTGACCATTCCCGAAAAAAGAAGAGCCAGATCATAGAATCTAACTGTGTATGCAGCAATGTCAAAACCCTTCATTTTAAGGTTCCAAAGCTCGTGTTCCAATTTCTGTATCTCGCTCCTTGGGTAGTATTCCACGAGTATAAATTCCTTTAAACTTTCCCAACCCATAGAATTTAATATTGGCAGGGTTAGGGATTTGACCCTACCATTCCATCAGGTCAGTGCACCATCTGTGAAGGTGCAAGCTGCGTACTTCACTTTGTTGGCTTCGGAACATGCACAGATCTCGAAGACCGATTCGATCTTTTCAATCCATCGGGTTAAGGCAATGACACCTCCATTGCCATCAAAGTATCTGGGCTTCGTGTTCATAAAATATCTGTAGGAACACTGCTTCTGGTGTTCCTAGATTCCATCAATATTGAGGGGTTAGGCACCACTTCCTGATCCGATAGAGCCGCCAGAAGTTATCTGCAACGTTGAGGCAGTAACAGTTGCCTGAAACATGGTAGGATCTAACTGAGGAGGTGGTGGTGCTGGAGTTGTTGGGGGATTTTTGTTCTTTCTGTTGGGTCTTTTCTTTGGAGGCATCTTATTCTAAAATAATCAGGATGAAGAAGATGGTAAGTCCCCTAGACTTTGAATCAAGAGGTATGAAAGAAGATATATCTTAATCTAATAGATAAAGTGTTTTACTAAGCAATAAATAAGGAAAAGTTAATAATACAAGTAAAAAATCACTAAGAAGAATGAGTAGTAACACTTGAAATGATTATCTTTAATGTATTTGGCTCTGGTTAAAAGACTCCTATAGTATTTTAAGTTGGATGCTTTGTTCTACTAATATCTTGTTGTATGCATACGTTGGTAAGTTTTAAGCCTGTTGCAACGCCACAGTCACTCCCAAGCACATGTTGGTCATATCTCGATTAAATATAGTTTATTAGGATATATTAACCCTAGACATGATTACATTACTGCCCAGGTTTAACCGCAGTGTCCAATATCCAAAATACTTTTGTTTTCTTCTACTTATGATATTGTTTCTGATATGTAGGTATACTTTTATACTTCTTGTAAAATACTTATATTTTAATATTATACTTTTAGTTCAGAGCACTTCATCCCTTTTATTGTTTATAGTTGTATACCTTGTAAGCTTCGGTATACTAAGTTCACTATAAACAATAGCTCGGATACCAATCTGTCACACCCCCAAACCGTAAAAACAAACGGCGGAAACATTTGGGGGTGGAGGACGTCATGTGTAGTATCACAACAATTGCATCATAGTAATCAAAGTTGACACAACCATTACATTATAATATAAATATTTACATATGTTTGATATAATGTTCATATACATCAAAAGTAGCAAAAGATAAAGAAGGGACTCCAAAATGCTCTGTCTTCTCCAAAAGCTGGCAAGAATACTGTGACATCCCCAATTTCACGGCCAGAAGGTAGCGATTTGTTTATGCTTTGTTTTTAAAATCATAGTAATCTTTTAAAGAAAACAGTTGCGGAATTTGTTCCCAAAATATGATAAAGATTTATCAAAGCATTTCTTTAAAGAAATATATTTTCATTATACAAAAAAATCTCGGGATGCATGTTCCGATACAGACACATAAGCATAAACAGAACTTACATTTATTTACACTAATGATTTACACCTCCCTTAATCTCTCAGGGAAATATGTCTTCGTATTAATACATATGATAAAAAGAAAAGTGAGTGGGTCAGGCTTGGGAGCCTGGTGAGCATATAGGGTTTTCAACCCACAATAATATAATTATTATATTCAACCATCAAACAATTAACCCAACTAACCATCCCCATTATCTTCTTTATTTCTTAGGATTTTACCCTCAGAATTCAACTAACCGCCATTCATTCATTCCTAAGGATTGACCTAAGGAATTGGCACAAAATCTATTGCTACATAAGGCACATCTACCAAGATCATCCTTTAAGCACCTCTGCCAGGATTACATCATACACTATGAGGCGCGACTGCCAGGTTTATGACATTCTCTTTTGGGAACATCTGTCGACATTATCCTATAAGCGTATCTGCCAGGATTATCCTATAAGCGCATCTGCTAGTATTATGACATTCTCTACTTGGTGCATCTACCAATATTATTCTCAAGCGCATCTGCTAGTATTATGACATTCTCTACTTGGTGCATCTACCAATATTATTCTTTAAGCATCTTACATACCTTGTCATTTACCTCATCATTTTATCACATACCAACTATCTCATCTACCCATGTTCTACCCAACATATTAGTAGATATAAAATACATATACGGTTTAACTCATTTAAAAACCATATAATACATCCATTCCACACTTATCTCAAATAAACAATAGTATAAAAACACATAACATGTATTTCAAAGCAAATACTTCATATTTATGTGTTAGAAGAAAGTAATCACACACTCACTTGATCAGAAGATGACCGAACAACACTACGGCTTGTAGAAATAGTATTCTTCGGTGAAACTGGGAGATCTTCACAAAAAACCGGGCTTCTTGCGGGCAGAGCTTCAGCTTGCAAACTATTTTTCTCTGGATCTTCGGGGCTTCGGGACTTGCTTCAGGTCTCGGATTAATATCGGGCCTTCGGGGGTATAAAATGCCAAGAAGAAAAAAACTTTAGCGTGAAGAAGTGTAAGAATTAGCAAAAAAAAGTCAGAGGCCTCGCTACTGTTTTATAGTGGCTGAACCTCGCACATACGTTGGGCGTACAAGGCACTACGTGGGGCATAGCTCGGATCAGCTTTCCACGTGTCGAGCTTCGGGTGGTGAATCGTGGCTCTCTCTCGGACCGCATAAGACCGACGTACGCTGGGCATACTTAAAGGTTACGTGTGGCATACCCTTCAGATCAGACCGGTGACTCCTCTCTTCGGATAATATCCGAATTTCTTAATTAAATTTAATATTTTAATTATTTAATAAACTTCAAAAATTCATATCTTCTTCATAAGAACTCCATTTTAGACATTACTTATATGCACATGTAGGTGAGACTATGCCCTACAACTTTCGTTTAGACTTCGTTGGCTAATTTTGACTTTATTTTTATTATATTATTATAGTAGACCGGGACAGGAAAACTCCGTTATAAATTCATAACTTCTTCATCTGACGTCTATTTTCATCTATCTTTTTACCGTTGCACTAATATCAACAAGATATTCGATTCTCATTTAGATTGTTTCGGCTAAAAACCGCTCGATCTCAAATCGAGTATTCGAGCTACATACCGCTAAGTCGAAACTTAGAAAAATCATAACTTCCTCATAAGAAGTCAGATTCGGACGTTCTTTTTATGCACGCTCATGGTTTAACGAACTCTACGACTTTCGTTTAGATCACTAAGGCTAAATATCACTCTAACGTAAATTCACTTTTTACGTCATTCATAGTCGAGTTGGTTATGTCGCGAAACTTCGACAGGTCATAACTTCTTCGTTATAACTCGGATTTTTGCGTTCTTTATATGTACGGAATCCTTGTAATATATACTAAAACTTACTTAAGATTATTCATTCAAAATAATCTTCCATCAAAAAGTCATTTTTTGACACTTAACGTTTCTAAATTTACTAGCCCTGATCTACGGGCGTTACAAATACCTGTCTACTGTTGTCCTGAGAATACAAGAGATTTTGAAAACATATCAGCATAAAGATGGTGATTTCATAAGCATGTTTTGGTAATGAAAACCATTGTTATCATGTTTTAAAAAATGTATGCATGTTTTCCAAGAAAATCCAATATTTTTTAACATGTTTATTGATTAGAGTATGAATAGTATGATTTGTTTGAAATCCATGGCTACCATCAGTATGTAAAGTAGTCATATTACTTAAAATAAAACTACTCACAAATGAAAATACCATAAACAAAGGTTAGTTTATACTATTGTGAGATCTTATTACCATGCTAATATGACTGATGACATCCTCGACGTTTCTTCAAGCATCGTAGGTTACAAAATTTGTCACCCCAGGCATGCCTTCCTAACTGTAGCTAACAGTTTACGTGTGGGATTGTCTGTAACATCTTGAATCCCAGGTATATTATTTAAATATTTATTTTTGGATTATGTGCAGGAACTCGGCGAGTTGATGCGTAGACTCGCCGAGTAGGGTTGTGGTTGATCATCCGGGTTCGCATTGGACTCGGCGAGTCCATGAGTGGACTCAGCGAGTCCATGCTGTTTAATGCAACCCTAATCCTCCAGGGTTGGAGCCTATTTAAGGGCACTTTTAGCCTTCCATTGCTGCTACTAGTCCCTTGAGAGCACCCTTAGTGATCTATATCGTATGGAAGGAAAGAGAATCCATAATTGATCTTTCTATCCTTGGTTTGGCAAAAAGAAGGTGATCAAGAGCAAGAGGAGGCTGAAGGAGGTGTGATTCAAGTGGTTTCAGAGTCCAGAGACTTTAACTTGAGCTATTCATTCGGACCTTCTTCAGTTTTGGTATTGAACTTAGAGATTAGGGTTTTCTAACCTCTTTTGAGGATGTTTATGTGGAGTAATTGGTCCCCTATCGAGTCTATGCTTTGGATCCGGACTTAATGAGGTCCAGAGACTTCAATCCATAAAGCTTTATGAGTCCTTGTGGGGTGATTGGACTTAGGTTGCCATTTTTCAGACTAAATCACCATTTGATACCATTATGTATGTATATAAGTATCAACTGTCGAGCTGTATGTGATTATATTGCTTGGGAAGGTCAGATCTATGGATTTGAGGAACGGATCTGACCTCAGGAGGTCAATAGAACTTGTGCATGGCATGTACTCGCCGAGTTGTTCTTGGGACTCGGCGAGTTGAGTTAGGGTGGCCTAGTGATTCTTGCCTGGGAACTCGTCGAGTAAAGGGAGGGACTCGACGTGTTAAATGGGACTAAGGAGTTAAGTGGACACAGGTGGACTCGCCGAGTTGCCCAAGTGCACTCGCCGAGTCGGGTCAAAGTTGACCGTTGACTTTTAGGGTTTGGTTAGCAGTGAGGCATTTTTGAGCCATAAGAGTGGTAAAATGGTCTTTTACCCTTCTGAGGAAAGGTTGGAATATAGTTATATTTATGGGATTATTTGTTTTATGTGTTAGGCGGAGGCTAGATCCTATTTCTACCGAGTCAGTGATTTACCGAGATATCAGAGGTGAGTCTTCTCACTATACTGTACCTGGAATGGTACCTATGTGTGATCGGAAGGTCGGATATGCTATATGATATATGCATTGTATGTGATTAATTACCCGTTTTGTATGTGCTATGTATGCTATGCTTGATATGGGCCGGAAGGCATTATGTTATGGGCTGGAAGGCATTATGTTATGGGCCGGAAGGCATTGTGATGTGGACCGGAAGGTCGACACGGGTAGGACCGGAAGGTTTACCGGGTTGGGAAGGAAGTCCCCTGAGAAACATGGACCAGAAGGTCATGGCCTGGAAAGGCGTATGTGTGTAAGTAGTATTTTGGGGAACTCACTAAGCATTTATTCTTACAGTTCTTGTGTTATGTGTTTCAGGTACTAGCGAGGACCATGGGATGGCGTCGGCATGATCTGTACACACTAAAGGAAGATTTATTTTATGATCTTGGGATATATTTTTATTATGATGACATTTGGTAAACATGAGATTTGAGAATATTATATGATCGTTTATTTTGTTTGAAAAATGAAAATTTTTTTTGAAAATTCACGTTGTTACAAGTTGGTATCATAGCCTTGGTTTGAGGGATTCGGGTGCACCTTCGGGCGTAACTGAACTCAAACCGAGGATTTGAGAAAAAAAATTCCAATAATAAAAGCAGTAAATTTTTACAAGAGGTTTTGAGATAACCAAAGAAGGAGCAGTGTGTACGGTCAGCTAGCATCCGAATGGTAAAATCCCCAAAACACCCTTACAATATGTGCTATGAGATATGCTATGATATGTTATGCATGCTAGAGTAGACTAGGTATTCATATTAGGACTAGAGTGGCCTGATTTGCGATGCCTTAGTCTAGGAGAATCCTACTGCTATGAGATGCCTTGAGAGCGAGTAGGTAGCCAATGCATAGAGAGAATAGAGTACTTGCGTTCCGGGATCCAAGGAGGAGGACTTGGGGTGAATGATGATGCGGTGTAATCAGTAGTATAGGGCTCGTAATACTGAAGACACCGAATCCGTGGGCAGCCCAAGTAAGATTCCTTTGGGTATTGGAGGCCGAGTAGGGTTGCGTTATCGAGTGCGATTATGCTTGATCGAGTCTCTGATATTTTTATGTTGTATTTCAGAGGCATCATGGTTGGGACATTCCACAAACCGGGGACGAGCGGTGTGAGTGACGAGGAGCTTCGTCAGATGATCCACGATGAGGTGGTTGTGGTAATCCGGGCCGAGATTACGGAGATGTTTGGGTCTATCAAGACCACACTGTTGGAGACTTTTGATGAATGGTACGCCGTGGTGACTGAGGCCGCATCCGCTGCAGCTACAGCAGTTGTGGCTATTTCCAGACCTCAGAAAGGTGACTCGTTGTTGTTCTAGGAGTTCAGCAACACGAATCCACCCGAGTTTGATGGGACGCAGGATCCGATCGCTGCGATGAGATGGATTGTTGACATTGAGGGATGTTTCTATACGTGTTCATGTCCGGAGCATCTGAGGTTATGGTTCGCTTTGAACCAGATTCGCCTAGGAGCGAAGGATTGGTGGAAGTTCGTGACAACGAACTTCACTCTTGCAGAGATTTCAGCAGTGACCGGGGACAGGTTCACCACCATGTTCAGAGACGAGTATGTTCCCCTAGTGGGGAGGCAATGGCTGATTCAGGAGTTCTTGACCCTCAAGCATGGTAATGATTCGGTTATTGTGGTCACCCGGAAGTTTCATGAGAGGGCGATGTTCTGCCCTGAGCAGGTGTCTACTGAGTAGGCACGGATAAGCCGGTATTTGGGTATTCTGAGGAGGCACATTTGAGAGTTCGTGTCGAACTCGACGTACCGGATATTTGCTGAGCTCCAGGAAAATGCCCGAAAGAGGGAGATTGAGTTGGAGACTCAGGCCAGGGAGGAGGCCGAGTCTCAGAGGATGGATCGGCAGCCGACTCAGTCTCAGCCGACACCCAAGCGGACCAAGTCCGCCGATTAGAGGACAGGAGGACAGAAGGGCCGCACATGCGGGAAGTGTGGAAAGGGTCATGAGGGGGCCTGTCGATCGGGTGCTTGCTACAAATGTGGCAAGGATGGGCATATCGCCAGGGATTACCCCAAGGGATTTATGGTTTGCTTCCATTGCAACCAGACCGGCCATCGGAAGGCCGAGTATACTCAGCTACACTAGGGATCAGCACAGGGATCTGCGCCTGCTGCTCGGGTTACTGAGATTCGACCGGAAAAGGCCGAGGTTCCGAAGGCTCGTGGGAGAGCTTTTCAGTTGACTGCAGAAGAGGTCCGCGTGGCGCCCGATGTAGTGGCTGGTATGTATTCTTTCGTGTATTTACTTTCATGTTGAGATATTGTGCTTATATTATGATATCCGTAGGTACTTTTCTTGTGAATTATGTACCTGCCTTGGTATTATTTGACTCGGGTGCGATTCAGTCTTTTCTATCTTTGGCTTTTAGTCAGCACATCAGTATTAGTCGGGAGGTGATGAGTCGACCCCTGAAGGTTTACATAGCTGATGAGAAAGCGGTGTATGCCACCGAGGTGATTCGAGGATGTGTGCTCGAGATTTTTTGCGACAAGTTCCCAATTAATCTAGTTCCTATCGCGATGGAAGATGTCTGTGTCATCGTGGGCATGGACTGATTGAGTGAGTTTGGAGCGGTTATTGACTACGAGAGACAGTTCCTGACCATACGAGACCCTAGTGGGGGAGTGCTTACTGTGTATGGCGAAGGGACCCAGTGTGGGTCAGCGTTTTGTTCGGCTGCAAAGGCGAGACAGAGTTTGCAGCAAGGCTGCAGTGGATTCATAGCATATGTGATGGACACACGAGTGGCCGCGGGGAGGCCAAGTTCAATTGACGAGGTCCCAATAGTGTGCGAGTTTCCGGATTTTTTTCCCGAGGAACTGCCGGGCGTGCCTCCTGAAAGACAAGTGGAGTTCCGTATCGATTTGCTTCCGGGAGAAGCACCTATCGCCAAGGCGCCTTATCGCCTCGCACTGCCAGAGATGCAGGAGTTATACTCGCAGCTTCAGGAGTTGTTGGGGAAGGGGTTTATTCGACCGAGTAGCTTACCTTGGGGAGCACCGATCCTTTTTATCATGAAGAAGGATGGTTCACACCAGATGTGTATTGATTACCGGGAGTTGAACAAGTTGACAGTCAAGAACCGGTATCCATTACCGAGGATCGATGATCTATTTGATCAGTTGCAGGGGGCATCTTGGTTCTCCAAGATAGACTTGAGGTCGGGTTATCATCAGATGAGGGTTTGGGATGAAGATATCCAGAAGACTGCATTCAGAACTCATTATGGACATTACGAGTTTGTGGTGATGCCTTTTGGGCTCACCAATTCCCCAGCCGCATTCATGGATCTCATGAACAGGGTGTGCAGGCCGATACTGGATTGGTCGGTGATCGTATTCATTGATGATATTTTGGTATATTCGAGGTCTAGGGAGCAGCACGAGGAGCATTTGAGGGAGATCCTTAGAGTTCTGAGATCGGAGAGGTTGTATGCCAAATTCTCCAAGTGTGATTTATGGTTACGAGAGGTCCAGTTTCTAGGGCATCTTGTTAACCAGAAAGGGATATTGGTCGATCCGGCCAAGATCGAGGCGGTGATGAGATGGGAGGTGCCGAAATCACCCACTGAGATCAGGAGCCTTTTGGGATTGGTCGGCTATTATCGGAGGTTTATTAGGGATTTCTCCAAGATCGTCATTCCACTTACCAAGATGACCCTGAAGGGTGTTGCATTTGCATGGGGTCCGGAGCAGCAGTCCTCATTTGAGACACTTGGCCAGAACTTGTGCGAAGCTCCAGTGCTCGCACTCCCGGAAGGGATGGAGGATTTTGTGGTATAATGTGATGCATTAATATATGGGTTAGGGGCAGTGTTTATGCAAAGGGGACACGTGATAGCGTATGCATCGAGGCAGCTGAAGCCTCATGATTCGAGATATCCAACCTACGATCTGGAGCTGGGAGCTGTGGTGTTTGCCCTCAAGATCTGGCGTCACTATCTATATGGGGTTTAGTGTACCATATACACAGACCACAAGAGTCTGAAGTACTTGATGGATTAGCCCAACCTAAATATGTTCCAAAGGAGATGGTTGGATGTGGTGAAGGATTATGATTGTGAGATCCTGTACCACCCAGGCAAGGCTAATGTCATAGCCGCTGCTTTAAGCCGTAAGATAGAGAGCGCCCTGATTCGAGACGTTTGTATGAGGTTGACAGTGATGACTCCGGTATTGGACACCATCCGAGGGGCCCAGGATCAGGCTGTGAGACAAGAAAACCGAAAGAGGGAGCGAGTTGTTGGGCAGGTATCGGAGTTCGTTACCGATAGCCGGGGACTTATGACATTTTAGGGTCGGATTTGGGTACCGTTTGTGGGCGGGGCGCGTACCATTTTGATGCAAGAGGCACATCGATCGAAGTTATCGATCCATCCCGGGGTCTCTAAGATGTATCTGGACCTAAAGAATGAGTATTGGTGGCCCTGTATGAAAAGGGATGTTGCATGGTTCGTTGAGAGGTGCCTAACTTGTCGACAGGTTAAGGCCAAGCACCAGCGTCCGCATGGTAAACTACAGCCACTGGAGATCCCCGAGAGGAAGTGGGAATAGATTACCATGGATTATATCACCAAATTGTCAAGGAATGCTAGGGGAGTCGATGCAATTTGGGTGATTGTGGATAGGTTGACGAAGAGCGCTCATTTTCTTGCTATCAGTGAGAGCTCTTCTGCTGAGAGGTTGGCGTAGTTGTATGTGAGGGAGGTGGTATCGCGGCATGGGGTTCCAATGTTGATTGTTTCAGATCAAGACTTACGATTTACTTCTAGATTTTGGAAGAAGTTTCATGAGGAGTTGGGAACGAGGCTGCATTTCAGTACCGCATACCACCCACAGATGGACGGGCAGAGTGAGCGGACGATTCAGACACTCGAGGATATGCTCCGAGCATGTGTTTTGGATTTTGGTGGAAGTTGGGACACGTATTTACCCTTGGCAGAGTTTCCGTAAAACAACAGCCATCATTCGAACATAGGTATGCCACCCTTTGAGCTGTTGTAAGGGAGGAGGTGTCGGACCCCTATTTGCTGGGGAGAAGTGGGGCAAAGTGTAATGGGTAGTACAGAGATCGTGCTTCAGATGACTGAGCGGATACAGCAGGTCAGGCAGAGGTTGTTGACCGCTCAGGTTGGTGACTTCATACTCTTAAAGGTCTCTCCTTGGAAAGGAGTGATCCGATTCAGGAAGAGGGGCAAGTTGGGGCCTCGATATATTGGACCTTTCAGAGTAATCGCGAGGGTGGGCAGGGTAGCCTACCGTTTTGATTTACCCGGGGAGTTGGGTCAAATTCTCGACACATTTCATGTGTCGCAGTTGAGGAAGTGTATAGCCGACGAGTCGGCAGTGGTGCCATTAGAGGATATTCAGGTGGATGCAGGCCTAAACTATGTTGAGAGACCGGTGGCAATTAGGGATCGGAAGGTCAAGGTTCTGAGGAACAAGGAAGTGTCTTTGGTGCAAGTGCAGTGGCAGCATAGGAAGGGGTCAGAGCTGACTTGGGAGCTGGAGCGCCAGATGCGTGAGCAGCATCCTGAGTTGTTTGTAGAATGAGACTTCGAGGATGAAGTCTGATTCTAGTGGGGGAGAATTATAACATCCTGAATCCCAGGGATATTATTTAAATATTTATTTTTGGATTATGTGAAGGAACTCGGCGAGTTGATGCGTAGACTCGCCGAGTAGGGTTGTGGTTGATCATCCAGGTTCGCATTGGACTCGGCGAGTCCATGAGTGGACTCGGCGAATCCACGTTGTTTAATGAAACCCTAATCCTCCAGGGTTAGAGCCTATTTAAGGGCACTCTTAGCCTTCCATTGTGGCTACCAGTCCCTTGAGAGCACCCTTAGTGATCTATATCGTTTGGAAGGAAGGAGAAGCCATAATTGATCTTTCTATCCTTGGTTTGGCAAAAAGAAGGTGATCAAGAGCAAGAGGAGGCTGAAGGAGGTGTGATTCAAGTGGTTTCAGAGTCCAGAGACTTCAACTTGAGGTATTCATTTGGAACTTCTTCAGTTTTGGTATTGAACTTTGAGATTAGGGTTTTCTAACCTCTTTTGAGGATGTTTATGTGGAGCAACTGGTCCCTTATCGAGTCTATGCTTTGGATCCGGACTTAAAGAGGTCCATAGACTTCAATCCATAAAGCTTTATGAGTCCTTGTGGGGTTATTGGACTTAGGTTGCCATTTTTGGGACTAAATCACCATTTGATTCCATTATGTATGTATATAAGCATCAAGTTTCGAGCTTTACGTGATTATATTGCTTGGGAAGGTCAAATCTATGGAATTGAGGAACGAATCTAACCTCAGGAGGTCAATAGAACTTGTGCATGGCATGTACTTGCCGAGTTGTTCTTGGGACTCGGCGAGTTGAGTCAGGGTAGCCCCGTGATTCTTGCCTGGGGACTCGTCGAGTAAAGGGAGGGACTCGACGTGTTAAATGGGACTAAGGAGTTAAGTGGACACAGGTGGACTCGTCGAGTTGCCCAAGTGCACTCGCCAAGTCGGGTCAAAGTTGACCGTTGACTTTGGTTGACTTTTAGGGTTTGGTTAGCAGTGAGGCCTTTTTGAGCCAGAAGAGGGGTAAAATGGTCTTTTACCCTTCTGAGGAAAGGTTGGAATATAGTTATATTTATGGGAGTATTTTTTTATGTGTTAGGCGGAGGCTAGATCATATTTCTACCAAGTCAGTGATTTACCGAGATATCAGAGGTGAGTCTTCTCACTATATTGTACCTAGAAGGGTACCAATGTGTGACCGGAAGGTCAGATATGCTATATGATATATGCATTGTATGTGATTAATTACCCGTTTTGTATGTGCTATGTATGTTATGCTTGATATGGGACGGAAGGCATTATGTTATGGGCCGGAAGGCATTATGTTATGGGTCGGAAGGCATTGTGATGTGGACCGGAAAGTCGACACGGGTAGGGCCGGAAGGTTTACCGGGTTGGGACGGAAGTCACCTGAGACACATGGACCGGAAGGTCATGGCCTGGAAAGGCGTATGTGTGTAAGTAGTATTTTGGGGAACTCACTAAGCAGTTATGCTTACAGTTTGTTGTGTAATATGTTTCAGGTACTATCGAGGACTGTGGGAAGGTGCCGACATGATCTGTACACACTGACGGAAGATTTATTTTATGATCTTGGGATGTATTTTTATTATGATGACATTTGCTAAACATGAGATCTAAGAATATTATATGATGGTTTATTTTGTTAGAAAAATGAAAAATTGTTTTGAAAATTCACGTTGTTACATCATCGGTCCTGAATAGATCTATTCATAAATCTCACGCTCTCCCTCTAGGAGACTCTGGCTATACTAAAAGTAGAGGATTTAACAGTACCGCGAAGGGTACAATGAAAAGATGTCTCACAATTCTGTATTAACTAGTTTACGTGTTGTTCTGTATCGTTGTTCTCATGTTTGAAATTGTTTGTATACTATGTAGAGTATAAGTAATTATACGCAAAATAATCATTTAGTGTTATACTCTTGTTATCTAAAGGTAGTGATGGATAAAATAAATCTGACATAGTTTATATGTCCAACCGGGTAAGTAGTTTATATCTATAAACTGATAAGGAATTCCCCAAACTATACCTATTATAGTTTGACTGAACAGTTATGTTCATGATCTGTTCTGAAAACTATGCAATTAAGTTTAGAAAAATGTCCCTTATGCTCCGCATATTACAAAAAGGGATAAAGTATCTAAATGCTTGATGAAAAACCATTGATATGTATTAATTTCATCAGTTTTAACTCGTTGAAAACCTTTAAGTTTGGCTTGTATTCCCCCTGAAAGCATTTAAAAAAACCATAAAAGTGTAGGGGTATGAACTCACTATTTGACGTGGGATTCGAATGTAACGTCGATATGGAAGTTAAGAGTCAACTGAAATCTCGAACACAAATGGATCCTATTTAACATATGATAGCACATATATGTATTAGATTAGGGTATTTCATGACTAAACTGATGGGTTTTAGCCATAAGAACTTTCCTATGTGCGCATGCAAAACCCTAATGCTCGGATCTAGGCTTTCTAATTAAACATGCTTTGAATCCAAGACTTCTAATGCCTAATTAGGTTAAATAACAACATTGAAATAGATCTAGAACCATACCTTCGAATTCCTTGTTGATCTTGTTGTCTTGGAGCTTCTAGAGTCACAAATGTCACTCCTCTAATGGCTTACAAACACCAATAGCAAGAAAGATGATTTAGGAGAGAGGAAAGGGGAGGAATTCGGCCAGAGTGTCTCTACTTTAGATGGTGTGTCGAATTCCCTCACCCCTAGGGTCTATTTATACTTGTAGACTCCTTAAGGATTACAGCTTTAACCCTAATTGGATAACTTAGACTTTAAGTTAATCCATTTCCTTTCCTTGATAACCCTATGGATGATTTTGGCTTACCCAAGCCCTAGAAATCGTTCATCCTATCTTGGATAAGGATTTATAGTCTAAAGTGTAACTATCAAACAATTGACAGTTTATACCCTCTTATTTAATTAATCTCTTTAAGTCACCAAATTAATTCCAATTAATCTATGACTTGTATTAATCAAATAACCATATATTATTCCTTATAATATTTACTCTCTCTTAACAAATCATCCATCAAGTTGCTATGGTGAAGGCAACCCAAAAGGACCATGCACAACCGGATCAAATACTTGCCTAATATAGTTGCAGCCTTAGACACTATTCCAACAGTCTCCCACTTGGATAAGTCAGGTAACTATACAAGTACAATTCGGTTTGCAATCGTAGCTCTCAAAGACGTTGTCAAACTCTGAGCTAATCAATCTTGTCCTTTAGATAAGGGATCGTACAGTCCTCTGTTAGATATCATGCTGACAATCCTATGGAATGGTTAGTCTAGCATTTGATTTCTCGATCTCCGATTTATTCTACATAGAACTTAATCAAACACATCAATTCAGTTCTGACTGGGCCCGGCACATAAGTCAAATCAAATCATCGAGTGGCCAAGATATCTCTTCTATCCTCTTAGGATAAAATTTACAGATAAACTTCGACTTATATGCATTTACTTATTCATTAACCAACTATACACAACAATGCGTTTTATAACACCAAGTTACTGATGCGTTTTCGCATTATCAATGTACAATCAATTAACAACTAATAAACCATATATCTAGGTTTTAAGACTATATGATATTATCGTCTTGCGATCACTTTTTATATCGTATTCCATAAAGTGATTCCAGCAAGCACGGGTTTGTTCCAATGCTCAAAACCAGTTCATAAGCACTCATGAACGTTGCAGCAACCCTTTGCTATGTCTAACACCATTTATACAATCTACACACCAATTCATGACAATCTTCATTCATATCTACTTCCAACATATGAACGATTGTGGACAATTTGAACAATTCGATTATTCCTAATAAATTCAATTATTCTGGAAGTCAAAACATGCAAAGTGAAACAATAGTTAAACAATTAACATATGAGAGTAACTTTACTTATAAATAAAACTCCTTTATTTAATCATCAAATGTTAATTACATTTATCTATTATACGTTCCTAATACTATCTAATCTATACTAATATCATCCTTCAGCCCAATACTCCTAGCATGCTGCAAGTGCTTAACCCTACTCAGTCCCTCGTAAGCGGATCTGCTGGGTTATCTTCTGATGATATCCTCTTAACTATGAGTTGTCCTTCTTCTACACGATGTCTAATGAAGTGATATTTTCTGTCGATATGTCTTGATCTACCATGATCCCTCGGTTCCTTGGTCAAGGCAACCACACCTTTGTTATCACAGAAAATCTCCATGGGCTCCTTTATGGCAAGTACAACTCCAAGATCTCCAATGAAGTTCTTTAGCCATATTGCCTCCTTCGACGCTTCGCTCGCTGCGATGTACTCTGATTCGCACGTTGAATCAGCTACGGTTTCTTGCTTGGAACTCTTCCAAGTTACTGCTCCTCCATTTAGGGTAAAGACCCAGCCCGACTGCGAACGGTAGTTGTCCCTATCGGTCTGAAAACTGGCATCACTATACCCTCGCACCTTCAAGTCATCACTCCCTCCAAGGACTAAGAACCATTACTTCATCCTCCGAATGTACTTAAGGATGTTCTTTACCGCAATCCAATGTGATTTGCCAGGGTTCCCTTGATATCTGCTAACCATGCTCAAAGCGAAGGCTACATCAGGGCGAGTACAAGTCATAGCGCACATGATTGAGCCAACTGCGGAAGCATATGGTACTCGGCTCATTTCTGCTATTTCAGCTTCAGTACTCGGACTTTGAGTCTTACTCAACTTGGCATTACCTTGTATCGGTAGTTCTCCCTTCTTTCAGTTTTCCATACTAAAACGTTTTAGTACCTTCTCTAAGTAAGTATTCTGACTAAGTCCAATTAGTCTCTTACTTCTTTCTCTTACTATCCTTATTCCCAAAATGTAAGAAGCCTCTCCGAGGTCCTTCATAGCGAAACACTTCCCGAGCCAGGACTTGACTTCCTGCAGAGTCGGGATGTCGTTTCCCATGAGTAATATGTCATCGACATATAGAACGAGGAAGCTTACTATACTCCCACTGGCTTTGACATATACACAAGATTCGTCTTCGCTTCGTACAAATCCAAACTCTTTAACTTTCTCATCGAAGCAAAGATTCCATCTGCGAGACGCTTGCTTAAGTCCATAAATGGACTTCTCAAGCTTACACACTCTATTTGGATGCTTCGGATCCATAAACCCCTCTGGCTGAGCCATGTAAACATCCTTAGCCAACTTTCCGTTAAGGAAGTCGGTTTTGACATCCATTTGCCAAATTTCATAATCATGAAATGCGGCAATTGCTAGCATCACTCTAATATATTTAATCTTCGCAACTGGTGAGAAGGTCTCATCATAGTCAACTCCTGGAGTTTCAGTAAAGCCCTTCGCAACCAATCGCGCTTTATACGTGTGTACGTTCCCATCCACGTCGGTCTTCTTCTTGAAGATCCATTTGCACCCAACGGTCTTACGTTCGGGCACATAATCAACCAAATTCCAAACTTGGTTATCGTACATGGATTGGATCTCGTTATCCATTGCCTCTTTCCATTTCGCAGACTCCGGGCCTGCCATGGCTTCCTTATAGCTATTAGGTTCATCAAGATTTACTAGTGTACCATCACTAATATACGTGTCCCCTTCGGTAGTAATATGAAAACCATAAAACTGGGGATGAACTCTATCTTTATCGGAACGTCTAAGAGGTAAGGACTCGTCAATCGGTTCAACCGGAGTTTCCTCCTCGGGTTGAGTACCAGCGGTAAAGGTTCCTTCATTTATCGACTCTTGAATCTCTTCAAGTTCGATTTGCCTCCCACTGTCTCCTTGGCTTATGAGTTCTCGCTCTCGGAAAACTCCTCTCCTCGCAACAAAGACAACGTTGTCCTTCGGTCTATAGAAGAGATATCCAAAGGATGTCTGCTGGTAGCCGATGAAAATACATCGCTCACTTCGAGGTTCAAGCTTGTCGTGAGTATCTCGTCTTACGAAAGCCTCGCAACCCCAAACCTTGATGTGTGCCAACGAGGGAGCTTTCCATGTCCACATCTCATGAGGTGTTTTGGCAACCTTCTTAGTAGGGACTCGGTTAATGATATGGGCGGCAGTCTCTAAGGCATACCCTCAAAAAGAGATAGGTAGTGAAGCACGAATCATCATAGAGCGAACCATATCTAATAAGGTTCAATTACGCCTTTCTGCCACACCATTCAATTGCGGTGACCTAGGAGGCATTAATTGTGAAACTATTCCACACTCCTTGAGATAATCGTGGAATTCAAGACTTAGGTACTCTCCTCCTCGATCTGATCGAAGCATCTTGATTTTCCTGCCCAATTGATTCCCCACTTCATTCTTGAACTCTTTGAACTTTTCAAAGGTTTCTGACTTTTGCTTGATTAAATAGATATACCCATATCTACTATAATCATCGGTAAAAGTCACATAGAAGCGGTTCCCATCCTTCGTGGTTGATCTAAAGGGTCCACATACATCGGTATGTATTAGGTCCAATAGCCCCTCACCGTTTCACAAGTACTCGTGAAGGGTGACTTAGTTATCTTTCCAAGTAAACAAGACTCGCATGTGTCATCTTCCCTAAGGTCGAATGACTCCAACACTCCATCCTTTTGGAGTTGGGCTATGCGTTTCTTATTGACATGTCCAAGACAACAATGCCACA
This sequence comes from Lactuca saligna, assembly GCF_052625555.1. Taxonomy (NCBI): domain Eukaryota; kingdom Viridiplantae; phylum Streptophyta; class Magnoliopsida; order Asterales; family Asteraceae; genus Lactuca; species Lactuca saligna. The sequence continues at coordinate 1,912,739 of NC_136421.1, forward strand.
AGGATGCTTTATCCATACTAGTGGAAGAATCAATATTCAAAACATCATTTCCTAAGTTATCAACAATCATAACAGTTTCATATATTCCATTACATGGTATAGCTTCAAAGTAAAAGACACTATTTAGATAAGCCAAAATAGAACCATTCTCATTATTAAAAGAAAATCTAAATCCTTGTCTATATAAACCATGAAATGAAATGATGTTTCTAGCCATTTCTGGCGAATAGCAACAATTGTTCAAATCTAAACATAAATTATTCCTAAGCACTAAAGAATACACCCCAATCTTGGTCACAGGCGACGATCTTCTGTTCCCCATGATTAGATTGATCCTTCCTTGCTCCACATCCCTACTTCTTCTTAGTCCCTACACATTTGAACAAATGTGATAACCACAACCGGTGTCAAGAACCCAAGAAATAGCATGATTAGAATCGTTAGATTTAATTGTGTATATACCTGCGAAAGATGGCTTGATCTTTCCTTCTTTGATTGCTTGCAGGTATTCTGGGCAACTTCTCTTCTAATGTCCTATCTTGTGGCAGTGGTGGCACTCTGCCTCTTTCGGGTTAGGATAGGGCTTAGTGGGATCAACTTTGGTCCCACTAGAATAGGCACCATCTCGGGCTTTAACCTTGCAATAGTTCTTCGATGAAGCCTTCCTCTTCTTTCCCACTCCTTGACCAATTGCCAAGACAGGAGCAGCAGACGGATTGGGAGTAGGTGCAACAAACTTGTCTTTGAAGTTGCTCTCAGTGACCCTCAAAAGACCTTGGAGTTTGCTTAGGGTAACCTCCTCTTTGTTCATGTGGTAGGTCATCCTAAATTGGTTGTACATCGGAGGCAAAGAGTGAAGCACCATGTCGATCGCCAAGTCTTCCCCAAAGTCAACATTTAACTTGCGAAGGCGGTCAACATACCTTTGCATCTTTTGCAGGTGCACGGTAAGAGATTCTCCATGACCCATCTTAGCGGAAATCATGTTAGTGAAAATCTCATAACGCTCTTGTCTCGCGTTTTGGTGGTATCTCTCTAATAAGTCTTCATGCATCTCGTACGGGTACATGTCCTCGTAGGACTTTTGGAATTCGGAGTTCATGGTGGCAATCATGATGCAATGTACTTTCGTTGCATCTCGCTCATGAGTCTCAAAATTGGTGATTTCGGCCGGAGTAGCGATTACGGGGTTGATCTTCTCAAGCTTTTCATCGAGGACATACTCCTTATCCTCATAGCGAGCAATGGTGCGAATGTATCTTATCCATTCGCTAAAGTTCGTTCCATCGAAGGTGACCTTTTGGAAAAGGCTCATCAATGTGAAAGAACTAGCAGCAGCGTTGTTTGCGTTCGACATCTATAGAAAGGACAAAGATAGATTAGAATAACAATCCCTAATTATAACCCAATAAGAAAAATTAGGGTTAGGATCCAACAATAACATTTACATGCTAGAAAAAGGATGCCGTAATCTAACATGAAAATAAATTGAAGGTAAGTGAATGACGATTCACTAATTCTCCATTACGAAACCTAGACTATTAGTCCTAAGTGTATTGAGAATTCCTAGGTTCGGATGAGATTGATTGAAACTATTCAATGGCATGTTTAAATCTCGATATGCCCCTCTTGTTTGTGACTGGGATACCGAGGATCACAAAGCGGGTGTGAATTACCATGCAAATTCACATGGTGCCTTCATTGTAACGATCACCTATTCGATGTGTCGGTAAACCACACACGCTCCATCGAACTATGATAAACAATGAATCACCCTTTTCCACCTTTGCTTAGAACCAATTAGTGTGTCGGTAAACCACACACGCTCCACTAACTTCTTAGCAAGGGTGCAAAGTGTAATTTCATGGGATTGCATCAATTCACTTTTCCTAAAGTAACTAAGATTGGGAAATTTTTAAAACGTGTAGTTACTTTGTATTTCTTATTATACTTTTAATGAGAGGATGAGGTTGCCCTATCCTACCCGTTCGGCTAACGACCCTCCACCAATCAAGCAAGCGGTGGGTGTGAGTGTACACCCATTAAGCGCCATTTTATAGGCCGCAACCTTATACCCACCTTATAGATCGGCTTCGTGAATGAGGCCTACTAACGGTAACACTAGCATTTAGTTATACATATATATATTATTCTAGTAATATCATATTAGTATAAGGTTGTGTTTTAAACCTTTTAAAACGTAGGGTTTGAAATTTAAGTTGTCTAAATTAAAACTTTTTAGTCACAAATATAAATTTCAAAACTTGAGGGCAATTTTAAACATTTAAAACATGGAGGATCAAATAACAAATAATTCCAATTAACAATTAATATCCTAATTATCTATATTTGATTTATCCAAGATTTCTTTTAAGATAATTATCAAAATAATTAATCATTTATCATATAAGGAAATTAAATATTTTATTAGATGATAAATATCTTTAATTGGATCAAGATTATAGTCATATATATCAAAAAATCGGATTAGTGTTGATCTAATATGATTAAGGTAAGTTTCCATAAGATAAACATGAAAAAATCCCGGTTTTGCCTAATCCTGACGCCCGGACTCGCCGAGTACACAAAGGGACTCGCCGAGTCAGGCCTACTCGGCGAGTCCACTTTGGAACTCGCCGAGTCCATGACTCACAAACCAAAAAATCGAATTTTTGCAGGTTTGTTTCAGTTAATCAAGCAAACAATTTAAAGAAAACCAAGCTAGGGTCTGATACCACTGATGGGTTTTAGCCATAAGAACTTTCCTATGTGCACATGCAAAACCCTAATGCTCGGATCTAGGCTTTCTAATTAAACATGCTTTGAATCCAAGACTTCTAATGCCTAATTAGGTTAAATAACAACATTGAAATAGATCTAGAACCATACCTTCGAATTCCTTGTTGATCTTGTTGTCTTGGAGCTTCTAGAGTCACAAATGTCACTCCTCTAATGGCTTACAAACACCAATAGCAAGAAAGATGATTTAGGAGAGAGGAAAGGGGAGGAATTCGGCCAGAGTGTCTCTACTTTAGATGGTGTGTCGAATTCCCTCACCCCTAGGGTCTATTTATACTTGTAGACTCCTTAAGGATTACAACTTTAACCCTAATTGGATAACTTAGATTTTAAGTTAATCCATATCCTTTCCTTGATAACCCTATGGACGATTTTGGCTTATCCAAGCCCTAGAAATCGTTCATCCTATCTTGGATAAGGATTTATAGTCTAAAGTGTAACTATCAAAAAATTGACAGTTTATACCCTCTTATTTAATTAATCTCTTTAAGTCACCAAATTAATTCCAATTAATCTATGACTTGTATTAATCAAATAACCATATATTATTCCTTATAATATTTACTCTCTCTTAACAAATCATCCATCAAGTTGCTATGGTGAAGGCAACCCAAAAGGACCATGCACAACCGGATCAAATACTTGCCTAATATAGTTGCAGCCTTAGACACTATTCCAACATAAACATGATAGGAAACCACTATAAGGACCTGGAAACACTTAAACTAAGTGTTAAAACCATATGTGATCGAATGGGGAGATGTACGGCCACCCTAAGGGTGTGTACGGCCATAGGTGTATGGCCCATGAGTGTACGGATGTACACTCATGAAGAGATATGTTTTGAGGTGTTTCCAAGGTCCTAACTAGCATCCAAGATATGTTTTGGGTCCCATGCTTAGTTTCAAAGCAAGTTTGAGGCCAATGAAGATCATCAAAGTGGGTTTACGGCCTTAGGAGGTGTGTGCAGTTGTACAAGGGGTGTGCTGCTGTACAGCCTTCATGTTCATGCTAAATTTGTCGACTTTAAGGTGAAACAAGGCTAGGATTGAAGGTTTAGCATGTCCAAATAGATGATGTGGGCCAAACTCTCACTTTGGAGGGCGTTTAAGGTCTGTACGGCCAACCTTATGAAGGTGTGCGGCCGTACTCCTTCAAAGGATGAAGAACAATGTTGAAACATGAAGAATCAAGAGGTCTTTCACGTATAACAAGCTAAAGGATGAATTACTAATGTTTTTGAAGCCTTTGGAGGGTTCTTGGTTGAAGAATCTAAAGAGAGAAAGTAGTGGTGTGCAGCCAAGGGAAGAAAGGAATGAAGGAAGGGAGGTCCACTCATATATATAGGGGTTGGTGACGCAGCACCGCGAGTGTCACTACTAGAAAAACAGCCTTTTACGACGCTCATTGCACGTCGTAGAAGGCTCAGACGACGCGCAAATGCGCGTCAAGGAAGGCCCTGTCATAAAGAGAGACGACGCGCTTTTACGCGTCGTCTATAGACGACGCGCATTTACAACGCTCATTTATGACGCGTATTTATGACACGCAATGCGTATCAAGGAAGGCCCTATCATAAAGGAAGACGACACGCATTCGCGTGTCGTAACCTTACGACGCGCGTGTTAATGACACGCAATGCGTATCAACAAAGCCCCTATCAAGAAAGGTCATGTCATAAATGAAGATGACACACATTTTTGCGGATCATAATTTTAAATGTTTAAAAAAATATTTATAGATTTAATTATTTTCAAATTAAATTTGTATTTAATGTTTCATAATAGAAAATAAAATATCATATACAAAAAATAGAATCCATTGCATAAATTTAATGTCATATAATTCTATTTCTTACAATATATAAATTTGCATCTAATCTACTATGTACATCAAGTTCCAACTAAGTAAATTTGCATCTTGCCTTTCATAATTCTTTAAAACTAATGTTCCAAACAACTAATTATATAGATATACAATTGTACATTGGCCCATCTCACTCAATAATGACTTAGCCAAATTCAACTCCAAGTCTTTATTGCATCTTGGTGATAATGCTGCAAGATTTAAATCAAGTGGCTTCATATTCCTTTCTTCCATCAACTTTACCTAATGCACAAAATACATAGAAACAAAAAAAAAAGCATTGTAGAGGAAGGGGTAATTTGGGAAAATGTGAGGGGTATAATATAATAAGAATGCAAATATTTAATACCACTTTCATGCCATCATGGAAACTTATTGTGCATTACATAAAGGCCCTACACCAACACAAGGCTTTTGTTTGATTATGATCATCAGCTGTTAAACCAAATACAAAAGGCATGTCAGAAGAATAAAACTAGATGTAGATGAAACTTTAAAAGAGGTTGATCCATCACATTACATAAAGGCCCTCCACTACCTTAAGCAATATTTGTAGAAAAAGTACTTCTTCAGGGCTAAGGTTGCCTACATAAACGGTTGTGTACTGATTACTCTTAATTTGAGAAATTTTTCAGAGACAAGTCCATCATTTTCAGACATTGACAATTCCTGGAAACTTTTTCAAGTCCTTTGCTAATAGCTTACATTTCCTCTGCCAAATATTTTAATTGTACCTGAAAAATAATAAATAATCAATAAATTCTTAATTACATTTACACATGTTTTAAATTTCTAAATATTTGAATAAGATTAATTGTGATCACCACCCTTGATGCAGGTTCCAAACTGTCAAGATCCTTGGAGAAATCAAGGAGTTCAGGTAGTTTGTCAACAAGCACCTAAAATTAATTAATTATCCACAACATTATCTTGCTATTTTAAAATTTAATTATTTTCCATACAACATATTAATCAAATCTGAACCCAACAGCAGAAGGCTATCCAATCTGAACCAAACAGTAGTGCCTAAAATGACACCAAATTAATCAAAGTCAAAGTTAAAGTCAAAATCAACTATAACAAAATATTATTATATTTAATAACATAAGATAAACAATGAAAATATTGACCTCTTGTTGTTCCTTGGTTCAAAGCATTTCCAAGTGTGACAATTGTTTGCATTACTCTCTTGAACTTACAGGAACTTCTGACCTGATAAAAGTTTAATTAGATTAAATTTTTGGATTCGTGAATTGAATCATAACTATGCTACTGTTATAGCAAGAAATGGTTATCTGGGTGCTATAGTTGTAGGATGCTTCTCCAGATGGAAGGTAATTTAGAGGGTCGAAGGAATCTGCTTTTTGATTAAAAGACCAAAATACCCTCGTTATATATATATATATATATATATATATATATATATATATATATATATATATATATATATACACACACACACAATACATTGAAATAAAATTTTCTTTTTTAGTGGTGAGGGCAGGGAGCTTGAACCAAAGTTATCTGGACAAAATGTTGGTGGGCCTCCTAGTTATGAAGATGCTGTGAGTGACGGTCATAGCCCTGTTGATACCAAGAGGTAAATTAATTAATTAATAAGTCAAAAGATTTATTTACTTGTAAATTGTAATATATATATATATATGTATATATATATATATAATAATGGAATCTAGTCTAACTTGTAAGCATTTGAAGGACTGGTGAACATTAACCATCAAGAAATTACGGCAGTAGCTGCTCCACCACGACCAGCTGTCGTCGCTACACCACCTCCAGTTACCACTACGCCGCCACCACCTGCAGTGACAGTCAACAATGAAAAAGATGGGTTTGACTTTTTTGATCCTCGTGGTGTTGCTCCTGCTCCTACCCTTGCGTTTGCCCCGCAAGGATCAGGTGGTGGAGAGATGGAGGATTTGTTTGGTTCTCTATCAGAGTCTTTCTCTTCTTCAAATGCTTTGGCTCTTGTAACATCTACTTCATCTATAACCACTGAAGTTCATCCTCCAGCAAATACTAATCCTTATCTCACCTTCGATACCTCATCGACAAGTCGGGTGCGTGAGTGTCTTAAAAGCTGGATTCTACTCACACATATTGATAGTTTGTTTATATTGTAAATTTACACTCTTTATGCATTGATTGCAGGCATTTGATGATCCGTTTGGTGATGGTCCTTTCAAAGCTGTTCCTTCTACTGATGGATTTTCGGCTTAACCACCAACATCACTCTTCACTACAACTGCTGCTGAACCACCATCATTTGCAGTTGACCCAATGTCAGGGTCAGGGGGATTTGGGGATACTTTTGATTTTGATTTAACTGTTGACATTTTTAGTTGATATATTACCTCCACCTGGACCCTCGCAAAATGCTTTTCCTTCTCAAAATGGTCAAGCATCTAGTCTTTCAGTAGAACCTAACCATACCACATTTCCTTCAAGTTTTTCAACTCCATTTGGCCAACCACCTACTTTTTCATCACAAGGTCAAGGTGGTCAACCTTTTCAACCTCAAGCTTCCCAATCTATGCAACACCCAGCTTTTCCACCTCAAGGTGTCCAGCAGCAGCAGCCTATGCCACAGTTAGCTTTTCAACTTCTAGGTGGACACCAATCTATCCCACAGTCAGCTTCTCAACTTCCAGGTGTCCAACAGCAGCAGCAGTTGCCACAGTCAGCTTTTCAAAGAGATCTCTTACTCTTTACGTATAGCCAGCATGAATATTAATGTAGCATATGAATTTTAAATAGCAGTACATGCTCCACATTATTAAATTACTGGAAATGACATGGAGCATTATGAAGTGGGGCCTCACATATTGCAATTCGAAATGTGTTTGTGGGATACAAAGCCTGGATAGAATCACTTGGAATTTAGTCCATTATTAGAATATTTTTTCAAAGTTGTAAATCTTGAGAATAGAGCTGACATAAAATCATAAACAAATATATATATTCATCCTTCCTGCCAAAGAGTTACCTTTAAGTACATTAGACCCAAAGAAATTATAGCCCCAAGTGCAGTTACATTTATATTGATCTGGGTTCCATCCATCATCTGCAAGCAACAGAAAACAAAAACAGAAAATTAATGAAAAAGATAGAAAGGGTAATAAACTTTCTAAAAAAACAAGTAAAAAGCACAACCTGCCCCGAACCACGATTATGGTTATCCATTGATCCGTTGGAGAGATGGGATCTTTCCTGAGAAAAGGCAATTTAAAAAAAAAAAAAAAAAGTCATCTACATGAAATATTAATTCTAGTCATCTTTAAAGTTTAGGGTGTGTGTGTGTGTGTGGAAAAGATACCTGGACTAGGGTGGATGCGATCAACCTACCGCCTACTGTTTTGCTGAATGTAACCCCAACAAACATATGAAATTAATTCTCCACTAAAATTGAAACAAGATAAGAAAATATTTACATTAGGAAAAAGAATAATCATTGCATTATAACAATGGAGAACACAACCTTAAGCATGTATTCTGCTCGATGGAGCCTTCATTGTTAAAGGAAGCTTGCAGATACCCTACAAAAGAGACATTTTTGAAACATAAGAAAATTATAGGCATATTAAACATGGCTATTGAAGGGATCCATAGGCGTTTGGAACAATAATCATATCCCCTAACCTGCCAAATAAATCTTTTCCCATATGTGTCGACATCAAAATTTGAGTATAAACGACAACATATGTATATAATCAATAGTGTTCATAATGATATTAAGCAACAAAATTTATCTATCAGACATCTTAGAATGGGACATACCATCAACATAGAAATCAAGAATCCTCGAATCATCAGTTGTCATGAGTGACCGATATGAAGGTGGAAGTGCATGGGCACTACAAGAGCACAAATTAGATAAGATCATGAAAAAAACCAGATCAACCAATGTAACCAAGTTTATAAAAAAGAAATTTAAGAACATACCTAGTTTCACCTAACAAAATTTAGTTTAACTATTGCTTAGTTGTGATAATCTACAACCTGAAAGAAGGAATGCTCACAAGAACAATCCTTAGTTACCATCTCCAACAAATTAAGAAGAAGAATCCATACAGGCTTGCCCTGTATGCATTCGAGTGCAAGGTGTGATTAGGTACCATATCACTTGGTCTTGTGTACATCAAGTAATGTTATAAGGTATGAATTAGGTAAGATTCTTCTTTTAAGCATTTCTTCGAACACTTGGAGTGCATAGCTCATCTCCTTCCTTTTCTGCAAGTTCCCAGAATCTAGGATTTAATATTCTATTCTCAAAACATATGTTCAATATTATCAATACAAGCAGAAAGTAAAGAGACAACAAGAACATAGAAAAATACCTGCTTACTTTTTTTGAAAGAGCAAAGGACCGAGAATTTTGAGGTAAGGATGATGACGATGCGCTGGCTGTGAGCATATGCGAGCAATAGAAACAGGAAAATGAAGGCTGAGAAATTAAATCTAGCTAGTGTTTGCAAACACATTTGAACCTAAAAATTGATTTCAGGGGCAATCTTGCAAGGATTTCGAGAAGGAGAGACTCAGTGAGGTTTTAAATATCGTATGAGAACGTATGAGCAAGGAGAACAAGCCCTAGAACTGATGATTCCGAAAGAGGGTTTACTTGTGTTGAATCGATTAGTGTGATTACCTGAGATTGAGAGTGTTTTCTTTTTCTTGAATAGGTGATGATCTGATAACGGTGGCTTGGAAATGAGTTCTGATCACCATCATCGTCGATGTGATTGCCAATTTGATTAATTGAATTGATGGGTTCCATTTAACGGTGGTTTGAGGTTGGAAATGGAAATGGAAAGAGTGCCGCCAAGGAGATTGGGGAGCGAAATAAGAGAGAATCAGAGATGTTCGAAGTGTGGGTTCAGTTTTCAGGGATCAATTTCAGCTCAATTAGTAAAGATTCCAAAACGATTACACCTCCCTATACCCCACTCAATAATCGAAACCATTGAAATTCTTGAGTTTTGTATGAACTTTTCTCATGAATGATTTTCACGTCGTCGGCTCCAAAGCGCCATAATCATGCCGAGATCCACAATCGTATACGTTTGTTGTTTACAAATCTGTTGTTGAACCCTGAATAATCGACCTAGGTATTCCCACTGCTGAAGATGAAGATGAAGGATCTAGGGCTTTTTCTTGCTAAGTAGAAGAGGCGGGGGATTAATTTGTGGGATACAATAGGCGCGGGTAATTTAGTCGATTTCATTTCCCGCCTAAAACGCGTGTTTCACTTAAAAATTATAAAGCGACACACTTACATGACGCACAATTTATAAAAGGCGCCCTCTGCATTTATTTTTTTTCTTTTCTATCACCAATTTTAGGGCGCGCACAAATGCGTGCCCTCTATCCTTCAAATTTTGCAAAACTGACATTATTTTTAGGGCACTTACAAATGCGCGTCCTCTATCAGCGAGTGTCATTGTTTGCGCGTCATTAAAGGGCTTTTTTCTTGTAGTGTGTGCGGCCATGCGGTGGGGTGTACGGCTGTACACTCCTCATAAAGGAGTGCATGGACCAAAATGCTACTTTATGACCTTGATAACTCACTCCTAATCTCAACCTTGGTTGTACTTGAGCTTAAAACATTTAAACGGACCCATAAATAGTGCTAAAAGTTGACAGAAACGAGTTTAGCATTGATTAATTGAATAGTTATACAAGATAGATGTTCTGGCTTGTCACACGGTAAGAACTCAATTGATTGATATCTTGAACAGAGGTTTATATGATCACTTATCTAAAATGGCACAACTTAGCTCCACGAGACTTTTAAGAGCTATGATTGCTGGTCGGATCCTGAAGTCGTACTTGCATCTATAGTTATTAGACTTATCCAAGTGGGAGACTATTGGATAAGGTGTCTGAGTCCATAACTACATTTGATATGTACTTGACCCGATTTAGCCTGGTCTATTTGGGTTGCATGGCATCGAAACAATTAGGATAGACTTTTGTGAGAAGAGGATATTTATGGTTTATTAAAATATTAGAAGTTCTAATATATTAATATGAATTATTTGATTAGTATTGATCAAAAATTAGTTTGGAATTAATTTTGTGATCAAAAGAGACTAATTCAATAAATGGGGATTGATTTGGTAAATTATTCATTCTTATATAGTGGGCTTATGATCCATAGTTCTTCATGATTGGGCTAAACCAATGTGGTTACCCATGGATACTCCATGGAGGTTAAAACTCATGGATCAAGAAGAATATGGAAAGTCATGAGTTACATGGTGTAACCTTAATATACACACTATATAAAGAAGCCTCATGCTTGTAAAATTGGCGCTTAAGTGATTCTAGTGAGGGCTAGCTGATTTTGGTGCATATAATCTTCACTCAAGTTATTCCAATTGTTAGTGGTGTTGTGTGAAGCATTTGAGGCGTCACATTTGGGGTGCTAGGCTCACAAAATCTTAAAGAATCCAAGCTACAAGAAAGGTATGTTATTCTACTAGTTTTTTGTATTACATATACCCCATGATATGCTAGTTAGGATGAAAACCTTGGTAAATGAATGTTTGCATGTATAATAGAGAAAACATAGATCCAAGGTTTCTAGGGTTACATGTACACCATAGGAGTGTTAGAATGCTCAAAACCCATCAACTTCTGTGATATATGATATGCTAGTTAATTTTGTATGTTATTGCATGAAAGACCCCGGGGGAGCCCGTGGCAGTAAGATATAACACCTTGTGGGGGAGCCCATGGCATTCCTAGGTAAAGACTATATGGAGTAGCCCATGGCACGAAGGTATAAGACCCTGGGAAGAGACCACGACATCCTTACAAGTTTATGTATGCATGGCTTATGTGGAATATGTAGCTCTCATAGTTAATATGATATGTGTTACATGGATTGTGTGTGGGGTATGCTCTGGGGAACTCACTAAGAACTAGATAACATGTTATGGATTTGTTTCAGGTACATCGGATCCCAAGGGCAAGGGAAAGGCTTAATGGCGCAGCTTGCACTCTCTCACAGGCGTTTTATGGGATACTCTGATGTTTTAAATATAAGTTGTAATTGATATGAGTTTGAAAACAAATATATATGGGATTTTGTAATTTATGGAAATGTGTTTGGGTAATCAAAAATAAAAATTTTCCATTGGAAAATTGGGTCATTACATATTGAGCCACATGATAGTACTGATTAGTTAGTGATTGGATTGTCTGGATAGGATGTGCTTGGTTGGGTTAATCAATACCCAAATGCTGCTTGCTTTGTGCTATTAGGAGATATCACTATCTTTAGTTAGCTAGTAAATGAATACATTACATTACACGTTGCGAGGACTAAATAATTTCTGAAGGTTAGGTCTAGCCCTATTTTGCAACTCTTGTTTGAGTCCAACCATTGTAGGGTAGGACCTCTCATTCGAAGAATTATTTGGTCTTAGTAATATGTAATCGTATTAGTGTTCTAGTTAGGTAAAGGTAGAAGGGAGTTCTTACACAAATGATGGTGGAGAGTGAATCAGAGAGTTACCCTAGGGTAAGCCTAGGATGAGATTAACAAAGATTACAACAATAGTGGAAGGGACTTGGTAAAGTCGAAGAAATCCTTGAGGAAAGTACGGATAGATGTGGAAGGTAGTATGGGCCCATACTACTGAAATCAGAGGATCCGTACTTGAGTCAAGGAGGGCTGATATAGAACCAGGGTACTTGTAGAGCGTGTGATACTTCTCGAGATTATGCATGTCCCTAACACTTATGTATGTTTTGTTTCATAATGGTGATGATTACGCGTCACGGAGCAAGAGGATCGGAATCAAGATCAGGTTCGGGTTTGGGTTCTGAACCAGTTGATGAGAGATTGTGCAAGTTCATCGCGTCAGAGATCAAGAGAGGCATACTTGAGGCGACCCCAGTGATTTTTGGGTCGATCAAGGATGGGATTATCAAGCTGATGGAGGATCACCTAAGGGAGTTGAGGAGCAACCTGACATCTAGCCAGAAAGGGACAAGCACACTCTCCTTCAAGGACTTCAATGGATGTGGTGCGCTAGACTTACATAGGGTGAAGGACCCCATTATTTCCAAGATATGGATCGCAGACATGGAGTCTACTCAGTTGACGAGCTTCTGTCCCGAGGGGTTGAAGGTCTGGTATGCTGCAGGTTGTTTGAGGGATAGAGCTAGTGATTGGTGGGAGTCAGTTGGTGATTATGTGGGAGCCTCATCCATTGAGGTTATGACCTGGTCAGATTTTGTGCCCTAGTTTAGGGTAGAGTTTGTGTCAGTTGTGGAGCTTCAGTAGCTGGCTAGGGAGTTTCTTGATATGAGACAAACTACTGAGACAATGGTCGAGATTACCGCCAAGTTCCGGGAGAGGGCCTTATTGGTGCCTCAATATGCAGGGGATGAGGAGATGTGGAAGACCCTTTATAATGACATGTTGAGAGCTGACATCCGGAAACATGTCAGCTACTCAGCATGTCCGACATTATAGAGAACCTCAGGAAGAGTAAGGCAGTAGATGGACATGTTACTAGGGCATCGGGGAAAAAGCCCAAGCGATCCAACACTAGGTCGAAGAGCCAATAGGGTCACGGCCACTACAGAAAGTGTGGTAAGACCCATGAGGCGGTTTGTAGATTAGGATTTTCGGGCTGCTACAACTACAGAAAGATTGGGCACTTTAGCAGGGATTATATTGCCCCTACCCCCACATTCCAAACATCAGACCTAATTTGCTTCCACTGCAATCGAAAGGGCCATAAAAAAGACGACTGCCCAAGATTGACAACAGCAGCAGTGCTAGTGGCGGTGCCAGTTCCAGCGACCCTGTGGCTTACGGATGGCCGATAGGGCAAAACGAATACTCCGGTGGTGAGGATCCGAGCCTTCCAGTTGACCGCTGAGGAGGCGCGTGTTGCACCCGATGTGGTGACGGGTATGTTTTCTTCTCCTTAGCTCTTATTATATGTCATTTATGATATTTATGTATGTGTTTTATGTTTTGTTTATAATCGTTCCATGTGAATGGTATCCCAATTCAGGTGTTGTTTGATTCAGGGGCTATCCTATTGTTCGTCTCCCTTTCCCTTAGCAAGAGGTTTCATGAGTCTGTGGGCATGTTGGATTCCCCTCTAGAGGTCAAGATTGTTGATAACTGGTCTGTATGGGCATAAGAGGTTTTCAGATATTGTGTTTTGAGACTGTATGAAGAGTGCTACCTGGTAAAGTTGGTTCCCATTCCATTGCATGGGAACAAGGTTATCATAGGCATGGACTAGTTGTGTCCTAATGGGGCAGTGATCGACTGTGCGCAACAGTTGGTATGGATCAGGACCCCAAGTGGCAAAGAGCTGGTGATTCAGGGCGAAAGGCCACAGTATGGACCAGCTTTATACTCAGCAGCAAGGGCTAAGTGCTACCCTCAGCAAGGTTGCATAGGGTATGTCGTCTATGTGATGGATATCTGGGAGGCGATTAGGGCGACTGTTAGTAATGTACTAGTGGTACGATAGTACTCGGATGTATTCCTAGAGGAGCTGCCTGGGATACCTCTGGAGAGGCAGTCAGGATCGACCTGGTCCCTGGTGCAGCTCCGATATCCAAGGCACCATATCACAAAGCATCCCAGGACCGCACGGGGATTGGATTCCATTTGGATCATCATGGATTGGTTGACCAAGAGTACCCATTTCATACCAATCCAGGAGAGCTTCTTGGCTGAGAACTTGGACGACATCTACATCTGGGAGGTAGTAGCATGACACAGGATGCCAGTTTCCATGGTTTCCAACTAAGACATATGATTCAATTCCAAATTGTGGAAGAAGTTTCACGACAAGTTGGGTACTCGTCAGCAATTCAGCACTAATTTCACTCGCAGACAGATGGTCAGAGCGAAACGAACCATCCAGACTTTGAAGGATCAACTACGGGCATGCATTTTAGACTTTGGTGGTAGCTAGGATACCTACCTTCCCCTGGAAGAGTTTTCCTACAATAATAGCTACCACGCGATTATTGACCATCATCCCTTCAAGATGTTATACAGGAAGGAGTGCAGAACCCCTATATGCTAGGGAGAGGTTGGAAAGAGGGTCATGGTAAGTACCGAAGTCGTACTCAAGACAACAAAGAGGATACAATAGGTCTGGAGTAGGCTTGAAACTACTCAGAGACGGTAGAAAAGTGATGCAGACAAGCATCGTTCCGACCTAGAGTTATAGGTCGGGGATATGGTTCTCCTGAAAGTCTCACCTTGGAAAGGTGTTGTAACGATGTAAATTTTCAAACATTTTTTCATTTTTAAAACATACTTTCAATCACATCATAATCACAAAACATAATGTATTCACTGTGTCATAACAAAACATGTCCAAGAATCTCAACAACATAAACTCCATAAGTGTGTACGGATCATGTAGGCGCCTTCCTACGATCCTCGCTAGTACTCGAAACACATATCATAACAACTGTAAGCATAAATGCTTAGTGAGTTCCCTAAAATACCACATACCACACATATGCCTTTCCAGGCCATAACTCTATAGGATCTTCCGATCCATGTGTCTCAGGTGACTTCTGTCCCAAATCCCGGTGGACCTTCCGGTCATACCCGTATCGACCTTCCGGTCCGTAACCTCTTAACCTTTTGGTCCACATCATTTTGACCTTCTGGTCCTTACCATACATAGAACACATAACACATACATATATATCATCTTCACCTTCTGGTCCTTATCATACACAACATACATAACGTATACATATCATATAACCGCATATAGCACATACATCATAGCATACAAGATCTTTCGATAACACATAGGTACCCTTCCAAGTACAGTATAGTGAGAAGACTCACCTCAATGAAATCAGATAAACTCTCGTGCTCAACGTCCTGACTTAGCCTCCACCTATTATTCAAATAACATCCCCGATCAAATATTCTCTCATGATCTCATCTCTATAGACTGGGTAGAAGGCCATTCTACCCTTTCGTGAATCAGTCTTGACCAGAACCCTAAAATCAACGAAAGTCAAAGGTCAAACTTTGGCCCAACTCATCGAGTGCACATGGGTGACTCGGCGAGTCCATGCAGTTCCTCTGAATCCTTTTAGCCTCTCATGGCTCGTCGAGTCATCCTTCCACTCGACGAGTTACACCTATCACGAATCGCGGGGCAACCCCGACTCGACTCGCCGAGTCCGAGTCCACTTATGGACTCGGCGATTTGCTCCCATAACAACTCTCAAATGAACTTAGATCTGCTTTACTAAACTATAGATTTGGCCTTCCAGTGCTCAAAGTTCACATAAAGGTGCAACCTTTACGTGCACGCAACCCACATCAAGCCATAAATGGAGAAATAACACTAAAAATGGTAACCTAGTCTCCAATCCTCCATGAATAAGCATAAAGCAGAATGGGAAAGGCTCTTTGGACCTCTATGGGTCCAGATCTGAGGTCCAACCTAGCAAGGGACCAAATACTCCACCTTTCAAGCCTTAAAAGGTTTATAGAATACCCTAAACTATAGATTTTAGCCCAAAACATAAGTGATGTTCGATTTGATACCTCAATAGTGTAGATATGAACTTGAAAATCTTGGATCCACAGCTCCCTTGACCTCCTGTTATTGGAAACGTCAAGAAATGGTGAGTTAGCCTTCCTCAAGCACCACAAACACTCTCTCTCTCTCTCTCTCTCTCTCTCTCTCTCTCTCTCTCTCTCTACAGGTTTCTAATAGGTGAAGTGGCCGCAATGGAGGCCATAAAGGCCTTTAAATAGGGAACAGGCCCCGAGAATTAGGGATTCACTTAACAGCGCAGACTCGCCGAGTCCACGCATTGACTCACCGAGTCCTTCATTAAATCAGACCAGAAATGCGCGATCCCACTCGGCGAGTCTGAGCGCCTACTCGCCGAGTTCCTCTCTAAAATTCAACATAAATACTTAAAATAACATACCTCGGAATCCGGATGTTACAACTCTCCCCCACTAGAATCATACTTCGCCCTCGAAGTCCTGCTCGGCAAACAACTTTGGATGTTGTTCACGCATCTCCGACTCCGGCTCCCATGTCAGCTCGGACCCTTTCCGATGTTGCCACTGGACCTACACCAAGGACACTTCCTTGTTCCTCAGAACCTTGATCTTCCGATCCCAGATCGTGATTCGTCTCTCAGCATAATTCAGGCGCGCATCCACCTGAATAACCTCTAGCAGTACCACCATCGATCCATCAGCTATACACTTCCTCAACTGAGACAAGTGAAAGGTATCATGAATCTAGCTCAGCTCCTCACGTAGCTCCAACCAATATGCTACCTTGCCCACCCTCGCAGTCACCCTGAACAGACCGATGTATCGGGTACCCAGCTTGCCCGTCTTCCTTAATCGGATCACTCTCTTCCAAGGAGATACCTTCAGGAGTACGAAGTCTCCTACCTGAAACTCAAGCTCGGATCATCGTCAATCCGCATAACTCTTCTTACGACTCTGAGCCGTCAGTAACCTCTGTCTAACCTGTTGTATATGCTCTGTCGTCTGAAGCACAATCTTAGTGCTACCCATCACACACTGCCCTACCTCTCCCCAGCAAATGGGAGTCCAACACATGCTCCCATACGACAACTCGAAGGGAGGCATACCAATACTAGAATGGTGGCTGTTATTGTAGGGAAACTAAGCCAATGGCAAGTACGTGTCCCAACTTCCTCCGAAGTCCAACACACATGCTCGAAGCATGTCCTCAAGTGTTTGAATCGTGCACTCACTCTGCCCGTTCGTCAGTGGGTGGTAGGTGGTACTTAAATGCAATTGTAACATCCCAAATTTTACAAAGAGAATTTTTCGTTTTAATAAGTAATCCGATTACATATTCCATAAGTTCTCAAAACATTTGTTTCCCATTCACATTCATTACATCATTGTTGTGTTTTTACGAAATCATCCGAGAGTCCCCAAAACGTCCAAAAGAGAGGTAAAGTACACGCCACGCCATCACGCCTTACCTTTGCCCTTAGGCTCCGAAGTACCTGCAACAATCAACAACTTGTAAGTGAAACGCTTTAGCGAGTTTCCCAAAGCATACCACACACAATCACATATCCTGATAGCCATAAAGCTACACGCATAACACATAAACCATGCATACATCAAACCTGTAATAGTGTCATGGGCTACCCCACATGGTCTTTAACTAGGACTAACATCGGCTACCCCACATGGTCTTACATCCAGTGCCCTGGGCTACCCCACATGGTCTTACATCCAATGCCACGGGCTCCCCCCGGGGTCTTCATACAACATCCAGTCACGTAGCAAAGCAAACACAGAGTATCTAGCACATCTACCGGAATCACATAATCGGTCGGCCTTGGTGCCTTAGACCCATAGGTATGGTGAGAAGACTCACATGACACGAATGCTGAACTAATACTTTTTCGACTGCATATGCCCCACGAACTACTCCAACTCAACTACCTAAAAGTGAAATATAATACCCAGTCCTTAACCTTAAAGTCTGCCCTGTTCCACTTCAGTTAGGATCAAGTCAACGGTCCATGTTGACCCTAACTCGCCGAGTACAACTAGTGACTCACCAAGTTTCCCGGGATAACATCTACTCGCCGAGTCATCGAGGTGACTCGCTGAGTTCATACGGTCTTGACTGATAATGTAAGGTCCACTCCTCGGGTTTCCTTGCTTAACACTCGACACGTTTATGACCATCGAATCAATTAGGGAATCTTACTTGAATCGCCGAGTTGTTCCTTCAACTTGTCGAGTTCTAGGAAATCTTCATCCGGCTCGCCGAGTTGTTCATCCAACTCGTTGAGTTCATAGCAATCTTCATCGGGCTCGCCGAGTTGTTCATCCAACTCACCGAGTCCATGCTTGTCTTCATATGACTCGTCGAGTCTCCCCCTAAGACTCTCCGAGTCCTATCAGATCTCGAGCCATACAGACTCCTTGGAGCCATGCAATGCTTCCAAATTACAGATCTAGGCTCCTGAGGCATGCTTTTCACGTAAAGTTGCAAAATTTACGTGCATGCAAGGATTTAAGGCCTTAAAATAGCAAATCTAAGCTTGGGATTGATTCATACACTTGAGGGGAGGCTCATGCTAGGCTAAATGATGACTTTATGCATCTCAAGGTTAAAAGGAGTCCAGATCTGAAGTTACAACTTCAGATCTTGGCTTAAACACAAAAACCCCTTTCCTAGATTCCATGCACAAAAGGGTTTTGGAAGGAAATGAGCCAAGGAACAGCTTAATACCTTCTAAAAGTGCTCCACAGAGGTAGATCTTGAATCCCCACGAGTCCTTTGCTTCTTCTAACTTCTTTCCTTAAGTGCTCCCTTCACCAAATCCTTCCTTCAAGCTTAAATCATCAAGAACACACTCACACTCGAATCAGGGGTCTTTAGGAGGAAAAGAACTGTAAAGGGGAGGCTAGGGGAGGCTTATGACCCTTTAAATAGGGTGCAAGGCCCCGAAGTTTAGGGTTTCATCTGCCAGCATCTACTCATCGAGTCCCATAGCGAACTCTGTGAGTAGATCATTAAACTTCACTGGCAAGCCCGCTACTACTCGATGAGTAGGGAGGCCAACTCGTCGAGTAGGTACTAAAAAGACAACCAAAATATCATTATTAATACCTGAGGATCAAGGCGTTACAGCAACCTCATACCCAACTCCTCGTGGAACTTCTTCCAGAACCTGGAAGTGAAACGTACATCTCGATGTGACACAATCCAGATCGGTACTCCATGACGCGATGCCATCTCCCTCACATTCAACTCTGCCAACCTCTCAGCAGAAGAGTTCTCACTGATAGCAAGAAAATGCGTGCTCTTCATCAGCCAGTCGACAATCACCCAAATTTCATCGACACCCCTTGCGATCCTCGGCAATTTGGTGATGAAATCCATGGAAATCTGTTCCCACTTCCACTAGGGAAACTCAAGCGGCTGCAACTTGCCATGTGGATGTTGGTGCTTGGCCTTAACCTTGCGACAGGTCAAGCACCTCTCGACAAACCATGCGACATCCCTCTTCATACAGGGCCACTAATAATCCTTCTTCAGGTCCAAATACATCTTCGTGGCCCCATGGTGGATCCAGAACCATGATCTATGAGCCTATTCCATCATAATGGTACGTGCCCCGGCTTCATATGGCACCCAAATCTGACCTTGAAATGTCATCAACCCTCGACTATCGTTAACGAACTCGGACACCTGCCCGATCACCCGCTCCCTATTGTGTTTCTCCGGTATCACGTCCTCTGCGTGGGCCTCCCAAATGGTGCCCAACATCAGAGTCATCACTGTCAGTCACATACAAGTGTCTCAAATCGGGGCACTCTCCGCCCTACGGCTCAGGGAATCAGCTACCACATTAGCTTTTCCCGGGTGGTATAGGATCTCACAATCGTAATCCTTTTTTACGTCCAACCATCTCCTATGACGCATATTCAGATTGGGCTGATCCATCAAATACTTCAAGCTCTTGTGGTCTGTGTATATGATACACCAAACACCATACAAATAGTGATGCCAGATCTTGAGAGAGAACACTACTGCCCCCAACTCCAAATCGTGAGTGGGATACCTCGTCTCATGAGGTTTCAGCTTCCTCGATGCATACGCTATCACATGCCCTCTCTGCATAAGCACCGCACCCAACCCTGGTATCGATGCGTCACAATACATCACAAAATCCTCCATCCCTTCCATGAGGGCTAATATAGGGGCTTCGCATAACTTCTGGCGAAGTGTCTGAAACGACGTCTGCTGCTCCGGACCCCATGAAAAAGCAACACCCTTCTGGGTCAACCTGGTAAGAGGCACAGCGATCTTGGAGAAATCTCTGATAAATCTACGATAGTAGCCAGCCAATCCTAGAAAACTCATGATCTCGGTGCGCGATCTCGGCACCTCCCACCTCATAACTGCCTCAATCTTGGTCGGATCGACCAAAATCCCATTCTGGTTGACAAGATGCCCTAAGAAATGGACCTCTCGTAACCAGAACTCGCACTTGGAGAATTTGGCATAAAGCCTCTCTGTCCTCAATACTTCGAGAATCTCTCTCGGATGCTCCTCGTGCTGCTCTCTAGATCTCGAATACACCAGTATATCGTCGATGAACACGATCACTGAATGATCCAACATCGTTCTACACACCCTGTTCATGAGATCAATGAACGTTGTTGGTGCATTGGTGAGCCCGAAAGGCATCACCACGAACTCGTAATGCCCATAACGAGTCCTGAACGCCGTTTTCTGGATATTCTCATCCTGCACTCTCATATGGTGATATCCAGACCTCATATCAATCTTGGAGAACCAAGACGCTCCCTGCAACTGATTGAACAAATCGTCGATCCTCGGTAATGGGTAATGGTTCTTGACCGTCAACTTGTTCAACTCCCGGTAAGTAATACACATCCGGTGTGAACCATCCTTTTTCATGACAAAAAGGATTGGTGCCCCCCAAGGGGAACTACTCGGTCTAATAAACCCCTTCCCCAGCAGCTCCTGAAGCTGCGAGGATAACTCCTGCATCTCTGGCGGTGCCTTGGCGATAGGCGCTGTCCCAGAACCAAATCGATTCGGAACTCTACCAGTCTCTCGGGAGGCACACCCGGCAACTCCTCAGGAAAAACATTCAGGAACTCACGCACTATTGGAACGTCATCCATCGAACTCGGCTTCGGCCTCTCGTGTGTCCATCACATAGGCTATAAACCCGCTGCAGCCTTGCCATAAACTCTGTCTCGCTCTGGCAGCCGAACAAAATGCTGACCCACATCGGGTACCCTATCCGTACACCGTAAGTACTCCCCCACTAGGGTTTCGTATCATCACCAACTATCGCTCACAGTCTAGAATAGCACCAAATCAGCTTAACCATTCCATGCCCACTATGACACATACGTCCCCCATTGCAATCGGGACTAGATCTATCGGAAACTCAACACCGAAGATCTCGAGTACACATCCTCGAATCACATCTGTAGCATACACCGCTCACTGGTTAGCTATGTAAACTCGCAGAGGTCGACTCAACGCCTCTCGCCTGCTACTGATGTATCGACTAAACGCTATCGACACAAATGATCGACTCGCACTTGAGTCAAATAACACTAAGGCAGGTACAGAATTCACAAGAAAAGTACCTACGTATATCTTAATATAAGCACAATATCTCATCTCAGCATACATAAATAAAGAATACATACCATCCACAACATCAAGCGCTGCGCGGACCTCCTCTGCTGTCAACTGGAAAGCTCTCCCATGAGCCTTCGATGCATCGGCCTTCGCCGGCCGAACCTCGGTAACCCTAGCAACAGGTGCGGATCCTTGTGTTGATCCCTGCTGTAGCTGCAGGCACTCGGCCTTCCGATGTCCAATCTGGTTGTAATGAAAGCAAAACATAAATCCCTTGGGGCAATCCTTGGCGATATGCCCCTCCTTGCCACATTTGTAGCAAGCACCCGATCGATAGACCCATCATGTCCCTTGCCGCACTTCCCACAAGTGCAGCCCTTCTGGCCTCCAGATCTCGTATCAGCGGACTTTGCCTGCTTGGCTGCCGGCTGAGACTGTGTCGGCCGCTGATCCATCCTCTAAGACTCGGCCTCCTGCCTGGCCTGAGTCTCCAACTCAATCTCTCTCTTTCGGGCATTTTCCTGGAGCTCAGCAAATGTTTGGTAAGTCGAGTTCGACACGAACTCTCGAATATCCCTCCTCAAAACACCCAAATACCGGCTCATGCATGCCTGCTCAGAAGACACCTGCTCAGGGCAGAACATCTCCCTCTCATGAAACTTCCTAGTAACCACAGTAACCGAATCAGTACCCTACTTGAGGGTCAAGAACTCTTGAACCAACTGTTCCCTCTCCACAGGGGGAACATACTCATCTCTGAACATGGTGGTGAACCTCTCCCAGGTCACCGCTGAAATCTCTGCAAGAGTGAAGCTCACCATCACGAACTTCCACCATTCCTTCGCTCCCAAGCAAAGCTGGTTCAACGCGAACCATACCCTCAGATGCTCTGGACATGAACACGTGTAGACGCATCCCTTGATATCAGCAATCCATCTCATCGCAGCGATCAGATCCTGCATCCCATCAAACTCGGGTGGCTTCTTCTTGAACTTTGAAAGCAATAACGAGTCACCTCCCTGAGGTCTGGCAGCAGCCACAGTTGCAGTAGCTGCAGCAACCGCAGCCTCAGTCACCGCTGCATACCGCTCATCAAAAGTCTCAATCAGTGTGGTCTTGATAGACCCAAACATCTCTGGAATCTCGGCTCGAATCGCCGTTGCCACCTCATCGTGGATCATCTGACGAAGCTCCTCATCACTCACACCGCTAGTCTTAGGTCTATGGCATGTCCCAACCATGATGTCTCTAAAATACAACATAATAATATCAGAGACTCGCTCGAGCATACTCGCACTCGATAACTCAACCCTACCTGTTCCCTAGTACCCAAAGGATTCTTACTTAGAGTGCGCACTGCTCTGGTGTCTTCAGTAGTATGGGCCCTTAACTACCGTCCACACCGCATCAGTATTCACCCTAAGTCCTCCTCCTTGGATCCAAGATCACAAGTACTCTATATCTCACTGGTATAGGCTACCCTTCGGTAGACCTCTCATCATCTCCTCACTACTACTTACTCGCTCTCAAGCAACACATAGCAGCAAAATCCTTCTTAGGCTAAGGCATCACAAAATCAGGCCACTCTAGTCCTAATATGAATACCTAGCTAACTCTAGCATGCACATCATATCATAACATATCTCATAACACATAATGTAAGGGTATTTTGGGAAATCACCGTTCAGGCGTTGATTGATCGTACACAATGCTCCTTTCTGTCTTTCTCAAAATCTTTTACTCTTTTAAAAAATTGTTTATTTTATGAAAAACTTTCTCAATTCCTCAGTTTGAGTTCAGATTCATCCGAAGATGCACCCGAATCCCTCAAACCAAGGCTCTGATACCAACTTGTAACGACGTAAATTTTCAAACAATTTTTCATTTTTAAAACATACTTTCAATCACATCATAATCACAAAACATAATGTATTCACTGTGTCATAACAAAACATGTCCCAGAATCTCAACAATATAAACTCCATAAGTGTGTACGGATCATGTCGGCGCCTTCCCGCGATCCTCGCTAGTACCTGAAACACATATCATAACAACTGTAAGCATAAATGCTTAGTGAGTTCCCCAAAATACCACATACCACACATACGCCTTTCCAAGCCATAACTCTATAGGATCTTCTGATCCATGTTTCTTAGGGGACTTTTGTCCCAAATCCCGGTGGACCTTCCGGTTCTACCCGTATCGACCTTCAAGTCCACATCATTTTGACATTTCGGTCCTTACCATATATAGCACACATAACACATACATATATATCATCTTGACCTTCTAGTCCTTATCATACATAACATCCATAACATATACATATCACATAACCGCATATAGTACATATATCATAGCATACAAGACCTTCCGGTCACACATAGGTACCCTTCCAGGTACAGTATAGTGAGAAGACTCACCTCAATGAAGTCGGATAAACTCTCGTGATCAACGTCCTGACTTAGCCTCCTCCTCCTATTATTCAAATAACATACCCGATCAATATTCTCTCATGATCTCATCTCTATAGACTGGGTAGAAGCCCATTCTACCCTTTCATGAACTCTCCTGAATCAGTCTTTACTAGAACCCTAAAATCAACGAAAGTCAACGGTCAAACTTTGACCTGACTCGTCAAGTGCACATAGGCGACTCGGCGAGTCCATGCGGGTCCTCTGAATCCTTTCAGCATCTCATGGCTCGTCGAGTCATCCTTCCACTCAACGAGTTACACTTGTAATGAATCGCGGGGCAACCTCGACTCGACTCGTCGAGTCCACTTATGGACTCGGCGAGTTGCTCCCATAACAACTCTCAAATAACCTTCTGAGGTCAGATATGCTTTACTAAACTATAGATATGACCTTCCAGTGCGCAAAGGTCACGTAAAGGTGCAACCTTTACATGCATGCAACCCACATCAAGCCATAAATGGAGAAATAACTCTAAAAATGGCAACCTAGTCTCCAATTCTCCATGAACAAGCATAAAGCAGAATGGGAAAGGTTCTCTGGACCTCTATGGGTCCAGATATGAGGTCTAACCCAACAGGGGACCAAATACTCAAACTTTCAAGCCTTAAAAGGTTTATAGAAAACCCTAAACTATAGATTTTAGCCCAAAACATAAGGGATGTTCGATTTGATACCTCAATAGTGTAGATCTGAACTTGAAAACCTTGGATCCACAGCTCCCATAACCTCCTGTTATTGGAAACCACTTTTCTTTTGCTAAAACACTCAAGAAATGGTGAGTTAGCCTTCCTCAAGTACCACAAATGCTCTCTCTCTCTCTCTCTCTCTAGGGTTTCTCAGGGGTGAAGTGGTCGTAATGGAGGCTATAAAGGCCTTTAAATAGGGCATAGGCCCCGAGAATTAGGGTTTCACTTAACAGCACGGACTCGCTGAGTCCACACATCAACTCACCAAGTCCTTCATTAAATCAAACTACAAATATGCTATCCCACTCGGCAAGTCTGAGCGCCTACTCGCCGAGTTCCTCTCTAAAATTTAACATAAATACTTAAAATAAGATACCTGGGAATTCGGATGTTACAGGTATCATCCGGTTCAGGAAGCGGGGCAAGTTAGGCCCTAGGTACATCGGTCCTTTTAGGGTTGCAGCTCGTGTGGGCAAGGTGGCCTATAGGCTAGATCTGTCAGTCGAGCTTAACTAGATTGATAGTAGCTTTCATGTCTCCCAGCTGTGGAAGTGCCTGGTAGACGACTCCATAGTTGTGCCTCTAGAGGATATTCAGGCGGATGACAGCCTGAACTACATCGATCAACCAATAGCTATCCTCGATAGGAAGTCGAAGGATTTGAGGATCAAGAGGGTCGAGCTGGTGAAGGTAAAATGGTAGCACCAAAAGGGCTCAAAATGGACTTAGGATCCAGAGGACGAGATGAGGGAGCACTACCCCGAGCTTTTTCCAGATGCATTAGCAAACTTCGAGGAAGAATTCTAAAATAAGCGGGGGAGATTTCAAACGCCCGGTTCCTGGTACGTATCTTAAATAAAGAATATTTGCATTTTTATACTGATACTCAATGAGTTAGAGGCTCAAGTCATCGAGTAGGGACGGATTTTGGACACAGATGGAAGAGTCTACTCGCCGAATCGGAAGCCGTGACTCGACAAGTATACTTGTAAAATTTTGCATTTGCACCCTATTTAAACACATTAACTCACCTCCCATGCAGCCCCCATCGTCTCCATTAGTCTAGAACGCCCTAACTTGTGTCCCATGAGCTTTGTTGAGTGTGTGAGTCATTTCTGAGAGTGTTTGTGTGATTTTGAAGCTAGAGGAAGAAGAAGAATGAGCTAGAAGGTTAAAGGAAGCAGTAGATCCAAGGTTCAAGCTACATTTCTAGTCCCTTTAAGGTATAAAGTTTCTTCCTTGACTTTCCTATTGCTAGATCTCTCCATGTTTGAGTTTAGGGCCATCTTTTAGCAATATTGTGAACCTTTTTTAGTATAGAGTGTGATCTAAAGTTGTAACTTCAGATCCAGATCCCTTTCAGCCCCTATAGCCATAAAGTTCACAAATTTATTATGCTTAAACCTTTCCCTTTGGCCTAGACTTCATTTTGGACTTGGAGATGGTGTTTTTAACTCATAACACCTTGCATGAATGCAAAGTTTGTAACTATACGTGTAATATGGACCCTAGGAGGCCAGATCTACATTTTTGATGTGTTAAGCCTGACTGAAGTTGGTTGTATGGAATTGGACATAGAGGGCCTCGAAGAGTCACTTATACGACTGGGCGAGTTGGGTCGCAACTTCCCCAATCTTTTCGGATATTGAGCAACTTGTTGAGTTTTAAAGAGGACTCAACAAGTTGGGCTCGTTTATGGACTTGAAGATCCTGTAACTTGGCGAGTTCTAGAACAAACTCGGCGAGTCAAGGCAATGTCCCAACTATATAAAAAGGAATTCGGCGAGTCATGAGCAAAAGGTCCTGATTCTATATGAAGTAGAACTCGACGAGTTCTTGAAAAACTCGACGTGTAGGATTGAACTCCATCACTTTAAGGATTTTGGAACTCGAAGATTTAGTAGACCAACTCGGCGAGTTGCATCGACCAGATATTGACATTGACCAAAAGTTGACTTTGACCAGGGTATTGACACTGACTTTGACTTTGACCTAACTTGACCCTTGAAAGGATTAAGAGTATGAAATGGTAATTAAGGAAGGTTGTTATGTGTAGGAGTTGATAGGGTTTGATCCCAACATCGAGGACGGTCCAGACACTTCACAACATTGAGGTGAGTTGCCTTCCAGTAGAAGTGGGTCGAATGCACCAAGGCCGGCCCACTAGTAAGAGGTATAGTATGGATAATTGTCTTTGTGATAATTATCTGGCATATTCTTATCTGTTATGATTATGTGGTAGTATGCTATGATGTTATGTGGTATGTGATAGAAGGGGTAGGATAGATCCCATTACCGGTCGATAGGGTCGAAGGGGTATACCAGCACCCAGATAATTTTGGTAGCATATAACTTGTATGTTTATACACTAGGATACTATGTGGTAGAGTAAGGGTGAAATAGTCCCTAATATCGGTCGAAAGGACCGAAGAGGTAGGCCAGCACCCGGATATCCTAAGCAAGATTACTGGTCGAAAGGACCGAAGGGGTAGGCCAGCACCTTGATATGTTAGGCAAGGTACCAGTCGATAGGACCGATGGGGTAGCCAACACCGGGATAGGATAGGCAAAGTATCGGTCCACAGGACCGAATGGGTAGTTAATACCTAGTTATGTTATGCAATATGTGTTATGTATGATCGGGGAACTCACTAAGCTTCGTGATTACAATTTTAAGTTCTGTTTTCAAGTACATCTTCATCGAAGGGGAAGGAGCCGACACGGTGGCAGTGCATCACGCACACGCAAGATTTCCGCATTATAATGTTCTTGAGATTGTACTATGACATTATTACGATTTTATGGTATGGTTTTCAAAACATGTGATTATGGTTTTATGAAATGATGTGACTAGATAATGTTTTCTTATAAAAGTTTTCTAATTTGTTATATCAAAAATGAAATTTTTGGTCTTGAAAATTAGGATGCTACAAAAAATAAATAAGTTATCTAAATGTGACAAAACGATAAAAATGATTACCCTGATAAATCAGTTTCCATAAAATTACTGGTAAATCATTTTCCCATAAAATTACGTTATGATATTGAATTGGCACAACATTTCACTTTAAAACTGATAACTTTTATTTGGTATTTGAGACCGTTTTTTGTATTTCTTTTTTTTAGCTTAAAACATTTCAATATTAAATTAACTGATTATCTTTGAAAAAAAGATTGGCTAAAAAGACATCGTATATATCATATAAACACCTTAATTTAATTTTTAAAATATTCTAATCGGTTGAAATTGTATTAGTTTTATAAAAGTTTAATTATAAGTAGACAAGTATAGATATACTTTTATAAAAAGTAACAGTAGGGTGTCTTACCCTTTTGAGAAGTGGTAGCACGGTTGATTTGAACCACAAATATATATATATATATATATATATATATATATATATATATATATATATATATATATATATATATATATATATATATGAGACCATAGGCTTTGACCATAGCTTCTTCTGGTAGAAAATACTGGATGAAAATGAGGACACATTGATCGCCGCCTTGCCAAGTAGAGTAGGAATGATTAAGAGCAGTTTGACATGTGGTTTCAATGGTGGGGTAGGGTATGATGATGTCGTCAACATAACTAACAAGGTTGGAAGAGAGAAGTAGTAGCGTTTGAGTTTCGCATAGAATGTAGTTTGAGGAACAAGAGGGACTCCCACACACCAATCTAATAATATATCCCACACACCAATCTAACCTATTGTGTTTATCGATTTCTAACGGTAGTTTATTTTGATTTTGTGTTTTCAAGACCATCTTTTCAAAAAAATAAAAAAAATAAAAAAAATAAAAAAAACAAATAAAAAACAAATAAAAAGGGTTAATTATTAATGTATAGACATCTTTTTATATTAATTAATCTATATTTTATTTATCTTACTTTCTTGGGTAAACAAAAATAATTTAAATTTATTATACACTATATTGTTTGGGCATTTGGCTTTTATTTCAAGTCCATACGCTGGATGTTTTTTTTTTTGTACACTATACTGTTTTATTATGTAACCAATAGTCTCTCCTAAAAAAGCATTACAACATCTCGACAAAAAAAGACGTAGACGATTACCTTTTTTTTATTGTTTTTTTTTTCTAAACTAAATATTATGTGTATCTTATCTATGAATCAAGTTTATAATTTTATATAGAGTTTTGATAATAATATCTTTAATCTATAATGTCTTATAATCTAATAAATGTCTTGAGATAAAATATAATTTTGTAAATTTTAGACAAATTAAAATTTAAATACCGCCGGTCTTAATACTAAAAACTTCACTTGAGTAGAAATTATTCTTCTCCAACATCATTTTAGGTAGTGTTTGTGATTTATTTAATAAATGAATAACCTCCAAATAAATTGTTATACACGACATAATTTTTTGTCATAAAATTTACATAGAGTTTAAAAGAATTACACTTTGATATTCTTTTTGACTTATATATATATATATATATATATATATATATATATATATATATATATATATATATATATATATTCTAAGAATCATTTTTAAAAAATTTTCATTAAGGTCGTTTTAAATAAATGAAACATTAATATTATATTAAGAATACTTTTTTCATTCCTTAGTTTCCACCTAGTTGTCACTGGTCGTTTAAATAAAAGTCGAACCACCGCCGGACCATCGTGAGACCAGCGTTGGACTGTCGCCGGACTAACACCAAAGTCAGTGGTATTTGTATTCACAGCTTAATAGAACAAAAATTATAGTTTTGATTTTTTGGAAATAGTTTTTAACATGAATCATTAAATTTTTTAGCCAAATGTACAAAATTTAATAATAAAAAAATATTTATGCATTGACAAATTAAATTTTTCTTTTTCTAAATTGTAGATTTCTTTAAAACATATATTGTGCAGAAGACATATTCACATTTTAAAATATCATATTCATAATTTAATAAACATATTAATCTACTAATACTTAGTTTAATATTTTCTTGCATAACTTCATTTATATTTTAACACAAAATGTATATCAAATATACAACTTGAAAGAGGCCATTTTCGTTTAATACATAAAATTCATAAGATAATATAATTCATTATAAACTAATTCATATATTTAAAGAAGTCAAGCTTAAACTCTACAACCACTCATATCAACCCCAAAAACTACAACACACCACCATTAACCACTTGTGTCACCGTCACAATCATCATTCCTTCTAAATCAGACATTTGTGTAAAAATCATTAATGAACAACTGAAATATTAAAAAAAACCATTAAAAAACCACTATGGACCACCTTACCAATCGTATGAAAATGTTTTATTAAATAGATTAAATAGTTTGCATTAAGACAATATATGCAGTTATTCGGCGAGGCAGCACGTTGGTGGTTGCTCCGACCAGATATCTAATATCTGCCACAAAGACATGTCCACAACCGAACGACAAACTATGTATAAGTCACGTCTAAAATTTTATAAGTGACTCAAAATTACATAAAAATCTTTTATAACTATAGATTATTAGTTGTTTATTTTTGTTATGCAATATTTAAAATTAAAAAAATGATGAATACTTGTTTGGATTTTATTTTTCTTATAATATTTTTTATAATATCAATGATATTGGGTTGATGAAAATTTATTTAGAATTTTATTTTTTATAATATTATTTATGTTATTATATTTTAAAAACTATATTATTGTTGTTTGTTTATCTTAATAAAAAATAAATTTAAAATTATTAATTTTAATTAAGTTAGTAATAAAAATATAATTATTAAATAATAATAATTTATTAATTAGATAATAATGAACTGATAATAAAAATTGATCAAAAAATATTTGTATTGTAATTATTATTTAAAAAGGCAGATCAATATACTATAATAATTATATCATAATAATTATCATTATTAACCTAAAAAGTAAATCTAAAGTTAATAACTATGATCATACCTAATCCACTTAAATAGTGAGTTCACATCAGCTCCATTTCAAATTCACTAACCATTGGAAATGATTACCCCTCCACATCAATTTTTTTTTTTTTGATATTCGAATAAACTAAAATATAATTATTAAATAAAAATAAAAATATATATAATTATATATAATTGAGGGTTTAACTTAAATCAAACATAAGTAGGAGGTTTTAATGAAATTAAAAGATACATTCTCAAGTACCATTGTTGTAACTTTAGTTAAAAGCAAATATCAATCGTTCTTTTTAAACCCCTTTAGGTTTCCTTCTTCACCCGTTTTTTAAAAAAAACGGGTCATCAACCATTACAAAATCTCAAAGCTTAAATCTACCTCCTTTAAACCATTTAAGTACATCTAAATATCTCCCCAATCAATACACAAGGAAAACGGTCAAATGACATTAACCAATCAAATTTCTCGTGTTTGCTCATAGCAGGATCCACGCCACACCACACCTATGCCCCTTGGGGTCGGTGTTCTCGTGTGGAAAAGTCCACCACACCAGTCATCACGTGTGAAAATACATACCCGGAAGGCCTAATAATATAGGTTCGTGTAATAGAGTAGAATGTACAAAATAAGACCCTTAGACACTTGGGTGTGGGCAAGGCCAAAGGGGGCGTTATTGCATGTTATAACGGCGCAAACACCGCCCCACCTCCCTGTTATTGCACGTTATTAGTTTCCACGTTATTTTTCGTTACCACCACCACGACCTTTAACGCCGTTTTCTTCTTTTTTCTTAAAACACGTGAGTGGGCGTTGCCCACTCCGACCAGTCTTAACGAAAATGACAAAAATAATTAGCTTATTGTCTATATTATATGGTAGTGATAGGGTAATAATGAACCAAAAATAAGCCTAAAAATATATAAGAAGGGAATTGATTGGTGTCAAATTTGATAAAACACCCTACAACCTACTAAAACTTAATAAAAGGACAAAATTGAAAATCAAAACCTAACCACGCCTCCACCGGGACCACCACCCTTTTCTTTTCTTGTATTTCAAAAACACCACTGTGGCCCCACCAGCCACCACCCCACTCTCAATCTCAATCAATAAAAAAGATCCTACTTTTCCCTTTTGCTTGCCCTTGGCTTAAACTCACCCCTATTTTAATGCTGCAATGATTCATTTGGTTTCTCCTTCATTACTTCAATTTTATATTGGGTGTTGTTTTGCATTTGAAATTTTGAGATGTCCCACCTCCGACCTCCGCCATCACCGCCACCA
Source organism: Lactuca saligna (assembly GCF_052625555.1). Lineage (NCBI taxonomy): Eukaryota > Viridiplantae > Streptophyta > Magnoliopsida > Asterales > Asteraceae > Lactuca > Lactuca saligna. The sequence continues at coordinate 1,944,990 of NC_136421.1, forward strand.
GAACCGCCATCCGTGTACTGTACGCCTTCGCCACAATCGAAAGCCACCACCCCGTCGCCCATGTCACGTATTTTCATGTCACGACAGCAATCATCCGTGAAATCATCACCTCTAACCAAACTCGTAGCAACGCCAACCATGGGCATGGAGTTCCCTTACGAACACATCACATCAAAAGCACACGATAGGCTGTTGCTAAGAAGACACCGCCACACGAATCCGGCTATCTGGTGCAGCGCGATTATATGTTTGATCTTCAGCCTCCTCGTCATCTTCTTCGGAATCGCCACTTTGATCGTGTTCCTCGTCGTCAAGCCAAGAACGCCTGTTCTCGACACCAACCGTGCAAACCTCAGCGTCATCTACTTCGACGCACCTGGCAATTTCAATGGAGATTTCACTTTTATGGCAAACTTCTCAAACCCCAACAGGAAACTGGAGGTGAAGTTCGAGCAGTCTGTTATGGAATTGTTATTCGAAGGCAGTGTGATAGCGACTCAATCAATCCGGCCATTCAGTCAAAGGCCAAAGGAGACAGGCGTGGTGGCAATTAACTTCGTATCCAGCTTGGTTTCTCTGCCACCAAATTATGCAATGGAACTTCGAAAACAGGTATTGAACAACAAAGTTTTGTACAGTGTGCGAGGGACTTTCAAAGTACGCGCAAGTTTGGGAGCGATTCACTTCTCTTATTGGTTGCACGGGCTTTGCGACCTGCAAATCACCAGTCCGCCGTCAGGTTCTCTCATGGCTCGAACCTGCAAGACCAAGAGATGAACATACATACATACATACATACATACATACGTACATACATACATATATCAATTATTGAGATCTAAATTAACTCAATTTAATGATGATATGATATGACGCATCTTATAATTAGTTAGTTATTCAGGCAAAGTTAGAGGAGATTAAACCACAATTAACGGTTGAGCAGTATATATATATAAGATGGATGGATGCGTTTTATGTATAATCATTGTATTTTTTTGTAGTTCGATCGGTTGCAAACTAACAATTACTGTATTGTTATTGTATAAAAGACTAAATTGTGTCAAGGGAGGGCCATTCTTTGTTTCTAACAAACGTGTTTGATCTTTATTGCTAAATAACCATGCAAATCGTTTAAAACAACTCAAACGTGTTTTACCACTTGTCAATCTCTCATGAGTTTTGATACTTATCATTTTGTGGTAATTTTGAAATAATTATTATCCACTTGTCAATTTTTGGTTTGTTTTAATTTTTAATTAAAATCATATACTTATATATGTAAAGTATTAAATATTATATATATGATATTAAATTGTAATAAATACGTTTTTTTTTCTTATTTTAAAGTTATACATTAAAAAATATTTCATTTTTATATTTTAAGTTTAATGATTTATTAAATCAACCTGTATAATATACGGACCCCACACCTAGTTACCTAATAAACAAGGAGTTAATTACCTAGGAGGGTAAGAGACTTTGGTCTTTGTATCACATTTATCTAACCATATTTTTTCATATATATTTGTCATGTTCAAAATATGGTAATATGATTAATAATTATCGGATATTATTAACTTATTATGAACAAATCAAACAAGTTTACTGTTAAAATATATACCAAAAAAACATGGTTACCTAAATATTAACAAAAACCAAAGTTCTTTATCGGTTTTTGGTAATATTGGGTTCTTTATGCTTAGTGTAAATAATCAGAAGATCCACTTACAATGACAAATCTAGGATTTATATAGCTTGGGGGCACATAAATATATTCAAATACCAAACTTTTCGAGTCGGGTCAAATGGTTCATGACATATTAATTATTGATTACTAATTACAAAATCTAGAAAAATATATAAAAGTCCTTTTGATTAAGTTGGGACAATAGCCAAATAGAAATCAAAGTTAGGGATGATTTTGGGTAATTTCCAAGAAATGGACTAAAGTTGCAATTATGAACATATATAGGGACAATATTTGTTGTTTTCTCTATTATTTATTGTTTTGCAATGATGAATTTGGGTAATTGTCGCTGCCTGCTTCCATATTAAAACGATAGAAGGCTTCAATTTGCATAACCCAGTAGAAACAATGGGGCCTAATTAATCAATATTTTTTTTTTAATCCAATCTCAATTCATCACATGTAGAAATATCCCGTCATTGGGGGCATGTGCCCCTACTCACCTCTACCTATGTTCGCCCATGCCACTGATATGATATAGAATTCGGCTATCGGGTCTTTATGTCAGATATGAAGTAGGTGTCGTTTTAGGTTTGTCACACCCCGACCGAGGCGGCATAAAATATCGGGTTGTGCGACTGATTTAGTTTATAGGTCACATGCAATTGAATATATAGCACAAGTACAACAATAACAAAACAATAGTTGTATTTCATCTAGCATTTTCAATATAGTGTTTTTACAGATAATAATAGAGTGTATGGATTGCCTTAAACAGACATGAAAATATAACAAAAGCTAGAAAACTAGGTTGCCTGAAAATCCATGACTATTCCGTCATCTGAAATTCTTGTTTAGTGATTTATTGAGAATACATGTGCTTTTGAGGGTTAACACAACGTTGGTGAGAGTTACATGTTTTTTGCTAGAGCAGTAGTTTTACTTTTAAAACGTTCAAAATGTATTTCTTTGTAAGTAAAACCATACTTATAAAAGAGTTTGTAAAGAGTCTTTAGAAAACTTTGATAACCAAAGGTGTTTTTCCATATGTAAAACCATACTTAAAATGTTTTGTAAATAGAGAAACTGAATCCGTGATTTCTAGGGGGAGAGAGAGAGAGAGAGAGAGAGAGAGAGAGAGAGAGAGAGATCTATTTAATGTTTATAGCGAGTCCTATAACCAAGCTATATGAACGAAGTATCCACTTACAACACTTCATTAGATGATGTAGTAATGACTATATATATATATATATATATATATATATATATATATATATATATATATATATATATATATATATATATATCACCTGCTTCGATTGATCGGTCGAGGTTGTAGCTAACAACCGCAGGTGGGGATGTCAACTCGGTATAAATCTATATATAAATATCCTGCTCCGAGGATTAATGGTTATAGTAGTGTGGGTATCCTAAGTTTTTAATCTTAGGTAATGAAGAGCGCCTGACTATAAAGCCCTTAACTAATGTATATGAATAACACGACTTATTTTGTAGGTGCATAAACACTGGGGGGGGGGGGGGGGGGGGGGATGGGGTAAGGATGAAGAGTGAAAATCTCTAACTTATACAAGGATAAGTCACCAGACGAAATGTTTTACAATGAATAGAGTTTATAAAATTCAAGTATGTTTGATAAGTATGTGTAAAGGTATATGATACTCACTTAAATAAATGGTAAATCTCATATATTAGTAAACAGAAATACATGTATAAATTCCAAGTTATAATGTTTATAACTTTTATATATATATATATATATATATATATATATATATATATATATATATATATATATATGGGTTAGGGAATATAAGGCTGTTAGGTATTTAAAGATATGTATAGAACCTCAAAAACGTTGTCGTTTTGGCTAAAATAGACCACCGCCAAACCCATAATTACATTCCTTTATCAAATTCGATTTCGCTCTTCTGTGTAGTTGTCGTGATGTTCCTCTCCATCTGGTCGACATCCACCTCAAAGATTTTAATGCCAGAACTTTCAAAACTACGACACAATTGGAAAAGTCCATCAAATAGCCTTCCCAAATTTTTGGGGGTCATCCTCGGTGATCGTCATTTTTCTATTCTCCGTCCCCACAAACAAATTTATCTATATTGATTCTATTTCATTGTTTGTGGCTACTTTTCTCCTTGCCTCCATAACCGTTTGCTCAATTCCACACTTAAATCGATGTGGTTCTCATCCAAAATGTTTGTCTAACACTATTCCTAAGATTGTTCCCACTTCTGCTTGCTGCTGTTCTCCTCCGCTTCGTTATTGTTCTCCTCCGCCTCGCTTATATATAGAAGGAGAATAACCAGAGAGATTTTTCTATCCAAGGAATGGGATGGTTATCCCTAGTCGTATGAAAATGAGTAAAGATTTGAGATATGCCAACAAGGTGTTCGATGAAATGCCACATAAAGATATGGTTACTTGCAATTTCATGATTTCAGATTTGAGTTATGTATATTCGTTAAGGAGAATAAGTTCATAACCGTTATGGGAATAAGAGGGTAGTATATGTTGGTTACTCTAAATTATATTCAAATTAAAAGAGAAGTTTGCATTGCATTTCGACAAGTGGCGTGTTGTTTTGATCTATTATGCTTTGAAGGTCAATTATATCATTGAGAGATCGATGGGTGGATCTTTTTCAAGAACTCCTACAATTGTTATGATGGAATTTGGTGCACAAAGAAGACCATAATTTCATATTTGTGTGTTTATGTGGTTGTTACTATCTGATATGTATCAGACAACCCAACCTTAGGAAGTGAACATGCATTATTCAAATTTATGCCCTTGAATATTTGCTTTTTTATTAATGAATTGTGCTTAAGGATTTTTTTTTTGTTATCACATCATCTGATTATAGACTTGTTTATTAAGTTTTGAATCCTTCTCAACCACCAAAAACTTGCCCACTATGGGACAACATACGCACATGGTATCACCACAGTAGATTTGGGATTTAAAATCTTTAAGTCGGATATATTGTGTAAAAGTTAAAAGTAATGTACATAAAATAGATTTGTATGCATGATTAATTCATTGAGGGAAACCCCAATTTTCTAAACTAAAACCAATTTTGTCCAGAACTAGCCAAACCAAGAGCAATCAATGACACAGCAATAATAGCATTGCACTTTTTGGCATGAATTATAAAAGTACCTTTGTTCAGTAAAAATCCATTTAACAATTACCAAATCTATCAAGGGGCAAAATCGTTCGAAACAGAAAAAATAAGACAAACAATTATATACAGGGGTAAAGTCGTCCAAATCATAACCGAGTAAATAATAAACTGTTGGTATTTAGCGGTTTAATGATTAGTTAGGTTTGCCATAATTGTATCAAGCATGATAGTAAAAACAATAATTTGTTTAAATAGCATTGTAGTTAGGGTAAATGTATCAGACTGCTAAAACATTGAGCAAGGAGTCATTCCATATTTCCACTACAACATTAATAAGAAATTAAATTGGAAGTACAATAGAAATACATTGAAAATAGGATGCTACAATATGGAAAAATTCGAAAGGTATAATGCATTAATAAGAAAAGAGTAAAGATTTTAGGGGTTATATATCGCTTAAATCTGACGGTCGAGATTTCAAGAATGGTCTTTGACATAATTCAAGTTATCAAAATTAAAAGTTTTCTAGCTAAAACTAATTAGCAATAATTCTTCAACCTTCTTTGCCAAGTGGGTTTGTTAAAACCATTCAAGAGTACAATCACTAATTATCCTGTAAAGCCTCCTCCGCCTAAAACAAAAAACTGTAAGCACTAGATCAAGCTAATCGAAAATTTATATATATATATATATATATATATATATATATATATATATATATATATATATATATATATATATATATATATATATATATATTAGAAAGCACCTTTTTCATTGGACACCCAGTGACCTAATGACCAAATCCTTTACAGTGAGAACAAGTTCTTTTTTTCTTCGCCATCTCTAAAGAAGACTTAATTCTGCTTGCATTTTTGGGACGTCCTTTCGTATTGGTCAGCACAAGAGGATCCCGAATAGACAACTGAGGCATAATGTCTACTTGAGAAATTCCTGTACAAAAATATTGAGATGGATTTTCAAGTGCATTTAGCTTATTGTGAATCACTTCATCTTCTAGAAACTTTACTAATAAATTATTGAGTCTTCTTATCTTTGAAGGGGAATTTTTTGCTAGTTCGATTGCTTTAGTACTGTTTGCACGAACATACCATAGGGTTAACGCACTAACTTCCTTTTCATTATTCATTTCATCTAATCCAATACTACTAGTACCAACTTGGAACCTAGCATCAAGTGTCCACCTAGGTAAAATATAGTGGTCAGGAAGGGTTTGAACATGTCTCTTCTTGATCACATATAGGCAATGCTTGCATAATATGCCATGAACAAGTGACATTCACTTGATCTTTGAGATGAAAGCGTACAAGTCTCCAACGCGATTTATCAACATTCATTTACCCAACCAGGTATTTAATTTCTTCTGTACATTTGCTTACTGTCTCATGAGTTAGGTTGTTATTAGCTTCTATCCATTCTTTTTGAAAAATCTCAAAAATCTTTCTAGTATAACATTCTCCGGCTCTCACTTCTATTGGATGAACCGATGAAAGAACTGCCTTCGAGTTTATAGTTTTGAAGTATTCATCTTCTTCAACGGCTCTTCGAGACTTAAGTGCTTTATCATATTGAGCTACAAATTCATTCAACATAGTCTTAGAATTAACAAATTCATCAAAGAAGGAATGAATGCTCTTGCTTCGTCCGCTTGTTGTCATGCCAGCCTTCACTCTCTTCGGCGCTTTTTTGCATTCACACCTGAACTGCCACACTTCAAACATTTAAAACCTTGTTTGTTGCACACATACATCTTACGATAAACCTCCTTTGTTGACTTGTTTTTATAAGCCCAATGAATACGAATTCCAAATCCATGTAAAAAGGCATAACGGTTATAAAATGTGTATGCATCATGCGGTGTATTGAATACCTTTCCCATGATAATTGTATCATTACTTTCATCATCATCACATATAAGACTTGCATCCACATCAGTTATTTTCTCAGTTTCAGATACCAAATAACCATGTATGTCAATATATTCAGCTGTATGTGTTTCAGTTTCAAACGGATGATCATTTACTTGGTTTTGTAAATTAATAATGGTTTGTATGTCCTGCATCAAGAAACAAACAAATTCTTTTTTTATCAGCAATATTATATAATATAAAAACCCTCTACTAAGGGGATAGAGGGGAAGCAAAAGACACCAGACACAAAATTATCAACAGAAAAAAAAAGCACAAAAAAGACGTGAGAGTTTAAAATAACCCGACCAGACCCGATCAGGAATAGGAACATAGCACTAAATTGAAGGTGTTATAGACTAAATATGTATATTGAACATGTAGCATAAAATGGTCTTGATATTATATTACCTGTGCCCTCATCTGGAATAATGCACTGAATTGAACCTGTTTCTTGGCAATTGCAACAACAAATCAAAATACGGGAGGAGCTGATTGTGATACACACCTAAAAACTATAGCAAAAAAACATCAAATCAAAATTGATTACAACAATAATTGGATGTAAGAAGTATGTGATTGAAAAGTGAATCATGTGAGAAAATACGAATACAAAACTAGCATATAAAAATAGCAAATCAAAATTCAATATAATACAAATTAAATGTAAAAAGTTTGTGATTGAAAAGAGAATCATGTGAGATTATAAAAGCCAATTAATGTGTATACCAAACTAGAGTGATATGAGTTGCAATTAAGGGGATAAAAAAATACCTATGACAAGGTCGCAAATGGTGAACACGAGCTCCAACAAATAAGGTTGAGGAAACTGGCAATTTTTTTCTTTCAATTAGAACAATACGCTGATGATAATCATAGCGATTGATTCGAGTTAGATGGAAAGAACAAATCGATAGAAAAAAGGAATCTTATCAATAACAACCGTGATCATGGAAACATTATGCAATATTTTCAGTAACCAAAAGAAAGGATCGTATTAATTGATTTTCTATAAAACATCGGCGTTTCAAAGGGTTCTACGCCCAACCTTAGTTACCCACCAACCACATATTCACTTTTCCCATATATATATATATATATATATATATATATATATATATATATATATATATATAATCATATAAGATATGATCCTTGAAATAATATAATGGTGGTAATGTCACATACCATATATTTATGTATTTGAAAGACAAAATAAGAAAATTACTAGAATGACGACTATGTCCCTGGTTTAGAAGCATTCTAGAAAAATCATCAGGAGTCAGAATTAGGATCCATAAACTCTCAAGGTTTAGAAATTGGGTCTACTTTGTTCATACTTTTTTCCCTGACGTGATATGTGATGGAGAATGTAGGTTCCAAAAATCTATGCACTAAGTGGAAAACATTTAACAATTAAATGATTAGGGCACATGTAAACTATTGATGATCTATGTCTTTCACATATAGACAACATACTATGAACTATCATCCTATTAAACTTTCCTAAGAAAATAGAATTCATAAGAACAAGAAGCTTACTATTGTTATTGGAAACAACCTTGAATCCTTCTTCAAATCTTTTGGCAGTTAGCACCACAAGCATCGTGCCTCTGATGGTTCACAACCAAGACTAGCAACTAAGGACTATAGAGAGAGGAGGGGAATTTAGGCCAGATCTTTCTTAAGGGAAGGAGTGTTGAATTTGTAAGGGGTATGGAAATTTATATAGCTGAGATAGATTACTTGTAACAACGTAAATTTTCAAAACAAATTTTCATTTCTTTAAAACATAATTTCATTCAAGACAACCCATAAAATCCAATGTAACATAGTTATAATACAAAACATGTCAAATCCCAAGATCAACTATATCCAAATCCGCCTGTGGGTGTGTGTACGAGTCATGCCGGCACCTTCCCACAGTCCTTGCTAGTACCTGAAACACATAAGACAACAACTATAAGCATAAATTCTTAGTGAGTTCCCCAATATACCACTTACACACATACGCCCTTCCAGGCCATGACCTTCCGGTCCATGTGTCTCAGGGGACTTCCGTCCCAACCCGGTAAACCTTCCGGTCCTACCCGTGTCGACCTTCCGGTCCATAACTCCCTGACCTTCCGGTCTACATCATAATGCCTTCCGGCCCATATCATAATGCCTTCCGGTCCATATCAAGCATAGCATGATGGGTTTTGGTCATATGAACATTCCTATGTGCACATACAAACCCTAATGCTTGGATCTAGGTTTCTCGAATTAAACATGCATCGAATCCAAGACTTCTAATGGCTAATTAGGTATAAGAACAATACAAAACCAGAGTTAGAAGCTTACCTTGAAACACTTGTTTGATCTTCTTGTTCTTGGAGCTTTAGAGTCACAATTGTAACTCCTCTAATGGCTTACAAACACCAACTAGCAAAGAGAATGATTTGAGAGAGAGGAGAGAGGAGGAAATCGGCTAGGGTTTCCTTGCTGTAGAAGAGGTACTGATTTCCCTATCCCAAGGGGTCTATTTATACTTGTAAGGTTCCTAGGGTTTCACCCTTAAACCCTAATTGGATAACTTAGACTCTAAGAAATCCTAATCCTTTCCTTAGATATGCCTTGGACGATTTGAGGCTTATCCTAGTCCTAGAAATCATCCAAACCCTATCCCATAAGGATTCATTGCCCAAAGTGTAACTATCAAACAATTGATAATTTATACCCTCTTATTTAATTAATCTCTTTAAGTCACCAAATTAATACTAATTAATCTATGACTTATATTAATCAAATAACAATATTATTATTCATTATATTATTCCCATAATATATTAATAATATCTACTCTATCATAATAAATCATCCTACCAAGTTGCTATGGTGAAGGCAACCGAAAAGGACCATGCACAATCGGGTCAAATACTTGCCTAATATAGTTGCAGCCTTAAATACTATTCCAACAGTCTCCCACTTGGATAAGTCTAGTAACTATATGCACAAGTACAATCCGATTTGCAATCGTAGCTCTCAAAGACGCTGTCAAACTCTGATCTAATCAATCTTGTCCTTTAGATAAGGGATCGTACAGTCCTCTGTTAGATATCATGCTGACAATTCTATGGAATGATTAGTCTAGCATTTGGTTTCTCGATCTCTGATTTATTTGACATAGAACTTAATCGAACACATCAATTCAATTCTGACCGGGCCTGGAACATAAGTCAAATCAAATCATCGAGAGGCCGAGATATCGCTTTTTCCTTCTTAGGATAAAAGTTATAGATAAACTTCGACTTATATGCATTTACTTATTCATTAATCAATTATACACAACAATGCGTTTTATAACATCGAGTTACCAATGCATTTTCGCATTATCAATGTACAATCAATTAACAAATAACAAACCATATATCTAGGTTTTAAGACTATATGATATTATCGTCTGGTGATCACCCTTTTTATCACTTTCCATAAGGTGATTCCAGCAAACGCGGGTTTGTTCCAATGCTCAAAACAGGTTCATAAGCACTCATGAACATTGCAACAATATTTTGCTATGTCCAATACCATTTAGACAATCTACACACCTATTCATGACAATATTCATTCATATCTACTTCCGACGTATGAACGATTGTGGACAATTTTAATAATTCGATTATTCTTAATAAACTCAATTATTCTGGAAGTCAAAACATGCAAAGTGAAACAATAGTTAAACAATTAACATAAGACAGTAAGATTACTTATAAATAAAACTCCTTTATTTAATTATCAAATGTTAATTACATTTATCTATTACACATTTCTAATACTATCTAATCTATGCTAATATCATCCTTCAGCCCAATACTCCTAGCATGATGCAAGTGCTTAACCCTACTCAGTCCCTTTGTAAGCGGATCTATTGGGTTATCTTCTGATGATATCCTCTTCACTACGAGTTGTCCTTCTTCTGCACGATGTCTAATAAAGTGATATCTTCTGTCGATATGTCGTGATCTACCATGATCTCTTGGTTCCTTGGTCAAGGCAACCGCTCCTTCATTATCATAGAAAACATCCATGGGCTCCTTTATGGCAAGTACAACTCCAAGATCACTAATGAAGTTCTTCAGCCATATTGCCTCTTTCGACGCTTCGCTCGCTGCAATGTACTCTGATTCGCACGTTGAATCAGCTACGGTTCCTGCTTGGAACTTTTCCAAGTCACTGCTCCCCCATTCAGGGTAAAGACCCAGCCCAACTACGAACAGTAGTGTCCCTGTCGGTCTGAAAGCTGGTGTTACTATACCCTCGCACTTTCAAGTCATCACTCCCTCCGAGGACTAAGAACCATTCCTTCGTCCTACGAAGGTACTTAAGGATATCCTTCACCGCAATCCAATGGGCTCTGCCAGGGTTCCCTTGATATCTACTAACCATGCTCAAAGCAAAGGCTACATCAGGGCGAGTACAAGTCATATCGTACATGATTGAGCCAACTGCAGAAGCGTATGGAACTCGGCTCATTTTAGCTATCTCTGCTTCGGTACTCGGACTTTGAGTCTTACTGAACTTGGCATTACTTTGTATCGGTAATTCTCCCTTCTTCAAGTTTTCCATACTAAAACGTTTTAGTACCTTCTCTAAGTAAGTGTTCTGACTTAGTCCTATTAGTCTCTTACTTCTTTCTCTTACTATCCTTATTCCCAAAATATAGGAAGCCTCTCCGAGGTCCTTCATAGCGAAGCACTTCCCGAGCCAAGACTTAACCTCCTGCAGAGTCGGGACGTCGTTTCCTATGAGTAATATGTCATAGACATATAGAACGAGGAAGCTTACTACAATCCCACTGGCTTTGACATATACACATGACTCATCTTCGGTTCATACAAATCCAAACTCTTTGACTTTCTCATCGAAGCAAAGATTCCATCTGCGAGATGCTTGCTTAAGTCCATAAATGGACTTCTCAAGCTTACACACTCTATTCGGATGCTTCGGATCCACAAACCCCTCTGGCTGAGCCATGTAAACATCCTCAGCCAACTTCCCGTTATGGAAAGCGGTCTTGACATCCATTTGCCAAATCTCATAATCATGAAATGCAACAATAGCTGGCATCACTCTAATAGACTTTATGTTTGCAACTGGTGAGAAGGTCTCTTCATAGTCAACTCCGGGAGTTTGAGTAAAGCCGTTTGCAACCAATCACGCTTTATATGTGTGTACCTTTCCATCCTCGTCGATCTTCTTCTTGAAGATCCATTTGCACCCAACGGTCTTTCGTCCGGGCACATTATCAACCAAATTCCAAACTTGGTTATCATACATGGATTGGATCTCGCTATCCATTACCTCTTTCCATTTTGCAGACTACGGGCCTGCCATGGCTTCCTTATAGCTATTAGGTTCATCGAGGTTTATTAGTGTACTATCACTAATATATGTGTCCCCTTCGGTAGTAATATGAAAACCATACAATTGGGGTTGAACTCTAACTCTTTCGGAACGTCTAAGACGTAATGATACATCAATCGGTTCAACCAGAGTTTCCTCCTCGGTTTGAGCGCTAGCGGTAGAGGTTCCTTCATCTATCAACTCTTGAATCTCTTCAAGCTCGATTTGCCTCGCACTGTCTCCTTGGCCTATGAGTTCTCGCTCTCGGAAAACTCCTCTCCTCGCAACAAAGACAACATTTTCCTTCGGTCTATAGAAGAGATATCCAAAGGATTTCTGCGGGTAGCCGATGAAAATACATCGCTCACTATGAGGTTCGATCTTGTCGTGAGTATCTCATCTTACGAAAGCCTCGCAACCCCAAACCTTGATATGTGCTAACGAAGGAGCTTTCCCCGTCCACATCTCGTGAGGTGTTTTGGCAACCTTCTTAGTAGGGACTCGGTTAAGGATATCGGCGGCAGTCTCTAAGGCATACCCCCAAAAAGAGATAGATAGCGAAGCACAACTCATCATAGAGCGAACCATGTCCAACAAGGTTCGATTACGCCTTTCTGCCACACCATTCAATTGCGGTGTCCTAGGCGTCAATTGTGAAACTATTCCACACTCCTTGAGATAATCGTGGAATTCAAGACTTAGGCACTCTCCTCCTCGATCGGATCGAAGCATCCTGATTTTCCTGCCCAATTGATTCTCCACTTCATTCTTGAACTCTTTGAACTTTTCAAAAGTTTCTGACTTTTGCTTGATTAAGTAGATATACCCATATCTACTATAGTCATCGGTAAAAGTCACATAGAAGCGGTTTCCATCCTTCGTGGTAGATCTAAACGGTCCACACACATCGGTATGTATGAGGTCCAATAGACCCTCACCCCTTTCGCACGTACCAGCGAAGGGTGACTGAGTCATCTTTCCAAGCAAACAAGACTCGCATGTGTCATCTTCCCTAAGGTCGAATGACTCCAACACTCCATCCTTTTGGAGTTGGGCTATGCGTTTCTTGTTGACATGTCCAAGAATACAATGCTATAAAGATGCCTTATCCTTACTATTGGAAGAATCCATGCATAAAACATCATTTCCTAAGTTATCAACAATCATAACAGTTTCATAAATTCCATTACATGGTATAGCTTCAAAATAAAAGACACCATTCAGATAAGCCAAAATAGAACCATTCTCATTATTAAAAGAAAATCTAAAACCTTTTCTAAACAAACCATGAAATGAAATGATGTTTCTAGCCATTTCTGGCGAATAGCAACAATTGTTTAAATCTAAAGATAAACCATTCCTAAGCACTAAAGAGTACACTCCAATCTTGGTCACAGGCGACGATCTTCTGTTCCCCATGATTAGATTTATTCTTCGATGCTCCACGTCTCTATTTCTTCTTAGTCCTTGCACATTAGAACAAATGTGGTAACCACAACCGGTATCAAGAACCCAAGAAATATCATGAGATGAATCGTTAGATTTAATTGTGTATATACCTACTAAAGACGGCTTGATCTTTCCTTCATTGATGGCTTGCAGGTACTCTGGGTAGCTTCTTTTCCAATGTCCTATCTTGTGGCAGTGGTGGCACTCTGCCTCCTTTGGGTTAGGGCAGGGCTTAGCGGGATCAACTTTGGTCCCACTAGAAGAGGCACCATCTTGGGCTTTAACCTTGCGATAGTTCTTAGATGAAGCCTTCCTCTTCTTTCCCTTTCCTTGTCCAATTGCCTAGACAGGAGCGGCGGGCGGATTGGGTGCAACAGACTTGTCCTTGAAGTTGCTCTCAGCAAACCTCAAGAGACCTTGGAGTTTGCTTAGGGTGACCTCTTCTTTGTTCATGTGATAGGTCATCCTAAATTGATTGTAACTTGGAGGCAAAGAGTGAAGCACCATGTCGATCGTCAAGTCTTCCCCAAAGTGAACATTTAATTTGCGAAGACGGTCGACATACCTTTGCATCTTTTGCAGGTGCACGGTAAGAGACTCTCCATGACCCATCTTAGCGGAAATCATGTTAGTGAAAATCTCATAATGCTCTTGTCTCGCGTTTTGATGGTATCTCTCCAACAAGTCTTGGTGCATTTCGTACGGATACATGTCCTCGTAGGACTTTTGGAATTCGGAGTTTATAGTGGCGATCATGATGCAATGTACCTTCATTGCATCACACTCGTGACTTTCAAAAGCGGTCATCTCGGCCGGAGTAGCGATTTCAGGGTTGATTTTCTCGAGCTTCTCATCGAGGACATACTCCTTATCCTTATAGCAAGCAATCGTGCGAATGTATCTTATCCATTCGCTAAAGTTCGTTCCATGGAAGGTGACCTTTTGACAAAGGCTCATCAAAGTGAATGAACTCGCAACAGCATTGTTAGCGTTCAACATCTACAAATAGAAAGGACAAATATAGATTAGAATTTGAATCCCTAATTATCACCCAATAAGAAAAATTAGGGCCAGGATCCAACAATAATATTTACACATTAAAAAAGGGATGTCGTAATCTAATATGCAAACAATTTGAAGGTAAGTGAATGACGATTCACTAATTCTCCATCATGAAAAACATAACTTTAAGTCCTAAATGTATTGAGAAATCCTAGGTTTGGATGAGATTCATTGAAACTTTTCATTGGCATGTTTAAATCTCGATATGCCCCTCTTGTTTGTGACTGGGATACCGAGGATCACAAAGTGGGTGTGAATTACCATGCAAATTCACATGGTGCCTTCATTGTAACAATCACCTATTCGATGTGCCGGTAAACCACACACGCTCCATCGAACTATGATAAACAATGAATCACCCTTTGCCACCTTCGCTTAGAACCAATTAGTGTGCCGGTAAACCACACACGCTCCACTAACTTCTTAGCAAGGTGCAAAGTGTAATTTCATGGGATTGCATCAATTCACTTTTCCTAAAGTAACTCAGATTGGGAAATTTTAAGAAAACACGTAGTTACTTTGTATTTCATATTATACTTTTAATGAGAGGATGAGGTTGCCCTATCCTACTCGTTCTGCTAACGACCCTCCACCGATCAAGCAAGCGGCGGGAGTGAGTGTACACCCATTAAGCGCCATTTTATAGGCCGCAACCTTATACCCACCTTATAGACCGGCTTCGTGAATGAGGCCTACTAACGGTAACACTAGCATTTAAGTTATACATATACATATATATAAATATTAATCTTGTAATATTATATTAGTATAGGGTTGGATTTTAAACTCGTAAAATTCTAGGGTTTGAAATTTAAATTGTCTAAATTAAACTTTTAATCACAAAACATAAATTTCAAATACTTGAGGGCAAGTTTTTAAACATTTAAAAACATAAAGGATCAAATAACAAATAATTCAATTTAACAATTAATCACATAATTATCCATATTTGATTTATTTATGATTTCTTGAAAAACAATTTACCAATTTAATCAAAATAATTAATAATTATCATATAAGGAAATTAAATATTTTATTAATTGATAAATATCTTCAATTAGATCAAAAATATAGTCATATATATCATAAAATCAGATTTGGGTTGATCTAATATGATAAAGGTAAGTTTCCATAAGATAAATATGAAAAAATCCCGATTTTGGCTCTTCTTGACGCTCAGACTCGCCGAGTACCCAATCTGGACTCGCCGAGTTAGGCCAACTCGCCGAGTCCACTATGGGACTCGCTGAGTCCATGACTCAGAAATACAAAAATCGAATTTTGCAGGTAAGATTCAAACAATCAAGCAACAATTTAATAGAAACCAATCTAGGCTCTGATACCACTGATGGGTTTTGGTCATATGAACATTCCTATGTGCACATACAAACCCTAATGCTTGGATCTAGGTTTCTCTAATTAAACATGCATCGATTCCAAGACTTCTAATGGCTAATTAGGTATAAGAACAATACAAAACCAGAGTTAGAAGCTTACCTTGAAACACTTGTTTAAGCTTCTTGTTCTTGGAGCTTTAGAGTCACAATTGTCACTCCTCTAATGGCTTACAAACACCAACTAGCAAAGAGAATGATTTGAGAGAGAGGAGAGAGGAGGAAATCGGCCAGGGTTTCCTTGCTGTAGAAGAGGTACCGATTTCCCTATCCCAAGGGGTCTATTTATACTTGTAAGGCTCCTAGGGTTTCGCCCTTAAACCCTAATGGGATAACTTAGACTCTAAGCAATCCTAATCCTTTCCTTAGATATGCCTTAGACGATTTGAGGCTTATCCTAGCCCTAGAAATCGTCCAAACCCTATCTGATAAGGATTCATAGCCCAAAGTGTAATTATCAAACAATTGACGGTTTATACCCTCTTATTTAATTAATCTCTTTAAGTCACCAAATTAATACTAATTAATCTATAACTTATATTAATCAAATAACAATATTATTATTCATTATATTATTCCCATAATATATTAATAATATCTACTCTGTCATAATAAATCATCCTACCAAGTTGCTATGGTGAAGGCAACCCAAAAGGACCATGCACAATCGTGTCAAATACTTGCCTCATATAGTTGCAGCCATAGACACTATTCCAACATAGCATACATAAAGCATACAAAATAGGCAACTAATAACATACAATGCATATATCTTATAGCATAACAGACCGTCCGGTCACACATAGGTACCCTTCCAGGTACAATATAGTGAGAAGACTCACCTCGTATGATGTCTAGAGTCTCACGTGCTCGATATCTCTGAATCTCGCAACAACGACCTAGCCTCGCCTTATCACTTCAAGTAATTATTCCAAATCATTAACGACTCTCAAGGCTATACTATATTCCTTTCTACAATTCCACAGAAGGGTAAAAGACCATTTTACCCCTCCCTGACTCAAAGGTCCACATGTTGACTAAAACCCTAAAAGTCAACAGCAAGCAGTACGCGGGGCGTACCAACTCCTGTATGTGGGGCATACCCTTGCACTCCAGAAACGGGTAACACGACCCCCTACGCGGCGCGTAGTGGGATTACGCCCAGCGTAATGCCCAGTTTCCTTATCCATCTCATTCATGTCTTAATCGGTTAAGACTTGCATCCAAACTTCATATCTGACTCCTCTAATATGACTAAATCCATAAAGTTGAAACCTTTAAGCCTTTGCATGGCTGTAAAGGTCACTTTGTGCTCAAAACACCTTTCCTCTTTCCATAGTGAGACTATAACTCATGCATGACACAAGATCCACATCCAAGACTGGATTTTTATGAATCCTCAACACAATATACACTAGAAAAAGGTCAGATTTAAGCTCATGGAGACTCCTTGCACACAAAGTCTCCAACTTTGAACCAAAAATCCTAGAAATGGTTGAAAAAGAAAAACTTATGAAGAACAAGGAAAGCTTTGAGCTTTTTACCTTAGAAGGGATCTCCAACTACTGTAAAACTCGTATCTACACTTGTTCCTCAACTTCTAGCTCCAACAATGGCTCCTTCTTCTCCTTCTTCACCTTGAAAAGATAACTTCAAGCTCAAAACACACACACAAGCTAAAGCACGGATCTCAGCTCTCTAAGGACTCACTCAAGGGGATATGGTGGGTAGTGAAAAGGACTACATGTTCCTTTTATAGTGCAAAAGCCAGAAATTAGGGTTTGCATCTGGGCTCGCTACACCCAGTGTAACCCCTGGGTACGCTTAGCGTACACGTCGAATCCGCGATCAATTTAAGCGCGTGAGTACGCGCGGCGTACACCCCAGTACGCCCAACGTACTCACCAATCCACATTTCAACCTTAAAGGACTAATTTGCCAACTCTAAAAAATAGAAGGGCCATAAAGCTAACCTGGATTTTGGGTTGTTACCATTCTCCCCCACTAGAACCAGACTTCGCCCTCAAAGTCTCATGCTGCGAACATGAAAGACCCAAACTTTCGTATTATTGAAAGACGCAAACTTTCATACTTCACAATATCATTACTCCAAAACATGCTACTTGCATATTCATAAAAAGCAATATTTTACATTGATAAAGGGATTACAAACTATTAGATACAAACCGTCTATTACAAAGTGTTATATATTACATAACTACCCAGGATATTGTAATTTATACAAACATAAACTGAAGTATAAAAGTACTATTACAAATTATTCTAAATCTTTCAACAGTATGTGAACATACTAGTTACTTATCACCTGCAATTGTTAAACATTGATAAGGTAAGCGGTGACGCTTAGTGAGTTCAATAATAGATACAATATAACGTTATGCCATATATATACTACAATGTGGCAAAAGCAAAGAGGAACAACAAGATGTATGTGTAAATCATGTGACAAGTGTTCATATCAATCAAAGACTTTATTCAAAGATATACTTTTCAATTCTTGATATACATCAATAAAACTTTGGCCAAAATGGCATAGAAGACATGCAATTTCTGATTAACATCTTGTTATATTTCAGGCTTATAGTCCTGTCTAACCATTTGCCAATGCCATAGAATAGAAATCATTCTCTTACGGAGACATGCTCTACATGGCCAGAGGCTACGTACCAGTACCAATGTGAATCTAAGTCCTTTCACTGATCACATGGTCAAAGGTATTACAATTGCTATAAACATAGTGAATAACACGGGAAAATAACTCAGAATCATAACACTGAAAAGTACATAGCACATAAAACCTATAACATACAATTGCTCCTATATATTGAACTCACCTTAAGTTAACCAGGGGTTAAAATAGTAATTTGGACAGCACTTCGGCTTTAAATATAACTTTCTATGTTTAAAACCGAGAGCTTAATTGAAAACTGGGCTCTACGAAGGTAGGGCTTCAAAACCGAAAAGATAAAATTTTCGGGCTTCTCGGGGGTCTCGGGACGTGTTTCGGGTGCTAAAATTGATACCGGGGCTTCGGGGAAAGTCAAAATAGTGAATATATGGAATTAGGGTGAAAAACTATCAATTTTCTAATTTTAGTCGGGAGGGTTCGCACCCTCCTATATATAGGGTCGAGGTTCGGAGGTGCGTTGGAAGAAGGGACACGCAGCTGCTGGAGCGAAGGCCACGAAGTGAGAGGAGGGGAGCTGGCACGCATGCGAGGCTCGGACAGGAAGCGGTGACGAAGCAGCTCGGTGGCTTTCTTGGAGCGGGGTGTCGGATGCGAGGCGAGGCACGTGGCTCGCATCGGATTGGCCACCGATGCGAGGCGTGTCCAAATCTTACTGGACCTCGGCCTCGGACGAATCAAATTTAGACACGCGCCGACTTCGGATTGTGCCACGTCTCCGGTGACGCTGCTGCTTCGTGCGAGGTGACGTGGCTGACACTGTTCATGCGAGATTTCTCGAATTTTGAGCCCCGAACTTCTAAAATCTATAACTTTCGCATACAAGCTCCGTTTTTTACGTTATTTATATGCGCGCGGAGCTAAAATTATGATCTACAACTTTTGTTTAGACTTTGTTGGCTAATTTTGACTTTATTTTTAATATTATTATTTTTAACAGACCGGGACAAGAAAATCCGTTAAAAATTCATAACTTCTTCACCCGACATCCGTTTTCGTCAGACTTTTTACCGTTGTACTACAAATGATGAGAACTTCGATTCTCGTTTAGGATGTATCAGTCAAATATCGCTCAATCTAAAATTTGAGTTTTTAGTTGTCTAGTGCTAAGTTGAAACTTCGCAAAATCATAACTTCCTCATACGAAGTCAGATTTTGGCGTTCTTTTTATCGAATTTCTTGGTTTAATGAATACTACAACTTTTATTTAGATTACTAAGGCTAAAAAGTAGTTTATCAAAAACTCACCTTTTACGTCATTTGGCGCCGTGCCGGTTTTGTCGCGGATCTTCGGTTGGTCATAACTTCTTCGTTATAACTCGGATTACGACGAGGTTTTCGCCTACAAGTTTCTAACGAGATTCTCTACAACATCAAATAATAAAATTTTACTTATTTAAAATTTTATATTTTCGCTAAATTTCACTATTTGGCTTTTAATTGGAATCTCATAAGACTTCCAATATTTTCTGAGTGATTCTAAACATAGTTTTACTTCATTTCTAGTAAAAACCATTTGTTAGAACTCAACACTCAATTTAACATAGTATTTCACAATTTTATTCATTACAAAACACGATTTCAAAACGTGTATGTTACAGAACAACTCCGGATACTACTGCCGCATCTCCAACTCTGGCTCCTAGGTCAGCTCGGACCCTCTTCGATGTTGCCACTGGACCTGAACCAGGGGCACTTTCTTGTTCCTCAGAACCTTGATCCTCTGATCCAAGATTGCGATCAGCTTCTCAGCATAATTCAGACTTGCATTCAGCTGGATATCATCTAATGGTACTAACACTGATTCATCGGCAATACACTTCCTCAGCTGCGACACGTGGAAGGTATCATGAATTTGGTCCAACTGTGCAGGTAGCTCCAAGCGATACGCTACCTTGCCCACCCTCGCGATCACTCTAATTGACCGAATATACCGGGGTCCCAGCTTGCCCCTCTTCCTGAATCATATCACCCCTTTCCAAGGAGATACCTTCAGGAGCACGAAATCACCGACCTGAAACTCGAGTTCGGATTGTCGTCTATCCGCGTAACTCTTCTGGTGACTCTGAGCGGTGAATAACCTCTGCCTGACCTTCTGTATCTGCTCTGTTGTCTGAAGCACTATCTCCGTACTACCCATCACACGCTGCCCTACCTCGCCCCAGAAAATGGGGGTACTAAACCTCCTTCCATACAACAGCTCAAAAGGTGGCATACCAATGCTCGAGTGATGGATGTTGTTATAGGAAAACTCAGCCAAAGGCAAATACGTGTCCCAACTCCCGCCGAAATCCAGTACACATGCCCGGAGCATGTCCTCGAGCGTCTGAATCATCCGCTCACTCTATCCTTCTGTCTGTGAGTGGTATGCGGTACTGAAATGCAGCCTCGTACCCAACTCCTCATGAAACTTCTTCCAAAATCTGGAAGTAAAACGCACATCTCGGTCTAAAATAATCGAGATCGGAACTCCATGCCGCGATACCACCTCCCTCACGTACAACTCTACCAGCCTCTCAGCTGAAGAGCTCTCACTGATAGCAATAAAGTGAGCGCTCTTCGTCAACCTATCCACAATCACCCAAATCGCATCGACACCCCTGGCAGTCCTCAGAAATTTGGTGATAAAATCCATGGTGATCTGTTCCCACTTCCACTCGGGAATCTCTAACGGCTGCAGCTTACCATGCGGACGCTGGTGCTCGGCCTTAACCTTGTGATAGGTCAAGCACCTCTCTACGAACCATGCAAAATCCTTCTTCATACAGGGCCACCAATACTCCTTCTTCAGGTCCAAATACATGTTAGTGGCCCCGGGGTGGATCGAGAACTTCGATCTATGCACCTCCCCCATCAAGACAGTACGCGTTCCACCCACAAATGGTACCCAAACCTGACCTTGGAAGGTCATAAGTCCTCGACTATCAGTAACAAACTCTGATACCTGCCCGATCACTCGCTCTTTCTTGCGGTTCTCTGGTCTCACGGCCTCCGCCCGATCACTGTCAATCTCATGCAAATATCTCGCATTGGGATGCCCTCCGCTCTACGACTCAGGGCATCAGCTACAACATGAGCCTTGCTCGGGTGGTACAGGATCTCAAAACCGTAATCCTTCACTACATCCACCCATATCCTCTAGTGCATGTTCAGATTTGGCTGGTCCATCAAATACTTCAAGCTCTTATGGTCCGTGTATATCGTACACCGAACCCCATACAAATAGTGAAGCCAGATCTTGAGGGCGAACACTACAGCCCCCAATTCCAGATCATGAGTCGGATACCTCGACTCATGAGGCTTTAGCTGTCTCGATGCATATGCTATCACATGCCCCCTCTGCATAAGCACCACCCCTAACCCTGATATCGATGCATCACAATATACCACGAAATCCTCCATCCCTTCGAGAAGGGCTAACACCGGGGCTTCACATAATCTCTGGCGAAGTGTCTCGAACGAGGTCTGCTGCTCCGAACCCCAAGAAAACACCCTTCCGGGTCAACTTGGTGAGTGGCATGACGATCTTGGAGAAATCCCTGATAAATCTTCGATAATATCCTGCCAACCTTAAGAAACTCCTGATCTCAGTAGGTGACCTCGGCACCTCCCACCTCATCACAACCTCAATCTTGGCCGGATCGACCAATATCCCCTGCTGGTTAACGAGATGTCTTAGGAACTGGACCTCCCATAACCAAAAATCACACGTGGAGAATTTGGCATAAAGCCTCTCCGATCTCAGAACTCCAAGTATTTCCCTAAAATGCTCCTCATGTTGCTCTCTGGATTTCGAATATACCAATATATCATCGATGAAAACAATCACCGATCGATCCAACATCGGTTTGCACACCCTGTTCATGAGATCCATGAACACGGCTGGTGCATTGGTGAGCCCAAAAGGCTTACGAACTCGTAATGCCCATAACGAGTTCTGAATGCTGTCTTCTGGATATCTTCATCCCGAACCCTCATCTGATGATAACGCGACCTTAAGTCTATCTTGGAGAACTAAGACACGTCCTGCAACTGATCGAACAAATCGTCGATCCTCGGTAATGGATAACGGTTCTTGACCGTCAGCTTGTTCAACTCCCGGTAATCAATACACATCCGGTGTGAACCATCCTTCTTCTTGACAAAAAGGATCGTCGCTCCCCAAGGTGAGCTACTCGGTCTAATAAACCCCTTTCCCAACAGCTCCTGAAGCTGCGAGGATAACTCCTGCATCTTGGAATGTGCAAGGCGATATGGTGCCTTGGCAATAGGTGTCGCCCCTGGCACCAAGTCGATACAAAACTCCACCTGCCTCTTGGGAGGCACACACGGCAACTCCTCAGGGAAAACATCAGGGAACTCCCGCACAATTAGGACCTCATCAATCGAACTTGGCCTCCCAGCGACCACTCGCGTGTCCATCACATAGGCCACAAATCCTCTACAGCCTTGTTGTAAACTTTGTCTCGTCCTAGCATCCGAACAAAATGCTGACTCAGGATGACCCTCACCGTACACCATAAGTACTCCCCCACTAGGGTCGCGTATCGTCACCAACTGACGCTCACAGTCTATAAAAGATCCAAATCGGCTCAACCAATCCATGCCCACTATAACACACACATCCCCCATCGCAATCGGGACTAGATCTATCGGGAACTCCACACCAATGATCTCAAGGATACATCCTCAAATCACATATGTGGCATACACTGCTCGCTCGTCAGCTATAGAAACTCACAGAGGTTGGCTCAAGGCCTCTCGACAAATACCGATATGATGACTGAAGGCTAACGACACAAAAGATCGACTCACTCCTAAGTCAAATAGCACTAAAGCAGGTACAGAATTCACAAGAAAAGTACATATGTATAACATAATATAAGCATAATATCTCATACTCAAATAAATAGGGAGAAAAATACATACCGTCCACAACGTCGGGTGCTGCACAGACCTCCTCCGCTGTCAATTGGAAAGCTCTCCCACGAGTCTTCGGAGCCTCGACCTTCACTGATCGAACCTCGGTAACCCTAGCAGTAGGTGCAGATCCCTGCGCTGACCCCTGATGCAACTTTGGACACTCGGCCTTCCGATTGCCAGTCTGGTTGCAATGAAAGCAAACCATAAATCCCTTGGGGCAATCCTTGGCGATATACCCCTCCTTGCCACATTTTTAGCAAGCACCCGATCAACAAGCCCCCTATTAACCCTTGTCGCACTTCCCGCAAGTGCGGCCCTTCTGGCCTCCAGTCCTCGAATCAGTGGGCTTGTCCCGCTTGGCTGCCGGCTGAGATTGAGCCGGCCGCTAATCCATCCCCTGACACTCGGCCTCCTCCCTGGCCTGAGTCTCCAACTCGATCTCCTGCTTCCGGGTATTTTCCTGAAGCTCAGCAAATGTACGGTACGTTGAGTTCGACATGAACTCTCGAATGTCCCTCCTCAAAATTCCCAAATACCGGCTCATCCGTGCCAGCTCAGTAGACACCTGCTAAGGGCAGAACATCGCCCTCTCATTAAACTTCCAAGTAACCACAGTAACTGAATCATTACCCTGCTTGAGGGTCAAGAACTCCTAAACCAACCGTTCCCTCTCCACCAGAGGAACATACTCATCTCTGAACATGGTAGTGAACCTCTCCCAGGTCACCGCTGAAATCTCACCAGGAGTGAAGCTCGTCGTCATGAACTTCCACCAATCCTTCGCTCCCAAGCGAAGTTAGTTCAAAGCGAACTGCACCCTCGAGTGTTTTGGACAAGAACACGTATAGAAAAATCCCTCAATGTCAGAGATCCATCTCATCGCCGCAATCAAGTCCTGCATCCCATCGAACTCTGGTGTCTTCGTGTTGCTGAACTCCCGAAACAGCAACGAGTCACCTCCCTGAGGTCTGGCAGCAGCAATAGCTGTAGTAGCTACATCAGCTGCAGCCTCAGTCACCGCTGCATACCGCTCATTAAAGGTCTCAATCAGTGTGGTCTTGATGTCCCCAAACATCTCTGGAATCTCAGCCCGGATGGCAGCAACCACCTCCTCATGAATCAATCGACGGATCTCCTCTACTGGCCCTATTGCTCTTAGGTGTGTGTCGTGTCCCAACCATGATGGCTCTGAAATACAACATAAAAATATCAGAGACTCGATCGAGCATACTCGCACTCGATAACACAACCCTACTCGTCCTCCAATATCCAAAGGATTCTTACTTGGGCTGCTCACTGATCCGGTGTCTTCAGTAGTACAGGCCCTATACTACTAACCACACCATATCAGAATTCACTCCAAGTCCTCCTCCTTGGATCCCAGATCACAAGTACTCTATTCTCGGTATGCATTGGCTACCTACTCGATCTCAAGGCATCTCATAGCAGTAGAAATATCCAATGCTAAGGCATCACAAATCAGGCCACTCTAGTCCTAATATGAATACCTAACCTACTCTAGTATGCATAACATAACATAACATATCTCATAACACATATATTTTGGGGATTCACCGTTCGGGCGTTGGCTGACCGTACACACTACTCTGCTCTATTTGTTTCAAAACCCCTTGCTCTTTTGGAAAAATTAGTTTTTGTTGTTGAAAATTTCTCAAATCCTCAGTTTGAGTTCAGATACGCCCAAAGGTGCATCCGAGTCCCTGAAACCAAGGCTCTGATACCAACTTGTAACAACGTAAATTTTCAAAACAAATTTTCATTTCATTAAAACATAATTTCATTCAAGACAACCCACAAAATCCATTCTAACATAGTCATAATACAAAACAAGTCAAATCCCAATATCAACTATATCCAAATCCGCCTGTAGGTGTGTGTACGAGTCATGCCGACGCCTTCCCACGGTCCTCGCTAGTACCTGAAACACATAACACAATAACTGTAAGCATAAATGCTTAGTTAGTTCCCCAATATACCACTTACACACATACACTCTTCCAGGCCATGACCTTCCGGTCCATGTGTCTCAGGGGACTTCCATCCCAACCCGATAAACCTTCCGGTCCTAACCGTGTCGACCTTCCGGTCCATAACTCCCTGACCTTCCGGGCTACATCATAATGCCTTCTAGCCCATATCATAATGCCTTCCGGCCCATATCAAGCATAGCATACATAACGCATACAAAACAGACAACTAATAACATACAATGCACATATCTTATAGCGTACCAGACCTTCCGGTCACACGTAGGTACCCTTCCAGGTACAGTATAGTGAGAAGACTCACCTCGTATGATGTCTAGAGTCTCACGTCCTCGATATCTCTGAATCTCACAACAACGACCTAGCCTCGCCTAATCACATCAAGTAATTATTCCAAATCATTAACGGCTCTCAAGGCTATATTATATTCCTTTCTATAATTCCACAGAAGGGTAAAATACCATTTTACCCTCCCTGACTCAAAGGTCCACATGTTGACTAAAACCCTAAAAGTCAACAAAAGTCAAAAGCAAGCGGTATGCGGGGCGTACCAAATCCTGTACGTGGGGCGTACCCTTGCACTCCAGAAACTGGGAACGCGACCCCCTACATGGTGCGTGCTTGGATTTCGCCCAGCGTAATGCCCAATTTCCTTATCCATCTCATTCATCTCTTAATCGGTTAAGACTTGCATCCAAACTTCAGATCTGACTCCTCTAATATGAGTTAATCCATAAAGTTGAAACCTTTAAGCCTTTGCATGGCTGTAAAGGTCACTTTGTGCTCAAAACACCTTTCTTCTTTCCATAATGAGACTATAACTCATGCATGACACAAGATCTATGTCCAATACTAGATTTTTATGAATCCTCAACACAGTATACACTAGAAAAGGTCAGATCTAAGCTCATGGAGATTCCTTGCACACAAAGTCTCCAACTTTGAACCAAAAATCCTAAAAATGGTCCAAAAAGCAAAACTTATGAAGAACAAGGAAAGCTTTTAGCTTTTTACCTTGGAAGGGATCTCCATCTACTGTAGAACTTGGATCTACACTTGTTCTTCAACTTCTAGCTCCAACAATGGCTCCTTCTTCTCCTTCTTCACCTTGAAACAATAACTTCAAGCTCAAAACACACATACAAGCTAAAGCATGGATCTCAGCTCTCTAAGGACTCACTCAAGGGGATATGGTGGGTAGTGCAAAGGACTACATGTTCCTTTTATAGTGCAAAAGCCAAAAATTAGGGTTTACATCTGGGCTCGCTACGCCCAGCGTACCCAGCGAATCCGCGTTCAATTTAAGCGCTTGAGTAGGCGCGACGTACACCCCAGTACGCCCATTGTACTCACCAATCCACCTTTCAACCTTAAGGGACTAATTTTCCAACTCTAAAAAATAGAAGGGTCATAAATCTAACCTGGATTTCGGGCTGTTACATGTGACAAAGCTAGGATTTAAGGAGGAAGCTTTGAATCCCTTTGCTTGGTAACTAAGCAGTCCATTCCCCCTCATTGAAGGGTTTTGAACTAAAACTCATTGGGTTCGCCCAAGTGATTTTCATCCACCTTATTTAATGAGGTGTAACGTACCAAAAATATGATCCAAATTTTTCATTTTTAATTTAAGTAAAAACACTATTCCAACATTATCCATAGATCCCGAATAAAATAAGTGTGTCAAACATCATATAAATCATAGTGAAATCTCAAATGCAGAATCCATATAGTCAGTGGGATGCAGTCAACCCGAGCTCTTCCATTTGGATTCAGAAGTACTTGAAACATAAACTGAAAACTGTAAGCATAAAGCTTAGTCAGTTCCCCATACTACCCTATACCATACGTAATAAATAACATACTCGCCCCTGCCCCACTTCGGGCCCGGCTCGCATCGAGCTCCGCTCGGTATATAGATATGTTATTCTTACGCCCCACTTGACATTGGGCCCCACCCACTATACACATACAATACATATCACATAATCATACTAACACACACAATGGTTATAACAATAACATATGCTTCAACTATCCCGGTATCGAGCCCTGCTCGGTATACGTAGCAGCATATAACACATGCAAGGGTCAGAAAGATTCCTAGCTTCCTAACATAAAAACAAGGGTCGACATTGGTGCCTTGGACTCGCTAAACACAGTGAGGAAACTCACCTTTGAATCTGAAGGATGGTTGAATAGGTCCCGAATCCGATATCAGCTCTACCTACCACCCGAATAGTAAACAATCCTAAGATTTAATTTCAAAATACTTCAATACC
This sequence comes from Lactuca saligna, assembly GCF_052625555.1. NCBI lineage: Eukaryota > Viridiplantae > Streptophyta > Magnoliopsida > Asterales > Asteraceae > Lactuca > Lactuca saligna. The sequence continues at coordinate 1,972,970 of NC_136421.1, forward strand.
CTCCCTTGGTCAAACTTGGTCAAAGAAAAAATTCAAGGTCAAGGTCAACAATCCATGTTGACCCAACACGTCGTGTTGCCTTGATAACATGTCATGTTTCGCCATCATCCAAACAGTCAGGGAAAACCCTAGCCAACAAGCCGTGTTTGTAACATCCTAAAATTTAAGATAAGGTTATTAAATTAATTAAGTAATTAAATAAATGATTATTTACATACTTAAGTCATTTAAATGGTAATTATATCATTAGTTGATACAAAGCTTAGAATGCTAAAGGTTGAAATGTTAACATTTTAGAGTTAAGTGACTAAAAGTGCCAATTTGGCAAAGTATGTTTGACTAAGGGTTGAATCAACTAATGGAAGTTACTAAAAAAGTTATGTAATGGATAGGGAGGGACTTAGGATGTTTATTATCAAAGAAAATTCATATATGTTGGAAGAATGGACCATTTTTAACAAAATTGTGAAATTTGAGGGACTAAATGTGAAAAAAGGGAAATAAGATGAACACTCTCCTCACTTCTCTTCCAGATACGTATGAAACATTCTAGAGAGCTTCTAAAGGCAATTCTTCTTCTACCTCCCATCTATGGTGTGATTCAAGTGGTGAACTAAGCAAACAAGCAAATGAGAGAAGGATTCAAGGCTTGCAAAGTAAAAAAAACCTCCCCATTTAGCTTAAAATTCGACTTGATGAAGGGGATGAACCCCAACCTCGAATTTGATTGGGTTTAATTATTAGGGTTTTGGTTTTTATCTTCTCTTCAGCTGTTTTGATGATCCTTATCTCAATCCAATCCTCCCATTGATGGATTTGAGGATTTGGGTGAAAACCCTCATGAACCTTAGAAATTTAAATTGGAGATTTCATGTTTATATGTTAGATTTGGAATGGATTTAATGACCTAGATGATTTTTGATGGCAATGAATCCAATTAGAATGATCAAACACATCTATGATGGGAGAATGTTGCATAAACATAGGTTTAGATGCTTATGTGAGAAATTGTGATGAAAACAATGAAATTCTTGGAATGTGAGCATTTGATGAGTATATGATACTCATAATCATGATTTGACACTAAAAACAAGATTTGAATGCAAGAACATGAAGGATTGAGTGATCTATAGTTGAATTTATGGAATAATTGGCCATAAGGGCATTTTGGGAAATTTATTGATAATTACATATGAATCTCATATAAGAAGTGAATGATATTGATGAACATGAATTGACACTCAAGAGATGATAGGGAAACACAAACAAGAGGGGATTCTAGTAAGTTTATAACTCTAGTGATTGTCTGGGGGAAAAAGTGCAATTTAGGAAACATGGAATGAAATTGAGGATTCCATAGTTGGGCTAAGTATTTGAAATGAGATTAATGGTGGTTTATGTACTTGACAACACCCAATGATGTATTAAATGATTTGGGAATAAGTCATATTGGTTAAAGAGTGTTTTTGATCAACTTGAGGTCTTAACCCTTTCATTTGAATGCTTGTAAGCATTATGAACTTAGCATTTTGATTGAGGACTTAATGAATTAAGTTGAATGTTTTGACATGATAAAACATCCTATAGTAGTGCTTGAAGACCTTTATAGATGTTCCAAATGGTTACCTAAAACACCAAAACCATCTACGCAAGTTTAAGACTCAAAAAGTGAGTTTTTAGGGGTGTTGGGGCTGCTACGGGATGCGACCTGCGTGGCCAGGCCCGCGGCCCGCGCACATGCATCAGTTTTCCCAGCTCGACCAAAAATCTGAACTTTAGTATTTTCCTCATAACTTTTGCATACGGACTCAGATTTGCACACTGTTTTTTCCTACATTCATATTTTTGAATGAGGAATAGTATGAAGTAGTAACATTTAGTAACAGAACATTTGAGCGGTATTTTGGTCATTTTAATAATTGGTGTCTATATGTTATATAGGTGGTATTTGAGAATGTCGCTCTAAGGAAAGGAAGTAGAAGATGACTAGCTAGCCTTCTTGATTGAGGAGAGTACGTGTTGGCATTTTTCCCACTTTGGGGTACATGGAAAAATGATTTTATGATAATGCAATGCAATGCTTTTATATATGAAATGTTTAGAAACGAAAGCGCTAAATGTTTTTGGAAAGGGAATGTCCTAACAAGAAAAGCCACCGTCCTTCCTCAAGCTTCTGCAAGCGACAACGACAATATGAGAATGGGGAAGATTGAGAAAGTAACTGGTCCATTATGCTTCAGCAAGGAACCAACTAAGGCGGTGATTTCCAGAAATGTCCATTCGCTCTTCCTGAAAAACACTTGTTCTCCACCGTCTCTTTGAATTATGTATTGGAGATTCCAATTCAGTGCAAGGCGAATGATGATGTTGTGAAGAAGAATTTTTCAGATGTGATTCATTGGTATATCCCCTTTTGCAATGCTATTATCAGTTTTATGCCCAAGCTCTTCAAGACTACGAAGAAAACACAACAATGTAGGTCTAACTCCCAATCGACGCAAAGGGGGAGATTGTTGGGTATTTAGTGTTGCGTCTTTATGGCCTTTGTATTTAAGTCTATTTTGTACAGGGTTGGGCCTGTCCACCCATCATTTACTTTTAGGGTTTTAATATTTAAGGTGCATGCATGCATCGTGTACTTGTTAATCGTATCATTGTAAACCCTACACATCTCTATACTAGCATTTCTTTATTGAGCTCTTCTGAGGCCGTGGTTTATAATCATTCAACACATTCTCGATTCATATTCTGTATTTGATTGCTTTTATTTGTTTCAATATAATCGATCTTTAGAGTTTTTAACTCATCAGGCGCCCCAGGAAACTCCTTGGGAAAGACATCCTGAAAATCTTGTACAACAGGTACACTGCCCAAATCTATCGTGAACTCAACCCTCGTATCTGAGATGTATGCCAAAAATCCCGAACAACCCTGATGGAGAAGTCTCCTAGCCCTCGCAGTTGAACAAAGGGTTGGCCCCTACGAGGCCCTCTCCCCATGAATAACCAGTTCTCCCCCCTTGGGGTTCGAACTCTCACCAGCTAGTGCTCGCAGTCTATCATGGCCCCATTGGCCCCCAACCAGTCCATCCCGACGATCACCTTCATCCCTCACAACGGTATCAGAACCAAATCAACACGGAACCTCTCCCCAAACACCAAACACATTCAGTACACAGTCCCGATATACCCTCGCAACACTCACGGTGCAGTTATCCACAATCTTAACCTCCAGCTGGGAATCCAAAGTCCCCAGAGCATCCCAAAACTTCTTGCTAAGCGCAAGATATACGAACGATCGAGTAGCTCCCAACTCTAAAAGAACATGAGCTGACATACCATTGACCAAATAGGTCCCTATACAAGCACGCATATATATATATATATATATATATATATATATATATATATATATATATATATATATATATATATATATATATATATATATATATAAGCATAAAAAATAAATATCAACAGGAAAAATAGATTGTCTACTAGCCACGACATCTGGTGCTGCTCGAGCCTCATCTGTGGTCAACTAAAATGCATGGCTCTTCACCGCAGGAGCATCCGCCTTAGTTGGGTGGCCATCAGTGATCCTTATTGTGGCGGGAGCAAGCGCCGCCACTACTCCTCCCCCTCCCTGAAACCTCAGACAATCGGCCTTTTTATGACCGGTCTGGTTGTAGTGGAGACAAATCAAACCCTTCTTGGAGCTGTCTCTGCTCTCGTGGCCTGGCTAACCACAAGTGTAACATATCGGGGTTGTCACCCGGCAAACTCCACTGTGTGACCTCCTACATTTGGCCCACCGGCCATGGCCCTGCTGGCCCCTATTAGAAGAATCTGAGGTCTTAGGCTTTTTATTTTGATCTATAGTTGTCTGAGCCTGCTCTGGTTTCCACTTGGTGCGGAACTCCAAATCCATCTCCCACTCCCGAGCCTTCTCCACCATCTCATTCAAGGTTTTGCACCTTGAAAATCTCAAAAACTCACGGATATCATCCCTTAGCATGGAATGATACCTCATCTTCCTCATATCCTCATCCATAGCATACTGTGGGATCAATAGTTCTCCTTCGTGAAACTTGGTGGTGATCTCCACCACAGTGTCGGTGGTTTGCTGTAGCTCCTGACACTCCCTCACTAAACATTGCACCTCAATGGATGGTGCAAACTCCAAGTCAAAGCGCCTAACAAACTCCTCTGATGATATCTTATCCACTCCAGCTGATCCCACCTGATGGGTCACCTCTTCCCACCAGTCCCTGGCTCAATCCCTCAGTATGTACGAAGCAAACTCCATTTTTGCTGCTCGTGGCAAGAGCTCGTGTGAGAGGCATTCTCCATGTCTGCCACCCAGCATCGACTAACTATGGGGTCCCTGACCCCAAAGAACTTAGGTGCCCCACACGCCTTGAACTCCCGGAACGAGGGAATTCGGGCGCCGAGCTGGTCCGCAACAATCTCGGCTTAGAAATACCTGAGCCACTCCTCCATGATCTCCATCATCCCCTCCTTGATGGTCCAATAAATCATTAGGGCAGCATCAAGAATTCGCCTCGTAACCTCAACTGCGATAAGCTTGCGCAGTCTCTCGTTAATGGGCTCCATAGCATAGCCAGACCCAGATCCAGATCCTGATCTTGATTCCCCTGCTCCATGACTCGTCACCACCATTCTGATCTGAAATACCATAAGACATAATGATCAAGATATTCAAAAAGGGGATCCTTCCACACCGGTCTCCTTAGAGCTTCCAGATCTAACATTAGTTCAGGTACACGTCATGTGATTTCAGTAGTACAGGCCGAATACTACCTTCCACACCTAGTTGTACCTTCCCCAAGGCTCTACTTGATAACTCTTATTTGTCCTAGAACAAAACATATCTCACAAACTACCACATAACTCAAATCCTAGGCTTTCCTAATATTTTCTCCATTCCCGTCAAATCAGAACTTAAATCAATCATAACAGGTTTCCTTGTGCATGTAAATTATACACAGAACAGGATCAAATAGATTGTCAAATAACAGACTCTACCGTAGGACCACAACCATACAAGGAACAGGAAATAAGGCCAAATCAACTATTCTAAGGCTATAAGATCCTAACCGTATACAATTTTGAAAGCATACACATAGTAAGATCCATCCAATTATCACACATTCCAAATATCAATATAGCATGACTAACATATTGAGAAAAATGCTTACTTGAGCTCGGCCGATTATGTGCATTGCACTCTCCCTTTTTTCTTACAAGAAATTCATTTTAAGAAGTTTTTAACTTTCGATTTTTGAAAAACAATTTTACTATTTCCTTATTTTGAGTTCTGACACGCCCGGGAGTGTGCCAGAATCCCTCAAACCAATGATCTGATACCAACTTGTAACATCTCAAATTTCCAATAAAAATTTTCATTTTTAAGTAATGAAATCATTTCCATAAAATATAAAATTCCAATCACATATGTTTTCAGAATCCATAACATCAAACAATTTATTCATAATATCACAGTGTCCCCAAATAAAATGTTGGAGAGTGTGTGTCGTGCCATCATGCCGAACTCTTGCCCTTAGATCCTAAAGTACATTAAACAACCCACAAACTGTAAGCTAACGCTTATTAAGTTCCCCATAACATACCCCAAACAATCCACATGATTACATAAACCATATCAGCCATATAAGCTATATAAGCGATGCATATAAACATATAAGGATGCCATGAAAACCCTCCAAGGTCTTACTCTGGTGTCACTAGAACCCCCACATGGTCTTAACCCACTGACATGGGAACCCCCATATGGTCTTAACTACCTGCCATGGGAACCCCCACATAGTCTTAGCTAACCATAGAAAGGTCATACAAACTAAACATGCAAACATAATACGATGCCATGGAAACCCTCCAAGGTCTTACACCGAATGCCATGGGAACCCCCACGTGGTCTTAGTCCACTGCCACAGGAACCCCAGAGGTCTTCTATGTGAGTATCACAAGGACAACTAGCATATCACATATCACGTAATCAACTAGCATTCCACATAACACATAATGGGTCGGCCTTGTTGCCTTCGACCTATTGGTATGGTGAGGAGATTCACCTTAGTCTACTGAACACGAAAGTTGCTCGCCTAACAGTCTGAAACCACCTGTGTTGAACAATGATACCATTAAACCAAAATTAGGATTAAATACAATCTAATTAAACAACCCACTTAACTAAGCCCAAGTCCTTTTATAATGGCCTATGAGTCTTTCCTTTGCTAATGGGTCAAAGTCCATGTCCAAAGCTATTAATGGGCCTCATGACCCTATAAGGCCCAACCAAAACAACTATGGCCCCAAAACACCAAAATCAGCCCAAAACTATAAATGGGGTCCAACCTAATGTTGAATAAGGCTCAATGGCTTATAGGCCCAAAACCCATCTGAGTGTGTACGCCTTACGTACCACTCCAGTACGCTCATTATACTAGTTCCCTAAGCATTACGTGTTGTGTACATGCTACTACGTGCGGCATACAAGTCATACATGCACAAACAACCATTAAGCTCTTAATCCATGGGATTTTAACGTCCAACTTTAGATCTGAGTCCATTAAGATGTATTAAGGAATAACGTTGGAAACTTTATGCCTTTCCATACTCCATATGCTCCCCACAACCCTTTACAACCCATTAAGACCTTTCCAAGGGTCTTAACTCATGCATGAGGTGAAAACACCCCTCAAGACTGCATTTGTATGATATGAATGAACTAAGGGACCTCAAATCTAATCTTCCTAAGTTATGAAGTTCGTCAAACTCCCAAGAGGTGACTTAGGAACCCAAAAGAGGACAATATAGTAAACCCTAGCTCAATATAATGAATAAGATGGCAATATTAAGACTTTATACCTCCAGAAGATCCTCAAGATGAACTAGATGTAGGATCCTGAAGCTCAATGCCACACCAAGCTTGGTCACTAACTTTTTCTTCTTGAATAATCTCTAAAATGGCCACAAATATACTTTTTAAGCTCAAGAACACTCTCACAAGGAAATCTGGGGTAAAAGGGCAAAATGAGGCTATGGAGGCTGATTAGGGTTTGGTCCAAGAGGCTTAAGGATGAATAAATAGGTCTCAAGTCTGGGTTTTAGGGTTTTTCTCTTTTGTCGCTTATGCCCAGTGTACACGAACTCCCTCCGCGATCATCATCCTTAGTACCCTAATCGTACTCCTGAAGTATGCCCAACGTACTAAGGGACCATTATGTTATAAATTCTTATTTCAAGGGTACAAAGGGTATTTACCTAATTTGGAGTGTTACACTCCATCTTCACCCAATTTAATCATTCAATCCGAGAGTCAATGGGAGACTAATTCAAATCGAAATAACTTTTGATCTCTTTTTTTCATCTCACTTTCACACATCACTGTCGCACGAACAAAATCTCTAGCATTCGTCACTGCATCCTGTCTATTAAATCACTGCCACCTCCATTTTTCTGATATCTCAAGCAATAAATCCCACTAAGAACTAGTAGTTTGGTACTTCCTTCTCCTCTCTACCAAACCACCAATGCACCACCAACGTCTCTTTCTTCTCTCTATCTCTTTATTACTCTATCAAAGAAACCCTAACTACCGAAATTTCGAGCAACCACTACCACCCATTTTCTCTTTAAGAAAGGACTTAATCAATTCTCATTTCTTAGTATGATTGTAACAGTAAGTAATATTCAACACTCCTCTCTCTCTCTATTAACGAACACAAAGCTCTTTCTCTATCTCTATCTTCACGACCATAAATGTGACATCCCTATTTTCACGGCCATAAAAGACCAATTTTGTTTATGCTGTATAAAAATCAGAGTACTTCTTTTCATAAAAATGTTGCGGAATTTGTTCCCAGAAAAATACGATAAATACGTTATCAAAATATTTTCGAAGAAACGTATTTTATTCATTTTAAAACATTTGGGATGTCATTGTCAATACAGGAACATAAGCATAAACGGAACTTACATTTATTTACACTAGTTATCAACATCTCTTTAATCTCTCAGTGTATTGTCACTTCATATTGACACCTCTGATATAAATAAACTGAGTGGATCAGGTTGGGAAACCTGGTGAGTACATAGGGTTTTCAACCCACAATAATGTAATTATTATATTTAATCATCAAACAGTTAACCCAATTACCCATCCCCATTATCTTCTTTATTCTTAAGGATCTACCCTAAGAATCAACTATTTCTTGTTCATTCATTCCTAAGGAGTATCCTAAGGAATAGGTACGAATTCCGTCGTTGTAAATGACACATCTGTCAAGCACAACTACTAGTTCTGCCACTTAGGCGCAGCTGCCAAAATTGTGACATTCCCTATGGGGTGCATCTGCTGGAATAGTCCTTTAGGCGCATCTGTCGGGGTTATGAGGTTCTCTATTAGGCGCTTCTGTCGGTAGAGTCCTTTAGGTGCATCTGTCGGGTTTTATTGACAATATCATTTTCTAGAGTCCACTTGCAATACATATCAATGGGTTTTTTAGAGTACACCGGTGAACACTGTTGGGTTTTGGTCATAAGACATCCTATGTGCTCATACAAACCCTAATGCTTGGATCTAGGTTTCTCTATTGTACATGCTTTGAATCCAAGACTATAAACCCTAATTCTAACATATGGAAATCGACATTAACATATAATTAGGTTTAAGAACATACCTTGATTGTTATATAGCAATAACAATCACAACTCCACCTTGGATTGACTTTGGAATGCTTAGAGTCACAAGTGTCACTCCTCTAATGGCTCACAAACACCATAAGCAAATGGAGAAGGTATAAAGAGAGAAGTGAGAGGTTAGAATTCGTATCTAGGACCTCTTGGGAAGGGATACACGAATTCATGACCCTAGGGGTGTTTATATAGGTGTAGAGATAGGGTTTCAGTCATTATCCTTATCTAGTTGATTATCCATTAAGCAACCAATAAGATAATCCTTGAATCCTTATCATACTCGAATTCTAAGGCTTTCCAACCTTAAATTCGTCCACCATATAAATAAGATAATCCTTACCTTATTTTGTAACTATCATATAATTACAAATCAGCCCCTCTAGTTTAATTAATTACATTTGATCACAAAACTAATTCTTAATTAATTATTGACCAATATTAATTAAACAAATATGATTTCTCCTTTAATATATTATTCTTATAACATATTAATAAATCATATTATCCTCTCTCTCTTTATTCATTTCTCCAATCAAGTTGCTTTGGTGAAGGCAACCCAAAAGGACCATGCACCATCGGGTCAAGTACATACCAAAATAATTATGGACTTAGACACTAATCCAACAGTCTCCCACTTGGATAAGTCTAACAACTATTCTGCGTATGACTTCAGATCCTGATCTGCAATCGTAGCTTTCCAAAGCCGCTGTCAACTCTGATCATATCAGATACGCGTGTCCTTAGATAAGGGATCATATATTCCTCCATTCTAGATATCGTATGAGATATGATTTCAAATCATTCTCTTTGTACTATATCTCGATTTCCGATTTATGACGACAGACTAACTAAACAAATCAAATTAGCCCTAGCCCGGCCGAGCATTTACGTATGTCATCACTAAACCATCGAGGGGCCCAAAGATATCGCTTTTATCCTTGTTTGGATAAAAGGAACGGATAAACTTTGATACAATGCTCGCTTGCACTCACTCACCGAATTACACACAACAATATGTTTTATAACACCAAGTTACTGGAGCGTTTACATATTATCAATGTGCAACCGATTCGCAAGATACAACTCACACATCTCGGTTTCAAGAATATAAGATGTTATCGTCTCACTAATCACTCGTAATACAATTCATGGAGTGATCCAAGTGAGCGTGGGTTTAATCCAATGCTCAAATCATATTCATAAGCACTCATGAACGTTGCAGCAAACATTTGCTTATGTCTAATACTCTTCTAGACAATCCACACACCAATTCACGATAGTCTTCATTCATATCTACTTCCAACATATGAACGACTGTGGCCCGTTTGAATAATTCGATTATTCTTAATAAACTCAATTATTCTGGAAGTCAAAACATGCAAGGTGAAACACAAGAATAATACTAATCCCATATGGCCTCAAACCTTTGAGTATAAACAAAACACGTTTTATTTATCACCATATCGATTACTCATTATTTGTCGTTTCGGGTAATCAACTTTTTACTTGAATTATTACACTTGTCCCATGCTCCTAGCATGCACACAATGTTTACCTATGGTTCTTACTTTTGTGAAATAGACAAATTGAACACATTTCCAATCATTCTCATTTTACAACTCCAAATCCATTTTCTTAAGTGTAAGAATATCAAATTCTCGCTACTTATAGAATATGCTAGATTCTAACACTTTATGCAACGATCCTTTCGTAATGTCACTGCACCAAGGTCACAAAGACTATTGCCAATGATATTACAAAGTCCTCTATCGGAGATTGTTACAAGACAATTCCTTAGATACGATGTCTCTCACTCAAAGTACATTCCTTTGAACATCCTTTTGCATAAAGGTTTCTAATCTAGACATAGATTTTCAATATTTACTTCCCAATATGGACACGCTTCCATATTTTCCATATGACAACTAATTTCTTAATAGAATCTTATCTATTCGTAATGATGTCGATATTGTCCATCCAATATGGAAACATTTCCATAATTTCCAATACTATACTTCCAACTACTCACAAGCGACCAATCCTCGTCGAACTTTGGATTGTCCTTTGATAGTTGTTTAATTATTTTAGTCAAAACCGATTCTGGTCCCTTTTACCTCTAAATGCGCTAGACATTTGGAAAATTTTAGAATGGTAAAACATTAAATCATTTGCAATCGATCCTATACTCGAAGCGTATGGGACATGATGCATAATGTTTTATTTGCTATGTTCTCAAAATTCGAATTGTGAAGAGGAATGCCGTAATCATAATCGAAATTTTAAGAACACACTATGTACCCTTGACTAAGTTTATTAACATTTCACAACCTAATCCTTTAGATTTGAAATGAAGCATAATATTCTCTCCCTTAATTATAGCAAAACAACCTTTCAACTCTTACAACTTTGCAAAGTATGACTCTTGTTTTCTATAATTAATATTGCCAACTATGCAATACTTGCCTTAATAATCATACAATCATAACATTTATGCTCCCACTATCATGATGATTATTATAAAACATAACACTTATGCTCCCACTAGCTTTGACATGTATTCATAAACATCTTAACTTTCAGAAAAACAATACTTATTGAATTTCTTAAGTTCATGTTTCTAATACTTAGTGCTTTGATAATCTTTTATGAAGGCTTCTTGAACTTATACACTTTTGCCTTAGATAGTTCATATGTGTGTCTTAACAATTAAGACTAATTGCCAAACCTCACAATTCAAATTATGGAAAGGGATGCCGTAACCATGATCGAATTCGAGAATGCAATTTTACAATCACTATCTTTTAAAATCTTTCTTAGTGAAAGCATTTCCTCACAATCATTTTCATGAAGGAGTAAATCTTATGACACTTAGATTTAAACGGTGTATGTGTTCCTATCCATGTGAATTTGTTAAAACCAAAGTTTACGACAAATTCAAACTCAGATGGATCGAACTTCCTTAATCTTGATTTTCTTGCCTTATGGTAGCACAGTTGCCCACCACGTCTTCCAAGTAGTTAAACAGCTCACCTTTTCCAATCAATGTACTTTCCATTGATCAAGGTCCTTGCCTTTTATGCATTCAAATGAGAACTCATAGGACTCACATGCATAATTAACTCGATTGGATTGGCACAGAAACAAAATAATGTCTTCACGATAGGTTGTAAACCTCAACTCGTGTGCTAGTGATGATCGATAAGGTTTATTTGATTTATTCTTGAAACTTTTTGAGACCATTAAGACTCCCACTGACTCCTTGACATATAAGATTCTTTTGTCAATAAACATTTCTTGACAAACAAATTTTCAAGAGTTAGTGTAGCTTGTATCAAAACACTTCATAAATTGGTCATAGTTGGTCTTTGTCTTATCCAAGACATCACAACTTTCCACATTTGATGAATGTTATAAACCTTTGATACTTTTCACTCATTGTCACAATCTTAACTTTAAGACTTGTTATTGGAACGAAGTATGATTGTCTTCTTGATTTGACCATTTCATCAATCTTTGATTCCTCTTCTTGGACATACAATTGTACCAAGACTCGCTTAGAAGATCAATTGAGATATGGTTCTTAATCATTAAGACCTATCATAAAGCATAAAAGCTACTCTCCCTTCTTCTTAGAATGGAGAAACTCTTATCTTTCTGCCTACTTGATTCTTCTTATTCGTTTTGCTATTGATCTAAACCCTTTAATCAATTCAAAATTACACTTAATCTTGTAAGTGTAATCATATTTACTAAGCCTTTAGTAAATCATGACGAATATCTTTGTTACTCTTATGGTGAACTTGATCAACACACAACTTTGTGTACTCGATCTCCTAGTCCTTCACTTGACACTTTGTCAATGAATTAGTCCAATTTCCAAATACGAAATTTCTCATTCATCATGCAACCAAGTTGCATGATTCCAAGTTTCTGTCCAATTGAAACTTGGGCGATGAGAAACTCTCCCTATTTGGTAAATTCTTGACATTTCCATAAATAACATAACTAAGAATCATATCCATTCGTTGTAGAAATCTGCAAACATCAATTTTCATAACGATTTCATTGCAAGGAAGTAAACAAATAAATAAGTCAAACCAAAATTTTATTCTATTTATTAAAAGCAGCGGAAAAACATTTGTCCTTACAATGCAAAATCTATTGAAAACTATGTAAAAGAAAATTTCTAACAACTCTATCATAACTATCTAAGCTCAAAATCCAATCTTCAAGTCCATGAGATCGAGATCCATCACTTGTGATTAGATTCATCTTGCTCTCTTATCAAGCTTTCTTTCTTTTCACCGATCCTTCAAAACATTCAAATGCAATCTTATCACATCATGTATTAAGAATCAATGAATAGGAACTTAATGGAGTTAGATAGTGGATTCTTACCTAAAGCGTAGTCATACTTTTGACTCTCCCATCTCTTAGATCTCTTAGGTAAATAGGGCAACTTTGTCTCCAATGCCCCTTCTCTTGGCAATAAAAGCAAATTGACTCCTTTGGAACAACACATGGAACTACCTCAGACATCGCCTTTCTCTTATGATCAAACTTTTTGATCATTGCATGTCTTTCATTGCCATTGTCTATATCCATAGAGGTCTTGAAGGCAGATTCACCAATCAACTTTGCTTTTCTATTGCGCCAAACCATTTCTAATTCAGCAGCAATAAACATATAGGTGAGATCTATAAAGGTCACGTCGTGGTCTATCATATAGTACTCTCTTGAGAACTCACTACATGAGTTAGGAAGTGACTGAAGAACCCAATCAACAGCCATTTCCTCACAGACAACGGATCCCAACAGTGTGACTTCATCCCTAGGACGTGTGCACACACCGACTTTCCTTCTTTATGTTCACTTGCGAAAAGGGCTTGAGTGATCTTGAACTTTTCAAGCCTTTGAACTTGTGGGTTAGGGAGAATAATTGGAGGAGGAGGAGGAAGTGAAGCATGATTTCTTGTTCCTCGATCGAATCGTGGAATATCATCTTCATGTGGAATGCTTGTTCCACGGGATTTGAGAAGACCATAGTTGTCGAACTTTAACATCGGGAGAAAAACGAATTCAAGTTAGTTGATTGATTGAGTCCTTGGTAAATCACCCACATGAAATTCCAAGGCTAGGACCCAACACAATATCCTGCAACTCGGGAGAGGGATGCCGTAACCCAAATTGCAGAACATTTGAAGGTAAGTGAATGACGATTCACTAGTTTCCACCATGAAAAAACGAAAAAGAAACTTAAGTTTTAAATCTATGAAAACTCCTAGATCCTTTGAGATTCATTGAACATTTCAATGGCATGTTTAAATCTCGATATGCCCCTCTTGTTTGTGACTGGGATGCCGAGGATCACAAAGCGGGTGTGAATAACCATGCAAACTACATGGTGCCCTCACATGTTACAATCACCTATTCGATGTGCCGGTAAACCACACACGCTCCACCGAACTATGACAAACATTGAGTCACCCTTTGCTACCTTTGATTAGAACCATTTGTTGGATTAGTGTCTAAGTCCATAACTATTTTGGTATGTACTTGACCCGATGGTGCATGGTCCTTTTGGGTTGCCTTCACCAAAGCAACTTGATAGGATGAATTATGGAGAGTAAGGATTAAATATGATTTATTAATATATTATGGGAATAATATATTAAAGGAGAAATCATATTGTTTAATTAATATTAGTCAATAATTAATTGGTAATTAGTTTTGTGACTAAAAGAGATTAATTAAACTTAAGGGACTGGAATTGTAATTATAAGATAATTGCAATTTGGGCCATGGATTGCCTTGTATTAAGGGATGGACGAATTCTAATGGGAAACCCATAAGGAAATCGTCCATGGGCTTAATTAAAGGAGTCTATGGGTTGCTTAGGGCTTAAGCATCCAAATTAGGGTTTCCTTGTTAGATAACCCTAATAGCCCAACTATATAAAGACCCCTTAAGGCTCAAAAACGTGGCTAATGTTCTTGTAAGGGTTTACACACGTTTTTGGCAGCCTCCAACCTCTCTCCTCTTCATCCTCTTGCTTATGGTGTTTGTGAACCATTAGAGGAGTGACACTTGTGACTCTAAGCCTTCCAAAGTCAATACAAGGAGATTTGGGATTGTTATTGCTACATAACAATCAAGGTAACATTATAAACTCATTCTTGTGTTAATATGATTATTTGAATGCTAGAATTAGGGTTTATAGTCTTGGATTCAAAGCATGTACAATAGAGAAACCTAGATCCAAGCATTAGGGTTTGTATGAGCACATAGGATGTCTTATGACCAAAACCCATCAGTGGTATCAGAGCCTTGATTGGTTTCTATTGTATTGATGCATATTTGATCGTAATAAGCACTGAAAATCGATTTCTTTTGAGTTTTGAAGGTTTGACTCGCCGAGTCACTTGGTGAACTCGCCGAGTCAGCTGATCTCGACGAGTCCAAGCCCGACTCGACGAGTCAAAGTGTTTGACAGCTCGTTTTCGCAATTTTCTTCCTGTTTTGGTTTTGGATAATTACCATAAACTCGTTTTTGTGATAAAATCCGAATTTTTTCATTATTATGTGATTATCCTTACCTAAATAGAAGATAATTGTCAAAATTTAGATAATCACTTGTTTTTTTTAGATAAAGTTTGATTATTTGTAATTTAGATTTGAATTATCTTGTGAAATAGTTTCAATTTATCCCCTTAGGTTTTATAGTTTAAATTTGAACCCCAAAAGTTTTGTTGTTTTGAAATTTAAATAGTTAAAACCCTAATGTTTTGAAAAAAGGTTTCAAAACTTGCCCTCAAGTTTTGGAATTTAAAAGTTGATTAAAAGTTTAATTAGAAATGTTAAATTCTAAAACTCTAGTAATGTTTTGAAAAAGTTCAAATCACACCCTTATGGTTTTATTAATTAATTAAGGAGTATAATTAAAGGAGATTTAATAAATCCATAAAAGTTTAGGTTAACCTTTTAATTGAATTAAAAGTGTAATTGTTAAAGTTAACCATATAGTATTTTAAAAGTATAAAATACACCCTATACTATATATAACATTAAAAGTCTAACATTATATATATGTATGAGTAAAAATCAGTCTTACCGTTAGTAGGCCTCATTCACGAAGCTGGTCTATAAGGGGTGTTTAAGGAAATTGCCTATAAAATGGCGATTGAATGGGTATCCACTCTTACCCACCGCACTCTTGACTAGTGGAGGGTCGTTAGCCGAACAGGTAGGATAGGAAGAAACCTTCCATTATAAGTATAATGAAATACAAAGTAACTAAATGCTTTTCAAATTCCCAATCTTAGTTACTTAGGCAAAAGTGAATTGATGCAATTCCATGAAATTACACTTTGTGCCCTTGCGAAGACGTTAGTGGAGCGTGTGTGGTTTACCGGCACACTAAATGGTTCTAAGCAAAGGTAGCAAAGGGTGACTCAATGTTTGTCATAGTTCGGTGGAGCGTGTGTGCTTTACCGGCACATCGAATAGGTGATTGTAACATGTGAGGGCACCATGTAGTTTGCATGGTTATTCACACCCGCTTTGTGATCCTCGGCATCCCAGTCACAAACAAGAGGGGCATATCGAGATTTAAACATGCCATTGAAATGTTCAATGAATCTCAAAGGATCTAGGAGTTTTCATAGATTTAAAACTTAAATTTCTTTTTCGTTTTTCATGGTGGAAACTAGTGAATCATCATTCACTTACCTTCAAATGTTCTGCAATTTGGGTTACGGCATCCCTCTCCCGAGTTGTAGGATATTGTGTTGGGTCCTAGCCTTGGAATTTCATTTGGGTGATTTACCAAGGACTCAATCAATCAACTAACTTGAATTCATTTTTCTCCCGATGTCAAAGTTCGACAACTATGGTCTTCTCAAATCCCGTGGAACAAGTATTCCACATGAAGATGATATTCCACGATTCGATCGAGGAACAAGAAATCATGCTTCACTTCCTCCTCCTCCTCCAATTATTCTCCCTAACCCACAAGATTGTAAAATTGAAAGGTTCAATATCACTCAAGCCCTTTTGGCAAGTAAACATAAAGAGGGCAAGTCGGTGTGTGCACACGTCTTAGGGATGAAGTCACACATTGATAGATTAAGAATGATGGGATCCGTTGTCGGTGAAGCGGTGGCTGTTGATTGGGTTCTTCAGTCACTTCCTAACTCATGTAGTGAGTTCGCAAGAGAGTACTATATGATAGACCACGACGTGACCTTTATAGATCTCACCTATATGTTTATTGCTGCTGAATTAGAAATGGTTTGGCGCAATAGAAAAGCAAAGTTGATTGGTGAATCTGCCTTCAAGACCTCTATGGATATAGACAATGGCAATGAAAGACATGCAATGATCAAAAAGTTTGATCATAAGAGAAAGGCGATGTCTGAGGTAGTTCCATGTGTTGTTCCAAAGGAGTCAATTTGCTTTTATTGCCAAGAGAAGGGGCATTGGAGACAAAGTTGCCCTATTTACCTAAGAGATCTAAGAGATGGGAGAGTCAAAAGTATGACTACGCTTTAGGTAAGAATCCACTATCTAACTCCATTAAGTTCCTATTCATTGATTCTTAATACATGATGTGATAAGATTGCATTTGAATGTTTTGAAGGATCGGTGAAAAGAAAGAAAGCTTGATAAGAGAGCAAGATGAATCTAATCACAAGTGATGGATCTCGATCTCATGGACTTGAAGATTGGATTTTGAGCTTAGATAGTTATGATAGAGTTGTTAGAAATTTTCTTTTACATAGTTTTCAATAGATTTTGCATTGTAAGGACAAATGTTTTTCCGCTGCTTTTAATAAATAGAATAAAATTTTGGTTTGACTTATTTATTTGTTTACTTCCTTGCAATGAAATCGTTATGAAAATTGATGTTTGCAGATTTCTACAACGAATGGATATGATTCTTAGTTATGTTATTTATGGAAATGTCAAGAATTTACCAAATAGGGAGAGTTTCTCATCGCCCAAGTTTCAATTGGACAGAAATTTGGAATCATGCAACTTGGTTGCATGATGAATGAGAAATTTCGTATTTGGAAATTGGACTAATTCATTGACAAAGTGTCAAGTGAAGGATTAGGAGATCGAGTACACAAAGTTGTGTGTTGATCAAGTTCACCATAAGAGTAACAAAGATATTCATCATGATTTACTAAAGGCTTAGTAAATATGATGACACTTACAAGATTAAGTGTAATTTTGAATTGATTAAAGGGTTTAGATCAATAGCAAAACGAATAAGAAGAATCAAGTAGGAAGAAAGATAAGAGTTTCTCCATTCTAAGAAGAAGGGAGAGTAGCTTTTATGCTTTATGATAGGTCTTAATGATTAAGAACCATATCTCAATTGATCCTCTAATGAGTCTTGGTACAATTGTATGTCCAAGAAGAGGAATCAAAGATTGAAGAAATGGTCAAATCAAGAAGTCAATCATACTTCATTCCAAAACAAGTCTTAAAGTCAAGATTGTGACATTGAGTGAATACTATTAAGAAGTTTTATAACATTCATCAATCATGGAAAGTTGTGATGTCTTGGATAAGACAAAGACCAACTAAGACTATTTTATGAAGTGTTTTGATAAAAGCTACACTAACTCTTGAATATTTGGTTGTCAACAAATGTTTATTGACAAGAGAATCTTATATGTCAAGGAGTCAGTGGGAGTCTTAATGGTCTTGAAAGGTTTCAAGAACAAATCAAATAAACCTTATTGATCATCACTAGTACACGAGTTGAGGTTTACAACCTATCGTGAAGACATTATTTTGTTTCTGTGCCAATCCAATCGAGTTAATTATGCATGTGAGTCCTATGAGTTCTCATTTGAATGCATAAAAGGCAAGGACCTTGATCAATGGAAAGTACATTGATAGGAAAAGGTGAGCTGCTTAACTACTTGGAAGACGTGGTGGGCAGCTGTGCTACCATAAGGCAAGAAATCAAGATTAAGGAAGTTCGATCCATATGAGTTTGAATTTGTCGTAAACTTTAGTTTTAACAAATTCACATGGATAGGAATACATACACCGTTTAAATCTAAGTGTCATAAGATTTCCTCCTTCATGAAAATGATTGTGAGGAAATGCTTTCACTAAGAAAGATTTTAAAATATAGTGATTGTAAAATTGCATTCTCGAATTCAATCATGGTTACGGTATCCCTTTCCATAATTTGAATTGTGAGGTTTGGCAATTAGTCTTAATTGTTTAGACACACATATCAACTATCAAAGGCAAAGGTGTACAAGTTCAAGAAGCCTTGATAAAAGATTATCAAAGCACTAAGTATTAGAAACATGAACTTAAGAAATTCAATAAGTATTGTTTTTCTGAAAGTTAAGAAGTTTATGAATACATGTCAAAGCTAGTGGGAGCATAAGTGTTATGTTTTATAATAATCATCATGATAGTGGGAGCATAAATGTTATGACTGTATGATTATTAAGGCAAGTATTGCATAGTTGGCAATATTAATTATAGAAAACAAGAGTCATACTTTGCAAAGTTGTAAGAGTTGAAAGGTTGTTTTGCTATAATTAAGGGAGAGAATATTATGCTTCATTTCAAATCTAAAGGATTAGGTTGTGAAATGTTGATAAATTTAGTCAAAGGTACATAGTGTGTTCTTAAAGTTTCGATTATGATTACGGCATTCCTCTTCACAATTCGAATTTTGAGAACATAGAAAATAAAACATTGTGCGTCGTGTCCCATACGCTTCGAGTATAGGATCGATTGCAAATGATTTAATGTTTGACCATTCTAAAATTTTCCAAATGTCTAGTGCATTTAGAGGGAAAAGGGACTAGAATTGGTTTTGACTAAAATAATTAAACAACTATCAAAGGACAATCCAAAGTTCGACGAGGATTGGTCGCTTGTGAGTAGTTGGAAGTATAGTATTGGAAATTATGGAAATGTTTCCATATTGGATGGACAATATCGACATCATTACGAATAGATAAGATTCTATTAAGAAATTAGTTGTCATATGGAAAAATATGGAAGCGTGTCCATATTGGGAAGTAAATATTGAAAATCTATGTCTAGATTAGAAACTTTTATGAAAAAGGATGTTCAAAGGAACGTACTTTGAGTGAGAGACATCATATCTAAGGAATTGTCTTGTAACAATCTCCGATAGAGGAATTTGTAATATCATTGGCAATAGTCTTTGAGACTTTGGTGCAGTGACATTACAAAAGGATC
The DNA here is from genome assembly GCF_052625555.1 of Lactuca saligna. NCBI lineage: Eukaryota > Viridiplantae > Streptophyta > Magnoliopsida > Asterales > Asteraceae > Lactuca > Lactuca saligna. The sequence continues at coordinate 1,992,958 of NC_136421.1, forward strand.
ATTGCATAAAGTGTTAGAATCTAGTATATTCTATAAGTAACAAGAATTTGATATTCTTACACTTAAGAAAATGGATTTGGAGTTGTAAAATGAGAATGATTGGAAATGTGTTCAATTTGTCTATTTCAAAAAGTAAGAACCATAGGTAAACATTGTGTGCATGCTAGGAGCATGGGACAAGTGTAATAATTCAAGTAAGAAGTTGATTACCCGAAACGACAAATAATGAGTAATCGATATGGTGATAAATAAAACGTGTTTTGTTTATACTCAAAGGTTTGAGGTCATATGGGATTAGTATTATTCTTGTGTTTCACCTTGCATGTTTTGACTTCCAGAATAATTGAGTTTATTAAGAATAATCAAATTATTCGAACGGGCCACAGTCATTCATATGTTGGAAGTAGATATGAATGAAGATTGTCATGAATTGGTGTGTGGATTGTCTAGAAAAGTATTAGACATAAGCAAATGTTTGCTGCAACGTTCATGAGTGCTTATGAATATGATTTGAGCATTGGATTAAACCCACACTCACTTGGATCACTATCTCGAGTGATTAGTGAGACGATAACATCTTATATTCTTGAAACCGAGATGTGTGAGTTGTATCTTGCTAATCGGTTGTACATTGATAATATGTAAATGCACTAGTAACTTGGTGTTATAAAACATATTGTTGTGTGTGATTTGGTTAGTGAGTGCAAGCGAGCATTGTATCAAAGTTTATCCGTTCCTTTTATCCAAGGTAGGATAAAAGCGATATCTTTGGGCCCCTCGATGGTTTAGTGATGACATACGTAAATGCTCAGCCGGGCTAGGGCTAATTTGATTTGTTCAATTAGTCTGTCATCATAAATCAGAAATCGAGAAGTAGTACAAAGAGAATGATTAGAAATCATATCTCAGATGATATCAAGAATGGAGGAATATATGATCCCTTATCTAAGGACACGCGTATCTGATAGGATCAGAGTTGACAGCGGCTTTGGAAAGCTACGATTGCAGATCGGGATCTGAAGTCATACGCAGAATAGTTGTTAGACTTATCCAAGTGGGAGACTGTTGGATTAGTGTCTAAGTCCATAACTATTTTGGTATGTACTTGACCCGATGGTGCATGGTCCTTTTGGGTTGCCTTCACCAAAGCAACTTGATAGGATGAATTATGGAGAGTAAGGATTAAATATGATTTATTAATATATTATGGGAATAATATATTAAAGGAGAAATCATATTGTTTAATTAATATTAGTCAATAATTAATTGGTAATTAGTTTTGTGACTAAAAGAGATTAATTAAACTTAAGGGACTGGAATTGTAATTATAAGATAATTGCAATTTGGGCCATGGATTGCCTTGTATTAAGGGATGGACGAATTCTAATGGGAAACCCATAAGGAAATCGTCCATGGGCTTAATTAAAGGAGTCTATGGGTTCCTTAGGGCTTAAGCATCCAAATTAGGGTTTCCTTGTTAGATAACCCTAATAGCCCAACTATATAAAGACCCCTTAAGGCTCAAAAACGTGGCTAATGTTCTTGTAAGGGTTTACACACGTTTTTGGCAGCCTCCAACCTCTCTCCTCTTCATCCTCTTGCTTATGGTGTTTGTGAACCATTAGAGGAGTGACACTTGTGACTCTAAGCCTTCCAAAGTCAATACAAGGAGATTTGGGATTGTTATTGCTACATAACAATCAAGGTAACATTATAAACTCATTCTTGTGTTAATATGATTATTTGAATGCTAGAATTAGGGTTTATAGTCTTGGATTCAAAGCATGTACAATAGAGAAACCTAGATCCAAGCATTAGGGTTTGTATGAGCACATAGGATGTCTTATGACCAAAACCCATCACCATTTAGTGTGCCGGTAAACCACACACGCTCCACTAACGTCTTCGCAAGGGCACAAAGTGTAATTTCATGGAATTGCATCAATTCACTTTGCCTAAGTAACTAAGATTGGGAATTTAAAAAACAATTAGTTACTTGGTATTTCATTATAATTATAATGGAAGGTTTCGTCCTATCCTACCCGTTCGGCTAACGACCCTCCACTAGTCAAGAGTGCGGTGGGTATGAGTGGATACCCATTCAATCGCCATTTTATAGGCAATTTCCTTAAACACCCCTTATAGACCAAATTCGTAAATGAGGCCTACTAACGGTAAGACTGACTTTTACTCATACATATATATAATGTTAGACTTTTAATCTTATATATAGTATAGGGTGTATTTTATACATTTAAAATACTATGTGGTTAACTTTAATAATTACACTTTTAATTCAATTAAATTGTTAACCTAAACTTTTATGGATTTATTAAACCTCTTTTAATTATACTCCTTAATTAAATAATAAAACCATAAGGGTGTGATATGAACTTTTCAAAACATTACTAGAGTTCTAGAATTTAACATTTCTAATTAAACCTTTTAATCAACTTTTAAATTCCAAAAATTTTGAGGGCAAGTTTTGAAACCTTTCAAAACATTAGGGTTTTAACTATTTAAATTTCAAAACAACAAAACTTTTGGGGTTCAAATTTAAACTATAAAACCTAAAGGGATAAATTGAAACTATTTCACAAGATAATTCAAATCTAAATTACAAATAATCAAACTTTATCTAATAAAACAAGTGATTATCTAAATTTTGACAATTATCTTCTATTTAGGTAAGGATAATCATATAATAATGAAAAATTTTGGATTTTATCACAAAAACGAGGTTATGGTAATTATCCAAAACCAAAACAGGAAGAAAATCGCGAAAACTAGCTGTCAGACACTTTGACTCGTCAAGTCGGGCTTGGACTCGTCGGGATCAGCTGACTCGGCGAGTTCACCAAGTGACTCGGCGAGTCAAACCTTCAAAACTAAAAAAAAATCGATTTTCAGTGCTTATTACGATCAAATATGCATCAATACAATAGAAACCAATCAAGGCTCTGATACCACTGTTGGGTTTTGGTCATAAGACATCCTATGTGCTCATACAAACCCTAATGCTTGGATCTAGGTTTCTCTATTGTACATGCTTTGAATCCAGGACTATAAACCCTAATTCTAACATATGGAAATCGACATTAACATATAATTAGGTTTAAGAACATACCTTGATTGTTATATAGCAATAACAATCACAACTCCACCTTGGATTGACTTTGGAATGCTTAGAGTCACAAGTGTCACTCCTCTAATGGCTCACAAACACCATAAGCAAATGGAGAAGGTATAAAGAGAGAAGTGAGAGGTTAGAATTCGTATCTAGGACCTCTTGGGAAGGGATACACGAATTCATGACCCTAGGGGTGTTTATATAGGTGTAGAGATAGGGTTTCAGTCATTATCCTTATCTAGTTGATTATCCATTAAGCAACCAATAAGATAATCCTTGAATCCTTATCATACTCGAATTCTAAGGCTTTCCAACCTTAAATTCGTCCACCATATAAATAAGATAATCCTTACCTTATTTTGTAACTATCATATAATTACAAATCAGCCCCTCTAGTTTAATTAATTACATTTGATCACAAAACTAATTCTTAATTAATTATTGACCAATATTAATTAAACAAATATGATTTCTCCTTTAATATATTATTCTTATAACATATTAATAAATCATATTATCCTCTCTCTCTTTATTCATTTCTCCAATCAAGTTGCTTTGGTGAAGGCAACCCAAAAGGACCATGCACCATCGGGTCAAGTACATACCAAAATAGTTATGTACTTAGACACTAATCCAACAAACACGTCGTTCACAACACCTACAGGTTGTGAGCCTGCAAGTGTTCCACTGGACTGTCTAGAATAGTCTGTGGTTGTCATCCATACTCTGTTGAATGACAGGGCCATCATTTGGGAAAAAGTCTTCTCACATCGTCCACCTCTCACCCTCACCTCACGGTCTATTTCACCTCTCAACTCATCATCCAACTCATATTTCATCTATTACATCTACCTATGTCTTATCCCAACATTTTCGTAGATATAAAATACATATACATTTTAAATCATTGAAAACATGTATAAAAATGTTCATCCAACATAGATAGCAAGTATTCAGATAATATGCACACATAGCACGTAATTTATATAAAATACTTCATATCTATGTGTAAGCTGAAATTAACTATGCACTCACCTGAAAGGTGGTGACTCAACACTCGGACAACGCTTTGATACTCTCAAAACGATTTTCCTTCGATAAAACCTAGTACCAATACCACTAGGGTTTAGTCTAACGATAATCGTGACAAATTAGTAGTCTGACTATTATTATTATTATATAAGCGTTAAATAACACTCAATATAACTCATAATAATAGCCCAAATAATTATTTTAAGGACCTAATAACATTACTATAATTATTTGAAAACTATATTAAAATTTGTGTAAGTGTAGCTCACTTACAGCGGATTTTAAAGAAAACCGGGCTTTGCTCGGAGTAGCATTTCAAAACCGAAAGACCCTTTTTCTTGGGACTCCGAGAGCCTCGGGGCTTCCTTTGGGTGCTAGGGGGGTTTCCTAGGCTTTTAGGGGGTTAGGGTAGGCTAGAGAGATAAACTAGTGAAAGAAAGAAGGTGGAAAGGTGCAAGAAATGAGGCTGCCCTCGGTTCCCTTTTATAGGCCGAGAGGCCTCGCTACACTGGGTGTTCAGAAGCTCTATGTGGGTCGTAGCTTCGGATAAGGCGAACAGGTGGTGCTCTTCGGGTGGGGCTACGTGTTTGCTTCTCGGAGCACACAAGACCGAAGTACGTTGGGCGTACCCGGTTCCAGACGTTGGGCGTAATGCGAAGGCCAGGTGTCTGAATCCGAAGCGAGCACCGTGGTCAGCAAGAGATTTGGCCACGTCACCACTCTCCCACAAATTTCGCAATTTCCACTCCAGACTTCTAAAAATCATAACTTTCGCATACGAGCTCCATTTTCGACGTTCTTTATATCCACGTGAAGAAGGGAATGTACCCTACAACTTTCGTTTAGACTCTGTCGGCTAATTTTGAATCTATTTTAAAAATTATTATTAACAGGCCGGGACAGAATTGGTCCGTTAAATTCTCATAACTTCTTCATCCGATGTCCATTTTTGCCCATATTTTTCTCGTTACGCTACTCTTAATGAGATCTTCAATTCTCGTTTAGGTCGTGTTGGCTAAAAACCGCTCAATCTATTATTCGAATTTCGAGTTGTACACTACTAATCCAAAACTTCGAAAAATCTTAACTTCCTCATACAAAGTCAGATTTGGGCGTTCTTTTTATCGACGCTCTTAGTTTAACATGTTCTAAGATTTTTCTTTAGATCGCTAAGGCTAAATCTCGCTCTATCGTAAATTCACTATTTACGCTTCCCGGTGTAGTGTTGGTTCCGTCGCGAAACTTCGACGGGTCATAACTTCTTCGTTATAACTCGGATTTCGGCGTTCTTTATATGTACGGAAACCTTGTGACATACTCTACAACTTGGTTAAGATTATTTATTCTAAATAATCTTTTGTCGAAAAGTTGTTTTCGAACCCTATTGCATCTAAATTGACAAGCTCGGATCTGCGGGCGTTACAATAAAGGTCTTTATCTCTTGCTATGGCTTTCTGTGTAGATGTTTCTGAAGTATTAGACTGAAGGTTCTTGTAAAAAAAAGTTGAAGGTTCTGTCAGTTTGTAGGGTTTCTTCCTTTTAATCTAGAGGTTGTGTTTATTCTTGTTTATTTTGTGACATTAGATCTTGACTCTATTATTGGTTGTTTATATGTAGGATGTCATGGATCATGACAAATATAAGGCACCAAAATTGAATCATGTTTAAGATTTTTTCTTAATTCTAACTTTTCTGACATTTCCAATTGTTTTTCAACTTCTGGTGGTTTTTTTAGTTGTTTGTATGTAGGTATTCCATGTTTCTGATGCTTTTTTAAATTTTGTTTCACCATGTATCTTGATGGTGCCCTTATAATAATTCCCATATTCTTTTTTTTAATCTTGCAGTATTAAAATGTGTTCTTGATGAGTGAAACATCCCTCGAACAATCTTCAAATACCCATTGTGTTGAGTTATTTGATCATGAAGTTGTGAGTTATTTGATTTTTAGCAGTAACATGAATAAGATTTCATATTTGGTTTCAGTTAAATTGGAATTTTTCGTGTATCATTTTCCTATTCATCTTTTTAAATTGAATGTTTATGGTTTTGTCTATGTTCCTTTGTCAATTTGATCCAATGAATGATGATTTTTGTGGTTGGCTTATATTCTTCTGATTAGTGAAGACAGAAGATGATTTCTTATCAGTTTATGATTTTTAGTGATTTACTTTCTACCTTAGAATAACAACATACCTACATTTTACAGGTGTACTTATATTTTGAACTCTTTTTTAACTTTGATTTTTTTATGTGTTTTCATAAGTTTATATTTGTTTTTTAGTATATAAATATTTTTTGTTCGAATAGGACTGCTTCCCTCTAGGTAAGCTTTTACATAAGCTTTTAGTTACACCATTTATCTTTCTCTCGCCTATTTAGAAAAACAAAGTTTTTTTTTATCAAATGACATTCTTCTGTTTTTATGGTTTCGGGTCAAATACATTTTTGTATCATATGCTTCCTGTTTCAATGACAAGAGCAGTAGGTTATGCAAATAACTTTGAAAATAAGGTAAAAAATGTGCATGATGAGATGTGAATGACATTTTAATTTACAGTAGGTTATATGAATGACTCTTTTTAAGAATCATTTCAAATGGCTTTGCAAAATAACAGTGGAATACCATTTTATTAGCTTTTGGTGAAGACTTTTATCATATTTTAAGCTTTACTTATAAGGGTATAACTGTATTTTGAAAAGGTGAAGGCTTGTTACATTTCAATAAATTACATGGTCAAATTATGTACATGTATCCTTTCAGTTTAACTATCTTTTGAAAATGTGAAGGTGGTCGCATATGGATATTCTATTTTTAAGTTTAACTACTAAAGGGGGTATATGTGTCAATTTTCCATTATTTTCTAAAAGAGAAACTTAAATAGTCTCTATTATCTCATATACACAATATGAATACTCCACTCAGCATTTGTTTATATTTCAAGCATTTGATGAAAGTATGTTGTTCTTTTAAGCTTATAAAATATTAAATTTGAACTAGTTCACTTTGTTTTCTACTATTACACCTGATCTGGTAATATATTTTAAAAAGTGCTAAAATTGCATTATAATTTTGGTTTCTAATTTCTATGTCATTGTTACTGTTATAACCACACACACACACATAACAATAACAAACACAATGTGTCTGATGTTGTATGTGTGTGAGTGGCTATGTATTTGTTAATGTAAACAACGTGTATTGATTAGGGTGCTTAAATATCATTTTTAATTAGGTAGTCTAAAAAGCATTTTTGAACTTACATTACAATGCTATTACATCATTGTAATTTCATTTCATCATATTAAATGGTTTAACTATTAATCTGTTTCCTGTTAGGGCATTGTACATGTAATTACATATGCTACAGGTAATTACATATTCAGTTCATATGTAGCATTTTTAGGTAATTTCATATCTTTGTAGAAATCCATGCATTTATAAGCCTCTTAGTACAATCTTATCGTTTTTGTAGGAAAAATGCTTCGTCGTTTGGTAAAATAGTTGTGTTGGACAGAAAGCCTTTTGGTATATGTTTTTTAACAATTAAAATGTTACAATATAAAGTAAAAAAATAAGTAGGTTGCTCCAAAATTAAAATGCGTGTTTTTGTGTTTGGTTGTGTGTATGAATGTATATTTCTGAAAAGTGTGACCACCAGAAGATGATGTGAATGGCATGCTAAAAACATTTCCTGCTGATTTTTTATTTTGCATACCAACAAAACCAAAATCATTTAGTTTTGGCTGAACCTTCAAATGTTCAAACTCTTTATTCTATTTATTCCGGACATGGAGTTTTGCTTTATGGAACATGGTGAATCTTTTTAATTTGAGCAAATTTAATTTAATCTGGTGGCTAACGTGTTGTATGATATGGAAACAAATTTAACAGTCATACATGAAAAGGGTAAATGCAATATAAAGTTGTACTTTTCATTGATGTTATCATTATAGCATTCTACTTGTTTTTTGTCATATATGATGTTTTCAAAATAATTTACCCAATTATGCTTGTAACCATTAGTTAAATCAAATATTATGAAGAAAGTAATAAATTTTTGTGCTTTTGTTTGATAATGTATCTTTGTGTACCTTCTGTGTTATTTCAGGGAATTGACACCAGTCTTATAAATTATCAAGTATTTTTTGTGTTAAACGGAAGTTAAGAAAGAAAGATTAGCAATAACAATTGACGGCGTGTAACACCCCAAGCTTCAAGTAATTGCAAACTCATCCCTTGGGTTATAATTATGTCATTTTTAGTCATTAGATTGGAAAGGAGTTGCCATGGGAAGCCCTAGTGGCAAAATGGTAATTCTAAAGAATAAGTTGTATGTTGGGTATACATGTGAGTACGCTGGGTGTACACATATGTACATTGGGCGTACTATTCTCTAGGTGAAACCCAAACTTTTAGGGTTTGTGGAGTACTTAAGCATCATTATGGCCCTTTTTCCTCCATCTTTTCACCCTCCAAATTTTGGGTTAATTTTGGCAAATCCTAACTCCTCTAGTGTGTGTGTGTGTGTATGATTTATGAATGTGTTTCTTGCATGGTTGAAGGAGAAGTTAGTGCATCAAAGGAGTCAAGGAAGGAAGCAAGCTTGTAGATCTGGGATTATCATCTTCTTTGGGAGCTTCATGAGGTATAAAGCTTCTAATAGGCTATCTAAGTAGTGTGTTCGAGACTAATTGGAGGATTGGACCTTAGGATAAGACCCAATAAGGAGTTGGGCCTAATTTGGAAAATTAGTCCAAGTGTGGGCCTTCAAGTAATTTAAGCCTTTTTGGATCAAGATTTAGGTTGGTTTGCATTGGGTTGTTTTGGGTCGTTTGGGATTTTATGGTATAGGCTTTTGGCTTGCTAGATCTTCTTGAGTGAAGGCCATGAAAGGATTTAGGCCCAATTTGGAAAATTGGGCCATAATTGGACTTAAGGAGTTTATTTTGATATTAGACCTTTTGTTATCTAGTTTGGGCTAATTTTGAGGAAGGGTAAAAAGGTCTTTTACCCTGAATTGGACTCGTAGTATGAGTCAGCGACTAGATGTTGATGGAATGTCATTTTGGTATCTGTTAGCGTGTAGGTGATAGTGGATCTGCAACTAGAGGTTATTAATGGAATAAACTATTGATGGGGTGTTGTCTTGATGTGGCGGTTCAGGATCTGGCAGCCATCAGCTAGGGATCGTCTGTGTGATCGGCAATGCGAGGTGGGTCTTCCTCACTATAATTTTAGGTCGAAGGCACCAAGTTCGGCCCATTGGTTTGATAACCTGATATTGCTAATATGTTAAGTATGATATAGTTATGCATGCTAGTCTGGTTAAGCTAGTCTGGTAGATCTGTAAGACTACCTGGAAATTGCTTGTTTATCTGTTTATGATATTATTTGTTATATGTCTACATATTGTGTGGATTGGTTGAACTAGTACTGCTTCGTGTTGTAGCCAACAAACCCTATATCATTCCAGATATTAGTTGAGGGCCATGTATGGCATGCCAGACTCATACTAAGGGCCCAATAGAATTCCAGATACGAGCTGGGGACCCGATTGGTATGCTAGACTCGTACTAAGGGCTTGAGGAAATTGGAGTAATCCATATATGAGTTGAGAGCCATGCAGGGCATGCCAGAATCGTATTGAGGGCTCATGGGCATTCTAGATACAAGATGGGGGTTAGGTAGGGCATGCTAGACTCATACTGAGGGTCAGGGAGCAAGCCAGACAAAAGCTATGGGCCCAGGGGCAAACTAGACTTATGATGTGGGCTCAGGGGTATTCCAGTCTATTAGCTGTGGACTCATTGCATGCTGTTATTTTGTATTTGAGCAATTTTTTGTGTGTTGGTATTTTGGTAACATCCCGTTTATTAAAGAAATAAATAGATAAAATTAATGGATGAATAATAGTCCTAAAATCCATAATATTTAGCGGGGTGTTGGTTTTTGGGAGTTAAAAGCCATAATTAAGAGTCTGGGGTTTAAAAGTGTAATTTTTGGATTAGTTTGTAAAGAATTTTGAAGGTTGAGGGTTGTTTAGTAAATCATGGATTCAATTTGAAAAGGATTTCATAAGACATGGTGTGTTTGGTAAATTATGGACTTATTATGAAAGGATTTTTGAAGGCACGGACTAAAGGGAACATTATAGATTTAAATTGAAAAAAATATTGAAGAGAGTGGTTAAATGGTAAATATTGGGCTTAATTTGGAAAAGATCCTATGGGGAGGGACTAGACTTATTTAATGTGAAAAAGTTGTTTGGAACCGGGACTTTAACCCGTCACTCCTTCCCTCCTGTTATTTTGGAAACATGAAACCCTAACCCTACTATTCTATTGCAACTGCCACCTTATAGTATCATCATCCGCTGCCCCTGTCGTAACCGAGCACCACGTTAACACAACAACCTCGCCATCGGACGCCACCAAAATAAGTAAATAACCTTGCTGCCGGAGAAGTCGTGGGCAGCCGGAGAACCGCCGAGGACCAGGGAAAAACTCGTTTGTGTCATCGTTGTGTAAGTCATGAGCCATCGGAAACACACAGTAAGTCCACCCGCAACCTATCCTTCCTCTCTCTCTCTCTCTTGTTCTTTTGTGGGTGTGACGTCGGAATCGTCACTATCACCGTCGGTGGCCATGGGGGCATCATTTGTGTTTTTTCGGTGATGCCTGCCGCCTAAGAGGTGGCTGAATGTGTGCATGTTAGAGTGTAGTGGTTGTTTTCGGTATTTGTGGTGTGGAATGTGTGTATATTTGGCCGAAAACCCACTACCACCACCGTGAGGTGGTGGTTACCGCTTCCTACCACCACCAATTATCGTATGGTGGTGGATGTGTGTATGTTTTGATGTTATGAGTATGTTTAGTATAATGGGACTTGTTTAGACATTTTGGCGGAAGGATTGAAGGAAAAACCAACACCATCGTCGTAAGGTGGTGGCTGCCGTCGTGTGCTGCCGTCGACCACCACCGCCCGAGGTAGCAGTGGGTGGTGCTCGACCTACTAAATCCCTAATTGACCTAAAAGCCTAACCATTTGACTAATTGGGATATGTTTGGGTTAGAAACCCTAATTAGAATTTAGAAAACCCTAATTTTAGAAAAATGTTAGTTTTGGATTGTCGAGACTTGCGTTTGGACCAGTGGACTGAAGTTATGACTTATGCCGATTCCATTGTATGTTGGCCTATTGGAGTAATGGACTTAATGGGTTAAGTCCTTGACGGGTTAAGTGAGAACACTTAACCCTAATCATCATTTTATGTAAAAACCCTAATTTTGTTTGGGCCTTTTGTTGGGCTTTGGTGATTGGGCTATTGATGGGCCATCCAAGAATTACTATATGGACTAGAATATTGAATTGGGCTTTAGGATAAGGCCTATTGGAAATGCTTGGGCCCAATTAGGAAAATTGGGCCATAGATGAGCCATATTTGGGCCATGAATGATTATGAGATATTGGACCATCAGAATGTCAAATGTGGGACAAAGAATAAGTGGTTGGGCCTTAAGGTAAGACCGTGTGAGGAGTTTGGGCCTAATTTGGAAAATTGGGCCATATGTTGGGTCTTGGTTGATTATTTAAGTTTTGGGCCTTCAGAGTATGAGTTTGGGCCTTAATATTGGACCAGGCTAGGTTAGGAGTAAAAGGGTCCTTTTACCCCAAGAAGGGATTTTAGGGTTATGCATTGGAAACCCAAATGGTTAATTGGGGTTTGTTTTTATGTTGACATCTTGGGGATCTGTTAGTTAGCAGCCCAATATTTATTAGTGGGACTTCAGCAGTATGGGGTGAGTTTCCTTCAATAGGAACAAGTCGAAGGCAGCAATGCGGCCCGTGTTAAGTATGTATGATGATTAGTAGCTAAGTGTGGGCAGGGTCCGTATCTTAGAATTATTATATTTAGTAGCTAAGTGTGGGTTGGGCCTATATCTTAGACTTGTTTATGATCAGTAACTAAGTGTGGGCAGGGATCATATCTTAGCATTATCTGAGTATGTGTTTGTTTATGTATTTGAGTGTGGGTGGGGCCTATATCTCATAGAGTGTGAGCGAGGCCCGTATCTCATCATTAACTGAATGTGGGCGGGGCCTGTATCTCATAGTATTCTTTGAGTATGTATATAGGACAGATTGATAGAATTGATTATACTTGTTGTTTGTGTGATACTTGTATGTATGCTTAGTAGCGGAGTGTGGGCGGGGCCCGTATCTCCTTGAGTGTATGCGGAGCCCACATCTCCCAGTAGCATGATTATCTATGGTATGTGGTAGTTTGGGGAGACTCACTAAGCTTCGTGCTTACAGTTTTCAGTTTTGGTTTCAGGTACTTCTGGTAGTACAGGAAAGAACTCGCGATTCTTGTAGTGTACACATCATTTGATCAGCCTGAGATGTTTATACTCTGATATATTTGACCAAACCTTATTATACTCGTTAGAGGGAGTGATACTACACTCCCTCATGAAACCGCAGCGCCATATAGGTGCTACCTCACCATTTACCACAAAAATATAGTTTTATACCACACGACGGAATGGTGCAACACTTGGTTTTTTTTTTTTTTTTAATAAATTAAATTTTTGATTGATTGTGTTCCGAAGTGTAAGAAAACTATCCAATCACAATCACAAAAAATGTGCTCCCGTTTGCTAGCGTAGTGCGGCCTTAGACGCACCCAAACCACAATGGAGAAGAGGTGTTCCGGCTTAGATGATATTGGAGATGTGGTCTCTATCGTGTCTACTCCTACCGGTCTTATCTTACCAGCCGAGAGGCTGAGACTTTCCCATTTTATAAATTCTATGTTTATAACCTGTCAAACATTTATTAAATAATAATAATAATAATTTATTTTTATGGTGACAGGTGAAAAAGCAAAGAGTATTGGAAGAGATGGCGGCCCTTTCAACGGAACTGGGGGGCAGAAACGTTGTAAAAGACATTTAAAGGTTTTGCCTCCTAAATCATTTGAAAGTGAAGTAGTCTCTAGTGAGGGAGGGATCCAACCTTACTTTAAATTTTGTTTTAAATAAAGAATAAACAAAATTATATCAACCTTCATGCCACAAGACTTTTGGTTCGTTTGTATCTTCAAATCTACTCCAACGTTTACTTCCTTTTTTGTGCTATTAATACAAGAGGCTTTTGATCAAATTAAGTTATAAAACGAGTTGATAATCAATAATCGTTTTGTTAAATTTTAAGAATAAATGTTGTATATGAATAAAAAATTTTTAACTAGACATGCTAACTTTATAGAAAATAATAACCGATTTTTTTTACACTACACTTGTGTTACGAACATAAACGTTTTGTGGCAATGAGCAATATGATGCAATATTGACTGTGATTTCTTGTGGCACGTGGCAGTCAAGCATGTCCAAGTTACATTGGCCTGCAATTCAATTTTTAGTATATTATTATAATAATGATAATGATTCAAATATTAAAATAAAATAATTTAAAAGATTAGTATACATCTTAAAAATATTGGTCTTGAATAATTTTAAACCCGTCTAACACATTCCATCCACCTCACACGCTTCCGCTTAGATGAATATTTTATTAATTAATATAAACACAATTTAAATAGAGGAAGGGACAATGATTATACCCATATTTGGGTGGCAAGTAACCAATACTTATTTTTCTTCCCATTACGAGAATTGGCGTTAGCTTTACCTCCTCTACAAACTAGAAAGCACATCAAATATCAACGGACGTTTCATTTTTGTGTTTCACTCACTCAGCATTCACCCTGGAATGAGACACAAACAGACGCCATCTCTTCTGAATTTGAATGCATACCTCCGCCTCATCAATTCTGATCACGAGTAGTACCTCCTCCTTCATTTCGTTTCACCTCCCAATTCTTTCTCTTTCTACTTTTACTTTTTAGATTTTAAACAGATTGGATCGCTAAATCAACATTAATCATATCATACGCTTATCGTCTACTAATTTCAAACCCTGATCGGAGTTCTTCTTCCTGTTTTCTTCGTAAGTAATGCTTGATGCTTCTTTCTGTCGAAATTTATGATGATCTGATATAGTTTCTTACGTACTACTCCATCCAGTTCCAGACAATTTGAAGTTACATATAATATAATGCCGCAAGAAATTAGCCCAAATCCAATCTTATTGAACACACCTAGCAAGAACTCCAGAGGACTCAAAGGTCTCACAAATGGCGCCACCGAAGAGTTCATTGATGATCGTGAATTAGCACAGAGAAAAGCCGAAGCAGCAGGTACGTTTTCTTTACTACTCCGTACTCCAAATCTCAATTCTCAGAACTCTGCACAGAAAGGCCCGACAAAATCCTTTTGCTTTGTTTATTCAATTTTAATTTTTCAATCGATGATTACAAGAAAGAAAGAAAAACAAGATCGAATGATACATCAGCTAATATCCGTCCTTTTACTTCTTGTTGGTTTACAAATATCCTATAAAATTAGGACGGACATATACATATATAATATAATAATACTTATGCATTAGTATAAAATACTACATAAATCTTAAATTAAATGTATATATTAAGGACAATAGAAATATATTGAGACTGTTAATAGTGTAAATATGTAAAATCATATTCTCTTTTTTGGAAGGGAAATTAAATTCAAATTATATCTATCCCGTTAAAAATTTGTTGATTAAGAACTTATGTGATAACCGGCTTTATATAGTATTAAAAACAATAAAATGGGATAACCAAAAATGGCAGAAAATTTTCGAAAATGGGTTCTCTTTTCATTATGACCTCACGGTATCCAAAGCCCACATTCACAGAAGTGGGCCCATGATGGGCCCATCACGAAACACGCCTTGTATTAAAGTAACAAAGCACACTTGATTAGGTGAGGTGAGGTGATTGGCAGGACCAATTTTTGATAATGAAAATTAGTTTTTGGTTTGGTTTGCTTTAATAAAGTCACTAATTTTTATTTTTGTTCCAGCAAAACAGCCGTTACAACCGGTCCCGATTCTAAATATTAATCAAGCACACAAGTGAATCATTACATTACATTACGCTAGTAAAATAAATATAACATTATCATTAGACAGAACATGTCTAATTTCTTTGAATCATAACTCACTGATAACAAGTTTTATATCATGATACTAGTCTAAATAAAATCTAGTAACCGCAAGTATTGGGTATATTACCACTAAAAACTAAGAATTTAACCCCCTCATTATCATGTAAATTTATAAAATGTACATTTACAATTTCAAACAATGTCAAACTATTTTATATGTTTCCCAAAATGGACTATGGAGTTTTGTTTTGAGCAGAGGTGCATATCAGCGGTCTCGGATTGGTCTCGAAACGGTTTGATCTTTTATCGGATCGGTCTTGTTTTTTTCGGTCTGGTCTCGTATCTTTTCTGTGCCTCTTTTTCAATTCGGTTTCCGGGTTTTTTTGTTCAGTTTCGGTATTTTTCAGTATTTTGATTTCGGTTTCGAGTTTACTAATATATGATTAATATAAAAAAAGATAAACAAAGATTACTAAAAACGATACACTTAAGTTTAATAAAATAAAAAAGAAAAGAAATTAAATACTATGTGATTAGAAATTGTGTAATTAACACAAAAATGATACTTCTATAAAATTTGGTTATTGGTTATTTTTTTTAGACTGGTCTAGATTTGGTTTTAGATCATTCTTGTGTTAGATCTCGAACGATCCGATATTTTTGGGACTGGTCCCAAAAGGTCTTGGGCCGGTCTTTTTAGGACTGATCTCGCTTTAAAGGGGTTCGGTCTCGATCTTTTTTTTGGGTCCGGTCCGAGACCGATCTTTTTGTGAAGATTTAGTTTTGAGGTTTATAAAATCGCCCATACTTCTTAGGTGTGTTATGAACCAAATCTTCCACATTTATGTTCAACGAGACTTATACTATTGTGTTGCGCAAAATTAATATAACGTGATAAGATAGACGATTTGTAGCTAAGAAAACTTACATAGAAAACTTATTCATGACTTTTAATTAATTACTTTTTGAATCAACAACACATAACAAACAATCACATATATAATCTAATATACATTATTAAGCATCATACACATCACATGATATATAACATATGATTGATAACATTTATATGATCTAATATACATTAGCGGTGGAGACACACCATATACAACGAATATATTAAAAGAAACAATAATGACATGAAAACCTTAATGTTAACAAAAATGTACAAATTTATCTCTTTGTGGATTTTAAGCTCTCTAAAAACGGATGTTTGCAACTTTTTTTTTCAATTTTATTATTTTTCTGGATTTTCCTGGTAAAACCGGACTTTTTTGCTAAACGTAAGAGCTTTTATGAAATAAAAACCAAACTTAAGGGCTTTATAAATTAGAAAAATAAAAAAAAAAGAGAAAATCGAAAGTTTCTGCAAAAGTGAAAGGTTTTAATGAACAGAAATACACAAAATAACATTTAACAAATTGAACCAAAGTGTGATAAATAAATAAAAAACATATTATTTCTAAACTGTTTGTTATTAGTGAGCCCAATCCCATTTTTATAATTTGAACCATAACTAGACCTGGTAAAACATGACACGACACGAAAACCCAATACAAAATTAGCGGGTTAGGATAAGAGATTTCGACACGTTTATGTAAACAGGCTGACACGACACGACACGATAATTAAACGAGTAAGGTTAGAGTCAAGACTTTCAACTCGAAGATGACTCGAAAATGATCTGTTTAATTATATATTATTGATTATAAATTTCATATTTTTATAAATAAATTATATGTTATAGACTTGTAGTGGGCCAAACTCAAGAATTAGAAGTAATATTCAAATTTTCAAAGTTAGTTAATTTTAGTCATCCTCACCACCTATCTCTTTGCTCCCCAACTTTAACTTTTTTTTTATTTTTGCTTTTAAACTTACTATAAATTTTGTTATTCCATCTCACAACTCCAGTGTTTCGCCTTTACATTTTTGACTACACAAATCCTACTTTCCAACCTTTAAAATATTTCAACACAACATAACCCGACCCGAAACCGACACGAAATAAATAGGTTGACACAGCATGACACGCTAATTAAACGAGTCGGGATAGAATCAAACCCTTTCAGGCCGTTTAATGTCTTAACACGACATGAACCCGACACGACACGTTTGTCGGGTCTAAACCTAAAGATGCTCTTTGTACGTAACGTAAACGTACGTAAGTATATACGGGTATGGCAAAAGCAAAGAATCTAGATATGCGACTTTGACCGGGTCGATTCAGGATATAGAGAACCTGTAGACATCTCCAATCTTAACACTAACAAAAATTTTACAGCGGCGAGGAGGAACCAGGCGGCCGAATGGCTACGACAAATGGATCACGGTGCGGCGGAGGTACTGTCCACCGAACCCTCCGAGGAACACTTCTGTCTCTCTCTTCGCAATGGCCTCATCCTCTGCAATGTCCTCAACAAAGTCAATCCCGGTGCAATTCCGAAGGTTCTTTCCTCTCCTTTTCTTATTACATTAGCACACAATCAATCAATACTTTGTCTAGGAAATCAAATTTAACCAACAATTATTGGGGGGAATTTTTAAGGTGGTAGAAATTCCGATCATCGATACGGAGGGAGCAGCGCAAACTGCAATTCAATATTTCGAAAACATGCGGAATTTCTTAGTTGCTGTTGCTCGAATGAAGCTTCTTACCTTTGAGGTGTCTGATCTAGAAAAGGTGATCACTTTGATTACTGGTTTCTTATTGTTGACTAGACTAGATAGTAGATACAATCATGCAATTTAGTTTGTTTATGTTTATAATATTGTTTCTTCCAGGGAGGCTCATCTGGTAAAGTCGTAGATTGCATTCTATGTTTGAAAGGTTATTACGAGTGGAGGCAATCCGGTGGGGCTGGAGTTTGGAAGTATGGTGGGACGGTAAGGATCACTTCAACCTCATTTCCAAAAGGATCACCTTCCTCTTTAATTGGCAGTGAAAGCGCCGATGAATCTCTAGATGAATCTGAGTCTTCACAATTCGAAGAGTTACTCGAGTATCTTCTTCTATCAAATGAGGTGTCTCTTCAGGAATCAAAAGTGTCAACAACACTTACCTTCCTCTTTGACCATTTAGGTATTGGGCTTTTGCAGACTTATCTCACAGAGACTAATGAGCTTGATGACTTTCCCATGAATTCAATGGTAGGTAAGGTTTGTTTTGTATAGTATCTACTGAGATGATTTTCTTGGTTATTAATATGTTTTGTGGGATGTTATAATAGGTTATTGACATAGTGCTCAGAAAGGCTGTTAAAGATCTTTCATCATTGCTTATCTCTCATGGAAATCAGGTAATACTCAAAACAATTTAGAGTGAATAAGAAATCAAAATCATAAATTAATTCTTATCCCTTTCAGCTTGGTGTCTTTTTGAAGAACATGTTAAAGGGCAACTGTAAGCCTTTATTAAAGCATGAATTCCTACAAGCCATTTCAAATTATATCGAACAAAGATCAGGGTTAGTTTCAAATGAGTTATCAAAGTTTTGCATATGTGGTAACAAGGGTAAAGATATTAGTTACTTAACTGACAAAACAAGCGTGCTGGATGTTCAACAAAAACAACTAGAGGTATGTACACTAAACACTAGATAGTAACACCACAGTCTGTAGCATGGTTTTATCTTATATTTGTGTTGAACTTTTCCAGGAGCTAAAAGCTAGCTTTCATTTGACAAAACTGGAAGTCCAACAAGCTCATCTAATTTGGGAACAAGAGCTAAAGAAAATTGGTGAGTTGTTATACTTGTTAATTTTTAGCACTTCCTATGAGAACCAGGAAACACACTAACGTTATATCTAATCTATGTCAGCACATCATACTAAGGACCTTGAAGTAGCCTCTTCTTCATACCACAAGGTATTGGAAGAAAACCGACAGCTTTACAATCAAGTTCAAGACCTAAAAGGTTAGTACTTATGTTCTTAAGTCTTAACCACCATTTTTGTAGATAAACTTCTATCATTAATGGAGTTGTTTTTTTATTTAAAGGGGCAATAAGAGTTTATTGTAGAGTGAAACCCTTTGTACATGATCAATCTGATGAGCAACATTCAACGGTTGATTATGTTGGAGAAAATGGAAATATTATGATTGTTAATCGTCAAAAACAGGGCAAGGAGGCTAGGAAGATGTTCACTTTCAATAAGGTGTTTGGAGGGAATACAAATCAGGGTAAGTTGATTTATAAGTTTGTATACAAAATGTAATAATTTAAATTTGATATATTTCCAACTTATTTGCAGAGCAAATATATTTAGATACCCAACCATTGATTAGATCTGTGCTTGATGGTTATAATGTTTGTATCTTTGCATATGGCCAGACAGGCTCTGGGAAGACATACACAATGGTAAGAATTAGAAAACAATTGATTTTATTTTTGGATTCAAACATTCATCTCTCTCATTCTCATATTTATTATGCAGAGTGGCCCTGACATGACAACAGAGGATACATGGGGCGTCAACTATAGAGCCCTACGAGATCTGTTTGAATTAACAGAGGCAAGGATGGATGTAATAAAGTATGAGGTTGGAGTTCAAATGATTGAAATATACAATGAACAAGTCAGAGATCTCCTAGCAATTGATGGCTCAAATAGAAGATATCCTTTCAATTCTTTTTTTCCTTCCTTCTCAATTCTCAATTCTCATGACATGATATATATATATATATATATATATATATATATATATATATATATATATATATATATATATATATATTTTAAACAATTGTTATGCCTTGACAACCTACACGTTGGATATACGAAACAATTCCCAGCTGAATGGTCTTAATGTTCCTGATGCGTCTTTGGTTTCTGTAAAATGTACACAAGATGTTCTTCATCTCATGAGAATTGGTCATAGAAATCGTGCAGTTGGTTCTACTGCTTTAAATGAACGCAGTAGTCGTTCTCACAGGTATAAACTTAAACTTAAACTATATATATATATATATATATATATATATATATATATATATATATATATATATAATAAGAGTATAAATATATTGAAATATGAAATTGTGGGACAGTGTTGTAACTGTTCATATCCGAGGAAAAGAAGTGGTTTCTGGATGTAGTTTAAAGGGTTGCCTTCATCTAGTGGATCTTGCTGGAAGTGAGAGGGTGGACAAATCAGAGGCGGTTGGTGAACGTCTTAAGGAAGCCCAACATATTAACAGATCGCTGTCTGCACTTGGAGATGTCATTTCTGCCCTTGCACAAAAGAGTACACACATTCCTTACAGAAACAGCAAGCTCACTCAAGTATTGCAAGATTCTCTTGGTGGACATGCTAAAACTCTCATGTTTGTGCACATAAATCCCGAGATTAATGCCTTTGGAGAGACAATCAGCACCCTCAAATTTGCCGAGAGGGTTGCCTCAATCGAACTTGGCGCCGCTAAATCTAATAAAGAAACTGCTCAACTTAGAGAGATGAAAGAAGAGGTTGTTTACTTTATATTCACTTTAATCTTGTATTTCCATGGGCTCTGCTAAAATGTTTTTTTTACTCAGATATCCAATCTGAAGCTAATGTTGGAGAAGAAAGAGGCTGAATTACAACAATTGACAAGTGGGAATAATAATAACACACGAGGTGGAGGTGGAGGTGGAGGTGGAATTTCACCTGTTGGCATGCCAAGACCAAGGTGTATTGATGATAATAAGCTTCCTACTTTTGAGGTTAGTCCTAAATTTAAATTTGTTTCCCTTACATATATAATTAAATCATGGATGTTCTTTTGATAGCAGGTTCGAAGCTGTTCATCAGGTAAGCAAAGGAGGCCGCGGCTCCCTTCCAAGTTCACAGACAAGGATTATATTCCCAAAATGCCCCTCCTAGCAGAAGAGAGATCTCAATCCCCCAGTGCTACTACTATTAGAAGATCAATATCCACAGATAGAGATAGAGGAGCCAACATGAAAATGCAATATCCCATGCGTGCCTCTATCAACAGATCTCTAGCAGTAGCAACCGAGAATAGAAGAGGGTTTTTAAGTTCACATTATGATAAGTTTTCTGAAACAACATTACATAATCATAATCATAATCATCTACCTTCTAGGAGGAATGGAAATCAGGAGCAAGAAGAAGAGCAATGTAAGCAAATGCTTAATGTTGTTAGAGAAGGAAAGATTAATAATCCCAAAAATCAAGTGGCAGTTAAGATTAATAAGTTGTCTTGTGACACCACCTTCGAGTTGGAGGAGGCTCAAAAAAGTGAATTATCATCAGAAAATGAAAATGTACAAATACACATTCCAATGAAAAAGCTTCAACGCAGCTCATCAAGAAGTCATCATCACATGGAAGTCAGGTGGGTACTGTTAGAAATTAGAATTCACACTTATATACTTCCTTGAATCTTGATTAACATTTATTTATTTGGCTTTCAGGGAATCCCTTCTTATAACAACTGGTGGTAGAAATGAAAACAAACCCTCAAACAACAACACATCAATTCCTAAATTGTTTAGAAGGAGCCGTTCTACACCTCGAGGGAAATTTATGCTTCCACCTTGATTAAAATGAAACCAAACCCGATATACTATATAGTGTTCTTTCATTTTTGTTTTATGTATAGCATAATGGTGCTTCATTTTTTGGATTACGATAAGTTACCACGAGGAGATTTGGAGTATGGGAATCCCTCTAATTGTATTTGTTTTTGTTTTTGTTTTTTCTAAAACAAATTAAATTTGTAACATGATTGATTCCCTCTGTTTTGATTTTACATGATTGGAGTATATTTTTGTTCAGAAAGGTGACAATTTTCGAAACCTATAGACAATTATGGAATTGTTGCTCCAAAAATCCAATAAAACATCCTTCTAAACTTTTGCAGGGCACCATTATTCTTTGTTATACAATACTTCTAAGAAAATACATTATACATGCAACATACCTATAATATAACCTGTTATTTTTTTTTTTTAACTTTTTTTTAATGTTTGTGATTCTCATATCATTATAGCCTTTGTCAAGGACTCAAGTTTAGTCCACCCCAACCCCATCCATGCTAAATAGATTCCGTTAAGTAATGCCAACCCCAACTTTGAAAAATGGTTGGGCAATAAAATGACAAAAATTGGTGAGGCCTATTTAGATGTTAAGGTGCACATTGAAGCTTAATTTTAGAAAACACCCAATTCCAATCCTAATCCTAGGAAAAATCGGATCAGATAAATCCAAACATGCGGTTTATGGCCGGCCAGTTTTAAGAAAAATTGGCATATTGGATTTTTATCTTGGTAAAAAACGTTTATAAGATATTTTATTTACCATTTACAATTAGAAAATAAAAACTTTCAAGTTCTTTTTATATACCCAACAACTATTTATGTTCCAAAATAACCATATTACCCCACTAAGACTTGGTATCAAGGGTTGTTAGATGTATTGGTTTCTTCATTTTTTTAAACGGAAAATTATCTATAAATTTACTCCTAAATACCACTTATGTATCCTAACAAACTTGAACCCATGACCTCTCACCTATACCAATGAAGATGCCGTTG
Source organism: Lactuca saligna (assembly GCF_052625555.1). NCBI lineage: Eukaryota > Viridiplantae > Streptophyta > Magnoliopsida > Asterales > Asteraceae > Lactuca > Lactuca saligna. Next base: position 2,015,719 of record NC_136421.1, read on the forward strand.
CGGTTTTTGAGTATTCTGCAAACGAGACAACCTTGATTAGCTAATGTCAAATACCAATCAACGTGACTCAAATAATTATAACCGATAGAAACACCATATTCAAATATCATGAAAACAACACGTGTAAGGAACTAAAACAAGCTGTGGACATGGCTCGCATTAATAATGCCAAGAGCGAATTTAGGTGTTGTTTGTTTTTTCTAAAAAACCACTTCAGACCACTTATTGTTGCACCTCACAGCACACACGCAACACTTGGCCCTTCGCAGCTGTTTGTTTTTCAAAAGACTTTTGACTTAAAAACTGTTGAGCATATGTTGCGTGGCGTAACAATAGACCAACTGCTTCAAACTTCTTCACACCTTACTTCAACTTACTGCAGATGTAAAAAAACAAACAGACTTTTTATTAAATGTTGCAGCCGTTTGGTCCACCTCTTCTGCTACAGAGGGTTGTAGAGGTGGTTCGCACACTTCAGACATTTTTGCTTCGAAAAAACAAACAACACCTAAGATATTGTAGGGCACATACAAACTTCGATAAAGAGTAGGATCTTTAACCCAAGAACCGAAGCCGTCAAAATTGGCTAACAAATCAATAGGAGTGTGCACAGGTTTACAATTAAGCATATTATCCCTAAAGAAGAATATCATTAGCATACTGTTATTGAGACAGAAAGAGACCATCTTTAGTGCGAGTAGCTGAATTACCAAGAACGTAATGTATGTCACCAAGGTCATATATAGAGAACTCAACACCTAGTATAGAAATAATACGTGTTAGCAACTCCTACGATGTTCCAGTGAGAACAATGCCATCCACGTACAGAAGAATGTATGTCATATGAGATCCATGGTTGTATATAAAAAGAGATGAATCACACTTGTTGTGGACAAAACCAATGCGAGAGATAAACGTGTCAAATCATTAAAGCCACGTGTGAGAAGTTTGCTTTAGACCAAAAAGAGATTTATGAAGCAAAACATGATCTGATCTTGTAGGATCTTGAAAACATGGAGGTTACCTCATATTTACTATATCATCCAAATGACCATGAAGAAAAACATTATTCGCATCTAGCTATCGAATAGGACAATGATGAGTAACAATTATACTGTTGAGAACAGTCTGAATAAGGGCTAGCTTAACAACTAGATTGAAGGACTCATCATAATATATTCCTAGTCTATAACTACTCCATTGGCGACAAGGCGGGCTTTGTACCGAGATAAAGAACCATTTGTATTCAACATGCATTTTGATGTTAATAGTTGAGGATGGCTTATCATTCACTGCAACATCCATAAAAATCATGTAAAATTTAAACTTTTTAAAAATATTTCAAAAACAATTATTATTACAAAAACTTGTTTTCAAAATAGTATAATGTCAGAGCATCCCAGAATCAAAACATGTAAACATAAGGAGGTGTATGATCACGCCTTCGCCTTCCCACGATCATCTGAAGTACCTGAAATAATCATTGATAAATGTAAGCTCGAAGGCTTAGTGAGTTACCACCAAAATACCAATTCCATACAAATATAACCATATCAGATAAACAAATACAACATGCATAATGAGACATTAGTCTGACTGGACTGCCTCACAGGCCATCAGTCTATCTGGACCGCTCTTCGAGCCTTCGGCATGTCTGGACCACCTCCCAGGGCCTTCAGCCTATCCAGACCGCTCGCTGGGCCTTCGACCTGACTAGTATGCCCTAATCGAGTCTACAGTTTATTCGGTCCGCCTTGGGTATCTTGGCTTACAGCACAAAGTAGGATCCGCCTTAACCCAATCTGCCAAACCAACAAACATGTACACATAAATATCATATGCTAGCTAGCATGTACAGATAGTTATATGGATCTAAAAGATCACTAACATGGTAACCATCCTATAACCAGGATACCGATCTAACCAATGACTAACATAACAACCATCCTATAACCAGCATACCGATCTAACCGATCACTAACATTGCACAATCCTCTAACCAGGATACCGATCTAACAAACCACTAACATAGAAACCATCCTATAACCAGGATACAAATCATAAATTATATCATGCAATAAACTTGGATACAAATCCAAAAGGGCCAACATTGGTACCTTAGACCCCGTTGATATAGTAAGGAGAACTCACCTCACAAGTAGCTCGAAGTGATAAAGTCAAACTCCAACAAATGCAGCTCCAAGTCCAACACCTACATCCACCAATGGTTCACTTCCATAAAAATACCAAATTACCAAAATACCCCAGAAGTCAAATTGGTCAACCCTTGGTCAAAGTCAACGGTCTATGTTGACCTGACTCGTCGAGTGCACCCAGCAACTCGTCGAGTTCCTTAAGAAATAAGAAATCAACAAAACCCTAATTGACTCGCCGAGTTTCCAACCAACTCGTCGAGTCCTTGCGTGTGGAAATGTCGGGGAAACCCCTAATTTGACTCGTCGAGTTCTCTTACCGACTCGCCGAGTCCATGCAGAATCAAATGCGGGCAATCTTCATCCGACTCACCGAGTCGAATATCTGACTCATCGAGTTCATGCAGTCCATTTCTTATCCATACATTTTTAAGCCTCCCCAAAGATCCATATTGTAGATCCAGCTTCCTATGGCACAAATTGCACGTAAAGTTGCAAACTTTACGGGTATGCAAGGTCTTAAAGGCTTAGAACACTAAAACCAAGTCTAGAATGAGGTTTAGGGCATGGTGAGGGGTTCATATGAGATAAAGTTGATAGATTAATGAGTTTGAGACCTGGAGGAGTCCAGATCTGAAGTTGCAACTTTAGATCATGGCTAATACCCGAAATGACTCCAAAATGTACTAAAGATGGCTCTACACTTAAGCATGAAGAGATCTAGAAAAAGATAAGCCAAGGTAACGACTTGTTACATTCAAAATGATGCCACGATAAAGGAGATTTAGATCCAAAAGCTCCTCTTTGCTCTGAGCTCCTTATACTTCAAGCCTTCTTCACTAAATGCACCAAAGCACTCTTTAATCCTCACAAACACTCAAGACCAATGTCAATAGCAATTAGGGTTTCTTCTGGCCGTTAATAGGTGATAAGGGACTGGAGGTAAGGACTTAAGGTCCTTTAAATAGGGTGAAAACCCTAAAAATTAAGGTTTCATCTCCCAGCTCCTACTTGTTGAGTCTGTATCCTTCGACTCGTGAAGTAGGTCCAATAATCCACGCGGCCTAACCCGCCTCTACACGACGAGTTTAGGAAACCAACTCGTTGAGTAGGTCCATAAACATGTACATAATGCTTTAATACTCATACCTGGATTTGGGGTTTCATAATTTTCCCCCACTTGAACTAGACTTCATCCTCGAAGTCTGTTGTGGTGAACAAGTCTGGGTAGTGCTCTCCCATCTCTGCCTCCGGCTCTTATGTCCACTCAGATCCCCTCCTATGCTCCCACTGTACCTTTACCAGAGGTACTTCCTTGTTCTGTAGAACCTTTAGCTTCCTCTCAAGAACGACTACTGGCCTCTCCACGTAATTCAGACGCTCGTCGACCTAAGTATTGTCTAATGATACCACTACCCCCTCATCTTCTATGCACTTCCGCAACTATGACACATTGAAAGCGTTGTGGACCTAACTAAGATCCTCTCGGAGATCCAGTTTATAAGCCACCTTTCGAACCCTAGAAATGATCCTGAATGGCCTAATGTATTGAGGATCCAACTTCCCCTTCTTCCTGAAGCGAATCACACCCTTCCAGGGTGAGACCTTCAGTAGTACCATGTCACCCACCTGGAAATCCAGCTTAGATCGATGTCTTTCAGCATAAATCTTCTGTCGACTCTGAGTGGTCTACAACCGTTGTTTGACCTACTGGATTCTCTCCGTAGTCTGCAGAACTATCTCTGTCCGTCCCATCACTGTGACTGATCTCACCCTAACAGACTAGGGTGCGACATCTCCATCCATACAACAAATCATATGGTGGGGCACCAATACTGGAATGAAAGTTGTTGTTGTAGGAGAAATATACAAGGGGTAGCTAGGAGTCCCAGCTCCCACCGAAGTCGATAACGTAGGCTCTCAGCATATCCTCTAGAGTCTGTATGGTCCACTCACTCTGGCCGTCTGTCTATAGATGATAGGTTGTACTGAAGTGCAGCCGCATGCCCAGTTACTCGTGGATATTCTGCCAGAAACAGGAGGTGAATCGAACATCACGGTCTGAGACAATAGAGACCGGTACCCCATGGCGAGCAACGATCTCACAGATATACAAGTTGGCCCGCTTCTCAGCTGATGAACTCTCCCATATTGCCAAAAACGGGGCGCTCTTGGTTAATCAATCCACGATGAGCCAAATAGCATCAAAGCCCTTCGTTGTCTGCGACAGCTTGGTAATAAAATGCATCATGATATGTTCCCATTTCCATATGGGAACCTCTAGAGGCTGTAGCATGCCATGTGGCCTTTGGTGCTCAGCCTTGACTATCCTGCAGGTCAAGCACCTCTCCACGTACCAAGCGATTTCTCGCTTCATGCACGACCACCAGTAACTCAATCGTAAATCCCGGTATATCTTGGTGGCCCCCGGGTGAATGGAGAATCGAGTGAGGGGTATTGCAATCTTGGAGAAATCCTATATGAATCTCCGGTAATACCTTGTCAATCCCAAAAAGCTCCTGATATCCAAGTGAGAATTCAGAACCTCCCGCTACATAATCGCCTCGATTTTGGCCGGATCGACCAAAATCCCCTCCTGGTTAATAAGGTGTCCAAGGAACTAAACCTTTCATAACCAAGACTCGTACTTCAAGAACTTGGCATACAACCGCTCTCACCTCAAAACTCCCAATAGCTTCCGAAGATGTTCCTCGTGCTGCTATCGGGTCTTGGAGTACACCAAGATATCGTCTATGAATACAATGATCGAGCGATCGAGCATCGGTCTGTAGATCCGATTCATTAGGTCCATAAATACTGCTGGCACATTGGTGAGCCCAAACATCATCACCACAAACGCGTAATGCCCGTAACGAGTCCGGAATACAGTCTTCTCCAAGTCCTCCTCCCTAACCATGACCTAGTGGTACCTGGACCTTAGGTATATCATAGAGAACCAAGATGCACCCTTCAACTGAGTGAAAAGATCATCTATCCTCAGGAGTGGGTAACGCTTCTTCACCGTAAACTTGTTCAACTCCTAGTAGTCAATGCACATCCGGTGTGAACCATCCTTCTTCCTGACGAAGAGAATCAGCGCCCCTACGGGGAACTGCCCGGACAAATGAACTGATTGCCTAACAGTCCTGCAACTTTGATGATAGCTCCTGCATCTCTAGTGGTGCCAACCAATATGATGCCTTGGCAATAGGGGTCATGTCTGGCACTAGGTCGATCCTAAACTTGACCTGCCTCTTCGGAGACACTCCGGGTAACTCCTCCAGGAACACATCAGCAAACTCCCTGATTAATGGAAACTATGATACTAAAACCTGATCCTTGACCCACATATCCATATTCCACAATATACGCTAGATAACCCACACACCCGTGTTGAATGTACTGCCGAGCCTTGGCAGCTGAACAAAACCCTGATCCCAATCTGGTGCCCTCACCGTAGACAATCAGTTCTCACCCACGTGGGGTTCGAACTACCACCCGCTGACCCTCACAGTCAATCATAGCACTGAAGAGACTAAGCCAGTCCATGCCCACAATCACACATAGACATCCCCTATTGGAATCGGAATCAAGTCTATCGAAAAAGGTACCCCGAAGATCTCCAACACGTAACCCGATAAACTGAAGAAGTAGAAACCCCATGTTCGTTGGTGATAGAGACTCACAACGGAAAATCTAGCTCTCCTAATGGCAACCGAAACTCCCTAGTGAATGACTGAGAAACAAACGGCTGACTCGCCCCCTAAGTCAATACCAAAGCAGGTAAGGAGTTCACTAAGAACGTACCTAATCATAGGCACATACATATAAGCATAAAACGTATATAATCAATAAGATAAGGGATGGAAACATACCAGAAACCACGTTTGGTGCTGCCATGACCTCCTTTGCTGTAAGCTGGAAGGTGCATATCTGGGCCCTCGGGGATGCTGCTCTACCCTGACTCCCACCATTAATCCTCAGTGTAGCCGGCGCTGGATCCTGAACTGTCCTGGCAGCAAGCTGTGGACAGTTGGTCTTCACATGACCAACTTGATGACAGTGGTAGCAAATCCTCATATCCTGAACTGGGGCTAGCCGGAGATAATCCCTCGCAAAGTGCCTCTCCTTGTCGCATTTGCAGCACGCGCTACTCGATCGGCAAACCCCCGAGTGACCCTTCTCACACTTGCCATAAGTGCAGCCCTACTGCACCCCTGACCTAGAATCATCGGTCTAAGACCGCTTTGGCACCGGATGTGATTGTGTCGGGGCCTGTCGTTGCTCCATCAACTGCAGCTCAATCTCCAATTCACGTCGCCTAGAGGCCTCCTGTAACTCCAAAAGCTTATTACAATGCTGGGTCGCCACAAACTGTCGAATGTCAGTCTTCATCATGCTCACATAACGTGTCATCTGAGCCTACTTAGAATAAACTCCATGCAGAACATCGCCCTCTCCGTGAACATATGGGTGATCTTCATCACTATCTCACCATCCTGTCTCCAATCCAGAAATTCCTGAGCTAATCGCTATCGCTCGACCAATGGAATGTAGTGAGCGTGATACATATCCCTGAACTGCTCCCAAGTAATAACAGCTCTCTAATCATCAGTGTAAGATCCAATCATCAACCTCCACCAGTCCTTTTCCCCAGACCTCAACAGGTTTAAGGTACATTTTACCTTTTGGTCAATAGGACATGAACAAGTGAAGAAACACCCCTCCATGTCAGAAATCCACCTCATGGCTTTGATGGGGTCTTAAGTCCCATCAAAAGTAAGGGGCTTCATGTTATCTGTCACACCTCCAAACCAGAACGGCGGAAACGTTCGGGGGCGGAGGACGTTATGTAAAGTATCATAACAATTGCATAATAGTAAAACAAGCAACAACATCCATGGAATTGAAAATATTTAAAACATGTGTGTTCTGTGTATTGTTTATAAGACACCAAAAATGTATAGAAAAATAAAAGCAGAGTCTTGAATAAGCTCCATCTTCTAAAAAACTTAGATGCATGTACCTGACTACTAGTTTCCTGAGAATACAAGTTATTTTGAAAAGAGAGTATCAACATTTAAGTTGGTGAGTTCATAAGATTTTAGTATTTGAAGATGCATTTGTTCCCTGAAAATGTTAGTATGTTCTCCAGAAAATCCCATATTTTCTACAATAAATGAAAAGTTGTCTTAGGCCTTAAGACCATAATGTTTGTATGTTATTGTACTCTAAACTAGTGTGAGTGTGTGTTTTCCATAAATATATGTTTTCTTTGATAGAAAATAATGTATTGCACTTTTATGAACTCTATAGTGTAATAATTATGGAAAATAAAGATAGGTAGTCCTATTACTTAAAATAAAACTACTGAAGTAATGTTTGTTTTGTAAACCGAAATTTTTAGTTAATGCTTAATTTGAATGAGATTATAACCATGCTAAACTAACTAGTGTCCTACACGATGTTTTTCAGGCGTCGAAAAGTTATGACATTTATCACCTGTAGACCTGCCGGTCCCAACTGTAGCTAACAACCGACGTGTGGGATTGTCAGTCCTGTATAGATCTATACACAAATTCGCGCTCACCCTCCAGGAGACTCTGGTTATAAAACATGACTTAGCAAGAACCATAGTAAATACCCTGAAGTAGTGTCTCACATTCTAGTATTAACTCGTTTACGTATAGTGTGTATATGTTTTCTTGTTCTTGTAAATGAATAATTTACTTTTAATGAAAAGTAATTTGTACTTATGTATTGATTCATGTAATGTATTATTGAACTAGATAATAGTGTGAATGGATCTCAAAACTATACCTATTATAGTTTCCAAATGTGATGTTTGTACTGAAATGATTGACACTGTTATTGAAATAAGTTTAATACTCATATATATATATATATATATATATATATATATATATATATATATATATATATATACTTGGTATGTATAATTAAGGTTTAACTGACAGTCGGATAGGTGATCCTACCCTAAGCCCACAACCAAACAAGGAACTAGAGTCAAGGCAAGAGCAATAGTCCTAAGTCTGTTAAATCCTAATTATACATAAAGATATTTTGAAAAGAGAGTATCAACATTTAAGTTGGTAAGTTCACAAGATTTTAGTATTTGAAGATGCATTTGTTCCCTGAAAATGTTAGTATCTTCTCCAGAAAATCCCATATTTTTTACAATAAATGAAAAGTTGTCGTAGGCCTTAAGACTAAAATGTTTGTATGTTATTGTACTCTAAACTAGTGTGAGTGTGTGTTTTCCATAAATGTATCTTTTCGTTGATAGAAAATAATGTATTGCACATGTATGAACTCTATAGTGTAATAGTTATGGAAAATAATGATAGGTAGTCCTATTACTTAAAATAAAACTACTGAAGTAATGTTTGTTTTGTAAACCGAAATTTTTAGTTAATTCTTAATTTGAATGAGATTATAACCATGCTAAACTGACTAGTGTCCTACACGATGTTTTTCAGGCGTCGAAAAGTTATGACATTTATCACCTGTAGACCTGCCGGTCCCAACTGTAGCTAACAACCGACGTGTGGGATTGTCAGTCCCGTATAGATCTATACACAAATTTTCTCGCTTGCCCTCCAGGAAACTCAGGTTATAAAAAAGGACTTAGCAAGAACCTTACTAAATACCCTGAAGTAGTGTCTCACATTCTAGTATTAACTTGTTTACGTATAGTGTGTATATGTTTTCTTGTTCTTGTAAATGAATAATGTACTTTTAATGAAAAGTAATTTGTACTTATGTATTGATTCATGTAATGTATTATTGAACTAGATAATAGTGTTAATGGATCTCAACACTAAACCTATTATAGTTTCCACATTGGATGTTTGTATTGAAATGATTGACAATGTTATTGAAATAAGTTTAATACTCATATATATATACTTGGTATGTATAATTAAGGTTTAACTGATAGTCAGACAGGTGATCCTAACCTAAGCCCACAACCAAACAATGAACAAGAGTCAAGGCAAGAGCAATAGTCTTAAGTCTGTTCAATCCTAATTATACATAAAGATATATATGGATGTAGTTTGATGAAAACAACAGTATAAGATTTTGAAAAATAGTTTAATAAGTTAATAAAAGCATTAACTTCTTAAAGATGGTTTGTAAACGCATGTAAGTGTTAACAAAACTATTTTGTGTTTTGCTTGTATTCTCCCCCTAAATGCATTTAAAAATGGTAAAACATAGGCGTATAAACACACCTGACGTGAGTATTCGAGTGAAGATATAGTGTAATAGAGTAAATCCCACAAGTTAAATCCCATAACAAAACCGAGACCTAATTTATTTCATGCAATATATATATATATATATATATATATATATATATATATATATGTATATATATATATATGTGTGTGTGTGTATATATATATATAATTAGTGAAAATAGTGGTAAATATGATATGGAATAGCCTAAAATTAAGAATCACTTACAATTAGGGGTATTAGAATGGAACCGAGAGGGTGATAGGTGATTTTGGTCACCTTTGGGTTTTCAGTCACTTGATGATTCAAGTGATGTTCTTGGTGTTCTTGGTGAAACCAAGAGGATCAATGTGTTTTCGGTTGGGGTTTAAGGAGGTGGAATGATGATTTCTTGGCGGTATGAAGAACACTAGATGAATTCGGTATGATCCTATGAAGATTCAAGTGTATTTCACGTGATACCTGAGAGAGAAGTAAGGATCCTCGGTTTGTGTTCTTGAGAGAAAAAGAAGGGATTTCGGTTGGAAGGTGAGGTAATGAGGATGTGTTTTTGGTCTCTTATATAAATATGATAGAAAAGTCCATGGGACATGTTCGTTGGGACACACAAAAAACTTCAAAACCCATGACAATTGGATAGAATTTGGCATGTTTTCGGCCGAGAATCGCATCGGGTAAAAAGTGTTTCCGAATGAGAATGGTTTACTGCCTTCGAACAATTGCAGTCAAAGGAGGGTTCACGGTCTGAGGGGTTTATGGCCGAAAAGAGATTGCGGTGTGAAGTCTTAAGGCTTGCGAGGGTTTTCAGTGGGAAGGCTCCCTTGCGAGACTTCTCAGTTTGAGTGTGTTTAAATTCAATTTTTTACAACACTTTTAATAAAAGGGTTTATGCATAACAAGACTATTAATTTAACTTTAATAAATTAACAAAACAACAAATTTTACTTTTATTTGACATGTATGACTCAAAAATAATGGGTTGTCACATCATCCCCTCGTTAAAGGGAATTTCGTCCCGAAATTAAGTCTAAAGCAATACACATGGGCTAGGGAAAAAGATATTGGTACTTTTCTTTCATTTGATCTTCTTGCTCCCAAGAAAATTCAGGTCCCCGCTTGGCATTCCAACGAACCTTCACTATAGGTATACGACTTTGTTTGGCTTGTTTGACTTCCCTATCCATGATTTCTACTGGTTCTTCCACGAAGTTGAGGCTCTCATTGATCTCGATTTTAGCGAGTGGGATCACAAGAGTCTCATTAGATAGACACTTCTTTAGGTTAGATACGTGGAAGGCAGGGTGTACATTGCTAAGTTCTAGGGGTAGTTTGAGTTTGTAAGCCATTGGGACGATTCTAGCGATAAATTCGAAAGGCCCAAAGTACCTTGGATTCAGTTTTCCACGCTTTCCGAAGCATATCATGCCCTTACATGGTGAGACCTTCAATAGCACGCGATCACCAATATGGAGTTCTAAGGGTTTACGTCTTTTGTCTGCATAGCTCTTCTGTCTTTCCGTACAAGCTTTCAGTCATTCATGGATTTGAACGATCTTTTCATTCGTCTCTCTGATGATTTTCGGGCTAGTGAGAGTGCTGTCAAGAACTGGTCCTTTAGCTAGTTGTGTATCACCCACTTCAACCCAACACAGAGGTGATCTGCACTTCCAACCACAAAGGGCTTCGAATGGGGCTACTTTGATATTGGTATGGTAGCTGTTGTTGTATGAAAACTCGACCAATGAAAAATGGATATCCCACGGTTTACCAAAGTCGATCACACAAGCTCTCAGCATGTCTTCTAATGTTTGAATCATTCTCTCACTTTGCCCAACAGTTTGTGGATGGTAGGCTATACTCATGTCTAGCCTAGTCCCCAGGGATTTTTTTAGTGACTGCCAAAATCTTGAGGTGAATCTACTGTCTCTATTAGAGATAATAGATATGGGCACACCATGCAGTCGTACGATCTCTCTAATGCATGTTTTAGTTAGTTTCTCCATTTTATCAGTCTCTTTAATTGTCAGGAAGTACGCGGAGTTGGTTAACCTGTTAACGATAAACCAAATGGTATTGAGGCCAACCATTGTCTTGGGTAACTTGGTTATGAAATCCATTGTAATCTGCCCCCACTTCCACCCAGGTATCTTCGGTTGTTGTAGTAAACCTGAGGGCTTTTGATATTCTACCTTAACCTTGATGCAAGCAAGACACTTGCCCACAAAGGTAGCAATTTCTGATTTCATGTTTTGCCACCAATATAACTTCTTGAGGTCCATATACATCTTTTCCGAGCCACGATGAAAAGAGTATCGAGTATTGTGGGCTTCGTTCATGACAACATTTCTGAACCCACTGAACATTGGTGTCTAGATCCGATTCATGAGATAATGGACTCCATCACCCTTGACTTCTACGTTCTTATCCATCCCTATTAGGGCTTCATATGCCAAATTCTCTGATTTCAAGGCTTCCTGCTGAGCCTCTTTGGTTTGTGTGGACAGATGTGAATGGATTGTCATAGTCAATGCTTTGACTCTACGACCTGAGTACTCCTTCCGACTAATGGCATACAGCTACTACATTGGCTTTACCAGGATGATAACGAATTTCAGATTCGTAGTCATTTAGTAGCTCGACCCACCGTCGTTGTCTCATGTTGAGCTCCTTCTGGTGAAATATATGTTGAAGACTTTTTTTGTCTGTAAAGATAGTTCTCTTCGTAACATATAGGTAGTGTCTCCAGATCTTCAGAGAAAATACTACCGCTCCTAGCTTAAGATCATGTGTAGTGAAGTTGACTTCGTGTGTCTTAAGCTGTCTTGAGGCATAGGCGATGACCTTTCCTCATTGCATAAGAACACAACCTAGTCCTTGGTTGGATGCATCGCAATATACTACGAAATCTTCTATCCCTTCTGGAGGGACAATATCGGTGCGCTACATAGGGCTTGCTTTAGCGCTTGGAACACATTTTCTTGTTTCTCTTCCCAGTTGAAGGTTATGCCCTTCTGGGTCAAGGTAGTAAGGGGCTTCGCGATCTTTGAGAAGTTCTGTATGAACCTGCGATAGTAGCCAATGAGGCCCAGGAATTGACGGATTTTCGTAGGCATTCTTGGTGTTGATAAGTTCTCAATTGCCTTAATTTTGGAAGGGTCCACGTGAATTCCCTCTTCACTGACCACGTGATCCAGGAATTCGACTCTCCAAATCCAAAATTCATACTTTGAGAACTTCGCATAAAGCTTTTCTGCTCGTAGTGTTTACAAGATCTGTCGTAAGTGTTGACTATGTTCCTCCTTACTATAAGAGTAGATAAGTATGTCGTCAATGAATACTATCACAAACTTATCTAAGTAAGGATGGAACACCCTGTTCATTAAATCCATAAACATTTCGGGTGCATTGGTTAAATCCGAAAGGCATCACTACAAACTCGTAATGACAATAACGAGTTTAGAAGGCTGTTTTAGGAAGATCTTCCTCTAAAACTTGTAACTGGTGATACCCAGATCTTAAGTCAATATTTTAAAAGTAGTTCACTCCTTGAAGTTGGTCAAACAAGTCGTCTATCCGTGGTAGAAGGTATCAGTTCTTAATGGTCCATTTGTTTAGCTCGTGGTAATAGATGCACATATAGAACGATGCATCCTTCTTCTTCATGAATAAGACCGGTGCTCTCCAGGGTGAGAAGCTCGGTCTGATGAATCCCTTGCTGAGCAGTTCATTTAGTTGACTGGATAGTTCCTGCATCTCTACTGGTGCCATACGGTAAGGCAATTTGGGTACAAGAGTAGCTCCAGGAATCACGTCGATTCGGAACTCGACTTGGCGTTCTGGTGGTACTCCAGGAAGATCTTCGGGAAAGATGTTAGGCAAATTACATACCTCAGGAATGATCTTTATGTCTTTCACTTCCTGAGTCTTGTCAACTACGTGAGCTAAGAACACATGGTATTCCTTTTGTAAGTACTTCCATGCTTGGATGCACTACATGATTCGAAGGTTCGTGCCTGGTTTTTCGCCATAGACGACTAAGGTTTCACCACTCGACAGGCTAAGATGAATAACTTTCTCTGAACATAGGATATCTGCACGATGGGGACTCAACCAATCCATGTTGATGATGATGTCGAAACTTTTTATTGAGACCAGAATAAGGTCGATTTAGAAAGAATAACTATCTAGAGTGAGGGTGCATCCTATATATTTATTGTTAATTCTCTCAGTCTTTCTGTTAGCCATTTCTACGAAAAATGTTTCTATTAGTGTTTGAGGTTGTTGTTTGAGTAATTGTTTAAATTTGTGGCTCACGAAACTCCTCTTCGCTCCACTATCAAAGAGTATGCATGCATAAGAGTTATTGAGGAGAAACGTACCCGTGACTACCATGGGATCTGCCACATCTTTTTCATGGCCTATCGCCAAAACTCTTCCTACTCCACCAGTATTCTCTACCTTTGGACAGTTCCTCTTGAAGTGCCCAATTTCACCGCACCCGTTACAGGCCTGGCCTACTCCAATACAAGCGACCTGGGTGATCGGTTTTGCCGGTGCCTTATAGAAATGGACAGTGTACCCCTTCCTGTTGTAGTTAACACAATGCATCTCCCGAAAAGGTCCGTGATGATGGAAATTACACTTGTAGCACTTTCGCAGATTTCCAGCATACTGCTTTGTTGGTGTAGGGGCAACAGGAGTTGTTGCAGCATGAACAGTCACAATTAGCTGTTTCTTAGTGGAGTCTTGTGCTAGTTGTTTCTTCTTTTTTTTTCCCAAAACTTCCTTTTTTTTGTCATTCACTTAGGCATGATCAGGGATAGGGGTTGGTACCTATGTAAGGACTCCATGGTCAATGAGTCTCCTTGCCAAGTGTTTGACACTATCGAATGTAGAGGGGTTTGAAGACAAAACATTCCCCTAAAGTAGAGGTAACAGTCCCCAAATATACCTCTCAATATTCTTACTTTTAGTGTGGACCATCCCTGGACATAGGGCCGCTAGGTCATTAAACGTAGTAGTGTAGGCTACTATGTCAGAGACTATCATGGTAAGGCTCTAAAGTTCCTGCTCTAGTTTCTGTACTTCGCCTCTCGAGCATTACTCCCCCAACATTAGATCTTTTAATTTCTCCCAGCCCATTGAGTTAGCCACTATGAGTGTAAGTGATTTGACATGGCTATTCCACCATGTGAGGGCCCTATCAGAGAAGATGCAGGCATCAAATTTCACTTTGCTTTCTTTAGCGCAGGATCAGATCTAGAAGATTGACTCCATTTTCTTGAATCATTACGACAGAGAAATGATCCCCCCACTCCCATTAAAGGTCCTGGGTTTATAGTTGGTGAAATCATTATATTAACACTCCCTAGGGTGTCCATGGATATCCCCAAGATGTGAGTTGGTACCGGTTCCAGCCCCACTGGTGCCGCTAGCGTTGATTTGGTTTAGGGCTGCAATCACAGCCACGAATATTGCAGCTCGGAAAACTACATGATCGAACTATGGTGGCTGCGGTGGAGTTGGAATTATGTGAGGATTGTTGTTGACATGCCTAATTGATTTCCATGGTGGCATCTTTTAGTTATAGCATTTTTGAAGATGAAATGATGGTAAGAACTTAATAGTGATAGTAAATCAGGAGACTTTGAACCAAAGTCACATTAGTTCAATACGTATTCAGCAAAGAGTTTGAAATAGAGTCTAACACAAGTAGTAATATGTAAAGTAACCTTAAGAATTTAATAGTGATATTTCCAAAGAAATAAGATTTGAGTATTGGATTAAACCCACGCTCACTAAAATCAGTTCATGTATTTTATCACGGGTGATTAGTGAGACGATAATATCTTATATTCTTGAAACGGATATTTGTGAGTTGTAGTTTGCAAGTCGGTTGCGCATGGATAATATGTAAACGCACCAATAACTTGGTGTTATAAAACATATTGTTGTGTGTGATTTGATGAGTAGGTACAAGCGAGCATTTTAGTCGAAGTTTATCCATTACTTTTACCCAAAGTGGGATAAAAGCGATATTTGTGGGCCCCTCGACGATTTAGTGATGACACCCTAAGCGCTTGGCCAAGTCGGGACTAAGTTGATGTGTTCAATTGTAGTCTGTTGTTAGCCGTCATAAATCGGAAATCGGGAAACAAACGTGAATAGAGAGTATGACTAAAATCCATGTCTCAGTTCATACGATATCTAGAATGGAGGAATATATGATCCCTTATCTAAAGCACACATCACTGATAAGACCAGCGTTGACAACGTCTTTTGAAAGCTAGAATTGCTAATCGGGTTTTGAAGTCATATGCAAAATAGTTGTTAGAATTATCCAAGTGGGAGACTGTGGGATTAGGTGTCTAAGCCCATAACTATTTTGGTATGTATTTGACCCGATTACGAGTAAGGTCCTTTTGGGTTGCCTTCACCATAGCAATTGATAGGATGAATTAAGGAGAAAGAGGATTAATTATGATTTATTAATATATTATATGAATAATATATAAAAAGAGGCAATGGACGAATTCTATATGAGAGTCCATATAGAAATCGTCTAAGGGGCCTTCTGGAAGGATCTTTGGGTTGCTTAGGGCCCGAGCAGCTGGATTAGGGTTTCCAAGTTGAAAACCCTAGTAGCTTCAACTATATAAGGACCCATAAGGCTCCCAAAAATGGGGCTAACACTTCTAAGAGTACCCTAGATGTTTTTGGTGCCTCCTCCTCCCTCTCCTAGGTCATCTTGTTGCTAGTGGTTTTTGTGACTCCATTAGAGGTGCAACATTTGAGGCACTAAGCTTCCAAAAGTCAAGATCAAGGAGGTTTGTGATTGTTATTGCTACATAACAAACAACGTAATGTTCCTAACCCTAATTATATGTGATTTTCAGATTTTTATGGTAGTCAATTAGGGTTTATTGCTCTGGTATTCAATGTTGTATGTTTAACTAGAAAAACTTAGATCAAAGCACTTAGGGTTTCATTAATACCATAAGAATGATGTTATGCTCATAACCACCCAACAGAATCATCCTGCGAATCTCATCATCACTCACTCCACTGCTCTCAGGGTTGTGGCACGTACCCACCATGATGTCTCTGAAACACAACACAAAATCATCAAAGAGTTGCTCAAGCATACTGACACTCGACTACTCATCCTTACTTGTTACTTAGCATCCTAAGGATTCTTACTTGGATTGCCTGCAGACCGAGTGCTTTTAGTAGTACGAGCCCAATACTACCTTCCATACCCAATCTGTAGTCACCCCAAGTCCTCCTCCTAGGATTCTGAATCACAAATACTCTATATCTCATGAACCACATACTACTCTCTTAGAAGACCCCTATTAAGCTCATCTAAGCATCTCTTCCTAGATTATCACCCGACTCAGAAATCAACACATACTGAAGCAAATAATAGTTAACATTGATTAAAAGCATCTCCTAGGCTAAGGTATCACATATCAAACAACTCTAGCCCTAGAATATGAAATACCAAGCTTACTCTCTAGCATGCAATTAGTAAAATATCTCATAACATACGTAAGGTATTTTAGGAAATCACCATTCGGGCTCTGGCTGATTGTACACACGGCTTCCAGCTCATTTCCTCTTAAACTCTTTCTCTTTTTAACAAAAATTCATTTCTTTTAAAAATTCTCCTCAAATCCTCAGTTTGAGTCCAAACACGTCGAAGGTGCATTCGAATCCCTCAAACCAAGGCTCTGATACCAACTTGTCACAACCAAAAATTACCGACCAAATTTTTAAATTTCAAAACACATGAGTTCCAATAAATAAACCATAAAATGCCACAATGTCAATTTATCAAAATTCATGTTCAAAAGAAAATTGTATATAAAACTCTAGGATCCTCTAAATTATAAAACAATCTCCGGTGTGTGTGTATGACGACGCATAGTTTATATGACTAAGTCCAGTCCGATGTCATTGGCCGCATACCAATAACATTAGACTAGGGGGACTTGATGATATATGGTCCATTAGCATAGCCTAGACTGCTCCAGCGCGCCATCCTGGCCTGGCACGCTCCTGCCAGCCCTGCCTGGTGTTCCCTTGCCAACATTGTTGGGGACTCCCTTGTCAGCCTTGTTGGGGACTCTCCCGCTGGCCTGGCCTAACGCTCCCCTGCCAGCCTTTCCTCGGGCGCGCCCGCCACCCCCTCCCCCCCCCCCCCCCCCCGATGCCTCCAGCCAGCCTTGCCCAACTCCTTGCTAGTTGGGCCTGAATTGGGCTAGCCCAAGGCCTGACCTAATTCCTCTTGACATAGTTTTCCCCTATAAAGAGAATAGCGCCTCCTCCATGAAGTAGCTTTCCCTGGACTTTTCCCCATGGTTTAGCCACCTTACTATACTTCGGTCGGGTGGCTCAGCCGCCACCCTCCACTGTCAACCACCATACACCACCACCAGCACCAAGATGGTTCATTCCACCTATAGAGAACCATCTCAGATCTACTAGATGATCAAACTTGATCGTCGGAGTCCGCTCCCGGGGCACAGTCCTTGGGGCGGCTCTAACGACTTTGCACTGTGATGTCTAGATCATCGTCGCAGTAGAGGACCAGAAGACTCATTGGAGAACAATATCTCATCATTTGGCGCCATCCGTGGGACTCCAACACATGACCACGTGGTCGTGGGTTCGAGTCCCACAGATGGCGCCAAATGATGCGACATCGGCTCCGACCACCTGCTCTGAGAAAGTGCTTCTACGATGGAGACGGATCTGCGACCTCATAACAGACAAGATACGTTAGAGCCGCCCCAGGGACCGTGCCCCAAGAGCGGACTCTGATGATCAAGTTAGATCTACTGAAAGATCTAAGATGGTCCCCGGGAGCGTACCCCAAAATCACCCACATCTACAACCAATAGTCACCACCGACCAATGCCACCCAGCGCCTACGCAGACCTTCAAACACCCTTTCGTATGTTCAGTTAATCCCCTCTCACAAAATCCAAAGCACCACCAAATCGCATCCACCGAACTATCTGTCGACCCCTACCAGCAACCATTGACCACTTGTTTTCTCTCCGGATCAAACCAGCTGCTGAATTGCTATCTCATCCTGTCGCCGAACGGAGTTACAGTCACCACCATAGCTGAAAACCATCCACCACCTTCAACTTCAACTAACATTTCGTGCTCAACCAACGACAAACGTTAGCCTCAGTTTCTTGAGCCATCACCATTGTGCCACCTCATGTCGACCATCACCATCTTCGATCGGACCAACTAACAGGACCATCGGCCTTCATCCACTGCTTCTTCACCATCCGCCACTATCGGATCTCCTGCAGTCACCGATTCATCAAAGCACCATCACAACCGGACTACCTCCACTTGTCAATAACATCATAACACCTTCAAAGCAGCAGATCGGTCTTTCCGACGAGTTGCTTCTCTGATATGTTGTAGGTGACGATCTCCAGCCAAAAAAATCATCTTTTGAATTACGAGATCTTAGTTGCCCCCTTTTCGTTTTGGGTATTTTCTTGTCAACAAACTTCATGAAGCGTACCCTCCCGAAGTAAGAAAAAAAATCATTAAAGTCCCACATCGGTTCACCTCCAACATATTTATGATTTCATCAAAAAGAAAGAAAAGGGGTAGGCCCACACACATGTACCCTTCGTATGTTTAATTTGTGTTCAATTTGGCATACAAAACAAAAAAATAAGACGGGATAGCACTTGGGCTAGTGAATCTATGAATGGGTTTATTATTCTTAATGGGCTTTTTTATTATGGGCTTCTTCAAATCATATTTATTTTATTGGGCTATCATAACAATAATAAAGTGGGCTACTTTTGGAAGGCAAAATAAGTAGCGGTGGTTGGCTGCGATCTCGTCCAACAAAATCCAAGTCTAAAAGATGCATTATGACTCACTTGACACTTTTAAAAAAAAATAAACAAACAAACAAGGGGTTGGCATTTTGGCCCACAATCAAACAAATGGGCTGCAACACTCCCTTTGTGCTTTTCATGGGTCTTTTTATGGACCACCTCAACAAAATATGGTTTAATTTTGCAAGAAAATAATCAGCAAATTAATGCTAGCATACCGTAAGCTCCACTCAATAGAATATGTTTCTAGAAGATGTGTCGTGACTTGCACCACTCAAATAAAAAGGAGGGAGAAGAGTAGTACATTACTACTACTGCTACTCGTGAAGCATTCTGAAAAACCCTGAAGAATTGTGTTGCTCGACTATCAGCAGATATGTTGACCAACTTCAAAAGTCTCGTTGCTCAAATCTCAATAGCCACACTACTTAGACCTTAGCAGTTGTGTAGCCCAATCGTCATCGGCCATGCGACCCAGCTCAGCAGCTGCAAAGCCTAGTCATCAGCAATTACGTTGTCTGACTCCTAGTTGTCGTGCTACCTAGTTTTTGTTAGTACTTGGGTCACTTAGCTTTTCTTAGGAGCTGTGTTGCCCAATTTCCTGCAACTATGCGTCCATCATTTCCATTCCTTGCCTCCTCTAATAAAGGGGGGGAGTAGGGTTGGTACGACACTATGTAGAAGTGATTTTTATTCCTAAGGGGCAGAGTTAAAGTACATGAAGAACTAACACTATGCATGATGGTGCATCCCCGAGGTGACATTGGTATTCCAGATTGAAAGAGTAGCCTTTTAGTTCAACCTTCAGGAGTCTCGTTGCCCAACTCCCAGTGGCCATGTTGCTAATATATCTCTTGTAGCTCGATGCTCAGTTCTCAGCGACCCTGTTGACCAGCTCTTGACGGTAGTCTCGCTACGCACCACTAGATAGCAGCTACATTATACAACTCTAAGTAGCATCGATGCATAGCCCTCAACAAATAGCCAAGACAGTGAGGCACCAATCATCACTATAACTAATGATGCAGCAAAGCACCAGGCTCCATTACACTCCATCCCAGACCGATTACCCAGGCTAGACACATAGATGGTCGACCGATGTGCCCAATCATGCAAGGTCCAACACCCTTACCTTGAGTCGCTTGGCTTCTTGGCCCGACTCCATTATAGAGGCAAGCTTCGCATGCGAGGTTCAGTACCCTTCCCTTGAGTCTCCTGACTTCTCAGCCTGACTCCATTATATTGGCACGCTCTGCATACGAGGTTCAGGACCCTCGCCTTGAGTCGCCTGGCTTCTTAACCCGACTCCATTATAGCGGCACGCTCCACATGCGAGGTTCAATACCCTCTCCTTGAGTCGCCTGGCTTCTCAACCTGACTCCATTATAGCAGCAAGCTCCGCATGCGAGGTTCAGTACCCTCGTTTGGAGTCGCTTGGCTTCTCAGCCCGACTCAATTACGGCGGCACACTCAGCATGCGAGGTTCAATACCCTCGCCTTGAGTCACCTGGCTTCTCAGCCCAACTCCATTATAGCGGCAAGCTCCGCATGCGAGGTTCAGTACCCTCGCCTTGAGTTTCCTGGCTTCACAGCCTGACTTCATTATAGTAGCACGCTTCGCATGCGAGGTTCAGTACCCTCGCCTTGAGCCGCTTGGCTTCTCAGACCGACTCCATTCTAGTGGCACGCTCTGCATGAGAGGTTCAATACCCTCACCTTGAGTCGCCTGGCTTCTCAGCCCGACTCCCTTATAGTGGCAAGCACCGCATGCGAGGTTCAGTAGCCTCGCCTTGAGCCGTCTGGCTTCTTAGCCCGACTCCATTATAGCAGCAAGCTTCGCATGCGAGGTTCAGTACCTTCTCCTTGAGTCGCCTGGCTTCTCAGCCTGAGTCCATTATAAGGCATTGCTCCGCATGCGAGGTTCAGTACCCTCGCCTTGAGTTGCATGGCTTCTCATCCCAACACCAATATAGTGGCAGGCGTCACACGTGAGGTTCAACACCGTTTCCTTGAGTCACCTAGCTTCTCAGCTCGACTCCAGTAGCGTGCTCCGCCAGCAAGGATCAAAGGATCGCAACCTTTGCCTACATAATTCCACGCGATGCCCTACTGCGTAATGTATCTACGATCTCGGGCTGCTAAGCCTAATCTTCATGTGATGCTCTCTTGTGTGATGTACCTACGGTCCCTAGTAGCCAAGCCCGATTCATCCCACACGAAGAACTCCTGCGTAATGTATCTACAATCGCTGGCGTGCAAGTCTGATCCGCTCCACGCAATGCTCTCCCGTGTGATGTGTCTACGATCGCTGGCTGCTAAGCCCGATCTGTTCCACGTGATTATAACAACGTGAAAATTTAAAACAATTTTTCATTTTTCAAACATAACAAATCTCATATAAATCAACTCAAACTCCAATGTATCAAGTTATCACTGTAAAACATTTCCCAGAATCTGAAATACAAAATCCTCTGTCAATGTGTACATACCACATAACACGGTAAGCATAAATGCTTAGTGATTTTCCCCAAAATACCATATACAACACATAAGCAACTCGAGGCTATAACTCTGTAAGACCCTCTGGTCAACGTGTCTCAGCGGGACACTCCAGTCCCGTAGCTCGTTGGACCCTCCGGTCTGGTCTGGTTGAGGACCCTCTGGCCTCGTAAGTCGTTGGACCCTCCGGTCCGGGCTAATATCACATAGCATACACAAATCACAGAGCACATAATCTCAATCAAGCACATAACATGTAAGACCCTTCGTTCTGCACATAGATACCACTCTAGGTAATGTATAGTAAGAAGACTCACCTCGCTAGATGTCTAGAAAACTCTCATGCTCGAATCCCCGATCCAGCCTCCTCCTATCAAAATGATAATATCTCTATTCAATACTCTCATATGTTCTCATCTCTAAAGAATGGATAGAAGACCATTCTACCCCTCCAGGGTCTCTCATGAATCAGTCTGACCAAAACTCTAAGGTCAACGGGAGTCAACTCGAGTCAACGGTCCAACTTTGACCAGACTTGTCGAGTGCACTCGGGTGACTCGGTGAGTCCATGTGTGTCCTCTGAATCCTCCTAAGGCCTCACTCAACTTGTCAAGTTAACCTTTCACTTGACGGGTTACCACTGAATCGCGGGGTAACTCGATCCGACTCGTCGAGTCCTCTTATGGGCTTGGCCAGTTTCTTCCATGGAAACACTCATTTGAGCTTTTGAGGTCAGATCTGTTTCTCTAACTTATAGATCTTGCATTCTAGCACCCAAAAGTCATGTAAAGGTGAAATATTTATGTCCATGCACCATACATCTAGCTATTTTTTTGATAAAGTAACCCTTATGATGGTGTCTTAGGCTCAATACTCTTATGTGACTGCATAAATCTTGACTTATGGGACTCTCTGGACCTCTCAAGGTCTAGATCTAAAGTCTAAGCCTCAAGGGGACCCCTTATACTCAATATCTCAAACCAAAAGAGGGTAAAGAAACCCTAATTTCATGTGTTCTAATAATCATATGAAAATAGGTACAGATTCCAACCTTAAACAACTGCCTAGAATGGAATAGAAGTAGATCTGAGCTCCACTGGTTGATTTAGCTTGAACAATCTTCTCCTTCCTTGCACAAATGCACCAAGATGATGAAAATGGATTCCTCTTTCACTCTAAGCTCTCTGGATCGATTAGGGTCTCTCAAAGGGAAGGGTGGCTGCAAATGAAGTCCATAAGGGCCTTTAAATAGGTCTCTGGTCCAAAGATTTAGTGTTTCAGTCCATAGCGCTGACTCGTCGAGTCGACACCCCTACTCGTCAAGTCCATTCATTAATCCAAGTCATCAGTCGCGACCTTACTCGACGAGTTTAGGCATCAACTCGTCGATTCCTCCTTCTTAACTCAAAAATAAATACTTAAATAATGATACCTAGAAATCCAGATGTTACAATTCTACCCCACTAGAAACACACTTCACCCTCGAAGTCTCATTCTGCAAAAAAACTTTGGATGCTGCTCCCGCATATCTGTCTCCGGCTCCCAAGTCAGCTCAAACCCTTTCCGATGTTGCCACTGGACTAGAACCAGGGGCACCTCTTTGTTCCTCAGAACCTTCATCTTGCGATCCAAGATCGCGATCGGCATATCAATGTAATTCAGACTCACATCCCCCTGAATATCCTCTAGCGGCACCACCGCCGTCTCATCGACTATACACTTCCTTAACTGGGATACGTGGAAGGTATCATGGATCTGACCCAACTCCCTGGGTAGCTCTAAACGGTATGCTACCTTGCCTACTCTGGTGATCACCATGAAAGGACCAATGTATCCGGGCCCCAGGTTGCGCTTCTTCCTAAATCAGATCACTCCTTTCCAATGAGATACCTTCAGGAGTACAAAGTCTCCAACCTAGAACTCGAGCTCGGACCACCGCCTATCTGCATAACTCTTCTGGCGGCTCTGGGATATCAGTAACCTCTGCCTAACCTGATGTATCTGCTCAGTCGTCTTAAGCACTATCTCAGTGCTACCCATCACGTGTTGCCCTACATTTCCCCACTAGATGGGAGTCTGACACCTTCTCCCACATAAAAGCTCAAAGGGAGGCATACTAATACTTGAATGGTGGCTTTTTTTGTAAGAAAACTCAGCCAAAGGTAGGTATATGTCCCAACTTCCATCAAAGTCCATAACACATGCTCGAAGCATGTCCTCGAGCGTCTGAATCGTCCGTTCACTCTGCCCGTCTCTGTGAGGGTGATAGGTAGTACTGAAGTGCAATCTCGTACCAAACTCCTCATGGAACTTCTTCCATAACCTGGAAGTGAAACGTACATCTCGGTCTGACACAATCTAGATCAGCACTCCATGCTGCGACACCACCTTTCTCACATATATCTCTGCCAGCCTCTCCGCAGAATAGCTCTCACTGATAGCAAGGAAGTGAGCGCTCTTCGTCATCTGATCCACAATCACCCAAATTGCATCAACACCCCTCACGTTACTCGACAATTTGGTGATGAAGCCCATGGAAATCTGTTCCCACTTCCACTGGGGAACCTCTAGTGGTTGTAACTTGCCATGAGGATGTTGGTGCTCGACCTTAACCCGGCAACATGTCAAGCACCTCTCCACTACCCACGCAACATCCCTCTTCATACAAGGCCACCAATAATCTCTCTTCAGGTCCAAATACATCTTAGAGGCCCTGGGAGGGATCGAGAATCTTAATATGTGCGCTTCCTCCATCATCATGCTATGTGCCCCGCCCATAAACGGCACCCAAATCTGACCGTGAAAGGTCATAATCCATCGACTATCGCTAATAAACTCGGATACCTGTCTAATCACCCACTCTCTCTTGCGGTTCTCCGATCTCACAGCCTCTGCCTGAGCCTCTCGAATGCTATCCAACACCGGAGTCATCACTATAATCCTCATACATATATCTCGAATCGGTGCACTCTCCGCCCTGCGACTCTGAGCATCGGCTCCCATGATAGCCTTGTCCGGGTGGTACAGGATCTCACAGTTGTAATCCTTTACCATACAAATAATGGAGACATATCTTAAGGGCGAACACAACTACCCCCAACTCAGAATCATGGGTAGGATACCTCATCTCAAGAGGCTTCATCTGCCTCGATGTGTATGCTATCACGTGCCCTCTCTACATAAGCACCACACCCAACCCCGATATTGACGCATCACAATACACCACGAAATCCTCCATTCCCTCTGGAATGGCTAACACCGAGGCTATACATAATCTTTGGTGAAGAGTCTCAAACGAGGTCTATTGCTTGGGACC
The DNA here is from genome assembly GCF_052625555.1 of Lactuca saligna. Taxonomy (NCBI): domain Eukaryota; kingdom Viridiplantae; phylum Streptophyta; class Magnoliopsida; order Asterales; family Asteraceae; genus Lactuca; species Lactuca saligna. Next base: position 2,040,831 of record NC_136421.1, read on the forward strand.
TCAAGTAAATACAATGCCCTTCCTGGTCAATCTGGTGAGGGGAATGGAAATCTTGGAGAAATCTATGATAAATCTCCAATAGTAGCCGACCAATCCTAGAAAACTCATGATCTCGGTGGGGGAGCTCGGTACCTCCCAACTCATAACCGACTCAATCCTGGCCGGATCGACCAATATCCCATTCTAATTAACGAGGTGTCCTAGGAACTGGACCTCTCGTAACCAGAAATCACACTTGGAGAATTTGGCATAAATCCTCTCCGATCTCAACACACCAACGATCTCCCTTAGATGTTCCTCATTCTGTTCTCTGGATCTCGAGTCCACTAGAATATTGTCAATGAACACAATCACCAATCGATCTAACATCGGTCTGCACACTCGGTTCATTAGATCCATGAACGCTGCTGGGGCATTGGTGAGCCCAAAAGGCATCACCACGAACTTGTAATGCCCATAACGAGTCCTAAACGTCATCTTTGGGATATCCTCATCACGCACCCTCATCTGATGATATCCAGACCTCAAGTCTATCTTGGAAAAACCAAGATGCACCGTACAACTGATCGAACAAATCATCAATCATCGGTAGCAGATAACGGTACATGACCGTCAACTTGTTCAACTCCCGATACTCAATGCACATCCGGTGTGAACCATTCTTTTTCTTGAAAAAAAGGATCGACGCTCCCCACGGCGAGCTACTCGGTCGGATGAATCCCTTTCCCAACAACTCCTAAAGCTGCGAGGATAGCTCCTGCATCTCTGGTAGTGGAACAAAATGTTGACCCAGATCGGGTACCCTCGCCATACACCATAAGTAATCTCATACTAGGGTGTCGTACGGTCACCAACTGTCACTCACAGTCTATAACAGCTCCAAATCGGCTCAACCGATCCATGCCCACGATGACACATACATCCCCCATTGCAATCTGTACCAGATCTATCGGGAACTCAACACAGAAAATCTTGAGTACACATCCTTGAATCATATCAGTAGCATAAACCACTCACTCGTCAGCTATGGAAACTCGTAAAGGGCGACTCAACGTCTCTCGTCGGATACTGATGTGCTGGCTAAAGGCTAATGACACAAAAGATCGACTCGCACCCGAGTCAAATAACATCAAAGCAGGTACAAAACTCACAAGAAAAGTACCTATGCATACCACAATATAATCACAATATCACAAACTCAAAATAAATAAATAAAAGAATACATACCATCCACGACATTGGGCGTTGCACGGACCTCCTCCGATGTCAACTGAAAGGCTCTCCCGCAAGCCATCGGTGCCTCGGCTTTTACTGGCCGAGCCTCGATGGCTCTAGTTGCAGCAGGTGTAGATCCTTATGCTGATTCCTGAAGTAGTTGTGGGCACTCGGCCTTCCGATGGCCAGTTTCGTTGTAGTGAAAGCAAACTGCAAACCCCTTAGGGCAATCCCCTGCGAAATGTCCCTCCTTTCCACACTTTTAGCACACCCCTGCTCTGCACACTCCCTCATGGCTCTTGTCGCAGTTGCTACAGGTGTGGCCCTTTTGTACCCCATATCTCGAATCAGCGAGATTTGCCCGCTTAGCTTCCAGCTATGACTGAACCGGTCACCTGTCCCTCCTATGAGACTTGGCTTCCTCCCCGACCTGAGTCTCTAGCTCAATCTCCCTCTTCTGGGTATTTTCCTAGAGCTCGACAAATGTCCGGTATGACGAGTTCTCCATGAAATCGCGAATGTATCTCCTCAGAATGCTCAAATACCAGCTCCTACATGGCTGCTCGATAGACACATGCTCAGGGCAAAACAATGCCCTCTTGTGAAACATTCGTGTAATCACAGTCACATACTTGAGGGACAAGAACTCATGGGCCAACCATTCCCTCTCCACTGGGGGAACATACTTATCTCAAAACATGGTGGTGAACCTCTCCTAGGTCACCGTTGTAATCTCTGCAGAAGAGAAATCAGTCGTCACAAGTTTCCACCAGTCCTTCGCTCCCAAGTGAAGCGGGTTCAGTGTGAACTGTACCCTCAGATGCTCTGGACAAGAACAGGTGTAGAATCATCCCTCAATGTCAAAGATCCACCTCATCGCGGCTATCGGATCTTGAGTCCCATCTAACTCTGATGGTTTTGTGTTGCTGAACTCTCGGTACAACAACGAGTCACCCCCCCTGTGTCCTCGTGGCAGCGACAGCTACAGTGGCTGCAGCAGCAGTTGCCTAAGTGGTGACCATTGGAACTTCCCTAACAACAGTGGGAGGCAGCGATGGCAGCCGATGGTGATTGAACTCATGACGATAACATCGATCGGTGGTAACTTTGCCTCTTTCTTCCTCTTCTTCGGTTGTGAAAAACGAGTGGAGAGAGTGAGAGGTAACACCTATGATGGAGGGTTATGGTATTCGAAGATGGATGTGGGTTAAGATGGTGGTGGCAGGCAACATTCCCAACTGCCTGTTGTGTGTCGTTTTGATGCACGTAGACGAGAAAGGAGGTGAACGGAGATGGGGATGGCAGAGGGAGGAAGCAGCAGATTTGATCGATGGTGGGGTGTTTGGATTGTTGAGTATTAAGAGAGAGAAAGAGAGAGAGAGAGAGAGAGAGATTCTTTTTTTATTTTCTTTTAATCAGAAAAAACATTTAAATAAATAAAATAAAAGAAAAAGAAAGTACCAAGGGTAAAATAGTCATTATGAAAAATATTATAAGAAACTGGACCAAAATCGCAACAAAATGAAAATTTTGGACCTCTGGTGCTAGTACAAAACTTTTTCGACCAAAGTGGCAATTTTCAGCTAACCACAGGGACCATTTGTGCAGTTTTCTCTTTTCAAAATGATTTTTTTTAAGTTTTCAAAATATCAAAGGAGGATGCAGGGTGTACGATCATCCGGAGCCAGTAAGTGGGTCCCATAGTAGCATACAGTTATTTGAAATTGCAATATGTTAGAACAACATGCTAGTACTAGGCTAGGGATCTTAGGAACTGCATGATAGAATTGCCTGACTACGTGATGCCTGCTAGCCTAGGGTTTTCTCTATATGGAATTAACATCATTACTGTAGTTTCTTAGTGTATGCATCACGGTTAGGGATGGAAATTTCACCAGACCCGCTTTCAATATATATATATATATATATATATATATATATATATATATATATATATATATATTAGTATATCTATCATTTATTGAATTTGAATTAAGTCCACTAAAATGAATTGATCTATATTAGACCATCAGAGATAGAGTCCATATACCAAATCGTCACTTTTCGTTTTGATGCTTGTTAAGCATTACGATTGATGTAAACAGAATCTAATTATGACATATGGTTTTGATCATTTATTAGACTTGTTTTTTTTAAGTTAAGCTTATTATGTTGATAGACTGAGGATAGGATGGGGAAAACCCAAAATACAAAGGGGAGGGGATTTAATTCCCCGCATCCGTCGGGGATGGGAATGGGGATGGGGACAAGGTTAGACACTCGGGGATGGGGATAGGGATGGTCAACCTCGCCCTAAACCCGCCTCATTTCCATCCCTAATCACGGTCGTACATAACTAAGATCTTATAGCTTGAGAATGTTTGATTTGGCCTTATTTCCTGTTCTTGTTTGATGAAGGGCTTAGGGTAGGATCATGTATTCGAAAGTCTATAAGGTCCAGTGCTATGTATGATTAGCATACACTAGAACTGCAGGGTTGGTGGAAGTTTCATGGATGGGTGGGTCATGCGAAGCCGAGAAGCGAGTTATGAGATATTTAGCATTCCTCTAAGAGTGAGGATTGAGTGCTTACTATATATATATATATATACATATATATATATATATATATATATATATATATATATATATATATATATATATGGTTAGGGTGTTATGGTGATACTTTAGACAAATATCGGTAGGTATGGAAGGTAGTATGGGCCCGTACTACTCAAAGCACATGACCCATACACATAGCAAGGAAGTCACAAACCCAAGGGTATAGTCAGGATTTGGTTCCCAGTTATTATGTGGATTATTTGATATCATTTGGTATGTTTCAAAATGGTGATGACGAGGCACTTTGTGACAGGATCCAGTTCAGGATCAGGATTAGGAAACGGAGGCCAGGAGGGGCCAACAGCACCTAAGCCGGTGGTGCAGATGGGTACAGAGGAGTTGGATGCCAGGATTCGAGAGATCCTACATGACGAGGTTGCTGCTATGTTCCAGGCACAGTTGTTGGAGATGTTTAGGTCTATTAAGACCGCTATGGTTGAGTACTTTAATGAGCGTTACGCAGCCCTTTCAAAGATGGCTACCGCTGCAGCCGCCTCGGCTGTATCAGCGGCAGGATGAGGTGGAGCCAGTCGGGGCTTCTACTATTGGAACTTCGATAACACGAAGCCACCTACTTTTGATGGGACGCATGATCCCATCAAGGCTATGAGGTGGATCTCAGATGTGGAGGGGTGTTTCTATACCTGCTCGTGTCTTACTGACTAGAAGGTCAGGTGTGCTCTGAACCTGCTAAGGTCCAGGGCGAAGGACTGGTGGAGATTTGCGATTGGGTTGTATACTAATGATCAAAGAGCTGCTATTAATTGGGAGCAGTTCAGGGATATGTTTCACACTCGATACATTCCTCGGGTTGAGTGGGAACGATTGGCTCAGGATTTTTTGAGTTTGAGACAGGATGGAGAGTCAGTGACGGAGATCACCCGGATGTTTACTGAGAGGGTGATATTTTTCTTGGAGTTTGCCTTGGATCAGGCCCATATGACACGTTATCCGAGCATGCTCAGGACTGACATTCGTCAGTTTGTTGCCACACAGCGATGCGATACTCTACTGGAGTTGGAAATTGAGATGCAAATGAAGGAGCAGCGACAGGCCTCGACACAGTCTCAACCAGCGCCAAAGTGGTCTAAGACCACTGATTCTAGGGTTGGGAGCCAGTAGAACCGCATGTGTGCAAAGTGCAGCAAGGGTCATTCGGGGTTTGTCGAGTTGGTAGTGGGTGCCACAGGTGTGGCAAGGAGGGGCATTATGCGAAGGATTGTCACCAGCCCGTTATGGTTCCGAGTATAAAGTTATGTTATCACTGTGATCAGGTTGGCCACTTGAAGGCCAACTGCCATTGCTTGCCGATAAGCCAACACAGGCTCCCACTCCAGCTACATTGAGGATTACGGACGGGAGGTCAGGTTGAGCAAATCCCTCGAAGGCTCAGAGGTGCGCCTTTCAGCTCACGGAAGAGGAGGCCAGGGCAGCACCAAATATGGTTGTTGGTATGTTTCTATCCTTTATCTCATTTATTATATATGTGTTATGCTTATTTGTTGTACCTATGTTTAGGTAGGTTTTTAGTTAACTCCTTGTCTGCATTGATTTTATTTGACTCGAGTGCAAGTCGGTCTTTCGTATCTCAGGCTTTTAGTAGGGAGTTCAGTGTGCCAGTAGGCGAGTTAGAGTGTCCCTAGCGAGTCTCCATTGCCAACAAACATGAAGTTTCTGCTTCTTCCGTCCACCGAGGATGCGAGTTGGAGATCTTCGGAGTATCCTTTCCGATATACTTGATTCCTATTCCCATGGGGGAAGTGTGTTTGACTGTGGGGATGGATTGGCTTAGCCAATTTGGTGCAATGATAGATTGTGAGGGCCAGCAGGTGGTAGTTCAAACCCCAAGTGAAGGAGAACTAATGGTATATGGTGAGGGCACCAGAGTGGGATCAGGGTTCTATTCAGCTGCCAAGGCTCGACAGTATATTCAACACGGGTGTACGAGTTTTCTAGCGTATGTGGTGGATACATGAGCCAGGGATCAGATTTCAGTTTCAGAGGTTCCAGTAGTAAAGAAGTTTGCAGATGTGTTTCCGGAGGAGTTGCCAGAAGTACCTCCGGAGTGGGAGGTCGAGTTCCAGATCGACTTGGTGTCGGGTGCAGCTCCTATCGCCAAGGCATCGTACCAGTTGGTGCCACCCAAGATGCAGGAGCTGTCATCGCAACTGCAGGAATTTCTGGGCAAGCAGTTCTTTCAACCTAGCAGTTCTCCATGGAGAGCACTGATCCTCTTCGCCAGGAAGAAGGACAGTTCCCACCGGATGTGCATTGATTATTAGGAGTTGAACAAGTTGACGGTAAAGAACCGTTATCCACTCTCGAGGATAGACGACCTATTTGATCAGTTACAGGGTGCATCTTGGTTCTCCAAGATAGATTTGAGGTCGGGGTATCATCAGTTCCGGTCAGAGAGGAGGACATGGAGAAGACCCCATTTCAAACTCGTTATGGTCATTACGAGTTCATGGTGATGCTATTTGGGTTCATCAACGCGCCAACAATATTTATGGACCTGATGAATCGGGTCTGTAGACCAATGCTTGATCGCTCGGTCATAGTGTTTATTGATGATATCTTGGTATATTCCAAGACCCAAGAGCAGCAAGAGGAGCACCTCAGGGAGTTATTGGGAGTTTTTAGACGAGAACGGCTGTATGCTAAGTTCTCAAAGTGTAAGTTTTGGTTAAGAGAGGTCCAATTCCTCGGACATCTCGTTAACCAGGAGGTGATTCTAGTCGATCCGGCCAAAATCGAGGCAATCATGGAGTCGGAGGTGCCGAGATCTCCCTTGGATATCAGGAGTTTTCTGGCATTAGTAGGGTACTACCAGAGATTTATTCAGGATTTCTCCAAGATTGTAGTACCCCTCACTTATCTGACGAGGAAGGGGTGGATTTCTGGTGGGGCCATGAGCAGCAGAGGGCATTTGAGACCCTCCGTCAGTGTTTGTGCGAGGCTCCAGTTTTGACACTCCCGGAGGGAGTTAAATATTTTGTGGTGTTCTGTGATGCATCTATCATAGGCTTGGCGGCGGTCCTCATACAGAGAGGACGGGTGATAGCCTACGCATCGCCGCAGCTGCAGCTGCATGAGACGAGATATCTTACTCATGATTTAGAGTTGGGAGCGGTGGTGTTCGCTCTCAAGATATGGAGACATTACCTATACAGGGTCCGTTGTACCAAATACATGGATCACAAGAGCTTGAGACACATCATGGATGAGTCTAACCTAAATATGAGGCAGCGCAGGTGGCTGGATTTAGTCATGGACTATGATTGCAAGATCCTTTACTACCTCGGTAAAGCGAATGTGGTGGCAGACGCCTTGAGCTGCAAGTCAGCTGGGTCTTCCACCCCAACAATATGTATGAGGATAGCGGTGGATTCTCTGCTTGTGAGTTTGATCAGAGAGGCTCACGTGGAGGGCATGCGACCAAAGAACTGAAAGCTGGAGAGGATCAGGGGTGAGAACACCCGGTTTGTGCACGATATTCGGGGATTATTGACCCAATGCGATCGGGTATGGGTTCCGATGTTTGGTGGGGTCAGACAAACATTGATGGAGGAGGCCCATAAGTCTCACTTCTCTATTCATCTGGGGGCCACCAAGATGTACAAAGACCTGAGCTTGAGTTATTGGTAGCCATGTATGAAGCGGGAAATCGCTTGGTACGTCGAGAGGTGCTTGACATGTTGGATGGCCAATGTCGAGCATCAAAGGCCGCATGGTATGCTGCAACCCCTAAAGATTCCCATGTTGAAATGGGAACAGATCACGATGGATTTCATTACCAAACTACCAAGGACGGCGAAGGGGTTTGATGCTATATGGGTCATCATAGATTGATTGACCAAGAGTGCCCATTTCCTGGCTATACAGGAGAGTTCTTCGGCCAATAAGTTGGCCAACATGTTTGTTCGCGAGATCGTGGCTCACCATGGGGTTCCGGTCTCCATTGTTTCCGATCGAGATGTTAGATTTACCTCCCGTTTTTGGCAGTAGTTCCACGAGGAACTGGGCACACAGCTTCATTTTAGTACATCATTTCACCCGCAGATCGACGGTCAGAGTAAGCGGACCATCTAAACCCTCGAGGATATGTTGAAGGTGTGTGTCTTTGACTTTGGTGGGAGCTGGGATTCCCACCTGCCCCTTGCAAAGTTCGCCTACAACAACAACTATCATTCCAGCATTGGCGCCCCGCCTTGCGAGATGTTGTATGGGAGGAGATGTTGTACCCCAGTTTGTTGGGTTGAGGTCGGACACAGGGTGATGGGATGAACGGAGGTAGTTTTGCAGACCACCAAGAAGATTTAGCAGATTAGGTAGCCATTGCAGACTGCTTAGAGTCGGTATAAGAGTTATGGCGACAGACGTCGGTCTGAGTTAGAATTCCAGGTGGGTGATATGGTACTCCTGAAGGTCTCACCCTGGAAGGGTGTGATCCACTTCAGTAGGGGGGGGGGGGGAATTGGGTCCCCACTTTATTTGACCATTCAGGATTATTTACAAGGTTGGCAAGGTGGCATACAGGCTAGAGCTACTAGAGGAGCTTATCCAGATCCACGACACCTTCCACGTTTCACAATTGCAAAAGTGCATTATGGATCAGGAGGCAGTGGTGTCGTTGGATGATATTCAAGTCGATGATCGCTTGGATTACATGGAGAGGCCTGTGGCTATACTAGAGAGGAAGAAGAATGTTATAATGAATAAGAAGATACCTTTGGTGAAGGTACAGTGGGAGCATCATAGGGGGTCCGAGTAGACGTGGGATCCTGAGTCTGAGATGTGGGAGCATTACCCGGATCTATTTGTCACAGCAGGCTTCGAGGGCGAATTCTAAGTCAAGTGGGGGAGAATTGTAACATCCCGAGAATTTGGTAGGTATTCGCGAGCTGTCATATATCATTACCTTACCATTTTTGGTCCTTGGGGTTGGAAGTGAAGAGCCAATATAAGTTTAAGGACCAATTTTGCAAACCTGGGTCAAAAGGGAGTATACTGCGCGTACATAAGAATACACTAAGCGTATTAAGGTCCGCGTTAGTACGCTGGGCGTACTAATGTCTGGGTGAAACCCTAATATTTAGGGTTTGGGGCCTATATAAGCAACATAATACTAATGTCTGGGTGAAACCCTAATATTTAGGGTTTGGGGCCTATATAAGCAACATAACGTTCACCAACACCTCTTTTACCTCAACCTCCACAGATCAAACTCACCTCTCTCAAACCCTAGCCTCCCCTTTGTGTGTTAATCTCATTTTGGTGTGTTCTTGAGTGCCTTAAGAGGAAACCATTGCATCAAAGAGTTGAAGGGGGAGACCAAGCTTGTAGATCTGAAGTTAGCTTGTGCACAAGAAGCTCCAGAAAGTATAAAGTTCCAAACTTTATGCTTATATGATTAGATATCTCCATTTTGATTTAAAAGAAACATTTCTTGTCCCAAAAACCACAAGGTGGTGCATGTTGTGTTTTGAACGAAAAGGACTGTCCTTCTAGACTCTTGAAGGGACCTTGAGTGATAAAAATGAGATCCCGTTAGTTGAAGGTGTCCCATGCATGGAAGGATAAGGTCTTAATGGATTAATACCGAGCATTTAGAACTTTATGGATGTCCAAAGTGATAAAGTTCACGACTTTATGGATCTTAGGCATGTTAGATCTCTGGATATGAAGTTTGGGCTTAAGTGCTTAAGCCATTAAGCACTTAACAAGGTTTTGGAAAACTGTCAAGTATGCTCAGCATAAATCCAGTACGCCCAGCGTAATGGGTCAACCACACTGATAGTGTTCAACGTCTGGATGAGTACGCCCCGCGTACGTCCTGTAACGCCTGTGTTTTTGGGCTTGCCATTTTTAGCAATGTAATAGTCTAGGTTAACCTTTGTAACCCGTTTTGAAATAATAGAAGTTTATTATTTGAGTATTATGTGTTTTGTGCTTAATTGCTTAATTATGTGGTTTGATTAATTAAGAATAAAAATAAGCGACAAAAATTTAAGTGTAAAATAAACTTGATATCTTTAGATAATGTTTTAGTAGTTGAAACAAGGTTTCCAAAGATATAAAGAATGCCGAAATCCGAGTTATAACGAAGAAGTTATGATCTGTCGAAGTTTCGCGTCAGAACCGGCACCGCTGAATAACGTAAAAAGTGAAATTTACGTTAAAGCGATATTTAGCCTTAGTGATCTAAAAAAGAATCGAAGATCTCATTGTTAGTATCAAAGCGATAAAAAGTTAGGGAAGAACGGACGTCAAACGAAGAAGTTATGAATTTATAACGAAATTTTCTGTCCCGGCCTATTAAAAATAAATAATAAAAATAAAGTCAAAATTAGCCGACGAAGTCTAAACGAAAGTTGTAGAGCGTAGTCTCACCTTCGCGTGGATATAAAGAACATCGAAAACGGAGTTCGTATGAAGAAGATATGAATTTCCGAAGTGTATTAAAGAATTAATAATTAAATTTAATTATTAAATCCGGCCTTATCCGAAGGCAAGTCACCGGGATCATCTGGAGTACGCCCCGCGTACAGCGAAGAGTGTCAACACTCGCACTCGAGGACTTCGGATGACGCATGCAGTGACGTTTCGGAGGTAGTACGCCCCACGTACTGCTGTACGCCCCGCGTACTGCGAGGCATCAGCCTCCTATAAATAGGATGCGAGGGAAGCCGGCTTCTTTGCTATTTTTCTCCATTCTCTCTCCCTTTTTGCCTTGATTTGCATGCCAGAAGTACCCAGAAGCCCCGGTAATATTCCCGAGTCCCGAAGCAAGTCCCGAGATCCCGAAGATCCCGAGAAGTGCGGTTTCCGAGCCGAAGCTCTGCTCGCGAGAAGTTCGATTTTTGTAGAGATCTTCCAGATCTGCTAAGAAATACTACTCCTACGAGCTGTGGTGTTGTCCGATCATCTTCTGATCAAGTGAGTGTATACTACCTTTCATAAACGCAATAATAATAAAAGTATGGTTTGAGTGTATTAAGTATATTGTTGTTTATATGTGTGAGTGTGTTGTTACTTTCTCCTAACGTATAATTATGAAGTATTTTATACAAGATACGTGTTATGTGTATATTTTGTTGTTATGTGTGTGAATGTATATTCACTTCCTTCTATCTTACAGATCTGATTATTTCTATATGAAATACGTGTTATGTGTGTGTGCCTCATATGTTATATGGAAAATTGTATTGATCAAGCATGCTATACAGGTTTTGAAAATATGTATAAAAATGTATGTTTTTATCTACTAATATGTTCAGTAGAACATGGGTAGATAGTTGGTGCGTAATAAACAGATGAGAGGCCTCGTTGTTGTTTTGATCCAGTCATCTAGCGGAATTTAGATGACGACCATGGACTTTTCTAGATAGTCCCGTGGAACGCTAGCAGGCTCATAACCTGTAGGTGTTAATGAACTTGGGTGTTCATTCGCTGTATTCCATCCCCCTCATGGTTGTCTTATTTGACTTATATTGCTGAGGAACCCCCGCAGCATGTGTTGTCACCCCGATGAAAATATTCTTAGATTAGGTCCCTTGTGTTAGTTATTTTAGGGACATAAAGTGAGAATAACGGGAATGGGTAAATGGGTTATTGTTGGTTGATAATAATTAATTTAATTATTTATTGTGGGTTGAAAACCCTATATGCTCACCAGGCTCCCAAGCCTGACCCACTCAGTTTTATTTGTATTACAAGAAGTGGCGCAAGGGCGTAAGGTGGATGAACCATCAAGTTGTTTTGTTTACAAGTCTGTATATGTATATATTTGTTGAATGACTTGTAATGTTATCGTTTATGCTTATTGGTCTGTATCGGAACATGACACCCCGAGTTTTGATTATATAATGAAAATACATTTCTTTTATGAAATGCTTTGGTAAACATTGTTTTATCATGTTTTGTTTTTGGGAACAAATTCCACAACTCTTTCAAATCAAAAGGATTTACTCTGAAATTATTTTAAAAGCATAAATGAAAATCGGTCTTTTCTGGCCGAGATTTTGGGGATGTCACACGTCCTCTGTTGGGCCATTGGCAAACGGGCTTTGGATTTTGGGATGTTTATGGACTAACTAGATTTGGGCCTTTGTTAGACTTTATAAATAAGATGTTTTGGGCCAGTTGGTTGTAGTGGATCATGGGGTTAGGCCCAATAAGGAGGTTGGGCCTAATTTAGTAAATTGGGCCAAATAGTGAATTTATGTATTTGGACTTTCAAGTTAAGGACTTGGTGTGGGGCATTGGCCCAACAAAAGGGAATGGACTTAATGAATTATGAGGACACTTAATCAAAGGAGTAATATTGGGTATTAACCTAGTATTTATTATTATGTGATAGTTCGGGATTCCCGGTGAGACAACATCAAGAGATTTGTAGTATTTCAACACTATGAGTTACCTCACGATACTAAGGGGTCTAAGGCACCAAGGTCAGACCATTGGATATGATATCCTAGCAGTTCGTAGTATGTTGAGTATGAGTTATTGTTGTATGCTAGTTGTTATGTCAGTTAGGTAGATCTATAGGACTACCTGTAGTATTATGTGATTATATGTATGCGCATTAGTTGTGTTATATGTCAACATACTATGTGGGTTGGGTTGAGCATACTGCTCTGTGTGGTTACCAACAAACCCGGGAACATTCCAGATACGAGCTGAGGACTAGGTGGGGCATGCCAGACTCTTACTGTGGGCTAGAGAGCATTCCAGATACGAGCTGAGGGAGAATCGTACTATGGGCTCGGTGGCAATCCAAATGTGAGATGTGGGCCCAGAAGGCAATCCAGACTCATAGTGTCGGCCTAGGGGTAATCCAGGCTGTAAAGCTGTGGACCCGGTACATGTTGTTATTTGTATATATGTTATGTGTGCAGTGTATCTGTATTTTGGGAGGAACTCACTAAGCCTCGGGCTTACAGTTTCAGTTTAATGTTTCAGGTACATCAGGGGATCGCGCCAAGTCGAAGGCGTGATCGTACAACTCCTCATGTTTTGTTTATGTTTCTGGGAGAACTCTGATATTAGACTATTTTGAAAATGAATTTGTAATAACTGCTGGTTTTAAATGTTTTGAAAAGTTTTAAATTGGCTTGAATTTTACGGGTGTTACGTGGTTATAGGATGGTTACCATGATTAGTAATTTGTTAGATTTGCATGTTACTTGTTTATATGTATGTGCACATGTTTGTTGGTTTGGGGAAAGGGTTGAAGTAGGTCATGCTGTGTGCAGTGGGCCAAGACACCCTAGGCGGACCGAGTAGACTGAAGGCTGGTGAGGGCGGTCCAGTTAGGCATAAGGCCCGAAGAACGGTCCAGACACGTTGAAGGCCCGGTAGGACAGAGCAGACATGCTGAAGGTTCTGAGAGTGGGCCAGATAGACTGATGGCCCGGTGAGGGTGGTCCAGTCAGACTGTAGACTATATATGAATGTTGTTTGTTATGATATTTTTCTAGTTTGTATGTCGTTGGTATTTTGGGGGAACTTACTAAGCTTCGGGCTTACAGTTTTGGATTTTGTTTTGGGTACTTCGGATGATCGCGGGAAGGCAAAGGCTTGATCATGCACCTCTTCACGTTTTATGATTTTGATTTATGTGATACTATGATATGAAACTATTTTGAAAACATTTCGTAAATAATGGTTTTTGGAATGCTTGAAAAGTTTTAAATTTTCATGAATTTTAGAGATCTTACAAGTTGGTATCAGAGTTGGGGCACAGGTCGATGTGTTCGATGGGGACGTCGAACCCTATAATAAGGGGTAAAGGTGAGCTGCAATGGTTTACTTCCATAAATTCCAAGTCCAACACCTACATCCACTAATGGTTCACTTCCATAAATTACTAAATTATCAAAATACCCCATAAGTCAAACTGGTCAACCCTTGGCAAAGTCAACGTTAACGGTTAAAGTCAACGGTCCATGTTGACCTGCTCGTCGAGTGCACCTAGTAACTCGTCGAGTTCCTTAAGAAATCAAAAATCACCAAAATCCTAATTGACTCGCCGAGTTTCCAACCAACTCGTCGAGTCCTTGCGTATCCAGATGTTGAGGAAAACCCTAACTGACTCGTCAAGTTCTCTTACTGACTTGCCGAGTCCATGAGTTCTCTTACTGACTCGCCGAGTCCATGCAGAATCAAATACGAGCAATTTTCGTCCGACTCGCCGAGTCGACTATACGACTTGTCGAGTTCATGCAATCCATTTCTTATCCAGACATTTTTAAGCCGCCCTAAAGCTCCATTGTAGTGCCAGCTTCCTAAGGCACATGTTCCACATAAAGTTGCAAACTTTATGTGCATGCAAGGTCTTAAAGGCTTAGAACACTAAAACCAAGTCTAGAATGAGGTTTAGGGCATGGTGAGGAGTTCATATGAGATAAAATTGATAGCTTTATGAGTTTGAGACCTGGAGGAGTTTAGATGTGAAGTCGCAACTTCAGATCATGGCTAATACCTGAAATGACTCCCAAATCTACTAAAGATGACTCTAAACCTAAGCATGAAGAGATATCTAGCTAAAGATAAGCCAATGCAACGACTTGTTACCTTCAAAATGATGCCAAGATGAAGTAGAGTCAGATCCACAAGCTCCTCTTTGCTCCAAGTTTCTTATACTTCAAGCCTTCTTCACTAAATGCACCAAAAGCACTCTTTAATCCTCACAAACACTCAAGAACAAGGTCAATAGCGATTAGTGTTTCTTCTGGCTGTGAGGAGGTGATAAGTGACTGGAGGTAAGGACTTAAGGTCCTTTAAATAGGATGCAAACCCTAAAAATTAAGATTTCATCTCCCATCTCCTACTCGTCAAGTCTGGGGTCCTCCTAAAAATTAAGGTTTCATCTCCCAGCTCCTACCAATTATAATAAAATAAAATTTATACAAAATATAAAATAATATATTTTACGTATTCATTTGAATCAACGATTATAACTTTATATATAACTAAAAAAATATATTTTAATTAATAAATTATTTAAAATTATTAATTAATAATTTTAAGATTTTATTTACAAAATATTAATTAATTTTTTAACCGTGTTTCCGACAATTTATGTGACATGCATAAACTAGTGTATAATATTATATATGGAAGAAATAAATAGTATAATTTGTCAATTCATAAGACTAGACTTAGAAGCACCACGTGCCTAGCTAGTTATTCTAGGCCCCGCCCCGCCACCATATATACAATAATAATCTTTTATTATTCGATTGGAATTTAACTTATTTTGGGACCATCCCATGGAAAAGTTTTGGGATCCATGACATCTCATGAGTCTATTCTGTCTTTTGCGCTTTTACTCAAAAGTCGGGTTCCAAAGATTTTTTTTTTTTTTTTCGTTATTGATGAATGTAAAGTTCATGAGATGGGTATATATAGCTAGGCATCCACATAATTCTCAAAATTTCTGAACCCTTTTACACGTGTTTGCTTTGCTTCCTTCCTGTTCCTATATCTATTAATTTCCTACGTACTAAAAAGTAAAATCATATATACATGCTGATTTTTGTACGTATGCCCCCTTGCTTTGGCATCAATTCATGGATATTATGGTGATTCTGTTTCACAAAGTTTAGTTTTAGTAAGCAAGCCTTCATTGCATTGGTGTCAGGTTGTAAAGTTCACATGGAGGCCCCATGTGCAACATACCCCTTCAAGGAAAAGGCTGACTCGATGTAGATGTACAAATCGCTCAGAGACACTTGTAATTAATTATATATTATATATTATATATTATATAAATATAATAGATCCAAACGAAACCAACCGGCCATTTCTCCAGCCACTACATACACATACACAATACACTTGCTTGCTCAATGTTGACGACCCAAGATAAAGGACATGTGCCTCGTCTCACTCCATTCACACTTAAAAACCTATTTTACATCAATCATCCTCAATTCATTAACGTTCTAATCGTCTATCTATCTATCTAGACTAGTACACAATTTGTACATTTTTTTTTTCTTCTTCTTAGTACTATATATTCAGTACAAACCCGCTACCCTAATATATCAATATCATCATTATTAATATAAGATGCTACAAACCAAAAAAAAAAAAAAAAAACACTACTACATTACATGGAGTCATCTGAGAAGGCGTATGAGCAGTTAGAAGAAGCTTGCAAGACCATGGATCTAGTAGGGGCTGGGGATGCAGGATTGACCAATAGTTTCCCTTTCAACTCTTGTGTGTCAGATGGCGTTGTAAGTGATTCCTCGTGGTGGATCTCCTTGAGCATTGCGACCACATCATTCATGATTGGTCGGTCATTTGGACGTGAGCTGACACATAAAAATGAGACAGCGAGCGTCTGAAGCATTTCATGCATCTGAGGGTCGGCTCTTCCTCTCAGCTTCGGGTCAAGAATCTCAACCGGGTCCTTCTTCCCATGCAAATGGTCCCGTACCCATTGTACCAAATGTGTGCCACCTGGCAAACTTGGATCTAGTGGATGCCTTCCTGTCAGCACCTCCAACACAACCACTCCAAAACTGTACACATCACTCTTCTCCGTAATCCGTTGCGCCGACCCATGTTCTTCAGTGATCATGTACAAACATATAAATTAACAATCTAGTAATTCCAAACAACCGAAATTAAAGAGAGAGAGAGAGAAGGGTATAAAAGTAATTTACCAGGAGCCATATATCCATAAGAACCAGCCAGCTGAGGTCTCTGGTTTTGGTCTTTTGTAACAAGTCTAGCCAGCCCAAAATCACCAAGGTAAGGTTGTAGGTTGGGACCCAATAGCACATTCATGGCTTTTACATCTCCATGTAAGATAGCGGGCACACAGTCATGATGTAGATACGCGAGAGCATGAGCCACGCCTAGTACAACCTCGTACCTAGTCTCCCACTCTGCTCCTGATTGTTTACCGATATCAGCACCATGGAGGAGGGAGCTCAAGCTTCCATTAGGATAGTAATCGTAAAACAGAAGTTTAATCGTCTGGTTCGAACCCCAGCCTAACAGACGAACGATGTTCTTGTGTCGGATGGATCCAAGTGTCTCGATTTCAGAGGTGAAAGCTCCGGACTCTTGGGTTGACCACATCTTCTTCACAGCTAGTGTTTCCCCATTTGAAGTCGTCACTTTATATACGACTCCAGAGCTTCCGGTGCCAATCACATTTGCTGATGTTAGATCGTGAACGATATCGTCGACATAAACTTCCATCTTTTGATAGAATGTCATTTCCCATGTTTCACGTATTACTTCTTTGTTGGCCAAACGGGTCCTCACCAAGGTGTAAATTCCTAGTAGGACCAGCACTGCACTAATGCTGATGAGGATCGACATCGCTAGTTTTGTTGATGACCTGGCATGACCGGTTTTGTCAGCCGGGGTAACCACTGCGCCGGAAATGTAAAGAGCTTTGTTTCCGGCGAGATCACCGGGAGGGAGGTTCCGGAAAAACGGAGTGTTTGGTAACTCGCCGGAGAAGTCGTTGTATGAAACATTGAGGGAGACGAGGTTTTGAAGGTTTGTGAGGACGTCTAGTTTCCCGTTTATACTATTATGGGACAGGTCTAGGCTTGCGAGTTTGGTAAGGCCCATAAACTCAGACGGTATCTCACCGGTGAACTGGTTGCAACTTAGATTGAGTGAGATTTCAAGCGACGGGATTTGGCCTAATTGTTTAGGTATTTCGCCTGAGAAGCCATTGTTTCCGAGATCCAGCAACTGTAGCTTACTACAAGAACGGATCTCCGCTGGAATTTCACCGGAAAGTTGATTCTTTCCTAAATTAAATTTAGTCAATTCAGTCAACAAACCAACACCAGGACTTAACGAACCTGTAAGCCTGTTATCCGACATGTCTACAAACTGTAAACTTTTCGGGAGTGTATCAGGGAAAACACCATTGAGGCCGTTTGAATGAAGGTCAAGAAACTCAAGGTTCCCGCATCCTGAGATGGATGGAGGAATCCCTCCAACGAATTTGTTGTTGCTCATGTCGAGAAAATTTAAATTCTTTAAATTCCCTATCTCTGATGGAACAATACCCGAAAGTCTATTATCGTTGACTCTGAATCTGTACAAGTTAGTGCAGCTTCCAATATCGGATGGGATAAAACCCGACAAATCATTGGAAAGCAACAGTAACTTGGTAAGATTTTTAAGTGAAAAGATTTGATTGGGTATCGTACCAAAAAGTTGGTTATATGAAAGATCAAGAGCTTGAAGATTCTCACATCGGGATAACGACTCTGGAATGCTGCCTGTAAGATTATTCTGCCAGGCAAAAAACAGAGTCATGCTCTGTAATTTCCCGATCGAAATGGGGATCTCTCCCGTCAGCTGATTGTTATCAACTTCCAAATGAGTCAGAGCAGCGCAATTTGTGATTTCCAGAGGTATCATACCTGATAATTGGTTCACCGACAACTGAAGCTCTTGAAGCTTCGAGAGCCCTCCAAAACTCGTCGGAATATTTCCGGTTAAAGAATTCTCAGATAAATCGATGGTCAAAAGCTGACTGCACCTTCCAATTTCTTCTGGAATCGTCCCGACTAAACTGTTCTGCCATAGCAGCACGCTCTCAAGCTTTCGAAGCTCCCCAATTAACCTCGGGATGGAACCAGTAATCGAGTTCTGGTATAAGTAGAGATTCCTGAGCTCAGTGCAGTTCCCGATTTCATCCGGAATAGGACCTGACAATAGCGATGTGTAGATAGCTATCGTCTGGACACGTTTCAGCTTTCCGATGGATGCCGGAAGACTGCCGGAAATACTGGTTTCTGCAAGACCCAACATCACTAAATTGCTACAATTTCCAATCTCCGCCGGCAACTCTCCTTTCAGATTCTTGTTTCCCCCAGCTCTAATAACTTGAAGCCTCTCCAGCTTCCCTATACTCTTTGGGATCTCACCGCTCAACTGATTATCAAAAATCATCAAGTTTTCAAGACTTGAAAGATTCCCAATGTCCAAAGGGATTCCACCTTCGAGAAGATTGGTATTAAGAGACAGAGTTCGCAGCTTGTTTAGCATGCAAATCTCAGGCGGGATTGAACCAGTAATCAAATTATCAGATATATCAATGAGCGTAAGCTGAAGGTAGTCTCCAAACTCTTTGGGAATGGAGCCGGTGAGATTGGTGGATGAAAGAATAAGGGAATTCAAGAAGTTAAGAGGCTGTAAATTTGAAGGTAGCGGTCCTTGTATATCCAGAGAGTTTAATTTTATGGCGACAACATGAGCATCTGAATTGCACTGAATCCCTAACCAATTATTGCAAGGAGTTGGGTCAGAAGGATTCCAAGATTTCAATACATCTGTGGAGCTGTTTAAGGTGTTTTTCCATGTTAGAAGAGCTTGACCCTGTATATCAATGGAATGGCCGATAAAAGGGAAGAAGAAGAAGCAGAAGATTAGAGAAGAAGAAAGTTTGGGATTTCTTAAGGGTGCAGGCATTGCTCATGTGAGGAGAGGAGAGGAGAGGAGAGAAGAGAAGAGAAGAGAAGAACAGAGCAGAAGAAGAGATGTGTTTTTTTTTTATGGGGATTGTTGAGGGGGGAACCCCATGTTTTGTTTATAGTAATTTATATACAACAAGATTAAGAATTGCAGTCCATGTCCAACAGATCTGGATCCAACCAATCGCACTTTCATTTTTATATATAACCAATTAACCCAAGGGAACCCATGCATCTACTCTTCACTTACTTTACTTCTCGGCTTTAATTAATTAATTAATTATTATTATTATTATTATTCCAACAATACTTCACTTCGATCCACACCTCTCTATTGCTTACCTAATAGTATCAAACCGGTCAACCCAACTAAAACTCAATTTTCATATTGAAATTTAAAATCGAAACCAACCAAACTTTTTAATGTTTAAAAGTTAAAAAAGTTAGGAGTACATAAAGATAGATAAGCGTTTGCCATGATTCTATTATTCCATAAACATGTTAACCGGTTGGGTTGGTGACTTTGTTATTGGTAATTCCATAGTGACACAACTCACTCACTAAGGGTAAAGTAAAGGTGGTTTTTTCTTTCTTTCTTTTCTTTTTCTGTGTTTCTGTTTTAATATATATATATATATATCATATATGTATGTATGTATGTTTTGAAAGTTACATAGCAGTAGTAAAAGGAGGTATAGTAGTGAGTATAGTGTTTTTCTGTTGTGAAAATTAAAGGTGTTTTGGCAGTTAGCTTTGTGCATACACTATACAGGCAGGTAAATGTTAATAATCCTTGGGGTTGGGTTGGGTTTGGTTTGGTTTGGTGCCCCCTTCCTTTTTC
The DNA here is from genome assembly GCF_052625555.1 of Lactuca saligna. NCBI lineage: Eukaryota > Viridiplantae > Streptophyta > Magnoliopsida > Asterales > Asteraceae > Lactuca > Lactuca saligna. The sequence continues at coordinate 2,060,976 of NC_136421.1, forward strand.
CTTACATGTTTTGAGTTATAGTTTTCATTGTCAGCCCTAGACATGTTGTTCGATGACACCACCTATATAGCTATATACATATGCTTCTTTTTACTTTAATGCCCTCCATCCCCTGTACTTTTTTTTCACTCAACTCAACAATCTATATATGTATGTAGTCTTATGTATAATGTATCTCTATATATAACTTCCTTCTTTTATCTTTAGAAACATGCATGTCTAATTTGGTCATAATCATATCTTAAAAAATAGCAAAAAAAAGAAAAGAATCTATGGTCCAGTGACAATTGTATGTTTTTGTTTGTAAAGATAATTGATTGATTATAATAGGTAGGTTAATAAGCCAAGGTCGAGGTGGTCCAATGACCATAAAACGTATTTAGGGTGGTCACCACCCAAGCAACTGGGTCTGGGTCATCCCCCATGTTACTATTATATCTATCTATATCTATATATTATTGTTATTAAGGTTATAGTAATGGTATAACCAGAGACAAAGACAACCTACATGTTTCTCGTCACAATTTTATTTTTATATGCTGCAAACGCAACCCTTTCTTTTTACTTAATCCAACCACACACATAAACCAACATATATACCTTTCTCAACTACAACTTTCATACTCCACCATGATTACATTAAACTTCATGGTGTACTGTTAATTATTATTTACATCATATTAAAGAATGATGCGATGAAATAGTACGTTATAGATTGCAAAAATACTGATTCCTAAACTCGCGTCAAAGTACTTGATTTTCATTTAAATAACTTGTAACATTAGAAGTAATAATAATAACTATAATCAAATCTATTCTGATAATACAAAAACACTAATGTAAATATATAATAAAATCTGTTTTCTTCGATCTACTTTTTGTGGTGAAATTTTTGATTGGATAAAAAAGGAAGAATTAAGGAATTAAGTACGATCCCGAGGATTTAATATCATTTTTTTTCTTTCAAAAATAAGAATTAAAAATGAGAGAGATAAGATTTAAGAGGTATGGAAATGACTAATTGTTTATTATAAAAGTTGAGATCTAAAATGGATTTGTTTATTGTAGATGCCAAATCTCATCTCATTAGCTAATGTATACCACATGCACATATTTCCAACCATTCCTTGTATTATTAACTAATCAAATCGGTAACTATCATTAGATATGATAAATATGGTATCCGCGGGGTTTCTAAGGAGAACAAAGTGTCTAAAGTTAGATTTTTCTAATATGTGTTCTAAAGATACATATAAGAACTATTAATTGAACTATTGATTACGATGAATATTATCATAATTAAATACGAAATTTGTTAATTATATAATATATTATTCATAATTAATGCATTTTACATTTAATTATGGTAATATTTTCCATAATTAATAGTTCTTATGTGTGATCTTAAGACATATATTAAAAAACCCATTTTATTATTTATGTTTATGTTTTATCTTCTTGTGAATAAAAATAAGAATGTTTTTAGTCAATTATATAACTGTTCGTTATCTATTTGATTCGGGTGCTACCCGATCATTTATGTCTCTTACGCTCAGCAAGAAGTTTGGTGACGCTTCGGGAGCGTTGGACTACCCATTGGAGGTGGAGATTGTTGATAATCGTGTGGTGAGTGCTCCGAGAGTCCGCCGAGGTTGCCTTCTCAAGTTGTTTCGTGAGAAGTATTTGATAAACCTAGTCCCTATTCCTCTTCGAGGAACAAAGATTATTGTGGACATGGATTGGTTGAGCTAGAATGAGGCTATCATTGATTGTGAGCATCAGTTAGTAAGAATTTGCACCTCAAGCGGGGGAGAACCGATTATTCATGGCGAGGCTACACAACATTAACTGGCTATTTGGTCAACTATGAGAGCTAGAAGGTACCTTCAACAAGGGTGTTTGGGGTTCTTGGCTTATAGTGTATATACTTGGGTTGAAAAGAATAAGATTGTGGATGGTGTTCCTATCGTTCGGGAATTCCCCGAGGTTCTTTGTAACATCCAGACTTTCAGTTATATTATTATGTGTTTAAAATTTGGAATTTATGGAGTGACTCGACGAGTTGTGAGTCCAACTCGCCGAGTAGGGGCGAGTTGCCCACGTGGAATTAATGAGTGGACTCGACGAGTCAGAGAGCTGACTCGCCAAGTAGGTGTTGGGCAGAGAAACCCTAATTTCCTAGGGTTGGGGCCTATATAAGGGAACTTATGCCCCATTTCCGCCTCACCAGTTACCCAACACTCCTAACAGAAAACCCTAATCGCCATTATAGCTAGAAAGTGAGAGAGGAGCTAAGTTGGTGGTTGTTGGTGCATTCATTGAAGGAGAAGTGAAGAGTATTGAGGTTGGGACAAAAGGAAGCTTTGGATCCTCAAATTCAGCAGTGTTTACTTGAGGTAAATATGCCGACTTACTCATCTTCTAGGGAGATCTTGATATGGGGGTTTTCTTCCATTTCTTAGAGTCATTGAGCCTTTTGTGTATTATTTGAGGTTGAAACCCCAGATCTAAAGTGTGGAGGGTCTTGAGAGCCCAAAGACATGAACTTTATTGAGCTAGAAATTGGAATTTGAGCACCTAACGCTTTGTAAGACTTGGTAATGGCATTTTTGGGCATATATGCCATGCATGAGTGTAAAGGTCGAGACTTTATGCCGCTTTTGTGCCTTTAAGGACTAGATCTAGAGTCTAGTGTGGTGGATTTGGCCTTGGACGTCTGAATAAGAAATCAGATCAAAGGGACTCGCCGAGTCCATGGCCTGACTCGACGAGTCGGTGAGGGTTTGTCCCGATGAGCTTGATCGTGCGATAACTTGGTGAGTTGGGGGTCAACTCAACGAGTTAAGCTGAACTTTCTTCAGACTTTTGAGGAAACAAGGGGACTCGATGAGTCTCAAGAGTGCGCTCGACGAGTCGGGTCAAACATGGACTGTTGAATCGAGTTTGACTTATGTTGACTTTAGGGTTGGGTCAATCATGAGTAATGGAGACCATGGAGGGGTAAAATGGTCTTTTATCCACTTCAGGAGTTAGACAGAGAACAAGAATATCCTTTGGTGTATTTGAGAAAGAATAAGATTATTAACTAGAGATGTTATCATATGTGTTAGGCAGAGGCTAGTTCGAGATTTCTGAGTACGAGACATGTGTTAGCTTGCGAGGTGAGTCTTCTCACTATACTTTACCTAGAGTGGTATTTATATGTGACTAGAGGGTCTTATGTACTTACTTGAGTTATGCAATTGTCTTTGTGATATGTATGCTATATTATGTGTTACTAAGACTGAACCGGAGGGTCTAACAAGCTATCAGACCGGAGGGTCCTCACTAAGACCGGACTAGAGGGTCCAATGAGTCATGGGACTAGAGGGACCCACTGAGACACATACAACGGAGGGTCTTACTAAGTTATAGCCTCGAGTGGCTAATGTGTTGTATGTGGTATTTTGGGGAACTCACTAAGCTTCGTGCTTACCGTATTATATGTTATGTGTTTCAGGTTCTTATCAGGATCGCGGGAAGGCGCCAACTTGATTGTATACACCAGTGAAAGAGTTATGTTTTGACGATCCTGGATTTTAATCAAACAATTATGGAGTTGTGAATTTGTAAATTAAATAAATGAGTTTTTTGTAAAATGTATTATGACAATTTTGCGATTTTAAATGAAATTTTATTTGAAATTTTACGATGTTACATTATTCCTATGGAATTTTCATGGGTTACCCCTAAGACAAGAAGAGTTTCATATTAATCTGATTCCAGGTTCCGCTCCAATAGCCAAGGCATCGTATTGCTTAGCACCATTGGAGATGCATGAATTATCCACACAACTGCAAGAGCTGTTGGACAAGGGATTTATCAGGCTGAGTAGTTCACCATGTGGAGAACCCATTTTGTTTGTAAAGAAGAAGGACATCTCTCACCGTATGTGTATCGATTATCGAGAGCTGAAAAGTTAAGAATGAAAAACCATTATCCACTTTCGAGGTTCGACGATTTGTTTAATCAACTTCATGGTGCATCTTAGTTCTCCAAGATTGATTTGAGGTCTGGTTATCACCAGATGAGGGTTAGGGAAGAGGATGTGTAGATGTTATGACATAATTTTTTGGTTTATACGTTGCTTTTCTAGGCTTTTATAGTTTTTGGTTTAGGACCGAAATCTGCATGATCTCGGTGGCTCTTTGACCGAAATCACCATGTGATTTTTGTGGGCTTAGATGATTCCGGTTTGAGTTTTTGGGTTGGGCCTTTGTATTTAGGTCTTAGTATATATAGTATGTGTTTCAGTCGTGTACAGAGCAATACGCTCTGATTAATTTTGAGATTAAGAGAGACAAAGAGAGAATCGAGAGTATTTTGTGTATCTTATGTACCAGACTACTGTTTAATAATAGTGTGCATTGAAGATTCATGTTTGCGTTCTTCCTCCATATTACCTTTTGTGTTATTCACTGGATTAGGATTCCACACCAACTCTAGTGAATTCGATTGATACATTCAAGATTAGGTTTTATAGTTGGTATCAGAGCTTGGATCGGTATCAATCGATTTTGCTATGTATTAAACATTTCTTGGAGTTTCTGGCGTATTTGATTTATTTTGACGAAGAATATTGTTGTGTGTTCTTCGTGTTCTTCTTTATTTTAGAGTTTTTAATTGAATTTGGTTTGAAAAGTTGACAATTTCGTGTTTTTGGAAATTTTTTAGAGTCGTCAGTCAAAATCTAGGAGTTCTCGGTGGAAAACTTCGGAGTTCTTGTTTAGGTTTGAGAGATCTCGGCGGCCAACTATTAGTTCTCGATTAGGTTTGAGAGATCTCGGTGGCCAGCTGTTAGTTCTCGGTTAAGGCAACTCCTCGTACCCAACTTCGGAGTTCTCGGTCTTGGCTTCGGAGTTCTCAGTTTCAACTTTTGAGTTCTTGGTCTCAGCTTCGGAGTTCTTGGTCTTAGTCTCTGAGTTCTCAGTTGCGAATTTGTGTTCTCGGCTCCGCATCCTCAGTTCAGTTTATCGGATGTGAGGTTTCGGCTAAGGTTCTCGGTCAAGAATCTAAGTTCTTGGTCAAGTTTTTCTTTCGGAAAAAAGGTTGAATTTCAAGGTTCTCAGTCAACATATGGTGTTAAACATTGATGTTTTCGGTCAGAGAAACCTTTATTCTTGATTATCGATCAAATCCATTTACACAATCAGATTCCTTTTAGTAAAGAACGAGTTCTTACAACACTACCAAGGAGATTAATGAATCCTCATGCTCTCAGTCCTGTGAACCTAAAATTAAACATTATCGTGATCAACATGATTTATTAATTCGGGAAATTAAGGATCTTAAATATTAAGGCTATACTCTCAGAAAGGCCTAAAAACCCTTAAAAGAAAAATTACAGGCCCAAACCAAATACCTAAAAAGGATTAAGGAAGAATACAACACTAAATGTGAACAATATGCTTATGCTTAAGAAAAGATTGTCAGTCTAACTGTCGAGCTTAACACATTGAAAATTAAGTTTGAGAATGCAAACTTTAATTTTAAAAAATTTGATGTGTTAAGTAGGAAAGTTGAGGCAAGGATTGAAAAGCAACTTAGATGGAAAGAGAAAAAGAATGTAGGTCTAGGGTATAATAGTGTTCCTCCTCGATTCAATGATAACTTGTAACACCCTGTTCTGAAAGTATTCAGTTATGGATTTCGGAGGCCAAGGCTAGGGGCGTTTTGGTCTTTCAAGGGTTTGGAATGTTATTCGAGAATTTTTGGGGTGGGGTGTGTTGCTAGAAGCATAGGGCTTCTCGCCACCTTTGCGTGAATATAAAGTTCATCGGAAACGGACTTAGGAAGAAGAAGTTATCGCATTTTGAAGTTGTTAACAATTATGGTCCCTCAATGGATAAGTTGGCAAAGAAGCGTTATGCATGGAAAGTAGGAGGCACGTGGGTACGCCCAACGTAAGCTGGATTATGCCCAACATATGAAAGGAGGTGGACGCGGGACCTTTTTGGCGTATGCCCAACGTACGCTCAATATCCAGAAACCCTAGTTTTAGGGCATGCCACTATATAAGGAACATAATGGCCCAAACCCTAGCCTCTTTATTTTTCCCTCAACCCCAGAGAAGCCTTAGAATGCCTCATCTCTACATCCTTGGGTGGTTTTTGATGGGTTTTGAACCCAAAAGGACCATGCACTATTGGGTCAAGTACATACCAAAATAGTTATGGACTTAGACACTAATCCAACAGTTTTGACTTCAAGAAGCTCATTTTGGTGGTGTAAGCATGGAAGAGGAAAGGAAGAAGATTAGCAAGGGGGAACCTTGGAAGTTGGAGCTCGTAGATCTGAGATAGCATCATATTTTAGAACTCTTTGGAGGTATAAAGTTCACAACTTTACTTAAGGTTTCTTAGATCTAGTGTGGTTTAGTTATGGAGTAGTTTTTGTTCCAAAAGTGGAAGCTTTATAGCTTAAATCCAATTTCCAGGGCAGGAATTTCAGGTATTGCTTTAAAACTATTTTTGGGGCATTTTAGGAGGGGACTCGGCGAGTTGGTGCCTGACTCGCCGAGTAGGACCACAGGCTTGGTCGCGGGTTCGCGACTGGACTCGACGAGTCCAGATATGGACTCGGCGAGTCGACGCTGTTCAGCAGAAACCCTAGCCGTCTCGTTTGGATCGTATATAACGCCTCTTAGGTCGTTATTGTTCGTTTTTGCTTACGGAGAAGAACCCTAGAACGATTGTGTGCATCTGGAGCAAGGATTGAAGACCATTGTTGGGTTTGGAAGAGTTGTGTGCAAGGAAGAGGAAGGTTTAGCTAAAGGAACAGTAAGAGAATCGCGTTCTGAGGATTGGGGACACAGAAAGTGCATCAATCAGGTAATATCTCGGATTTCGTTCTTCTGTGATTGTTGTGTATATGAAGTTAGGGTTTATAGAACCCATTTGATGATTAGATGGATTATTATGTTGTTACCCAAGTGTTTATACCCCAGTAATAGGATGTTTAGAGGTCCAGATAGTCCCATGAGTGTGTATTTCGGGACCATACGTGTTTCAGGAAGCAGTTGATCGACTGCATGGCATGGACTCGCCGAGTCGGATGAGCAGACTCGGCGAGTAGCTTGAAGATTCACTGGGACTCGCCGAGTTGTTCTTCAGACTCGGCGAGTGGAGTCGGGGTGGCCCCTCGATTCTTCCACGAGGACCTCGTCGAGTCAAGAGGGATACTCGACGAGTAGAAAGGGGAACAACAGGGAAAATTGGGGAGGACGTCTAGACTCGCCGAGTCGCCTTTGCACTCGACGAGTCCGGTCAAGTTGACCGTTGACCAGAGTTGACCTGCATGTAAATTCTTAGGGTCAGTTGTCTTGAATGATAAGAGTATTAATAAGGGTATATGGTATTATAGAAAGTATGCAGATCGGCGGATCGAGTGCGAGTAGTTTCAAGAGTTGATAGCTTACATTACCACGAGGTGAGTCTTCTCACTATACTGCACCCGGAAGGGTATCTATGTGTGACCGGAAGGTCGATTATGTTATGTGTTATATATATGCTATAAATGAAAAGGTAGTTGCTATGCATGCTATGTATGTTCTATGGGCCAGAAGGCAAAGTATTATGTGACAGAAAGGTCAGGTATGATATATGATATATGTGCTATATGTGTTTAAGTAATTGTACTATGTGTTGCATATGTTCATGGGCCGGAAGGCAATATGTTACGGGCCGGAAGGCAATATGTTACGGGCCGGAAGGCAATATGTTACGGGCCGGAAGGCAATATGTTACAGGCCGGAAGGCAATATGTTATGGGCCGGAAGGCAAAATATTATGGGCCGGAAGGCGATTATCTCATGGGCCGGAAGGCGTTGTACTGTGGACCGTAAGGTTCGGGCCTGGAAAGGCGTATATGTGTAGTGGTATACTGGGGAAGCTCACTAAGCATTTATGCTTACAAGTTGTTATGCATGTGTTTCAGGTACTAGCGAGGACCGTGGGAAGGCGCCGGCATGATGCATACACATTGCTGCTAATTGAGATCTTGGGGATTTTATATATGTATTTGATATGAAACATGAAATAAATACTATTGGTTGAATGAAATCACTTTGTTTTAAATGAAAATTTTATTTGAAAATTTGCGTTGTTACAATTGGTATCAGAGCCTTGGTTTGAGGGATTCGGGTGTACCTTCGGGTGTAACTGAACTCAAACCGAGGATTTGAGGAAAAATCTTTTAAAAATAATAAATACATAAACTTTTATAAATGGTAAAGTGGTAAACAAGAAAGACGCAGTGTGTACGATCAGCCAGCGCCCGAACGGTAAAGATCCCCAGAATACCTTACAATGTTATGTTATGCACTGAATTATGAATTGTTATGCATGCTAGAAGACTAGGTATACATGATAGGACTAGAATGGCCTGTTTTTTGATGCCTTAGTCTAGGGAGGTTGCTTGTATGAGATATTCGGTAGCGTGCAGGTAGATAGTGCATACAAGAAGTAGAGTACTCACTATTCGGGGTTTGGGGAGGAAGATTTGGGATGAATACTGACACGGTGTGGTCGGTGGTATTGGGCCCGTACTACCGAAGACACCGGGTCGGTGGAAGACCCAAGTAAGAATCCCTGGATATCGGAGACTGAGTAGGGTTGCGTTATCGAGTACAATTGTACTTGATGGAGTCTCTGATAATTTTATGTTGTATTTCAGAGACATTATGGTTACGACACGCCACGGAGCGAGTTCGAGCAGTATGAGTGACGAGGAGATTCGTCAGATGATTCAGGAGGAGGTAGCTGCGGCGGTTCGGGCTGAGATCCCGGAGATGTTTGGGTCCATTAAGACCACCCTGATGGAGGAGTTTGAGGAGCGGTACGCCGCACTGACTGAAGCTGCAGTCGCTGCCGCTACCGCAGCTGTGGCCGCTGCTAGGCCGCAAGGGGGTGATTCGTTGCTATTCCGGGAATTCAGCAACACGAAACCCCCTGAGTTCGATGGGACGCAGGATCCGATTGCTGCGGTGAGGTGGATCACCGATATCGAGGGGTGCTTCTACACTTGTTCATGCCCGGAGCACCTGAGGGTACGGTTCGCCTTGAACCAGCTCCGTCTGGGAGCGAAGGATTGGTGGAAGTTCATGACGGCGAACTTCACTCAGGCGGAGATTTCAGTGGTGACATGGGAGAGGTTTACTGAGATGTTCAGGGACAAGTACGTTCCCCCAGTGGAGAGGGAACGATTGATCCAGGAGTTCTTGACCCTTAAGCAGGGTACTGATTCCGTTGCGGTGGTTACACGGAAGTTTCATGAGAGGGCGATGTTCTGCCCCGAGTTGGTGTCTACAGAGCAGTCACGGATGAGCCGGTACTTGGGCGTGTTGAGGAGGGATATCCGGGAGTTTGTGTCAAACTCCACCTATCGTACTTTCACTGAGCTTCAGGCGAATGCCAGGAAGCGCGAGATTGAGTTGGAGACCCAGGCCAGGGAGGAGGCCGAGTCTCGGCAGGTGGACCGGCGACCAGCTCAGTCTCAGCCGGCAGCCAAGCGGTTCAAGTCCGCTGATTCGAGGACGGGAGGTTCGAAGGGCCGCACTTGCGGAAAGTGCGGCAAGAGTCATGAGGGGGCGTGTAGAGCGGGTGGTTGCTACAAGTGTGGCAAGGAAGGACACATTACCAGGGATTGTCCTAAGGGGTTTATGGTTTGCTTTCATTGCAACCAGACAGGCCATCGGAAGGCCGAGTGCCCGCAGCTTCGTCAGGGATCTACACCTACTACCAGGACTACCGAGACACGACCGGCGAAGGTCGAGGCTCCGAGGGCTCGCGGGAGAGCCTTTCAGCTGACTGCGGAGGAGGTCCGCGCTGCACCCGATGTTGTGGCAGGTATACTGTAATTCGCGTATTTATTTAAAGTTGAAATGTTATGCTTATGTTAGTGTATGTGTAGGTACTTTTCTTGTGAACTCTATGCCTGCTCTAGTGTTATTTGATTCTGGTGCGAGTAGATCCTTTGTATCGTCAGCTTTTAGTCAGCATATCAGCATTAGTCGTGAGCCGTTAAGTCGGCCTCTGAGCATTTCTATTGCGGCCGAGAGGGTGGTTTGTGCCACGGAGGTTCTTCGGGGATGCGTGCTAGAGATTTTTGGGGTTGCGTTTCCGATTGACCTAGTTCCTATTGCGATGGGGGATGTCTGTGTCATCGTGGGCATGGACTGGTTGAGCCGATTCAGCGTCGTCATCGACTGTGAGCGTCAGCTGGTGACTATACGAGACCCTAGTGGGGGAGTTCTTACGGTATATGGCGAGGGTACCCGTTCGGGATCAGCTTTTTGTTCGGCCGCTAGGGCGAGGCAGTGCCTACAGCAGGGATGTAAAGGTTTTGTGGCGTATGTGATGGATACGCGGGAGGCTTCCGAGAGACCGAGGACAGTGGAGGAGGTTCCAGTGGTGCGTGAGTTTCCAGATGTTTTTCCCGAGGAGTTTCCGGGAGTACCTCCTGCGAGGCAAGTGGAGTTTGGTATCGATCTGATTCCGGGGGCTGCGCCTATTGCGAAGGTGCCTTATCGTCTTGCACCTCCAGAGATGCAAGAATTGTCCTCGCAACTCCAGGAGTTGCTGGGGAAGGGATTTATTCGGCCGAGTAGCTCGCCGTGGGGAGCACCGATTCTATTCGTCAAGAAGAAGGATGGTTCACACCGGATGTGTATTGATTACCGGGAGTTGAACAAGGTGACGATCAAGAACCGCTATCCGTTACCGAGGATCGATGATCTATTCGATCAGTTGCAAGGGGCATCTTGGTTTTCCAAGATCGATCTGAGATCAGGGTACCATCAGGTAAGAGTGCGGGATGAGGACGTCCAGAAGACAGCATTCAGGACGCGGTATGGGCATTACGAGTTCGTGGTGATGCCTTTCGGGCTCACCAATGCCCCGGCAGTGTTCATGGACCTCATGAACAGGGTATGCAGGCCGATGCTGGATCGGTCTGTGATTGTATTTATCGACGACATCCTAGTGTATTCGCGAACTAGAGAGCAGCATGAGGGACATTTGAGGGAGGTCCTTGAGGTACTAAGGTCGGAGAAGTTAAATGCAAAATTCTCCAAATATGACTTCTGGTTGCGGGAGGTCCAATTTCTTGGACATGTTGTTAATCAGGCAGGGATATTGGTCGATCCGGCCAAGGTGGAGGCAGTGATGAGTTGGGAGGCACCGAAGTCACCTTCCGAGATCAGGAGTTTCCTTGGGCTGGCGGGGTACTATCGGAGGTTTATTAGAGACTTCTCCAAGATCGCGGTACCGCTCACCAGATTGACCCGGAAGGGTGTCACATTCTCATGGGGACCCGAGCAACAGACTTCCTTCAAGACACTTCGTCAGAGACTGTGCGAAGCCCCGGTATTAACTCTCCCAGAAGGGATGGAGGATTTTGTCGTATATTGCGACGCATCGATTTCGGGACTGGGTGCGGTGTTGATGCAGAGAGGTCATGTGATAGCTTATGCGTCGAGGCAGCTGAAGCCTCATGAGGCGAGATATCCCACACATGATTTAGAGTTGGGGGCAGTGGTGTTCGCTCTCAAGATATGGCGTCACTACCTGTACGGGGTTCGTTGTACTATATACACGGACCATAAGAGTTTGAAGTATTTGATGGATCAACCCAACCTAAATATGCGTCAGAGGAGATGGTTGGACGTGGTTAAGGATTATGACTGTGAGATCCTATACCACCCAGGCAAGGCTAATGTGGTAGCCGATGCATTGAGTCGTAGAGCGGAGAGCACTCCATTGCGAGACGTATGTCTGAGACTGATGGTGATGACTCTGGTATTAGATGCTATTCGTGGGGCACAGGCCGAGGTTGTGAGATCCGAGATGCAGAAGAAAGAGCGGGTCGCTGGATTAGTTTCAGAGTTCGTTAAGGATGGACGAGGACTTCTGACGTTTCAGGGTCGGATTTGGGTACCATTCGTGGGCGGTACGCGTGCTACTTTGATGGAGGAGGCTCATAGATCGAAATTCTCGATCCATCCCGGTGCTACGAAGATGTATTTGGACTTGAGAAAGGAATATTGGTGGCCTTGCATGAAGAGAGACGTCGCTTGGTTCGTTGAGAGGTGTTTGACCTGCCGTAGGGTTAAGGCCGAGCACCAGAGACCGCATGGTAAGTTGCAGCCCTTGGAGATTCCTGAGTGGAAGTGGGAGCAGATTACTATGGATTTCATCACCAAATTTCCAAGAACTGCTAGGGGAGTCGATGCAATTTGGGTGATTGTGGATAGATTGAAGAAGAGTGCACACTTCCTTGCCATTAGCGAGAGTTCATCAGCGGAGAAGTTGGCGGAGTTATACGTGAGAGAGGTAGTATCTCGGCATGGAGTGCCGATCTCGATTGTTTCAGACCGTGATGTACGCTTCACTTCCAGGTTCTGGAAGAAATTCCATGAGGAGCTGGGTACTAAACTGCATTTTAGTACCGCATACCATCCCCAGACAGACGGTCAGAGCGAGCGGACGATTCAGACATTGGAAGACATGCTTAGAGCGTGTGTTCTAGACTTCGGGGGTAGCTGGGATGCGCATTTACCCTTGGCTGAATTTTCCTACAACAACAGCCATCATTCGAGCATTGGTATGCCACCTTTTGAGTTGTTGTATGGTAGGAGGTGTCGGACTCCCATTTGCTGGGGACAGGTGGGACAGAGAGTGATGGGCAGTACCGAGATCGTACTCCAGACGACAGAGCAGATTCAGCAGGTTAGGCAAAGGTTATTGACCGCCCAGAGCCGACAGAAGAGTTATGCGGACAGACGCCGGTCCGAGCTAGAATTCCAGGTTGGCGACTTCGTTCTCCTGAAGGTCTCTCCTTGGAAGGGAGTGATCCGGTTCAGAAAGAGGGGCAAGTTGGGGCCCCGGTTCATAGGTCCATTTCGTGTAATTGCAAGGGTACGTCGGGTAGCTTATCGGTTGGAGTTGCCAGCAGAGTTGGGACAGATTCACAATACCTTTCACGTATCACAGTTGAGAAAGTGTATAGCCGATGAATCGGCGGTGGTTCCGTTAGAGGATATTCAGGTGGATGCGAGCCTGAATTACGCCGAGAGACCAGTAGCTATCAGGGATCGGAAGATCAAGGTTCTGCGGAACAAGGAGGTACCTCTGGTGTTGGTTCAGTGGCAACACCGGAAGGGATCGGAGATGACTTGGGAGCCGGAGCATGAAATGCGGGAGCAACATCCGGAGTTATTCGCAGAGTGAGACTTCGAGGGCGAAGTCTAGTTCTAGTGGGGGAGAGTTGTAACAGCCCGGAATTTCAGGTATTGCTTTAAAACTATTTTTGGGGCATTTTAGGAGGGGACTCGGCGAGTTGGTGCCTGACTCGCCGAGTAGGACCACAGGCTTGGTCGCGGGTTCGCGACTGAACTCGACGAGTCCAGATATGGACTCGGCGAGTCGACGCTGTTCAGCAGAAACCCTAGCCGTCTGGTTTGGATCGTATATAACGCCTCTTAGGCCGTCATTGTTCGTTTTTGCTTACGGAGAAGAACCCTAGAACGATTGTGTGCATCTGGAGCAAGGATTGAAGACCATTGTTGGGTTTGGAAGAGTTGTGTGCAAGGAAGAGGAAGGTTTAGCTAAAGGAACAGTAAGAGAATCGCGTTCTGAGGATTGGGGACACAGAAAGTGCATCAATCAGGTAATATCTCGGATTTCGTTCTTCTGTGATTGTTGTGTATATGAAGTTAGGGTTTATAGAACCCATTTGATGATTAGATGGATTATTATGTTGTTACCCAAGTGTTTATACCCCAGTAATAGGATGTTTAGAGATCCAGATAGTCCCATGAGTGTGTATTTCGGGACCATACGTGTTTCAGGAAGCAGTTGATCGACTGCATGGCATGGACTCGGCGAGTCGGATGAGCAGACTCGGCGAGTAGCTTGAAGATTCACTGGGACTCGCCGAGTTGTTCTTCAGACTCGGCGAGTGGAGTCGGGGTGGCCCCTCGATTCTTCCACGAGGACCTCGTCGAGTCAAGAGGGATACTTGACGAGTAGAAAGGGGAACAACAGGGAAAATTGGGGAGGACGTCTAGACTCGCCGAGTCGCCTTTGCACTCGACGAGTCCGGTCAAGTTGACCGTTGACCAGAGTTGACCTGCATGTAAATTCTTAGGGTCAGTTGTCTTGAATGATAAGAGTATTAATAAGGGTATATGGTATTATAGAAAGTCTGCAGATCGGCGGATCGAGTGCGAGTAGTTTCAAGAGTTGATAGCTTACATTACCACGAGGTGAGTCTTCTCACTATACTGCACCCGGAAGGGTATCTATGTGTGACCGGAAGGTCGATTATGTTATGTGTTATATATATGCTATAAATGAAAAGGTAGTTGCTATGCATGCTATGTATGTTCTATGGGCCGGAAGGCAAAGTATTATGTGACAGAAAGGTCAGGTATGATATATGATATATGTGCTATATGTGTTTAAGTAATTGTACTATGTGTTGCATATGTTCATGGGCCGGAAGGCAATATGTTACGGGCCGGAAGGCAATATGTTACGGGCCGGAAGGCAATATGTTACGGGCCGGAAGGCAATATGTTACAGGCCGGAAGGCAATATGTTATGGGCCGGAAGGCAAAATATTATGGGCCGGAAGGCGATTATCTCATGGGCCGGAAGGCGTTGTACTGTGGACCGTAAGGTTCGGGCCTGGAAAGGCGTATATGTGTAGTGGTATACTGGGGAAGCTCACTAAGCATTTATGCTTACAAGTTGTTATGCATGTGTTTCAGGTACTAGCGAGGACCGTGGGAAGGCGCCGGCATGATGCATACACATTGCTACTAATTGAGATCTTGGGGATTTTATATATGTATTTGATATGAAACATGAAATAAATACTATTGGTTGAATGAAATCACTTTGTTTTAAATGAAAATTTTATTTGAAAATTTGCGTTGTTACATGTTTACTTTGATCAAATAAAATAATGGTTTGGTCATGATACTCTAACATGATATGTTTTGTATGAATGGTTGACAATTTGTGGTTTTATTATTAAATTAAAATGAAATATTTTGTATGGATTTTTGGGTCGTTACAAGTTGGTTTCAAAGCCTTGGTTTAAGGGATTCGGATACACCCTCGGGTGTGTCTGGACTCAATGTGAGGAATGGGTATAGAAATTTTCAAAAGGAAAATCGATTTTGTAAAAAAAGGTTTTGAGTAAAGAAAATAACTTTAGAAAAGTATAAAGATAAGAACTTTGAAAAGAGAAAAGGGTGTGGTGCATGCAATCAACCGAGCTCAAGTAAGTACCCCAAGTTACCCATACAAGTTTATGTTATGATATGAGTATGAAAACTGCATGCTAGACTTGGACTGAGAATCTAGAAAGGATGCATTATGTGCCTGTTATATGTGCATGAGCTTTATGAAATGCATGCTAGTACAGATTCTTGTTATGTGGATAAAATTGCTTGATTATGTTCTGGTTAGATTTGCCTTTTTGTCTAAATGCTACTTACTTTGTGCTTTGTGGGACCTTGAGTGATGGGAGTTAACCATTAGGTGAATACGTCAAGTCACATGTGATCAGGGTTGGATAATCTAAGAGTAATGGATTTGGCCCTATTGTGCAACTCTCGTTTGAGTCTAACCGTTGTAGGGATGAGTCCTTTACTCGAAGGATTATCTGAGCCTCATCATATGTTATGGTATTCAGGTAATGGCTAATTGGCTAATTAGCTGAGGATTGGGTGCAGGTTGGAGGTTACCCTGGGCAAGCCTAAGATGAGATTAGTGCTGGGAGCAGTGTGAGTAGAAGGGACTTGGTGGAGTTGAGGCAATTCTTGAGGAAAGTATGGATAGATGTGAAAGGTAGTATAGGCCCGTACTACTAAAAGCAGAGGATCCGTACTCAATTCAAGAAGGGCCAAGATGAGGCTAGGAAACTTATAGTGAGTTTGTGATCCCTCGTCAGTAAGGAATATTGATGGTTGTTATGATATGTTTTAGCATGGCAACGTTGCGTGAGAGACCAGTGGACAGATTAGGTGCCAGAGAGCGATCAGGCTCAGGATCAGGAGCCGAGCAGCTCGAGGAGCGGATGAGGGAGTTGATATCAGCTGAGGTTACACGCAATATTCTAGACCAGACTCCTGTGATCTTTGGTTCGGTCAAGGAGGGTATTTTAGAGCTTTTGGATGAGAAGTTGGGGGCTTTTCGCGCTGAGATGATGGCTCTGGTGGGGGCGCATACCTTGACATTTCGAGAGTTCAAGGCTTGTGGAGCTCCGGATTACCATGGGGCTAGGGACCCCATTACTAGCAACAGGTGGGTGGCTGATGTCACCAATGCTTTCCGTACGAGCCGGTGTCCCGAGGCGGACAAGGTCCGACTTGCCCCGTGTCTTCTGAAGGACAGAGCACAAGATTGGTGGGAGGAGGTTGGTCATGCTATTGGAGATGATGCCGCGTTGGACGCGATGTCATGGACTGATTTCTCGGCTAGGTTCAGGGCCAAGTTTGTACCAGTTATTAAGGTGCAGCAGTTACCACAGGAGTTTCAGGACCTCCATCAGACTACTGAGATAGTCGCAGAAATCACCGCCAAGTTTAGAGAGAGGGCTCTTATTGTTCCACAGTATGTCGCGGACGAGGAAATGAAGAATGCCCGATGTCACGAGATGTTGAGGAGTGACATTTGGGAGTTTGTGAGCAGGTACAGCTGCAAGACATTGGAGGATATGATTGCTCGGGCCAGGGAAAGGGAGATCGATCTAGAGCACATCAGGAAGAGGAAGTCAGAAGAGGTGCAGGTAACCGCAAGTTCAAGCAAGAGACCCAAAGGGTCGGATGTGAGATCGAGGAATTATCAGGGCCACAGTTGTTATGGCAAGTGTGGCAGGACACACGGGGGTGCGTACAGGAGTAGCATTAGGGGTGATTCTGGCTGCTTCAAATGCGGTAGGACTGGTCATTTCAGTAGGGATTGTACTGCTACCACCACTCAAGGATCATACTTGATATGTTTTCATTACACTCAGAAGGGCCACAAGAAGGCCCAATGCCCGAGTTTGCTTTCAGCAGGACAGGTGATGGAACATGCCCTTGCAACCTTGAGGATCATAGACGGACATCAGGGCCGAGCAGAGGCGCCTGTGGTGGGGAGCAAGGCTTTCCAGTTGTCTACAATGAAGGCACGAGTAGCACCGGGCGTTGTAAGTGAGTATCTCTTGATTTCATGTCAGTTTTATTCTCTATTATATTGTTATGGTACTGCAATTATGTTAAGTGAATGTATGTGATGATTTTCCTGCTGTGTTCGGATTATATGCCATCTGCATACCATGGGTTTCGGTCGGTAGTTCATAGTAGTACCCTCTTTTCTAGCGGGTTCTTAAGATGTAGTCGCGGTAGAAGGTGTGAGTGGGGTTTGGGAAGTGCGTTATTAGTTTTCAAGAGTGATTTATTATTGGTGTTGGTTCTTGCTAGCTGTGGTAAGTCTTGGATATCAGCAAATTGACCTCTTTTGACAGAGAAAAGGAATGGGAATCATTCTTAAGCTGGGGAATATAAGGGTCTAGTTGAATCGAAGTGGGGAGAATTATTCTAGAAGTCGGGAGCAGGAGTAAGTGCAGTTTGGGATGCTTTCAGATTAGTAGTCAGTGGTATAGTCAGTATGGAGAGTGTGGTAAGACAACGAGATAGCCGCAACGTTCATTATTAGCCAGTTAGAGGAGTGTGGGCGAGGGCCCGTATCTCCTAATTCATAGGAGTGTGGGCATGGGCCCATATCTCCTAGTTAATGGAGTTTGGGAGATTCCCATATCTCATAGTTAGTGGAGGGTGGGCGAGGCCCGTATCTTCTGGTCAACATGATAGAAATCAGGAAAGGATAGTTCGTTGAGATTTAGTATGGAGTTTGCATGCATAGCCCTAGAGAGGTGAGACCTTGGGAGAGGTCGCTCCAACATATAGTTGGGTGAGACCCGTGGGCGAGGCCAATATGTTAGTAGTAGTGCAGGCGGGACCTGGTAGAGACCTTAGGGTCAGGTTAGGGGATCGAGGATCCTAGAGCATATATAGTCAGAGTGGTAAAGCAGATAGAACAGTTTTAGATAGATGAAGTTTCCTTCGGGAGTCGCTGGGAGCGACTGAGCGATTATTATTGGGTTTAGTAACCGGTAAGAGTCTGGTATCCCAGTTATTTGTAGATAAGTTGGGACCAGGGTAGCCTTGGTTCATCCGGAAGGCAGATAAGAGACAGCAGAATCTTCAGTCAGGGGCAGCAATCATAAGAGAAGTTTGGCATGGGGTAGCTTGTTGACCGAGGAGTGCTACGCCTCTCACAACAGGGTTAAATAATCTCAGAGGGAAGGGGTTTACCCTGTTGCATAGCTCTCGTATGAGTCCAACCATTTCAGGGATGAGTCTTTCACTCGAATGATTATTTGATCCACTCGTTGTGATGGGTCTTCAGCTCCAGGATATAGTAAGAGAAAGCTATCAGTGGATATCATTGAAGTAACCAACACAGGGAGTGGCTGGGGACGCACATATAGTAAGGGGTATGTCCGTCACAGAGAAAGGAAGGGATATTGGTTGAGTTCTATCACCTTCGTAAGGCCGTAACCACACAGGTTAAAGGGGTGAACCCCATAAATGTTGGGTATAGGTACTCGGGGAGTACTGGAAGGAATGGCGATTAGGAAAGGTTATGTTCCTAGGATTCATGATGAGCAGGGTGCTCTCAAGGATCTATCATCAAGGGTTGGTGTGACTAAAGGACCGGATGGAAGGTCAATGGAAGTGGTCCTTCAAGGATCGGACCTAGCTGAGGATGCACGCATCGGGTAGAGATTTTGTGAGTAGGTTGAAAGAGAGTTGGTTGTAGTGGACTTTGATGACGAAGTCTACTTTAAGTGAGGGAGAGTTGTAACACCCTATTCTGAAAGTATTCAGTTATGGATTTTGGAGGCCAAGGCTAGGGGAGTTTTGGACTTTCAAGGCTTCAGAGTGTTATTCAAGAAGTTTTGGGTCGAGGTGTGTCGCTAGAAGCGTATGGCTTGTTGACACCTTTGTGTGAAAATAAAGTTCGTCAGAAACGGACCTAGGAAGAAGAAGTTATAGCATTTTAAAGTTGTTAACAATTATGGTCCCTTAATGGGAAAAGTTGGCAAAGAAGGGCTATGCATGGAAAGTTGGTGGCGCGTGGGTATGCCCAACGTAAGCTGGGTTACGCCCAACGTATGAAAGGAGGTGCACACAGGAGCTTTTTGGCATACGCCCAGCGTACGCTTAGTATCCAGAAACCATAGTTTTAGGTCATGACACTATATAAGGAACATAATGGCCCAAACCCTAGCCTCCTTATCTATCCCCAACCTTAGAGAAACCTTAGAACGCCTCATCCCTACATCCTTGGGTGATTTTGACTTCAAGAAACTCATTTTGGTGGTGTAAGCTTGGAAGAGGAAAGGAAGAAGATTAGCAAGGGGGAACCTCGGAAGCTGGAGCTTGTAGATCTGAGATAGCATCATCTTTTGGAACTATTTGGAGGTATAAAGTTCACAACTTTACTTAAGGGTGCTTAGATCTGGTGTGTTTTAGTTATGGAGTAGTTTTTGGTCCAAAGGTAGAAGCTTTATAGTTTAAATTCGATTTCCAGGCTAGGGGTTGCAACCCTTGGTGCTTAATGACGCCCCCCCCCCCCCCCCGAGTAGAAAGTTGATACCTTGATGGTATTTTTGGAGCCACGCAAGAGATAGGACCATTGTTATGGAAGTAGGTTGTCACATTTTGAGTTTGGGCTTATTTGATGGGTTGCAAGCCATCAAGTAAGCAACTTTATGGATTAAGACGTGGAAGAGGACTTGGATCTGAGTTTGTATCCTCTGGAACAGGGTATTAAGCATTTATTGGGAAAAAGGTCTTAACAGAGGAAATTACGCTGAACGTACGTGCAGGTACGCCCAACATACGCACCATCTTGCTTGTACGCTTAGCTACGTAGATGTACGCTCCATGTACTTTGTCTGTTTGGGTCATGAATTATTGGGTTGCGGATTGGGGCATGTTTGAGTATTTGGGCCTTAGAGGGCCATCAGAAATCATAGATTATGGGCCAAGGAATATAATTGGGCTTAGGGTAAGGCCCATTAAGGGATTGGGCCCAATGTAGCAAATTGGGCCATTAGTAGGTTACTAGTGGGCTTGGGAAGCTTACCTAGTGTTGGACCTTCAATATGTATCAAGTTGGACTAGGAGGGGTAGAATGGTCATTCTACCCTATGAAGGATTATTTTATTAGGCTAAGTATTATTGGGGTATTGATAGTTTAGGGAGCTAGAGGAGCAGCAGTGCGGGGATTATCATATAGCAGGCAGAGGGATATCAGCAAGCGTTTAGCAGTGCAAGGTGAGTCTCC
Source organism: Lactuca saligna (assembly GCF_052625555.1). Classification (NCBI taxonomy): domain Eukaryota; kingdom Viridiplantae; phylum Streptophyta; class Magnoliopsida; order Asterales; family Asteraceae; genus Lactuca; species Lactuca saligna. The sequence goes on from NC_136421.1 coordinate 2,081,423, forward strand.
TCATTGTGTGAATGGGTCTACGGCCACAATGCCGACCCTTGTAGTTTATGAGTAGGAAGACGCGGTGGTTAGCCCTAGGCACTATATGCTAGTATGTGATTCTAGATTAAGGCACGATGTTGGGCGGGTGCTTGAGGAATGCGTGTATGATAATTTATATTTGTTGTCTGTGTGATACTTGTATGTTCGTGGTAGGGTGTTGGGTGTAGGCGAGGTTCCGTACCCCACCATTAGCAGAGTGTGTCTCATTACTAGTAGAGAAGGGGCGAGGACCGAGATAAGAGAAATGTGAGTGTGGGCGGGGGCGGGGGCCCGTATCTCACTAACAGTAGGAGTTTATACGGGGTTCCATGGCTCACTAGTAGCAGGACATGGGCGAGGCCTTAGGACAGTAATGAAGTAGGGTATGTTCAGTTTATGTGTTATGTGCTATGGTTATATGTTTGTATGCATTTAAAGGGCGAGGCACAGAGACAGGCAACGCCTAGAGTAAAACAAATGTGTATACCGAGCAGGGCTCGAAGCCAAGCGGGGGCCGATGTAGCGGGCGTGACCCAGTGCTTGCAGTATGTGATTATGTATGGTATGTGGTAGGTTGAGGAACTCACTAAGCTTTGTGCTTATAGTTTTTAGTTTTGGTTTCAGGTGCTTTCGGTAGCAGAGGGAAGAGCTCGGGGTGATCGCATGGCGCACATCATTTTTTATTCAGCCTAGGATGTTTACTCTGATAAAATAAAATAATGTTTTGTTCATGATACTCTGATGTGATATGTTTTGAATGAAAGGTTGACAATTTGTGGTTTTATTATTAAATTAAAATGAAATTTTTCGTATGGATTTTTGGGTCGTTACATAACTACACTTTTACTCCTTTGACTGAGGAATAAATAGCAAGGGAATTACATCTACAGTATGGCAAACCTACTGTAGTTGAGACAGTATATAATGATAGTGTGAACGATACTAATGTTTCTACCTCATGTGTAGATAAGGTCAAAGTGCAAGATGGGCATGAGTAGAACAAAAATAATTCTAGTTCTGATGAAAATGATTTAAAAACTTGTGATGAGCTGAATGATACTAATGCTTCTGTTTCATATGCAAAGAAAGTAATAGTTCAAGATGGGGTTGAGCAGAACAAAATTAATTCTAGTTCTGCTAAAAATGCTTAAAAAACTTGTGATAGAACTGCTAACAATCTTAAGCCTCATAAAGTTGTGAAACGGTCTAATAAATGTTCACGTGCTTGTGCTTGTGGAAGCCCCTTGAAACAAAATTCAATTGGACAAGGACCAAGTCACAATCTTGTTTATTTGAAAGAACATACTTGTTTTAAATGTGGGACTCTCGATCACATTGCTAGAAATTGGCCAAATCATTCATATGTTCCCTACTATGAACAAGGTTGGAAAACGTGCCAGGGGGATCTTTCAAAAGAAATCCTTCGAGGTCAAGCTCACACAATGGTGACTGGAATGCTAAAAGACCAACAATCAGATTCCCAAGGACAAAAAGGGCTTATCATACAATAAGCCTAATTCAAGAAATGATCCAACCAAACCAAATTCGGTGAGGTCAAATTCATCTTAAGGGTCTTCCTCTAGCTCATACTCACAATACAAGCCCAAATCAAAAGGTTGTACCACCCTAAAAGCTAGTGAGAAAGGTCCCTTTCGGTCCAACAAGAAAGTAACCAACCTTAATTACCAATGGGTTCCTAAAGGTCACATTTCAAAATTGTCCAAAAATACCTGTAACTTCTTTATGTTTTTAACGACCCAAAAAACAAGGGTAAAATTTTCATTTTTAATATAACCCAAATATAGATACCATTTATTCCAAACATTCGAAAACATTGTTAATTTAAAACGTTTATCAGATACACTTGGTTGTGCACTGGTCAGGTCCACCACAAAGAATGATAAGACTATTCGTCATGATTTGTTAAAAGTTTAGTAAATATTGTTACGCTTACAAGATTAAGTGTAATTCTGAATCATTGAAAAACGTTTGAATTGATAGCAGAACGAATAAAAAGAATCAAATTAGGAAGAAAGATAAAAGTTTTTCCAATCTGAAAAGAAAGGAGAGTACTTGAGTATCGTGTTTTATGATCATCTTAGTGATTACAGAACCGTATCACAATTGATCCTCTAAAGTGGACTTTTATGGCTAAGAGGGGGAATTGTGAATTGTTGAAATGGTTAAATCAAAAGGTGAATCATACTTCATTCCAAAATCAAGTCTTAGAGTAATACTCCAAGATGGTAACTTGAGTGATATAATCTTAAGAAAGATTTATAACACTTATCAAATGTAGAGTAAAATGTTTCTTACCCTTGTACATTTGAAATTGGTAAGTTGTGATGTTTTGGATAAAACAAAGATCAACTAAGACCAATTATGTGAAGTGTTTTTCTTGATAAGAAACTGCACTAACTCTTGAATATTTGTTTGTCAAGGAATGTTCTTGACAAGAGAATATTATATGTCAAGAGGTTAGTGGGAGTCTTAAAGATCTTGAAAAACTTAAAGATCTAATCAAGAGTAAACCTATTGTTTAACACTAGCACGCGACTTGAGTTTTGTAACGTATCGTGTTGACATATTCTTATTTTTGTGCCTATTCCAGCTAAAGTTGACTCTGCATGTGAGTTCTATGAGTTCTTAATTGTTTGCGTAAGGCAAAGCACCTTGATCAGTGAAAGTTCATTAGTCACTAAGGGTGAGTTGGTTAGCACCTTGGAAGACATGGTAGTCCCTTATACTACCAAGTGGCAAGAAATTTAGATTGAACAAGTTCATTCCATATGATTGGATTTTGTAACACTGTAAATTTTCAAACAAAATTTTCATTTAAAAATCGCATAGTTTTCGTACCATATTATATAAAAATATCGTTTATTCAATTTACGAAACACAACTCCATTACTAATCCATGATCCTTGTAACTCTTTCTCTGGTGTGTACAATCAATCAAGTGTCGTCCCGCGATCCTGAGAAACCTGAAACACATAACACATACATGGTAAGCACAAAGCTTAGTGAGTTCCCCAAAATACCACATAAAGAACATAAGCCACTCAAGGCTATAACTCGGTATGACCCTCCGGTGAATGTGTCTCAGCGGGACCTTCCAGTCCCGTAGCTCGTTGGACCCCCCGGTCCGGTCTGTATCATTGGACACTTCGGTCTGTTCTATATAGTTGGAACCTCCGGTCCGGTCTATATATTGTTGGACCTTCCGGTCCGGTCTATATAACACATAGCATATATAACGCAGTGCACATAAATCTCAAACATACATATACATATAAGACCCTCCTGCCTGCACACAGATACCACTAAAGGTAATGTATAATGAGAAGACTCACCTGACAAGCAACAAGTAAAGACCTCGGTCCTAAATCTCGAACTAGCCTCCGCCTAATCACAAGGGTTTAATATTTCTAAGTGAGACTCTAATCATCACTCTAAATACCGAAGGCTATTCTTCCTCTCTTTAACTCTTTGAAGTTGATAATAGATCATTTACCGCTCCATGGCCTCTACTACTCATGTTGACCAAAGCCCCAAAGTCAACATAAGTTAAACTTGACTCAACAATCCATGTTTGACCCGACTCGCCGATTGCACCCTTGGGACTCGTCGAGTCCACTTATTTTCATCAGAAGTCTCGTGACAGTCTAGCTCAACTCGTTGAGTTGACCCCCAACTCGTCGAGCTATCGCATGATTTAGTTCTTTGGGACAAACCCTAACCAACTCTTCAAGTCGGATCATTGATTCGGCGAGTTGATTTAGACCAAATGTTCATTCAGACGATTTCAATCGGATCTATCACTCCAAACAATAGATCTATCATCCCAAGGCTCAATAATCACGTAAAGCTTCTATCTTTACGTTCATACTCGAGGTTATTGCTCTGAAATGCTAATATATGCCTTTCATGAAGGATTTAGCTCATCAACCCTCATTTGAACGACTAAAGCTGGGACGCCTAGACTCTAAGGACCTTAGGAGGTCCAGATCTGAGGTTTCCAACCTCAAACTATTTCTCATTCAACTCATAGATTCAAAAGGATTGAAGAAAAGCCCTAAAACTCCTAAAATGAGATCTAGTACAAGGTGAGCAAGATGAGGACTTTGTACCTTATTCTAGCAGCTGAAACACTCAATACCACAGATCTACTGCCTTCCTTTGTTCCCCATCATGAAGCTCTTCATCATTCTTCATAGAAATGCACCAAGATTGCCCAAAATGATCAAACACTCACTTTACCAAGGTTAGAATAGTTTAAGGGTTTCTCTCAGGCTCTCAAGGGAAAGTGTGGCCACAAATGAAGGCCATAAGGGCCTTTAAATAGGTTGCAAACCCGGACAATTAGGGTTTCTCTTCCCGGTACCTACTCGGTGAGTCCCTCCTTTGACTCATCGAGTCTACTCATTAGATCCACACGATCAACTCAAATCGACTCTGTGAGTTGGTCCCTCAGCTGGTCAAGTCCCTCCTTCGATCTCAAGATTAACATACACAATAATGTCCCTGAAAATCCAGATGTTACAGATTTGTAACTAATCTTGTCTTGTGATTATGTTTATGACAAATTCACATGGATAGGAACATATACATCATAAAATCTAAGTGTCATAAGGTTTCTCTCCAATTCATGAAAATGATTGTGAGGAAAAACATTCACTAAGTAGATTTTAAAGAGTTAGCAATTGTGATATTTGCATTCTTCAATTCGATTATGATCACAACATCACTCTTCATAGTTCGAATTGTGAGAAATGGAAAAAGGTCTAAACATTTGTGACTTATTGCTATAAGTTCTAATATTTTTTGGACACACATGTGAGCTATTTAAGGAAAGGCGTATGAGTTTGAAAAGCCTAGATAAAGTCTTATCGAAGCATCTTGTATTAGAAATTTGAACTTTGGTAAGAAAGTTAACAAGTATTGATTTCTAGAAGTCCAGCTTATTTCTGGGTAAATGTCAAAGCTAGTGGGAGCATAAGTGTTATGCAAGGAAGATAATAATTATTATGCCAGTGGGATCATATTTATTATGGTATGTGTTGCGACTTAGCAATGTTAATTATAGAAAACAAACGTTTCAATCCGCAAAGTTGTAGGGTTTGAAAAGTTGTTTTGCTATAATTAAGCGTGAGGAAATCATACTTCATTTAGATTAACATTTTAATCAAATTTGGTGAAGGACATATATGAATGTTATGTTGAAAAGATTCAACATAAGAAAATTCTATAAATTGAAATGTTATAGCAAGAGAATGGTAAAGTATCAGGTCTTTATGTAAGACATTATGAATCGTATCCCATATTCTTAAGATATAGGATCTATTGCATGTACTATAATATTCTCCTATTCTAATTTTCCAAATGCCTAGGGCATTAAGAGGGAAAAAGGACTAGAACCGGATACAACTAAAGTTATTGAACAACTGTCAAGGACGATCTAAGGTTCGCTAAGGATTGGTTGCTTAAGGACCGTTGGAAGTATAGTAATGAATGGACCATATTGATATAATTATGAATAGATTGGAATCAATTAAGTATGGATAGTCATATGACAATTATGGAAAATTTTCCATAATGGGAGTTGGATATCAAAAATCTATGAGTAAGCTAGAAACTTTTACGAAAGAAGGATGTTCAAACTAATGTCGTCGCTACAAGTCTGGCGGGAACGACGAAAATGTTCGTGGTATTCTGAAAATCTATACCAACGCACACGTCATCGGGATAGGTATAAAAAAAATCTATTTTCCATTTATTTTTATTCCATGTGCCAGAAAAACAGAACAACGTAGTTTTGTGTACGGCTATCCCGACGACTAGTCGTCGGCACATATTTTTTAATTTTTATATATATTTTTTTGTTTGAGCAAAAGACGAAACGTCATCCTTTATATGGACCCTATACTGAAGACATGTTGTCGGCATCTGGGTTTACCCTAAAAAAGGTGCAGACTTCTTTCATTTGCACACAGCGACACAATGACTCCACTCCTCCGATGAAAATCACATTTCAACTCCCATCACCGTCGATTAACCCCATGTATGGTTTTCTCTACTCCTATTTCGTTTTTTATTGTTGTTTAGTAATGATTTTTACCACAAATTTGGGATTTTTAGGTGTATAGAGTAGTTCACCGGTGGTGAAGCACCACCACCCGTTTTCCTGCCTCAAGCTTCCCATCGGTCACCTCGTTCCAGCCACCACCAGAGTTGTTTACTGGTGAGTTTTTCAACATTGTTCAAATTTTTCTTCTTGATTTTATTTATTTTATGTGGCCACAAGCCACCACCGGAGGATTACCATCCACTTTGAGTAGTTGAGTCTGCCCATCACAGCAAGAAGAACAAAACTTAGGTTAGTTTTTTTTTCTAATTTTTATTGAAATTAAAATTATATATATATATATATATATATATATATATATATATATATATATATATATATATATATATATAAGTTTTCATGAAATTGTATGTATAAAATGTTAACTTACTTTGTTAATGTTATATGAAATTGAAATTATATGCATATAATCTTAATTTACTTGTTTAGGTTTATATGAAATCATTTTTTATGATTGTGAAATATGTATTATTGTCATTATTGTGTAACTAATTGATTTGAAATTTTATGTATAAAATGTAAAATATGTATGGTTGTGTTATTTGTTTAGTTTATTAGCTTGAGTGAATGAAGTGATAAAGTGTTCAAAAGTACGTTTATTGAGAATAAAGTTTACTAAGTAAAAAATACTTAAACTACAAATATTATTAATAGCAACCTACTTTTTTTTTTGTGACATCCTAATTTTCACGGCCGGAAAAGATTGATTTCGTTTATGCATTTAAAAAAATCAGACTAATATTTCAAAAAGTGTTGCGTAATTTGTCCCAAAAAAATGATAAAAAAAATATTTATCAAAGCATTTCTTAAAGAAATATGTATTTTCATTTCATTACAAAACTCAGGATGTCCACATCGATACAAATCAAAAACATAACCTGTATAATATAGGCCTTACAACAGTTATTAACATCTACTAGCCTATAATCCAAAATCTCTCGTCATCGTCCAACTATGCTCTTGTTTCACTACATGTAATAAAGAAATATGAGTGGGTCAGGCTTGGGAGTCTGGTGAGCATATAAGGTTTTCAACCAACTAATAATAAATTTATTAATTTCATTAACCAAGAATAAATTTTTGAACTTCATCAACCAACAATAACTCTGATTACCCATTCATGTTATCCTCACTTTACATCTCTAAACACCCATCACAAGGGACCTAGTCTAACGATCATCATCGGGTGGACAATAATGTTAAGGGGTTCCTCAGCCATATATGTCTGTAAAACAACTATAAGGGGGATGGAATACACACATCGTTCACAAACACTTACAGGTTGCGAGCCTGCCAACGTTCCACTGGACTGTCTAGAAAGGTCCGTAGTCATCATTTATACTCCGCTAGATGACTGGAACAACAACATCGAGGCCTCTCATCATTTTATCACACATCAACTATTTCATCTACCCATGTTTTACCAAACATATTTGTAGATAAAAATACATATACAGTTTAAACCTGTACAAAACATCCATTCAACACCCATCTCAAATAAACAATCAATATATATACAGATTGCACATATTTTATAGAAAATACTTCATATCTATGTGTAAGATGAAAGGGAATACACACTCACATGATTTAATGGTGATTGGACAACACTTCGTCCTTTAAAACAATCTTTTTCGATGAAACCGAGATGTTTTCTCAAAAATCGGGCTTCACACGGGCAGAGTTTTGACTCGAAAAACTCTTTTTCTCGGGGTCTTCGGACTCTCCAAGGCTTTCTTATGATGCTAGGAATGTATTCCAGGCTTGGGGGTATTTATTGCAATTTAAGAGAAAGTATACAGGTGAGAGATGAAATTTTTGTAAAAAAAAAATCGGGGCTGCCTCGCACCCATTTTATAGGAGGCCGAAGCTCATGATTTTGCTAGACGTAAAATTATGGTACGCGGGGAGTAATACTTCACCAACCACTATGTTGGGCGCAGGAAGGGATCATATCGGACGCGTCATAGCTACGAACATGTGTACATCATGCGAAGGAGTAGGCGACGTGGCCAATCTCGGACCGTGAACATGAATATGTTGGGCGTACTCCCCCCATTTTTATTTTTCAAACTTCAAAAATTCATAACTTTCGCATACAAGCTCCGTTTTCGACGCTATTTATATGCATACGTAGGTATCACCGTGCTCTACAACTTTTGTTTATACTTCGTCGGCTAGTTTTGAATTATTTTTAAAGTAATATTTTTAACAGTCCGGGACAGAAAAGGTCTGTTAAAAATTTATAGCTTCTTCATCCGACATCCATTTTCGTCTGTCTTTTTACCGTTAAACTGCTATCAACAAGATCTTCAATTCTCATTTAGGTTGTGTCGGCTAACAATCGCTCAATGTATAATTCGAGTTCCGGGTTGCACATTGTTTTGGCAAATCTTAGAAAATTCATAACTTCCTCATACGAAGTCGGGTTTGGACATTTTTTTATGTACGCTCTTGGTTTAATGTGTACTACGACTTTCATTTGGATCTCTAAGGCTAAAAAGCATTTTATCGTAAACTCACTTTTTACGTCACACAACGTCCTGTCGGTTCTGTCACGAAACATCGACACGTCATAACTTCTTCGTTATAACTTGGATTTCAGTATTCTTTATATCTCCAGAATCCTTGTTTCGGCCTCTACAATTTTCTTCATAGATATCGGGTTTATCTAACATTTATTTTTGACGTTTATTTTTATCTTTAATTTATTAAATCATAATAACTTAGCATAAAACACATAAGACTCAAATAATACATCTTTATTACTTCAAAACAAGTTACAAAGGTTGACCTAGAGTATTACATCATCATTAATGCCTAGCTTAGAAACACGAGAGTTGCAATTCTCTCCCCCTTAAGTTGATTTCGTCCCCGGAATCATACATCAGCAAACAAATGCGGATAGCGACTCATCATGTTACTCTCCATTTCCTAGGTGAGATTTGGCCCATTCGTATGTATCCATCACCCAAGAACTAATTCAACTATCTTATTTCGCAACTTCTTAGTCTTATGCTCAACGATTGCTTATGGTTCTTCAATTAACCTCTTGCTTTCATCCAACCTTAATTCAGAATTTGGAATTATGCCGGGAACTTTTCCCGTGAACTTCCTCAAATAAAACACGTGGAAAGTATTATGAATACCATCTAGTTCTTCTGGTAGTTCTAGCTTGTAAGATTGGTTCCCAATCCCCTGAAGAACTTTAAATGGTCTAATAAACCTTGGACTCAACTTTCCCTTTTTACCAAATCTTATAAGTCCTTTTCATGGTGAGACTTCAAGTAAAACCGAATCTCCAACTTCGAATGTTATCAATTGTCTTTTCTTGTCATCATAACTCTTTTGACGATCCTGAGTTGCTAACAACCTTTCCCTAATCACTTTCAGCTTTTCAGCAGTTTGATGAACTATTTCAGGTCCCATAAACTGCTTTTCTCCAGCTTCAAGCCAACATGATGGCGTTCGACACTTTTTTCCATTCAAAGCTAGATAATGTGTCATCTTGATGCTCGAGTGGAAACTATTATTGTAGGAAAATTCTACCCGAGGTAAATATTCATCCCAGTTACCTTGGAATTCTAGGGTACATGCTCTCAGCATATCCTCCAACGTTTGAATCATTTGTTCGCTCTAACCATCGGTTTGCGGATGGTAGGCTATACTTAGACACAATTTCGTACCCAATTCCTCTTGTAGACTTCTCCAAAACCTTAGACACAATTTAGTACCCAATTCCTCTTAGGTACCCAAATCCTATCTTGGAATACCTTCGGTCGTTGACCGTTTGTATCGAACACTAACATTTTGCCCGGACGTTCTTCCTTTCGGTCATTTTCTCTAAAGCTTCTTCTTGAGATTTCTTGATGCTTTTACAATAGTTGAGACAACTTCGATTCTTAATGCTCTTGGCCTTTTCTTTTCAAGGCTTAATTTATTGCTTAAAGCATCATCTATAACATTTGCTTTACCAGGGTGGTAAAGTATTTCGCAGTCGTAATCCTTAAGCAACTCTAGCCAGCGTTGTTGTCTCATGTTCAATTCCTTATGATTAAACTGATATTGAAGACTCTTATGATCAGTGAAAAGTTTTCACTTTATGCCATAAAGATAATGCATCCATATCCTTAAGGTGAATACTACCGCTGCCAACTCCAAATCATGATTGGGGTAGTTCTTTTCGTGTTCTTTCAATTTTCTCGATGCATATGTTATCACCTTATCCGTTTGGGTCAGAACACAACCTAACCCAAATCCAGATGCATCGCTATAAACTGCGAAGTCTTCAACTCCTTCATGTAAAGAAAGAATCAATGCTTCACAAACTTTCTTCTTTAAATTATAGAGTGCTTCCTCATGCTTCTCATTCCAAATATAAGTAGCTCCTTTTTGGGCCAAATACATCAATGGAGCAACTATCGAACAAAATCCTTGGATAAATCTTCGGTAATATCCAACTAATCCTTGAGAGCTTCAGATCTCCGTAGGACTTTTTGGTTGTTCCGGCTTTATTATAGCTTCAATCTTAGTTGGGTCAACCATTATCCCTTCTTGGTTAACCACATGACCACAAAAATTGGACTTCTTCAATCCGAAAATCAAATTTGGAGAACTTTGCATACAACTTCTCCTTTTGCAGAACTTCTAACACTTCGCGCAGATGCTTGTCATGCTCATTCTTGCTTTTTGAATAAATCAAAATATGATCTATGAACACTATCACATATTTATCGAGGAATGGTTTACAAACCCTATTCATCAAGTCCATGAATGTTGCTGGAGCATTGGTTATTCCAAATGACATAACCAAGAACTCATAGTGTCCATATCTTGTTCTGAATGCAGTCTTCTATATATTTTGCTCTCTCATCATTAGCTGATGATATCCTAACCTAAGATCGATCTTGGAGAAATAACTCGAACCTTGCAACTGATCAAATAGGTCATCAATCCTTGTCAATGGGTACTTGTTCTTTATTTTTGCCTTGTTCATCTCTCTGTAATCTATGCACATTCTCATGCTCCCATCTTTCTTCTTTACGAATAACACTGAATCTCCCCAGGGTGATGAACTATGTCTAATAAAATCATTGTCCAACAACTCCTAAAGTTCATCATAAGCTCCTTCATCTCTGTTGGTGCTAATTGATAAGGTGCTTTTGCTATTGGTGTTGTTCCTGGTAAAAAGTCAATTCTAAAATCCACTTGTCTATCAGGGGTCAATCCAGGAAGATTTTCAGGAAAGACTTCCGGATATTCACACACCACTATTATGCTTTGCATTTCATTCTTCTCCTTTTTGGCATCGATCATGAATGCCAAGTATGAGGTGCACCCTTTAGACGAACATTTTCTAGCCTTCATCAAGGAAATGATTCTAGAATTCACTTTGTGCTTGTCTGCGTACACCATAAATGACTCTTTTCCAGGCGGATTTACTCTCACTATCTTCTTGTTGCATATTATCTCGGCATCATTGGCGCTAAGCCAATCCATCCCCAGTATGATTTCGAAACCATTTAACTCAATGGGTAATAGCTTCTCATGGAATTTGTTTCCGTTCAAGTCAATGACAACATTTTTTATGCAATCACTAACAGGTATAAATTTGCCACTAGAAATTTCTACAATTAGGGCATCATTAAGTTTTTCTATAGGGAATGCTAGTCTTCCACCAAATTTATGTGATATAAAGGAGTAATTCGCTCCAGAATCAAACAATAAATTGGCATGTAATCTATTTACAAGAAAGGTACCTGAAGCGACATCTGCTACATCCTTTGCAGCTTCCAGTGTCATCTGGAAGGCTTTGGCTTTTGGATTTGGTGGGAGATTGGGTCTTGCTACCTCCTTATTCTTCATGCAGTCCTTCAAAATGTGTCCTTCTTCATTGCACCCATAACCGACTTTCTTATTGAAGGTGCATTCATTAGCATAATGCCCAGTCTTTCCACATTTATAACAAGTGACTTCTCCGTCACATTTCCCAGAGTGCTTCTTCTTGCACTTCTCATAGCACTTCGTTTTGGCTTCTCATCCAAATTTCCTCGAACCGGACTTTGAGAACTTTCTCTTCTTGGTGGATGTCGAAGATCCATCGAATTTCCTTTTCTCACCATCCGTTGCCCTCTCCTAACCCCTTTCTTTTAGATGGGTCTCAATATTCTTGGATGGTCTAATGGTTGCCTTCAACGTGCTTTCCATTTTGACTGTTGGGCCAAAATCTTATGGAAATTTGTTAGCAAAATTTTCAATCTTGGCGAGTTTAGTCGGCACCAAGTATGGAAACAACTTCATGTTTTCGGTAAAAGCAGTAGCATAGTCATCCATGCTCATTTTTCCTTTCTTCAGGTTCTGGAACTCATTATTTAGTTATATAAGATCTATTTCAGAGGAGTATTGTATTTTTAACTTCTCTAAGAACGCTTCCCATGACATTTTCAAGGCTTCTCCATGTGGAATCGTGTTTGCCAATAATTTCCACCAGCTTAGAACTTTGGTCTTCAGTTTTCTGACTGTTAAAACAGTTTTTTGCTTGTTGCTACAGTTGCAACTTTCAAATACCATCTCCATTTCAAAGACCCAGTCCATAATCTCCACTGGTTACGAGCTTCCATAAAGACTTGGCGGTTTGGCGCCTAATAAATTCTTATACATACACCTATCTCTGTTGATTTCCCTCTCCGAGTCATTCCTTTCTGCCACTATTGGTTCCGCTTGATTGACTGTACGACTAAAATTTCCTTCCTCTGACTATCCGTCATTTAGTTCTGGTTGTTCAACAGGCATTGAAGGTTCACTACTATTGTTCAGCAAAAGTTGTCTCATTTCTTCCCTTGGTTCAACCATCATAGCCCGATTTATGGCTCGTACTCCAGTCATTGTGATTGGTTCTGGTGCAGCTTCTGCTATAGGCACCTGCTCCATCACTTGGGGTTGAGATTTTTTATTTCTATTTGCATTTCCAGCTCCACTTCGGGTTCTTGCCATTATGATCTATACACTAAATTAGGCGAATTTAGATCTTTATTCATGATAGATATTTAAATTCTCCTTATAACTCCAAAATGTTATATGCTAGTTCTTATATCGTAGTCACACGCTTAGAATCCTGAACACATAGGGTTTCCAGATCTGGTTGGCAACAGACCAAAGATCCGAACAAATAGTATCATATATGACAAACATATAGCATTTAGCACATAAAGACATTTTAGGCATCTTTTCTAAAATATACTAGTCCTCGTGTCTAAAATATGGTAGACACTTATCTCACGATCATCGCTTAGCATTCTAAGTTTAAGTCTAGAAATCCTACAAATTCCTAGTTCGCTTAAACAAATGTTCTAATACCAACTGTGACATCTGTATTTTCACGGCCAGAAAAGACCGATTTCGTTTATGCATTTTAAAATAAAATCAAAGTAATCTTTCAAAAAGTGTTGCGGAATTTGTCCCCAAAACAAAATATGATAAAAAAATATTTATGAAAGCATTTCTTACAGAAATGTATTTTCATTTCATTACAAAACTTGGGATGTCCACATCGATACAGACCAAAAGCATAAATTGTACAATATAGGCCTTACAACAGTTATTTACATCTACAAGCCTACAATCCAAAATCTCTCGTCCTTGTCCAATTATGCTCTTGTTCCACTACTTGTAATACAAAACGTTGAGTAGGTTAGCCTTGGGAGCCTGGTGAGCATATAGGGTTTTCAACCCACAAATAATAAATATATTAATTTCATTAACGAACAATAAATTTACTAATTTCATCAACCAACAATAACCCTGATTACTCATTCCCGTTATCCTCACTTTACGTCTCTAAACACCTATCACAAGGGACCTAGTCTAAGGATCATCATCGAGATGGACAATACTGCTATGGGGATTCCTTAGCCTTATATGTCCGTAAGGCAACCATGAAAGGGATGGAGTACACCGGTGAACACATCGTTCATAAACACCTACAAGTTGTGAGCCTACCAGCATTCCACTAGACTATATAGAAAGGTTTGTGGTCGTCATCTATACTCCGATAGATGACTGGAACAACAACAACATCGATGTCTCTCATCATTTTATCACACATCAACTATTTCATCTATCCATGTTTTACCCAACATATTTGTAGATAAAAATACATATACATTTTAGACCTGTACAAAAATTCCATTCAACACCCATCTCAAATAAACAACCAATATATATACATATAACACATATTTTATAGAAAATGTTTCATATCTGTGCGTAAGATGAAAGTGACTACACACTCACATAATTTAACGGTGATTGGACAACACTTCGTCCCTTAAAACAATCTTTTTCGATGAAACCGAGATGTTTTCTCAAAAACTGGGCTTCACGCGGGCAGAGTTTCGACTCGAAAAACTCTTTTTCTCGGGGTCTTCGGGCTCTCCGGAGCTTTCTTATGATGCTAGGAAGGTATTCTAGGCTTTAGGGTATTTATTACAATTTAAAAGAAAGTATATGGGTGAGAGATTAAATTTTTGTAAACAAATTTGGGGCAGCCTCGCACCCCTTTTATAGGAGGCCAAAACTCCTAATTACGTCGGGCGTAACATTATGCTATGCGGGGCGTACTACTTCACCAGCCACTACACTAGGCATACATCGAGTACGTTGGACATAGGAAGGGATCATCTCGGACACGACATAGCTAAGAACATGTGTGCATCATGCAAAGGAGTAGGCGACATGGCCAATCTCGAACCGTGAACATGAGTACTTTGGGCGTACTCCTCTACGCTAAGCGTACTCCCCTGATTTTTATTTTTCAAACTTCAAAAATTCATAACTTTTGCATAGAAGCTCCGTTTTTGATGCTCTTTAAATGCACGCGTAGGTATAACGTGCTCTACAAATTTAATTTAGAATTTGTCAGCTAATTTTGAATTTATTTTTAAAGTTATATTTTTAACAGGTCGGAACAGGAAAAGTCCGTTAAAAATTCAAAACTTCTTCATCCGACGCCCGTTTTTGTGTCTTTTTATCGTTAAACTACTATCGATAACATCTTTGATTCTCATTTAGCTTGTGTCGGCTAAAAATCGCTCAATCTATAATTCAAGTTTCGGGCTACACACTCCTATGCCAAATCTTAGAAAATTCATAAGTTCCTCAAACAAAGTCAGATTTGGACATTATTTTTATGCATGCTCTCGGTTTAACGTGTGCTACGACTTTCATTTAGATCGCTAAGGCTAAAAAGCATTTTATCGTAAACTCACATTTTACATCATACAGCATCGTGTCAGCTCTGTCGCGAAACTTCGACATGTCATAACTTCTTCTTTATAACTTAAATTTCGGTATTCTTTATATACAACTTTCTTCATAGATATCAGGTTTATCTAACATTTATTTTTTATGCTTATTTTTATCCTTAATTTATTAAATCATAATAATTAAGTATAAATCACATAATACTCAAATAATACATCTTTAGTACTTCAAAATAAGTTACAAAGGTTGGCCTACACTATTACATCATCATTAATGCCTAGCCTAGAAACATGGGCGTTACAGTAATCATGAAATGAAATTTTTCTGCATTCTTGAATCACCACAACCGAGATAATAAGTAGGCAATTTTAGAAAAAAAAATTGACGAGACAATAGTGGCATGAGAATCGAGAAAAATAGGATTTACGGCACAAAATGCATTGCACTTGATATTAAATGAAATATCTTTAAAAATATTACTTTTGATTTACCAAAATCATTTAGAATCTAGGAAAATGATTGAAAATCAAATTTTTTTTATTTTGTTAATAATACATATGTCACTCAATCACTCTTGAGTGCCCTTTCCATCTTCTCTTTATACCCTCACCTCCCTCTTTTCCTTCCTGTTTTTCTTTACCACCGGCCAAGAAGAGGTTGTCGGCCATTGGACCCGCCACCTCCCTTCCTTCTCCTGCCAAGTAAAACTACCACAAAAAACCTCTGGCCACTGATGGTGCTACAAAACTATGAATGTCGGAAATACCCTCAATGAAGGCAGAACAGACAAGACAAGGGCCTCCGGAAAACTGACTGCCCCTCTTCTTCTTTGTTAATCTCGTCCGCTAGAGACCTAACCCCCACCTTCGTTGTTACTATTGACCTGCAATCTTTTCCTACTGCCTGAGATGGAAGCCTGGCTCCAACATTTTCAGTTAACAGTCGAGAAAGTGGCTCTCCGGAGAAACGGGCTCCTCTTCTTTTCGACTATTTGTACAAAAAAATCGACCATCTCCCTTTTCTCTTGAGTTGCTTATCCACCATCGATCCATCACTTAACTTCCTTCATTCAATTTCCTTAGTCGATCATCCAGGGACAAAGACAATGCTCCAACCTTTTTCTTTCTTCGGGTTTGGAAAAATAGGTTCCCCGCTTATATTAAAAGATCAAAAGAAGTCCCTCTATTGTATCAGTTTGACAAAATCAACTGTATTTTTTGTATTGTTAACCAAATCAACCATAATTGGCATTGTTTTTCCTAAAAACAACCCCTCATTTGCAATACTTGATCCAAATCAGCACCTTCTGTTAGATAAATTACAAAACAACGCTTTTTAAATTCAAATTATTTCAAAACAAGTCCTTTTTAGTTTAAAATATTACAAAAGAGGCCTGTAAATGTTTTAATGTGAAAGAATGGTTACTTTTCGGTTTCTCACGTCAAGATTCACACAAATGAACCAACTCCAGAAAAATCGAATTCACGCTTCAAAGGTGAGTTTCTACGTCCCCTTTATTACGGTTTTAGATATGTGGGGGAGAATATATGCATATCTATTAAAGTTTGATGATTTTCAAGTTTTATATAAAAAATAGCATCATACTTTATTATTGTTCAAAAGTTTATGAAATAGTAATCTAAATTGTATAAATCATATAAGTTGTAGTAGAATGCTATCAATGATATATATTTACACCTTGTTCTGATATATTAATCACAAGATTTTAAGTAGATTGCTCTAAAGATATAAATATATTTGATGAATCACAAATTGTAAGCCTTGGCGTATGTATGCATTGAATATGTTTAGAAAGCATGAAAAGACATTATTCATATAACCAAATACGCTATTCAACATAAATATATATATGAAAGAAATGTACATTACCTTAAACGGTTGGCAAACGAAGATTGAACAAATAAATAATAATTAATTGAAAATATACCAAACAATCAATTAATATTATTATACTCTCGATCGTCACACAGAAATGATTTTACATAAACGATATATTTCATTTTTATAATTATTAAAAAATATATAAATTATTCTTACTATAATATGAAATTCGTCATATATGATAACATAATTTATTATTGGATTTTAAGAATTATTATCCAATAAATCATATATCGTATCAATTATACAACTTATCAAATATTATGAGAATTATTAGTTTCACGTTGGTTGAAACCTGGAAAACGTTATAAAAGCAGCTGTTATGCTACCCAAATTTCATCATAACACACAATGGAAATTTGGAAATCCCTTAAGTCTTACAAATCTCAAATACAAAAAGACTTAAATCAAAATCATTCCTAAACATCAAAGAATTATAAGTATTCTAAAGTATTATATCAAAGGGTTTAGGATTAGGATGCCTAGACATATTGTTAGGATCCATCACACCCACAGTACGTTCTATATAAGCCATATTTTTTCTAAAATCTTTATGAGCTAGGATCATTTTCCTAAGCTACATGCACACTGTTTGTAACCATACTAAGACTGTGTGTCTTAATCCCTGATCCTCTGGGTTAGAACCATTAATTTGTATGGAACGTGGAATGTTAAGTATAGATCGATGACACCAATCTATACGGGTTGACATCCCGCCCACATGTTGATAGCTACAACCATTGCCTGACGAGACAAGTTTCATGTTGATGTTTCGAAACTATTTATTACAAGACATTGATAAAGCGTTGATGTGAAACTTTTAGCATGCCCATGTTAGTGTTGTGGAACTTTTAGCACACCCTTTTTGTGCTGGTGCAATGGTATTTGTCACAGTTCAGTTATGAGCTCTTTATTGATCCCATATTTGTCTTGTTACCGTATAGAATTGATATTGGGTTTATACAAGGTTTTTGTTCACTTATACTAGTTGAAATAGACTATATGTAGTGGGGAAGTTTGGCACTAAAAATGATAAGTGTCAATACCCAAATTAAGTCATATAACACTTAATTAATATCATGACATGTACATGACTGATTAAGATTTTATAACTTGTAATTAATAAGTTATTTATATAAACCCTTTGTTTTTATATGAAAACACCATAGTTATGTGGGAGGAGTTCGCCCCACTGGTTAAGTTTCAGTTCCCAAATTAAGTAAGATAACACTAAATTAATACTACGACCTGATTTTACAAAGTTTATAAATTTGAAACTAATGAGTTTTATATACAAACTATATGAACGCTTGTACAAGGTTTCAGAAGTAAAATTTGACATTTTATGATTTCACAAAGTGTGATATGACTTTACTTTATATAAATTGGTATTCAAAATCCTTATATAACATGCATTTTGGTCATGGGAATAGTAAAGTTTGATATGAGTCTATTTTACTTATGTGTGTTTTGCTAAATTTGTATTTTTGGATTTGAACAAATGGTATTTATAAATGAGTCAAAATACACTTTTATAACTCATTTATCGTCATACTATTGATAAAAAAAAGTATGTATTTATGAAAGTTGGGTCACCAGATAAATCTTATAAAACACTTTTGGTTATAAAATTTGTAACGTCTCGAGAATTCAGGTATTTCTAAATTCATCCCTCGGTGTTTAATGTATGTTATTTTGGCCCTTGGATTTTACAGAAGTAGTCATGGAAAACCCTAGTGGCATGTTTGTAATTTTAGGGCTAGGAGGAGTACGCTAAGCATACATGTGTGTATGTTGAGCATACTAAGGCACACCTTAGTACGCTATAGATGATATCCCACATGATAATCAAGGTGAAAGATTAATCCCTTGTTGAGCATTAATGGGACTGGAAATCATACTTCACTTCCTCCACTTCCTCCAATTATTCTCCATATCCCACAAGTTCTTTTAAAGTCAAGGTCACTCAATCCCTATTGGCAAGCCGGAGAGTCGGGTGTCGAAGTCTCGAGGTAGCTGGCTTTTGACTTGGTTCTTCAGTCACACCCTGATGACAAATCAAGACATGACCCTTAATGATCTTACTTGTTTGCTTGATGCTGCTAAATCAGCAATGATTTGGGGCACCTGAAATTTGATTGGAAGATCAACTTCCCAACCTTCTATGGACATTGACAATTGTAACATTAAAAGTCCAGAAAAACTTTCTCTTCCCAATGGAAAGGGACCGGCCATGGTCAAGTCATTTGACCTAATGGTAAAGAGAAAGGATAATTCTGAGATAGTCTCATGTACCATTTCCAAAGAGTCCAAATGTTTCTTTTTCCAAAGGAAGGTGCATTGGTTGTGAAGCTACCAGATTTACATGAAAGATATGGTAAAGTCAAAAGTTTGACTCTACTTCAGGAAAAGTCTATTAAGTATCTTTTGGAGATTCTTAATACATAATGTAATCTAATTACATTTTGATGTTTTAGAGAATCAAAGGAAGCTTAAAGAAAGAGTATGTTGATTCTGATCGCGAAGATGGTTCGATGATTAGAATTTTGATCAACTGCTTAAGAGTTACAATAGATTGCTTAGGAATAGATATCAGCATAGTTTTCATATGTATTTGCATTGTAAGGATAAGATTTTTTGCAAGTTTTAAAAATAAAGGAAAGAAAAAAAGAGGTTTTGATTTATTTATTCTAAGTACCCTTACAATGGCATTTGTGAAAAATTGTTGTTTATATGTTTCCATTGATAGCAATATTGGAAAATGGATTTGATTATTTCATTTATGGTAGTGTCATAATTTACCAAATAAGGAAAGATTCTCATCACCCAAGTTTCAGTTTGATAGAAACTTGGAATCATTGTGTGATGAATGAGAATTTTACATCTTTAGGAAATTAAAACTAATTCCTTGTTCACATGTACATGTGAGTGAAGTGAAGGATTAAAAGATCAGGTACATTAGGTTGCATGTTGGTAAGGTCCACCACAAAGGTTAATATTATTTGTTATGATTTACTAAAGTTTAGTAAATATGGTTATACTAACAAGTTTAAGTATAATTCTGGATCATTGGAAAAGTTTCAATGATAGACAGAATGAATAAGAAGAATCAAATTAGGTAGAAAGATAAAAGTTTCTCCAATCTGAAGAGATGGGAGACTACTTGAGTATCTTGTTTTATGATTATATTAGTTATTATAAAACCATATCACAATTGATCCTTTAAGGACACCTTAGTGCATTTGTTTGTCTAAGGAGAGGAATCATGAATTGTTGAAATTGTTAAATCAAAAGATAAATCAAACTTTGTTCCAAAATCAAGTCTTAGAGTCATACTCTAAGATTGTAACTTGAGTGATATAATTTCAAGAAAGGTTTATAACACTTATCAAATGTAGAGCAACATGTTTCTTACTCTTGTACATTTGGGATTGGTAGGTTGTGATGTTTTGGATAACACAATGACCAACTAAGACCAATTATGTGAAGTGTTAGTCTTGATAATTCTCACCAACTCTTGAATATTTGTTTTGTCAAGGAATGGCTCCTGACAAAGAGAATATTATATGTCAAGAGGACAGTGGGAGTCTTTATGATCTTGAAAGAATTTGAAAAACTAATCAAGAGTATTGTTAATCACTAGCACACGAATTGAGGTTTGTAACCTATCGTGTTGACATTTTCTTGCTTCCGTTCCCATGCCAGTTAAACTTGACTTTGC
Source organism: Lactuca saligna (assembly GCF_052625555.1). NCBI lineage: Eukaryota > Viridiplantae > Streptophyta > Magnoliopsida > Asterales > Asteraceae > Lactuca > Lactuca saligna. The sequence continues at coordinate 2,102,473 of NC_136421.1, forward strand.
ATATGATTTCTATTAGTTCTCAATTGTTTGCATAACAACTTGGAAGCAATGTTAAACCCTTGTGCTACCAGGAGGCACAAAATTAAGATTGAACAAGTTCAGTCCATATGAATTTTGATTTGTCACTAACATTTTCTTGTGATTAAGGTTATGACAGTTTCCCATGGATATGAACACTCACACCATTAAAAATATGAGTATCATAAGGTTTCTCTCCGACTCATGAAAATGATGGTGAGGAAACTCTTTCACTAAGTAGATTTTAAGTAGAAAGCAATTGTGATATTTGCATTCTCAATCTCGTTAGTGGAGCATGTGTGGTTAACCGGCACACTAATGGACTTGTGAGAATGATAAAAGATCTAAACATTATGATTACAGAATCCATGTTCATAAGTGTTTAGACACACATGTGAGCTGTCTAAGGAAAGGTGTATGTTTTTGATAAAGTCTTATCAAAGCAATCTCGTATCAGAAATCTAAACTTTGGTTAGAAATTCAATAAAGTATTGATTTCTAGAAGTCCAATTGATTTCTGGGTACATGTCAAAGCTAGTGGGAGCATAAGAGTTATGCTAGTGAGATAATAATCATTATGCTAGTAGGAGCATGATTATTATGTTAAGTGTTGCAAGTTAGAAATGTTAATTATAGAAAACAAAGTTTCAATTCGCTTTGAAAAGTTGTTTTGCTACAATTAAGGGAGAGGATTTTATACCTCATTTCAATTCTACAAGCTTAGATTGGGATTTTAATCAACTTTAGTCAAGAATATATATATATATATATATATATATATATATATATATATATATATATATATATATGAATGTTATGCTGGAATGGTTCAACATAAGGAAATTCTATATATGTTGCGTTCTCAAATTTTGTTTATGACTACGACATCCCTCTTCATAGTTCGAATTTTGAGAACATGGCAAATAAATTTTGTTTTAGCATAAATTGCATCCCATATGCTTCGGGTATAGGATCGATTACATGTGTTATAATATTCATCCATTCTAAATTTTCCAAATTCCTGGGGGCATTGAAAGAGGAAAAGGTCTAGTATTGGATATGACTAAAATGATTAAGCAATTGTCGAGGACAGTCTAAGGTTTACCAAAGATTGGACAGTTGGAAGTATAGAGTAAGGACCATATTGACATATTCTGAGAAGTGGCAAATCTTGTTTAGAAGTGATAGTCAAAATGGCAATATGGAAATGTTTCCATAGGTGGAAATTATTCTTTGAATCTATGTAAGGTGAGAAAACTTAATGCAAAGAAGGATGTTCAATGGAATGTACTTTGAATGTGAGACTTCGTGTCCATGGAATTTCTCTCCATAGGAATACTTTGTAATGTCTGTTGGTAAATCTCTATGACTTTTGTGCATATTCATTACAAGAGTATCATTGCATATAAGTTTAGAATCTAACAAATTACAGTAAATGGCAAGAGTTTGGTATTCTTACATTTATAATAAGAATTGGGATTGTGAAATGAGCATCGTTGAAATATTGTCAATCGGTATATATCACAAAGTAAGGATCATATATAAACATAGTATGCATGCTTTGAGCATTGCATGACTATTGTTTTAATTCAAGTATTAAGTTGACTAATCGAAACATAAATAATGAGTAATCAATATGGTGCTTAGATAAAAGGTGTTTTTATTTACTCTCAAAGTGTTGGGGCCATATAGGATTAGTATTATTCTTATGTTTCACATTGCATGTTTTGACTTCCAAAATAATTATTTTATTCAAACTCTCCACAGTCAGTCATACGTTGGAAGTAGGTATTCAATTAAGACAGTCATGAATCTGGCTTGTAAGATTTGTCTAAGGTGCATTAGACATATCAATGGTTGCTACAACATTCATGAGTGCTCATAAGTTCTGAGTATTGGATTAAACCCACACTTATTTGAATCACTTAATGGATTTTATCACGAGTGAATCATGAGATGATAATATCTTATATTCTTCAAACCTGGAGATATAAGTTGTTGGCTATGAGTTGGTTGTACATTGATTGTACGAAAACGCATCAGTAACTTGATGTTATAAAACGTGCCTTTGTGTATGATCCAACAAGTAGTTAGTACACGCATATGAGTTGAAGTTTATCCATTCCTTTTACCTCATTAGGATAAAAGCAATATTTGTGGGGCCCTCGATGATTTAGTGATGACACCCCTAAGTGGTTGGCCAAGCCTGGACTGATTTGATTTGTTCAATTAGTCAGTTGTCATAAATCGAAAATCAGGAAATAACAAATGGATAGAGAGAATGATTATAATCCATGTCTCAGTCCATATGATATCGAGAATGGAGGAGTATATGATCACTTATCTAATGGACGCATCATTGGATTTGTTCAGAGTTCGACATCGACTTTAAGTGCTACGATTGCTAGTCGGGTTATGAAGTCATACTTGCAATAATAGTTTTAGACTATCCAAGTGGGAGACGTTGGATTAGATGTCTAAGCCCATAACTATTATTTGTATGTACTTTACCCGAGAGTAGCATGGCCCATTTGGGTTGCATATCATTAGGACAATTTGTTAGGATAGACTTTTGAGAGAAGATGTTATATATGATTTATTAATATATTATAAGTTATAATATATTAATATGAAATCATATGAGTTAATTAGTATTGATCAAGAATTAATTTGGAGATTTGGTGATCAAAAGAGACTAATTAAATCTATGGGGACTAATTATGTTAATTAGTTATATTTATATGTGTTGGGGTTATGATCCATGTTGGACTAAGTTTATGTATGGATACATAAAGAGTTGGGCCACATGAACCATGGATCACAAGACCCATGGGTATGGATTTAGGTTATATGTAGCGTTTTGAGCATTCTAACACTCCTAAGGTGTATATGCAACCCTAGAAAACATTGGATCTATGTTTCTCTAAAATACATGCAAAATACTTTTCCAAGGATCATAATCCTATCTAGCATACATGGGGAACTTTAAACATAAAAATATGGCTAGAATTACATACCTTGTAGTTGATTTGATTCCTTGGAAACCTTGTGAGCCTAGTACCCCAAGTGTGATGCCTCAAATGTCTCACACAACACCAAGTACACTTGGAAAGACTATGAGAGAGTGTATAACACTTCTAAAATCGGCTAGCCCTCACTTGTTCTTCTAGTGGCGAATTTTGGTGTGCCTCATATCCTTTATATAGTGTGTTGCATCTAGGGTTACACCATGTAAACCCTAATGTGACATGACTCTTCATTTCCATGACCCATGGGTTTGTAACTTCCATGGAGCATCTTATGAACCTTAGCCCAACTTGATAATCCATGGAGCATTAAGCCCACTATACAAGTATGAGTGATTTACATAATCAACCCATATATTTAATTAGTCACCTTTTGATCACTTAATTAATTCTAGATTAATTCATGATCAATACTAACTAAATAAGACTATTATTAATATATTATAACCTATAATATATTAATAAACCACAAGTGTTATTTCTCTCATTTTATTCTATCCAAATGCATAATGACATGCAACCCAAATGGATCATGTCAAACCGGGTCAAGTACATACCAGAAATAGTTATGGACTTCGACTCATATTCTTGGTCTACTACTTGTTGAATCACACACAAAAGTACGTTTTATAACATCGAGTTACCAATGCGGTTTCGTACAATCAATGTATAACCAACTCATAAGCAACAAGTCATATCTCTAGGTTTGAAGACTTATATGATATTACCATCTCACGATCACTCAAGATAAATTCCATGAAGTGATACCTGTGAGTGTGGGTTGATTCCATTACTCAGAACTTATGAGTACACATGAAGTGTTGTAGCACCACTTTGCTACAAGCCAACCTCATGACAGTCTTGATTCATATCTACTTCTAACATATGACCGACTGTTGAGAATTTGAATAATATGTGATACACAACATAAGTATTATGGAAGTCAAAACATGCAAAAGAAATAATAGAAAACGATTGACAAAAGATTGCAACACTTTACTCGTAAATAAACAAAACTTTTATTCATCATCAAATGTCAATTACACTTTACAAATTTTTGAGTTATCTAACTACTAAAACTTATATATCCTTCAACCCTATGTGCCTCGCATGTTGGAGATGCTTAACCCTACCCATTCCCTTGGTGAGGGGATCTGTCGGGTTCTCATCCAATGGTACCCTCTTTGCCACGAGGAGTTCGTCTTCTATTTGATGTCTGATGAAATGGTATTTTATGTCAATGTGTCTGGATCTTCCATGATCCCTTGGTTCTTTCGCTAAGGCAACTACATTTTCACTATCACAGAAAATTTCCATTGGCTCCTTTATAGCTGGTACTACTCCAAGGTTTCCAATGAAGTCCTTCAACCATATCGCCTCTTTTGCTGCCTCACTTGCTGCTATATACTCTGATTCGCAAGTTGAATAAGCCACTTTCTCCTGCTTGGAACTTTCCAAGTAATTGCTCCTCCGTTTAAGGTAAAGACCCAGCCCGACTGAGAGCGTAAATTATCCCTATCAGTTTGAAAGCTAGCATCACTATACCCTACAACTCTTTAGTCATCACTCCTACCAAGGGTAAGGACCAAGTCCTTAGTCCTCCGAAGGTACTTGAGAATGTTCTTTACCGCAGTCCAGTGAGCCTTGTCAGGGTTCCCCTGATATCTACTGACCATGCTCAAGGCGAAGGCCACATCAGGACGAGTACAAGTCATAACATACAGGATCGAACCTACAACGGAAGCATAAGGTACTTGACTCATTTCTGCTATCTCAGCCTCGATACTCTGGCTCTGAGTCTTACTCAATCTGGCATTACTCTGGATAGGTAACTCTCCTTTCTTGGAATATTGCATGTTTAACCTCTTCAGCACCTTATCCAAGTAGGTACTCTGACTAATACCAATTAGTCTCTTACTCCGGTCTCTCAAAATCCTTATCCCTAGAATATAGGTAGCTTCTCCTAGGTCTTTCAGAGCGAAACACTTACCAAGCCAGGACTTCACTTCCTGCAAGGTTGGGATGCCATTTCCTATGAGTAGTATGTCATCCACATACAATACCAAAATGCTAAGTATACTCCCACTAGCCTTGACATATACACAAGATTCATCTTCACTCCTCGAAAATCCAAACTCCTTGACTTTCTCATTGAAACAAATATTCCATCTACAAGGTGCTTGTTTCAATCCACAGATGGATTTCTCAAGCTTACGCACTCTATTAGGGTATTCTGTACTGACAAAACTCTCTGGCTGACACATGTAAACATCTTCAGCCAAACATCCATTAAGGAAGGCGGTTTTGACATCCATTTGCCATATTTCATAATCATGAAATGCAGCAATGGCTAACAGAATCCTAATAGACCTAATTTTTGCTACTGGTGAAAAGGTCTCATCATAATCAACTCTCAGAGTTTGAGATTAAAGCCCTTTGCAACTAGCCGCGCCTTATAAGTGTGTACATTACCATCCATGTCGGTCTTCTTCTTGAAGATCCATTTGTACCCAACTATCTTACAACCTGGTACATTGTCAACCAAGTTCCAAACTTGATTGTCATACATGGACTGTATCTCGCTGTCCATTGCCTCTTTCCATTTTACAGACTCAGGGCCTACCATGGCTTCCACTTAGTTGTTAGGTCCATCCATACTTACTAGTGTCTCATCACTGATAAGTGTCTCACCTTCCACAGTAATATGGAACCCATAGTAGTTCTTAGGTGCATTCCTAACCCTTGTGGAACGCCTCAGAGGTACAGAATTGTCAATTGGATCAACAGGAGTTTCCTCCTCAGGTTACCTGCTAAGGTTTGAAGTTCCTTCATCACTTGACTCTTGAATTTCTTCAAGGTCAATCTGCCTCCCACTGTTTCCTTGGCTTATGAACTCTCTTTCTCGAAATACAACCCTTCTTTCTACAAAGACCACATTCTCACTGGGTCTGTAGAAGATGTAACCAAAGAATTTATGTGGGTAGCTGATGAAAATACACCTCCCACTTTGAGGTTCGAGCTTATCGTGAATCTCACGCCTCACAAAATCCTCGCAACCCCAAATCTTGATATGGTCTAAATTAGGAACTTTTCCAGTCCACATCTCATGAGGAGTTTTGGCAACTTTCTTTGTAGGGACTAGATTAAGGATATGGGCGGCAGTCTTTAAGACATACCACCAGAATGAGATTGGTAGCGAAGCTCGACTCATCATGGAATGAACCATATCCAATAAGGTTCAATTACACCTCTCAGCCACACCATTCAATTGTGGTGTCCTGGGAGGTGTTAATTGTGAGACAATCCCACATTCCTTAATATAGTCGAGGAACTCTGTACTAAGATACTCACCACCATAATCGGATCGAAGCATCTTAATGTTCCTGCCCAATTGATTCTCGAATTGTTGTTTAAACTCTTTAAATATTTCAAAAGTCTCTGACTTATGCTTGTTTAAGTAGACATATCCATATCTACTATAATCATCTGTAAAAGTCATATAATAACAATTAGCATCCCTTGTGGCAGATTTGAAGGGTCCACACACATCAGTGTGCACTAGATCCAACAAACCTTCACCCCTTTCACAAGAACCAGTAAAGGGTGACTTTTTCATTTTTTTTCCAAGTAAGCATGATTCACAACTATCCTCTTACTTTAGATCAAATGACTCCAAGACTCCATCATTTTGGAGTTGGCCTATCCGTTTCTTGCTTACATGTCTAAGACGACAATGTCATAAAGATGCTTTATCCAAGTTATTATTATTAGAAGAATCAATACACAACACATTATTTCCTAGGTTATCTACAACAGACACAGCTTCATACACACCATCACAAGGTAATGCTTTAAAATAAAGAACATTATTAAAGAAAGCATTTATTCCACCAACTTCATTCTCAAAAGAAAAGGTAAAACTCTGTTTGTACAAAGCATGAAAGGAAATAATATTTCTTTCCGTTTCAGGCGAGTAACAACATTTATTCAAATCTAATGTAAACCCACTACTTAGCAACAAAGAATAAACTCCAATCTTGGTGACAGGTGAAGCTTTCGTATTCCCCATGATCAAGTTTATCTTTCCATGCTCCACATTCTCACTTCTTCTTAGTCCCTGCAAATCAGAAAATATGTGAATTCCGCAACTTGTATCAGGGATCCAAGAGTTAGAATAGGGTGAGTTGTTAGACAATCTTTTGTAAATACATGAATGGGTGGGTTTTACTTTCCCATCCTTAATATCTTGCTGGTACTTCGAGCAGTTTTGCTTCCAATGTGACTTTTCATGGCAATAGAAGCATTCAGCCTCTTTTGGGTCAAAAGAAGGAGTGATGAAACCTTTCTTGGTGTCAATTGAAGAGAAGCCTTCAAGGTTCTTACCCTTGGTACCTTTCGAAGGGTTCTTCTTCTTTTTCCCTCTACTTTTCCCGATTGCCAGGACAAGGGCGGAGTTTGATGTAGTAGTAGGAGTGGTAACAACGACTTACCTTTAAGACTAGTTTTAGCAGTCTTAAGGAGTCCTTGAAGCTAGCTGAGGGTAACTTCCTCATTGTTCATGTTGTATGTCATGTGGAATTGATCATAACACGAGGGTAAGGAGTGCAAAATGATATCTATTGCCAACTCCTCGGGGAACTTCACATTAAGTTTCAGCAACTGGTCCATATACCTTTGCATTTTCTACAAGTGACCGGTGATGGGTTCACCATCCTTCATTCGGGTTGTTATCATGGAGCACATGATGTCATACCTTTCTTGAAAAGCACTCTGATGGTAGCGGTCCATCAAATCCTGGTTCATCTCAAAAGGGTAATAGTCATCATAGGACTTTTAGAGTTCAGCTGTCATGGTAGCCATCATGATACATGCCACTTTGGTGGCATCTCTTTCATGAGTCTGAAAGTCAGCGATCTCCTGAGGGGTAGCAGTGGACTCATCAATCTCCTTCAGCTCCTTGTCAATGATATATTCCTTGTCCTCGTAACGAGTGACCATCCTGATGTTCCGGATCCAATCCATAAAGTTAGAACCCTCAAAGATCATTCTCCTACAGATGTTCATGAGAGAGAAGGAGTCAGTAGGGTTTGAGCCAGAAGCAACATTGTTTGAAGACATTTGAAAAGAAGAACAAGTTTAGATTAGACATAAAGATAGTCCTTAATAAAACACCCAAATATAATATTAAGGCTAGGACCCAATCACAATATATTATAACTTAGAAGAAGGATGTTGTAATCTAAGCTATAACATATTTGAAAGGTAGATGAATGACGATTTACCAATTTCCACCATGAAAACGAAATATTAATTATTAGGTTTTTATTGGTTTTTAGAAATTCCTAGATTCTTTTGTGATTCATTAAACTTTTCAATAGCATGTTTCAATCTCGAGTGTGCCCTTCATGTTTTGTGACTGGGATGCCAAGGATCACAAAATAAGGTGTGAAGTAACCATGCAAATTATTTGGTACCCTTAATGTTTTTCACTCAATTGATGTATCGGTTAACCACACGCGCGCCACCGATATATGATAAACTTTAAGTCACCCTTTGCCTATCTTTTTATGTCCAAGTTAGTGTGTCGGTTAACCACACACGCTCCACTAACGACTTAATCAAGATGCAAAGTATAATTTCATTGATTACCACCTTATTCACATTTTCCTAAAGTAACTAAGATTGGGAATTAATAAAACATTTAGTTACTTTATAATAATCATTATACTTTTAATGAGAACTATAAGTTATTATCCTACCCGCTCGGCTAATGACCATCCACCAGTCAAGTAAGCTGTAGGTGAGAGTGGACACTCATTAAGCTGCCATTTTATAGGCAACAACCTTATACCCCCCTTATAGATCGGCTTCGTGAATGAGACCTACTAACGGTAAAATGACTTGATCTTATATATATATATATATATATATATATATATATATATATATATATATATATATATATATATATATATATATATATATATATATATATAACTTATAATATTATAAAGTGTAAGGGTTGAATTTTAACTTTTAAAATTTTAGGGATTGGAACTAAAGTTTATTAGATGACTTTACATATTCCAAAACTTGAGGGTAAGTTTTGTAACTTTACAAAACCTTTCAATTCATAACTTATGAGTTATTAAAATGAAGACTCTTCATTTTTGTAACTTATGTGATCTTTTAATGGATTTAATACAAAGTGACTTTTGGTTATCCATAACTTGAGAATAAGTTATGGACGCCATTAAAACACATAAAGATCATGAATTAAGCATTGAACAAGTAATTCCTATGATCTATCAAGAACTCATAAGAACATGAATAGTCATATCAATATTTCAATAACATATGAACACATATAATATTGTAATTTTGATATTTGCCGTTGTAAATGGATTAGAACTAGCATTACACCATCTAAAACAAGTTTTAAAACAGCAAAACAGTTTAGAGTAATGTTTCTAGTCTATTTCCAACAGCAAAAGTCAAAAATCTGCACTCTGCATGCCCAACTTGTCTAGTGTAATAACCAACTTGCCGAGTTGGTTGAAGAATCCCTTAGACTCGTCGAGTCCCCCCATGAACTCGGTGAGTCCCCTGTGCAGACAGTAAGAAAATCGACTTTTTTCACTATTTTGCATCAAGTATCAAACAAACAAGCCTAGGCTCTGATACCACTGTAGGGTTTTGAGCATTCTACCACTCCTAAGGTGCACATGCAACCCTAGAAAACCTTGGATCTATTTTTGTCTAAAATACATGAAAAATACTTTTCCAAGGTTCATAATCCTATCTAGCATACATAGGGAACTTTAAACATAAAAAGATGGCTAGAATCACATACCTTTTAATTGATTTGATTCATTGGAAACCTTGTGAACCTAGCATCCCAAATGTAATGCCTCAAATGTCTCACACAACACCAAGTACACTCGGAAAGACTTTGAGAGAGTATATAACACTTCTAAAATCGGCTAACCCTCACTTGTTCTTCTAGTGGCTGATTTTGGTGTGCATTATATCCTTTATATAGTGTGTTACATCTAGGGTTACATCATGTAAACCCTAATATGACATGACTCTTCATTTCCATGACCCATAGGTTTGTAACACCCATGGAGCATCTTATGAACCTTAGCCCAACTTGATAATCCATGGAGCATTAAGCCCACTATACAAGTATGAGTGATTTACATAATCAACCCATATATTTAATTAGTCACCTTTTGATCACTTAATTAATTCTTGATCAATACTAACTAAATAAGACTATTATTAATATATTATAACCTATAATATATTAATAAACCACAAGTGTTATTTCTCTCATTTTATTCTATCCAAATGCATAATGACATGCAACCCAAATGGATCATGTCAAACCGGGTCAAGTACATACCAGAAATAGCTATGGACTTAGACACCTTATCCAACAGTATATCCATGACCCTAGAAATCCCATATATAAAGACATCCATTCATAGCCAAAATCGCCACTTGTAATAGACTTGTAAGTTACTTGTGTATTCTTGGTGTTCATGGTGATTTTGGATGCATGAAGATTCTCTCTCAAGTTCATCCTTTATCCATGATGTGTTCTGATTCCTCTTGAGGCTTCTACACTATTGGGGCTAAGCTGTTAAGGCTAGATACATCAACACTTTAGGCTCCATCAAAAGGTATGTTATCCTAACTAGTATTTTATATGGTTTATATCAAATGCATGCTAGTTGTAGGTTTAATCCTTGAAAATCATTTGCATGTATAATTAGTGAAAACATAGATCTAAGGTATTTAGGGTTGTACGTGCACCATAGGATGTTGTAGTATATGAAAACCCAACAGCTAGACCATGTGGAAGTGCCCATGGCATTCCAGGTAAAGACCATGGGGTGCCCATGGCACTTAGTTGTCAGACCATGTGGGGGTGCCCATTGCATTCCAAGTAAGACCATGGGGTGCCCATGGCACATAGGTGTAAGACCTTAGGGGGGGAGACCATGACATCCTAGAGTAATACCGTGGAGGGAGTCCACGACATCCTTATATGTTTATATACCTAGCTTATGTGATTGATATGGTTTATTTGGTTATGTCGATTATGTGGGTTATGTTATGAGGAGCTCACTAACATTCATGCTTACAGTTTTGTTTATGGTTCAGGTATCATTGGTTTGGAAAGGAATGATTTGGCTTGATCGTAGCGCACACACCTGTGTTTCCTCATTATGTGATTTTGGGATGTAACTCTAAAATAATGTTTTAATTAGGCAATGTTTTTGAGTGGTTGCATTAAGTAACATTTGTGTTTAACGATAATGAAAAATAAAAATTTTCCCCTGGATTTTTGGGTCGTTACATGTAATTTTTCACATGACTGCATAGAATTAAGTTCCAATGCAACAGATACATCTAAAATAACTCTCACCATGTTATGAAATCCCTCTTTATTACAAATCACACATAAATTTGGCAAATAATAGAAATCTTTCACACACCTTACAAGTGTGAAAGATTAATATTTGGATTTCTAACAACTAACATAAATCACTAAGGCCGATTTATCATCCTCCTTGGTCCAACTGGAATTCACATTCACTCCACAAATTGCATTAGGATACTAAGGTCCATTAATCCTAACAATACAATTAGGCGTAACTGAGTGACTTTCTTGTTTTTTGTCCAAAAGTTAGGAATTTAGACCCTCAAAACATGCAACATTATTAAAAGTTTTAAGTCTCTTTATCCATGTGGAGTAAAAATCGGAAATTAGGGCATTATAATTTTTCACCCTACTAAAACATACAAAAGTAGTAGGTTTGCCAATCTTGGATAATTTCTCGATAATGAAGACATCAGTCACAATGTAATGTTCACACGTTTTCCCTAATTCATAGGTCAAGAAGTAAGAGGGGAAGTTGGTACATAAATGTTATAAGAGATTCTTTCAACCATTGATTCCTCATATTAAGATCTATCAACCCTAGCTTGGTTTTGTTTTTGAGAATCCACCGTTGCTCAAAAATCAATTAGAATATGTTGGAGAATGCAGATGTAATCATATTTCTCAAAAATCGATGATTTACTAGCATTTGATTCCGTCGGAGAAGAAGATCGTCAGTTAAGACCTAGTCACCATTCGTAAATCCGACTTTTAAATTTGTGAGAATATTATGAATAGTATTTATTATATGATATTTTTTTAAGAAAAGTAAATTTTCATTTTCCAAATGGTACGAAATCTTATAAGTAATTTTGTTATGTGGTCATGTGGTTTTAGTTTTCTTATACCAATTTTCTTTTGATTTTTTATAGAATAAGTTTATATTATCGTATAATTTATATTATGTATGGACAAAAACAACTAAAAGAGAAAAAGGTTAGAATTTTGAAGGGGAGAGAATGTGATGGGAGTTGGGAAGAGAAGAAAAAGGAAGAAAGTACCAAATATCATCAAAAGAAGAGAAAAACACACTGTGCTTTTGAAACCCAATTTCTGAAAATAATACAAAAATTAAAATACTAAGATGCTAACTAATAGACAATAATTAGAATAATTACAATGTTTAGCTATTTGGTGTAATAATACTATAAAAGGATCTTTTGTCAACAGTAACATGAAATTACATAAAAGTGAGTTGATCTTAATGTGTTTAGTGTCCTCTCCTGTCAACAAAATTAATTATTATTTACATGAATGTGTTATATTTAGAGGTTTTCTAACCACATAACATAAAAATAAAGATTATTTAATACCAAAACGATGATTTAATTCCAACCAACCTTTAAAATAATGTTTTTTTTAGAGGCATCTATCTTTGCTTTCATATTTGATCATAAAAGGAGATGAAAAGAAAATGGTGTTAAATTTGAAGATTGGTTGGAAAATTCTTAGCATTGGAAACGTAAAAATAATGATAAATAGAGGATGTTATTTACATCGGCACCAAGTTCATTAGCGTACTTTTGATGTAGCCGTAAGTGAAACGTATGCATGATCACTCGGACGTGATTTTCTCATATTATACTTATTATCATAAAAATATAACGTAAGTTAAAAAATGTGTATAATTAATGAGAGGGCCCAATGTTCAAAACTCAAAAGAAATCACTTTTTGGATGGGTGGTTTTGGTCCAATCTCATGATGGATCTGGAAAGTCGGCTGATGACCCAATGTCTTAGTCCCACAGCTAAAACACTATACAAAGAAAAATGTATACACTCTTATACAGAACGTACAATCGACCAAAGCATAGTTGTTTAGGATTTAACAAGTCCAGTCAAATACAGGAAGAAGAATTAACTTTATAAAAGCCTTCTCCTGGTTTTCATGAAAAGAAAAAGTCACCATTGTTTCTTGCTACTTCCTTTTTGTTTTCTTTTTCACATTCCTATTTAGAGTTTTAGACCACCTTTATTTTCATATATTATTGTTATATTAAAATAGTATATTTTATATGTAGATAAATACTTATTACTAATCCAATTCTATGATTTTTAAAATAAAAATATAATATCTGCATTTTTTCTATATTATATAAAAGATAAAACTTCAAAAATGCTCCATGTGGTTTCCGAAAATATCAAGTTTAGTTTCTAAGTTCAAAAAATTTCACAGATGGTCCTTGTGGTTTCAAAACTTTAATGGTTAGTCCTTATGGCTAACTCCCTCAGTATTTATCCGTTAAGTGAAGGGCAGTTTCGTCATTTCACTACCCAAAGGACCATTTATGAGGTTTTCGCTTAAGTTTTTTTCTTAGAAAAAAGAAAAAAAATATATTTAATATGCAAGGGGTCACACATCTCTCTCTCGCTCTCTCTGTATATATATATATATATATATATATATATATATATATATATATATATATATATATATATATCTTATAACCAAAACCGTAACACCATCAATTTTTCTATGGATCTGATAATTAAAACAAATCTAGCCTTAAAACCTAAATATGTTAAACAAATTGAATCCCCACTGGAAATCGCTACCTGTTGGGAGGAGCTTGCAGATCATCACAGATCAGAGAGATGGAGAGGAGAATATCAACATAGATTAAAGAGGGGAGGAGAAAGAGTCTTCAATGGTGGGAGATTGGGGAATCACCGGAAAAGAGACTGTGGGGACTGTGGGTGGCTCGTCGGAACAACGATGAGAGGAAACTTCTCTTTACTTCACTATCTCGCCGGAAAATAGAAAACACAAACCTCCAACAACTAAGAACCATCTTCTTCCTCAAAAAACCAGCCATGAAAACCTTGAAATCGGACCTTGAAACCAAGGAAATCCATGTTCAAAAGGTATGAGTGTTTATCAATAGTATATTTATCATCTAGGTTTATAAGTTTCTCTAAAATCAGAACTTGAAACCTTGAAATCGGACCTTGAAAACAAGCCATATCACCACCACCATGGTTCAACAGTTGAAATAGAAATGTTGGTCTCACCATCGTTCATCAGTATGCATCCCCTAGTGTGTGTACATGGGTTTCATCTTTGTTCTTATCTTCTTATTCTAACAAATGAATAAGTTTAATATCCTATTGACAAGTGACATTATATTAGAACTCCTCATTAAAATTATATGTCCCTTATTATGTCATTTATCAACATATTAATTATTCATTTCAAATTTCAAATTTTAAATGTACCACCCTAATTACATTAAATTTTAAATTTCAAATTTCAATTTTTTCACTTTAATTATATTGAATTAATAGCATTAGATTAAAAAATAAAATATAATTAATACATATTATAATATGATATAACTTCATGTATTTATTTAAATCAATGATTATAATTTTATATGACTAAAAAAATATATGTTAAGTAATAATTTATTGAAACGACCCAAAAATACGACCCAAAAATTTTTTGTTTTTAATATAATCAAAACTGTAATCAGAGTATCATATAATAAAACCATGCGTGATGTGTTCCAAAACATGATAAGATACTGTGCGGAAAACTGTATCATACTACATCAAATCAAACAACTAAATCAATCCCAGGCTAAAGCTGAGGCGGTGGTGTGTGCGATGTCGTCATCCCGAGCTCTTCCCTTTGCTTGCGGAAGTACCTGAAACCAAAACTGAAACTGTAAGCACGAAGCTTAGTGAGCTCCCCCAAACTACCACATACCATACAATAACATATAAACACATACTGGGCCTTGCCCACTGCATCGGGCCGAAGCCCGGAAACTGCATCGGACCGAAGTCCGGAACCGACTGGGACCTTGTCCCCTGCACCGGACCGAAGTCCGGAACTACTGCATCGGACCGAAGTCCGGAACTGACTGGGACCTTGTCCCCTGCATCGGACCGAAGTCCGGAACTAACTGCATCGGACCGAAGTCCGGAACTGTCTGACTGAACATGGCATGGCATAACACATCAACTAGCATAACACATATACGACATGCTATATCGGGCCGTGACCCGGAACACATAATACTTAACACATAAAACATAGCACACAATCCTGTTCGAACCACGAAGGCATCGAACATACTAACTGCTGCATCGGACCTAAATCCGGAAACTACTGGCATTGTGGCCTTAGACCCGTTCCTACTGGAAGGAAACTCACCTCGTAAGCTGGCTGCTGAGTGTGTGGCTCGGGAGGCTAACGGCGGCTGCTCCTGAATCGCCTCGGCTACAAGTCCATAAACACACTCAATCAAAAACTAAACACTGCGCTTGGGGTAAAATGACTCTTTTACCCTTGGTCAAAGTCAACTCTCTTTTGGGCTGACTCGCCGAGTTGGCCACCCAACTCGCCGAGTCCTACTCTCACTTTTCACTTCTGCTCACTGCTACTCGTCGAGTCTGGCATCGACTCGACGAGTACCTACTTGATCCAAGAACTCAGACAATCTTCATCCGACTCGCCGAGTCGTATGAACAGACTCGACGAGTTGTTCTTGATCCCAAGAAGATTGCCTTGGACTCGCCGAGTTGTATGAACAAACTCGTCGAGTCCCTCCATCACTGAGTCCACTCTCAACTCACTGAGTCCACTCTCTAACTCACCTCGTACACTCGACACTGATAAAACTGAAGGACTCGGGACTCGCGACCCGACTCGTCGAGTCGTCCTTCCGACTCGCCGAGTCGCCGCCATGAAACTGATTTCTACTTGATTTTGTTTGAATCCAATGCATACAATTGATAGATCTGAGTCCAATAAGCTGTTTTACCACGTAAAGTTTCCAACTTTACGTGCACAACCTCATGAATAAGGGAAATAAGGCTAAAAGATGCATAAAATGGGTAGATCTATGGTTATCATGCAATATAACTCCAAAAAGACAGTAGATCTGGGCTCTACAACACCCCAACATTCAGATCCATAGATATTCCGACTTAATAAGACATTCATGCAAGTGTAAGGCTTGGAACAAGCATCAACTAGCTCTTAGGAGAGCTCTAATGGAAGTTTAAAGCATATAACAAGATGGAACTCCGAAAATACCTCAATTAACTCTAATTTGGCCTTGGATCTTGCACTACAACACTTCTCCTTGCTTCTTCCTTCTTCTCCTTCTTCACACCTTCACAAAATGGCACCAAAACACATATAAGCTCTTCAATGGAGGTTTGGGGCTCTAACACTGTGTTCTCAGGGTGAGGGAGGCGAGAATGGGGCTATAATGTGGTTTAAATAGTGGGCAAACCCGGGGATTTAGGGTTTCACCCAGACGGACGGACTCGTCGAGTCCGGGATATGGACTCGTCGAGTCCCCGGCTCCCGCGTGCACAGAATATGCGACCCAACTCGGCGAGTCAGGCTAGAACTCGCCGAGTCCCTCTTGTAAACTTAGACAATTTAACAATTAATTAACATACCGGGAACGGGTCGTTACAATTCTCCCCCACTTGTCTCAAACTTCGTCCTCGAAGTCTGCTACGGCTGGATCTGCGAATAACTCCGGGTAGTGCGTTCTCATCTCTTCCTCAGCTTCCCACGTCCATTCAGATCCCTTCCGGTGCTGCCACAACACCTTCACTAGCTGAATGACCTTGTTCCTCAAGGTCTTGATCTTTCGATCCAGAATCGCGACCGGTCTCTCAATATAATTTAGGCTGCTATCAACCTGAATATCCTCTAGGGGAACAACTGCTGACTCATCCACCAAACACTTTCTCAACTGCGACACGTGGAAAGTGTTGTGGATCTGACTAAGCTCCTCGGGAAGATCTAACCGATAAGCAACCCGACCCACCCGGGCCAAAACCCTGAAGGGACCAATAAATCTGGGGCCCAATTTGCCCCTCTTCTGGAACCGGATGACACCTTTCCAAGGTGAGACTTTCAGGAGAACCATATCTCCCACCTGGAACTCCAAGTCCGAACGCCTCCTGTCGGCGTAGCTCTTCTGCCGACTCTGCGCAGTCTGCAGCCTACTACGGACCTGCTGGATCAACTCAGTCGTCTTGAGCACCACTTCGGTGCTCCCGATGACTCGCTGACCGACCTCACCCTAACAAATCGGGGTCCTGCACTTCCTGCCATATAACATCTCAAAAGGAGGTCGATCAATGCTCGCATGATAACTGTTGTTATACGAGAATTCCGCTAACGGAAGATACGTATCCCAACTGCCCCCAAAATCTAGAACACATGCCCTAAGCATGTCCTCGAGAGTCTGAATCGTCCTCTCGCTCTGCCCGTCAGTCTGAGGATGAAAAGCGGTGCTGAAATGGAGACGAGTACCCATCTCGTCGTGTAATCGCTTCCAGAACCTGGACGTGAAACGAACATCTCAGTCCGACACCACCGATACCGGCACTCCATGACGTGCCACAATCTCTCGCACATAGATATCGGCTAACTTCTCCGCCGATATACTCTCCTGAATCGGAATAAAATGGGCACTCTTCGTCAACCGATCCACTACTACCCATATCGAGTCCACCCCGCGTGTGGTCCTAGGGAGTTTGGTGACAAAATCCATGGTGATATCCTCCCATTTCCACACGGGAATGTCTAACGGCTGCATCTTGCCGTGAGGTCTCTGGTGCTCCGCCTTGAGCTTCCGGCAGGTCAAGCATCTCTCAACGTACCAAGCGACGTCCCGCTTCATGCAGGGCCACCAATAATCCGGTCGAAGATCTCGATACATCTTCGTCGCCCCTGTGTGGATAGAAAATCGAGACTTATGAGCCTCGTCCATCAATACCTGCCGTACTCCACCCCAGTACGGTACCCACACCCTACCATGAAGCGTCAACAAACCCCGACTATCGTAATCAAACGATGCTACTCGACCCACTATCCTCTCACATTTCTGCCTCTCCTCCTTGAGGCCCTCCACCTGAGCCTCCTTGATCCGCTCCAACAGCGGAGTGATCACTGTCATCCTCATGCACAGATCCCTGATAGGGGTCGTCGACACCTTGCGGCTCAGGGCGTCGGCCACCACATTGGCCTTCCCTGGATGATAAAGGATCTCACAGTCATAATCCTTTAGTATGTCCAACCACCTCCTCTGCCTCATGTTCAGACTCGGATGATCCATAAGATACCGCAAACTCTTGTGATCCGTGTATATAGTACAACGGACCCCATACAAGTAATGTCTCCAAATCTTGAGGGCAAACACAACTGCCCCCAGCTCCAAATCGTGGGTAGGATAATTAGCCTCGTGAGGCTTCAACTGTCTCGAGGCATAAGCTACCACATGGCCTCGCTGCATCAATACTGCTCCCATACCTGTGATCGAAGCATCACAGTAGACTACGAAGTCCTCTACTCCTTCCGGCAAGGTAAGGATCGGGGCCTCGCACAATCTCTGCCTGAGAGTCTCGAACGCCGCCTGCTGCTCAGGCCCCCAACGAAAAACTACCGACTTCTTGGTTAGTCGGGTGAGCGGCACTGCTATCTTGGAGAAGTCCTGAATAAATCTCCGATAATACCCTGCCAACCCTAGGAAGCTCCGAATCTCAGATGGAGACCTCGGGACCTCCCACTGCATCACGGCCTCAATCTTGGCCGGATCTACCAGAATACCCTTCTGGTTGACGAGATGGCCAAGAAACTGCACCTCGCGCAACCAGAACTCACACTTGGAGAACTTTGCGAAAAGTCTCTCCCTCCTCAAAGTCTCCAACACCTCCCGTAGGTGCTCCTCGTGCTGCCCCTGAGTCTTGGAATATACCAAGATGTCATCTATGAATACTATCACCGACCGATCCAACATCGGTCTGCACACGCGGTTCATGAGATCCATGAACGCGGCTGGGGCATTGGTGAGCCCAAAAGGCATCACCACGAACTCATAATGACCATACCGGGTCCTGAAAGCAGTCTTCTGTACATCCTCATCTCTAACCCTCATCTGATGATAACCGGAGCGTAGATCGATCTTGGAGAACCAAGACGCTCCCTGAAGCTGATCAAACAAGTCATCTATCCTCGGAAGTGGGTAACGGTTCTTCACCGTTACTTTATTCAACTCCCGATAATCAATGCACATACGATGCGACCCATCCTTCTTCCTCACAAATAAGATCGGCGCTCCCCAAGGCGAACTGCTCGGCCGAATGAAACCCTTGTCTAACAGCTCCTGAAGCTGCGTAGACAACTCCTGCATCTCAGGGGGAGCTAGCCGATATGGTGCTTTGGCTATCGGAGCCACACCAGGAACTAGATCGATCCTGAACTCAACCTGTCTCTCTGGAGGTATCCCCGGCAAAGCCTCGGGAAACACATCCGGGTAGTCATGAACAACAGGAACATCATCAATCGCCGTCTTGCCCTTCTCCCGGGCATCCAAGACGTAGGCTACAAAGCCGGTGCAACCCTGCTGAACATAGCGCCTCGCCCTCGCAGCGGAACAAAAGATCGGTCCTCGCTGGGGCCTCTCTCCCTGAATCACTATCTCTCCCCCACTGGGAGTGCGAACCCTCACTAGCTGTAGCTCACAATCAATCACCGCCCCATTGGGGCTCAGCCAATCCATGCCCACAATAACTTTATTCCCACGCAGGGGAATAGGAACCAGGTCCACTGGAAACTGCTCATCAAATATCTGAAGGGAACACCCTCTATGTACTCTGCCGACCCTCACGGTCCTATCGTCTGCTATCTCAACCTCTAGTGGGCAATCCAGCTCCTCGGGAGCTCTGCTAAGTCTCTTGCTAAGCGCAAGCGATACAAATGATCGGGTAGCCCGCGAATCGAACAATACCAAAGCAGGGATGCCGTTCACCGAGAACGACCCTAAATAAAACATATCATCAAGTAATATTCAAGCAATATAATAACAAGAGATGAAGGAAAGATTCATACCCGTCACCACATCAGGAGTCGCTCGTGCCTCCTCTGCTGTCATCTGAAATGCCCTACTCTTCGCCACCGGCGCATCAGCTCGGCCCTGCCGGCCATCCGTAATCCTCAGGGTGGCAGGGGCAGGTGCAACCACCTTCCCTGCTGCAGCTAAACTGGGACACTGGGACCTTTTGTGTCCCCTCTGATTGCACTGAAAGCAAATCAGATCTGATGCTGAAACCGCAGTAGCAGGGGCCGTACAATCCCTGCTCATATGCCCAATCCGACCGCACTTGTAGCAGCCGGAACTCCTTGCCTTGCACGCCCCCTCGTGCATCCTCCCACACTTGCCACACCAACCGTGGCTCTGCTGACTCCTGGACCTGTGATCTGAAACCTTGGGCTTTTTGCCCGCACTACCTGAACCTGAAACCGCCTCCGGTTTCCTCTTCCTCTCCATCTCGAGATCAATCTCCCTCTCCCTGGCTCTAGCAATCATGTTGTCCAGCGTTTTACAACTGGACCGGCTCACAAACATGCGGATATCACTCCGCAACATCTCATGATAACGGGCCTTCTTCATCTCCTCATCGGCTGCATACTGAGGAACAAGAAGAGCCCTCTCCCTGAACTTGGCGGTGATCTCCGCCACTGACTCGGTAGTCTGAGTAAGATCCTGGAACTCCCTGGCTAGCTGATGCACCTCAATGACCGGTGCAAACTCCGCCCTGAACCTGGTAGAGAAATCAGTCCAGGTCATAGCATCCAACGCCGCATCATCCCCGATGGCGTGTCCGACCTCCTCCCACCAATCCCGTGCCCTGTCCTTCAGAAGACAGGACGCCAATCTGACCTTGTCCCCCTCGGGACATCTGCTAGTCCGGAATGCGTTGGCGACATCCGCCAACCACCTGGTACTCGCTATGGGGTCCCGCGCCCCATGATAGTCTGGAGCCCCGCATGCCCTGAACTCTCTGAACGTAAGTGTGCGCGACCCCATCACGGCCGCCATCTCAGCACGGAAAGTACTCAATCGCTCATCCATCAGCTCTAAAATACCCTCCTTGATCGAACCAAAGATCACAAGAGTCTGCTCTAGTATGATGCGGGTAACCTCGGAAGAAAGGAACTCCCTAGTCTGCTCATCCATCTGCCCGGCCTCCGGGCCTGATCCCGATCCTGATCCTCCTCCGGCATCTGAACTGCCGGCTGCTGGCCTCGAACGCAAAACTACCATTCTGAAACATATCATAACAACATCAGAGCACTGAAATATCTCAAGGGATCATGATACTACTACTAGCTTCCTGGTCTTGTCTTGGCCTTCCTTAATTCAAGTACGGATCCTCTGCTTTCAGTAGTATGGGCCCCTACTACCTTCCACATCTATCCGTACCTTCCTCAAGAACCGCCTTGACTCCACCAAGTCACTCCTACTACTGCCATTCTCTGATACTCTCATCCTAGGCTTGCCCCAGGGAAACTTCAAGCTCGACGCGACTGGTCCTCAGCTGCTGTAGGTCTCCTCATAATGCCAGTTAGCCACCACTTAAACACCATCACATGTGATGAGGATCAGATAATCCTTCAAGTAAAAGATCCGTCCCTACAACGATTGGACTCAAACAAGAGCTGCGCAGTAGAGCCAGTTCCAGCACTCTGGGATTATTCAAACCTGATCACATGTGGTGTGACGTGTTCACCTGATGGCTAACTCCCACTACTCAGAACCCCACTAAGCACGAAGCAAGCAGCATTCGGACACGGGAAATAGACTCAGGCAAAACTATTCTTGTAACAAGAAACTGCACTAGCATAGGATGCTAAGCTCCTACTATCAGGCATAACCTAAACAGGCTATCCTACTGCTGTCCACTCAATTCTAGCATGCAATACTCATAAAGCTGTAACACATAAGCAGGCACATAAGGCATTCTCCTAGATCCTTAGCCCTATACTAGCATGCTGTTCTACTGAAACTGAAACTGAACAAATAACTTGTATGGGTAATCTGGGAGTACTTACTTGAGCTCGGCTGACCGCATGCACACACCTCTATCTTTATTAAAAACAATTCCTTCTTTCCGAGTGCTTTCAAAATTCTTTTTGTAAAACATTTTTATTTTACTAAAATCTTTTATTTCCCCTTAGTTTGAGTTCAGATACACCCGGAAGTGCATCCGAATCCCTCAAACCAGGGCTCTGATACCAACTTGAAACGACCCAAAAATATGACCCAAAATTTTTTTGTTTTTAATATAATCAAAACTGTAATCAGAGTATCATATAATAAAACCATGCGTGATGTGTTCCAAAACATGATAAGATACTGTGCGGAAAACTGTATCATACTACATCAAATCAAACAACTAAATCAATCCCAGGCTAAAGCTGAGGCGGTGGTGTGTGCGATGTCGTCATCCCGAGTTCTTCCCTTTGCTTGCGGAAGTACCTGAAACCAAAACTGAAATTGTAAGCACGAAGCTTAGTGAGCTCCCCCAAACTACCACATACCATACAATAACATATAAACACATATTGGGCCTTGCCCACTGCATCGGGCCGAAGCCTGGAAACTGCATCGGACCGAAGTCCGGAACTGACTGGGACCTTGTCCCCTGCATCGGACCGAAGTCCGGAACTACTGCATCGGACCGAAGTCCGGAACTGACTGGGACCTTGTCCCCTGCATCGGACCGAAGTCCGGAACTAACTGCATCGGACCGAAGTCCGGAACTGTCTGACTGAACATGGCATGGCATAACACATCAACTAGCATAACACATATACGACATGCTATATCGGGCCGTGACCCGGAACACATAATACTTAACACATACAACATAGCACACAATCCTGTTCGAACCACGAAGGCATCGAACATACTAATTGCTGCATCGGACCTAAATCCGAAAACTACTGGCATTGTGGCCTTAGACCCGTTCCTACTGGAAGGAAACTCACCTCGTAAGCTGGCTGCTGAGTGTGTGGCTCGGGAGGCTAACGGCGGCTGCTCCTGAATCTCCTCGGCTACAAGTCCATAAACACACTCAATCAAAAACTAAACACTGCGCTTGGGGTAAAATGACTCTTTTACTCTTTTACAGGATCTTGAAGCACCAACTTGTTCCAAGCTTGTAAAACCACCTCTTCTTCTTGGAATGGACACTACAAGAGTCACAAAGCACTTCTCTAAGCTCAAAATGGTCTCACACAAGTTCTCTGTAGTACAAGGGCATTCTAAGGTAGTGGATGCTCTCTAGGGCTAAGTCTAAGGGACTTAAGGTTGCTTAAATAGGTCTCATGTCGGACCATTAAGGTTTTGGCTCTATGAAGCGTACGCCCGACGTACCTTTACGTACGCCCAACGTACGTGAGGCTCCTCCTTGATCAATCATGCAGAGTATGCTAAGCATACTCATAGGTACACCCAACGTACTCGAGGGACCAATTATGCTCATAAATGAAATCTTGAGGGTTTCAAGACATACCAGATTAGGGTGATACAACTAACATCCATATTCATATATAAATCATCATTTCACAATAGACACATACATATTTATATAGAAATATATTTATTCATATATGAATATACTTATACATTGTACCATTTATACGGACCACAAGAGCCTGAGGTATCTCATGGACCAGCCAAATCTGAATATGAGGCAGCTTCGGTGGCTTGATGTGGTAAAGGATTACGATTGCGAGATCCTATACCATCCGGGTAAGGCCAATGTTGTGGCCGACGAGCTTAGCCGCAAGGCAGCACCGATCAGGGATACCTGTATGAGGATGACAGTTCTGACTCCGTTATTGGAGCAGATTCGGGAGGCCCAACGGGAGGCCATGAAGGAGGAACATCGGAAGAAAAAGCGAATCGTGGGTCAGGTTTCCTCCTTTGACTATGATAGCCGAGGATTGTTGACCCTTCACCATAGGGTGTGGGTCCCATATCACGAAGGTGTGAGTCAGGTATTGATGGAGGAGGCACACAAATCCAAGTTCTCTATCCATCCCAGGGCGACGAAAATGTACAGGGATCTTCGTCTTGATTATTGGTGGCCCTATATAAAGAGGGATGTAGCTTGGTTCGTGGAGAGGTGTCTGGCCTATAGGAAGGTCAAGGCTGAGCACCAGACCTCACGGCAAGGTCCAACCGTTGGATATTTCACTATGGAAAAGGGAGGATAGCACTATGATTTCATCACGAAGCTTCCCAGGACCGCACGAGGAGTGGATTCGATTTGGGTCATCGTTTATCAATTGACCAAGAGCACCCATTTTATTCCGATTCAAGAAATCATTTTGGCCGAAAAGCTGGCCGACATTTATATCAGGGAGGTAGTGGCGCGGCACGAGGTTCCAGTTTCAGTGATTTTCGACAGGGATGTGCGGTTCACTTCCAGGTTTTGGAAGAATTTCCATGACAAATTGGGTACTCGTCTGTATTTTAGTACCGCCTTCCACCCGCAGAAAGATGACCAGAGCGAGCAGACCATCCAGACACTGGAGGATATGTTGCGGGCATGTGTTTTAGACTTCGGAGGTAGTTGGGATACTTACCTTCCTTTGGCAGAGTTTTCTTATAATAACAACTATTACGCTAGCATCGACCGTCCTTCTTTCGAGATGTTGTATGGGAGGAAGTACAGGACCCCGATATGATGGGGTGAGGTGGGTCAGAGGTCATGGGGAGTATAGATGTGGTACTCAAGACTACGGAGAGGATCCAACAGGTTCGGAGCAGGCTTCAGACTGCTCAGAGTCGGTAGAAAAGTTATGCTGACAAGCGTCGATCGGACTTGGAGTTCCAGGTCGGGGATATGGTACTCCTGAAGGTGTCGCCTTGGAAGGGCATCATTCGATTCATGAAGCGGGGAAAGCTGGGGCCCCAGGTATATTAGGCCTTTCAGGGTTATAGCCCGGGTGGGCAAGGTGGCATATAGGCTGGATCTGCCAGCCAAACTCAGTCAGATTCATAGCACTTTTCATGTCTCCTAGTTGTGAAAGTGTCTGGTGGACGATTCGGCAGTGGTGCCTTTAGAGGATATTCATGTCGATGACAGCCTAAACTACATCGAGTGGCCAGTGGCAATCCTTGACAGGAAGTCGAAGGATCTGAGGAACAAGAGGGTGGAATTGGTAAAGGTTCAGTGGCAGCACCGAAAGGGCTCGGAATGGACCTGGGAGCCGGAGGACGAAATGAGGGAGCACTACCCTGAGCTTTTTCAGGACCAAACAACAGACTTCGAGGATGGAGTCTAAAACAAGTGGGGGAGATTTGTAAAACCTGATTCCTGATATGTATTAATTCAAGGTTTCTTGTAATTGTTCTGGGACTCGATAAGTTGATGGCCCAACTCGTCGAGTAGAGTCGTGACCGCAGGAGAGTTTAAGTGGCCTACTCGACGAGTCGGGAACCTGACTCGGCGAGTAGGTACTGTTTGGGTGAAACCCTAAATCCGAGGGTTGACACCCTATTTAAACAACTTATCCCAGCCTCATTCGTCCCTATCACTCCCATAAGACAGTATATTGAAACCCTAACCTTGTTTGTGTGCTTTAAGGCCATTTTGGTGTATTTTTGTGGGTTGAGAAGCTTGAGAAGAGGAAAGGAGCTTAGAAGTGCAAGTTGGGGCTTAAAGATCCAGGAGATTTGTTCCATTTCCAGTTCATTCAAGGTAAAAATCTCTTGTCTTGGTCTTCTATGTGATTATTCATCTTTGGAGTTGGGATTTTGGGGGCTTTCTAAGCCATTTTCGGATTATGAAAGGATTGAATGGGGTTTGACTTCAGATTTGGGCCTTAGGAGGGGTCTCATGGCATAAAGGTGCCAACTTTATGGCCATGAGAGACCCATGCCTCTTGTAGGTCACTTCTTATGGATTTTGAACCAAAGCCCCTTGAATGCGCATCAAGTTCGGGATTTTACATGTAAAATGGGCATTAGGAGGCCAAATCTATGGTTTTTGTGTGTTAAGACCCCTTTAGATCAATTGTATGGTGATGGTCAAGAGTGAACTCGGTGAGTCATTCTTGGGACTCAACGAGTCGGAGTGTAATAACCATCAAATCCTTCTGTCAAAGGACCAGATGAGAGCAAGGAAGGTCCCTTAGTTGTTCAAGCTCATTAGAGGGCCTCGGAGTCAAGGGACTCAACGAGTGCTTGGAACAGGCTCGGCGAGTCCAAGGGAATCTCCTAAGGACTCGGCGAGTTGTTCATACAACTCGGCGAGTCGTAGACTGGACGTGTTCATAAGAGGGGGTGGGCTCGACGATTTCAAGGTGAACTCGGCGAGCCAAATGAAGTTGGCCCTGAGGGTAAGATCGAAGAAGAACCCGTCGAGTTCTTGCCAGACTCGATGAGTTGAGATTGGGATTTGCATCGAGTTGAGGGGTATGGACTCATCGAGTTGGTAGACCAACTCGGCAAGTCAAGTCAACTGGAAGTTGACTTTGACCAATCTTGACTTTGACTAGATTGGTATGACCCCGGTTAGGGTTGCATACTCAAATGAATAACTTTGAAGTATTATCGTGTAGGGATCGAGGGTTCGTGGGTAGTCGACTTGTATGCCAAAGATAGTTCAGACACTGCACGACATTAATGTGAGTTACCTTCCAGTAGGGGTGAGTCTAATGCCACAATGTCGGCCCACCATCAGGGATATGTGGTGGATAATTGTCTTTGTGATAATTATCTTGGTATGTTTATGTGATATGGTCATAAGATATGCTTGTATGATATGCAATGTGTATGTTAGTGGTGGTAGTAGGGAATAGTTTTTCCGTTACATCGGTCCTTAAGATCAAAGGGTACATCAGTACCCAAATATGTCTGACTGTATGATTTTATCTTGATATTGTATGATAGCAGTAGGGGGTGAAATAGTCCCCGGTTACCGGTTGAAAGATACCGATGGTAGGTATCGGTTGAAAGATACAGATGATGATTACATGTTGAAAGATATTGATGGAAGATACCGGATGAAAGATACCGATGACAGTTACCGGTTGAGAGATACCGATGATATGATATTGTATGTGGTATGATGGGGGAACTCACTAAGTTTTGTGCTTACAGTTTTGGTTTTGGTTTCAGGTACCTCTTCGTCGAAGGGACAGGAGTCGGCGGTATAGCAGCGCACCATACACACACACACATGGTTTCCGCACTGGGTTTCTGAGATTGTACTCTAATTTTCATTACTTTTGATGTCATGGGTTGGGACACAACATTATGATTTTATAATGTGCTGTTTTATTAACAATGTTTTGGTAAAATGTTTTATAAAATATTAATTCAAAAATGAAATTTTTGGTCTTGAAATTTAGGATGTTACATTTTGGTTATCAAAATATCCAACAATTAGTATAAGAGAAAACTCGAATCGGTTATCAGAAAATTTTGCTTGATTTATGTTCTCTAAAATTTGTTATCATATTTACATAACCCAAAATAAAAACAACGAATTGTATTATGTTTTTTGTGGTCAAAAGCGGAAAGAAGTATTGTGGATTTCCACACTACCATTATCAATTTAAACAATAGAATGATTAATGATATGATGAAGTCGCTATCAGTGTCCCCTAATGCCAAAATTATGTCTTAATCCATCCTTGATTTGTGGTCGTGCATTCCATAAGCATAACCCATTGTTCCCTAATTGTTAATTGTTATTGCTATTTTATATATTTGCGACAAGTGGTTAGATCTAGTCGGCCTATTATTATGACAAATAAAATTAGAAAAAAAAAAAAAAAAAAAAAAAAAACCACAGGTAAATTGATAAGTGATTGTATAATTGATTATAATACATTGATTGGGTGCGCATATACGGTTATATGTACAACTTTCCTGTTAAAAGACATTCAATTCCATTTATGAAGTTGGTAAGCGACTTAAATGAAAATACTTATTTCAAATTAACATCCAAACATCTCTCTTTTGCTAAATGATATAAATACAAAATTAGACTTACAATTAAATAATAAATATTAGTTGTGAAATTCATATATTATACAAGTTGATTAAAACAAAATGTTAATATAAATGATTAAATGGAAAATTTATTTAAATTTGAAATTTAAAATAATTGAAATTCATGAGAAAAAACATGCAAAAAATAAATTAATTAAAATTATGTTATCAGTTATTAAATTTGTGTACTAAAGGGGTAAATTATAACAAAATGCTAAACACAAAAGTTTAAACTGTAAATTTATTTGAAATTTAAAATTTAAAATTTGAAATTTGAAATTAATAGTTATTATGGTAGCTTTAATTTATGGAAACTAAATTAATGATATATTGGAAATGAAAAACGAAGTAAATAACAAGTAGACAATAAATATATCTCAAAATTATGACAAAATAATATGTGGTCAATTGAATGAGAAAAGAACATGTGGTAAAATCATTCTTATTTATTAGGGTAGATAAGTTTTTTTTTTTCAATTAATGTATATTATTTATTGGCTATATCCTTCGCCAAGAGAAGTTAAACTTTGATTTCCAAATATATTATTTTGACATGTATTTAACTTGCTTTAAAAAGAAACGAAATGAATTAGGGGTTTGCAAACTTAAAACAACTTTCAACCTATTTGCCCTCTTTTAGACTTAACTCTTCAGATTTCTTATTTGATACATTATGAATACTATAATATATCAACACCTCAATTAACAATTTTTAATATGAATGATGAAATTGTCATGGTCTCTAAAAAAAGATACCCCACTTGTTCTTCCCTCCCTCAACATGCAAAATGATTTTCAAAAATCATACAAGAAAAAGAATTGCAACCTTCTGGAAAAGATTTTGGTTAAGAAAAAAAGATCAAACATTGACATAGAAGAGAAAGAAAAAAAAGAAAAAAAAAAAAATTGGCCATCAACACGATTGGCCTTGAAATAATTTTCTTATTATTTTTTTTTAACCAACACGATTGGCCTTGAAATAATTTTCTTATTATTTTTTTTTAACTTAATGGTTGAGGAACTGAATTCCTTTCAAGGATTAAACCGTGGGCCATGGTGTGTACCTTTAAGAGAAATCAAGTTACCCTCTTTTTTATGTTCTTGGTTAAAAACCACCGGTCTCGAACGGTTCCTGATTTCAAACCGGTCTAGAACGAGATTGGTCCTAAAAACAATCAAATTCATCCCAAAAAAGACATGTCCAAGATTGGTCACCTAAAGCCCAAGTTTATATACATATAAAAAATATGTGTAGCTCGTATATTACCCTAACTTTTTCTTTTCTTCCTTTTATTAAATCTTAATGTATTATTTTGGTATTAATCACTAGTTTAGCTTGCTAAAAAAAATAATAAATAAAACCCGAAAAAGATGAGGCCAACAGGAGTAGGACGGCAATGTGCAGGTACGAAAATTAAGAGTAAATTACACGAATGGTCTCTATGGTTTGAGGTAATTTATACGCTTGATCCCTAACTTATTTTTTTAACTCGAAAGATCCATGCTATTTGTTTTTGTTACACACTTACTCCCTACAATTTTTTTTATTACACGTTTGGTACCTAAGGAAAAATGGTGACGTAGGTAACGTAAGGCGAGGGGATGAGGTTGGGGGTGTATTTATTTAAATAAATAAATAAATCAAGTGCAAAATAGTTTTTTTAGTTAACACAGGGACCAAACACGTAACAAAAACAAATAGTAAGGATCTTCCGAGTAAAAAAAATAAGTTACGAACCAAACGTGGAGTAATTAAATATCCTCCTACTTTTCATCCTAATTATCTTACTACCCATTTAAAATGATGACAAGTATCCTAAAATATCATTTGTTTTATCTAAATATTTTATGTGGGACCATTCTTGTAATTTACTCGATAGCCATGATTCAATTTTGAATTGAATATTGACATGATTGTATTAATATGTTTCAGGCTCTCAATTCTAAAACTAAAAGAAAGAGCAGGGCAGGACCTCATCTACCTAGGGGCTAGGGCAGCTGGTGAACTCTTTTATTAAAAGAAAGGAAAGGCAATTATTTCACTCTCGTAAAATCAAATATACGTGACAAAATACACCAATTCATTCGGCTAATAATGAGCAACAAATTAACATAGCCCTCCAACTCCAAGTCAATCGGTATGAATATGGATATGCCTACCTTTTTCACACACACACACATACACATACACTTGAGTTCACATTGATTCATAAAACCTTGAGGAGCTGCACCTCAAATATCAAGGGCTCCTTTACATGAGACAAAAGGCTGCGTCGAGGACCAAACTGCAACAAATAGCATAAAAATGAT
Source organism: Lactuca saligna (assembly GCF_052625555.1). Taxonomy (NCBI): domain Eukaryota; kingdom Viridiplantae; phylum Streptophyta; class Magnoliopsida; order Asterales; family Asteraceae; genus Lactuca; species Lactuca saligna. The sequence goes on from NC_136421.1 coordinate 2,133,108, forward strand.
TACTTAGATTTAATTTTATGTATGTATTTTCATTTGATTGATGATGAGCAAACCTCGTCTGGAATAGGTCCCAATGTGTCGTTAACATATCCAAGACTTGGAGGTATCAATGCCCTTCTCTTCCCTGACATAATTAATGTAAAATTTAGTTGCCATCAAATTCAAAACCCTTGGAATTTTATATAAACATTTCTCCATCATTACATTAATCATTGTACAACAAAGATGGAATATAATACATACATACCTCCAACCTTCATTCCGATTATCACTTCCTTCAAACCCTTTATAATCTGTCAAATTCAGTTCCATTTCACTACTTTGAGCTTTCTTTCAACATACAAAATTTATTATAAACAGATACCTCTTTTTCATTCAGAGGAAGTACAACCGGGGAAGTTTCACCACTGAATTGATCCACAGTGCTGCAAATTTGAACGAGGAAACGATTCAACTTATTTAATTTCAAAAAAAAAAAAAAAAAAATTGATGTTTTTATATACCTCCAACCTCACCTCACCTGTGTACAAAATATCCGTTTGACCGACGACAAACATAATTGACTTCAACAAAATCCCCTTCATGAGCCTCTTCACCTTCACCATCAATGATATCTATCCATTCCAAAATCACTTAAATCAAACCACATATCTTTCTATTCTGAAATCTGTCTGAGCAAGCTGCTAAATTCAGAAATCACCTTGTATTCGGACTCCACTATCAAGCTTTTGGCTCCTGAAATTCAAACACAAATTAATAGCTGCTGACCAATCAAAGCTTAAACAAACCCATTTCATACCTAATAACCTCAGCCTCCTTCATCTCCAGGGCTTCAGCATGGAGGCAAAAATTCAGAGGTATCATATGCAAAACCAGCCTTCTTGGAATCATTTTGCTTGTTGCTAATTGTCCGCTTGAGTTTTGGGTTACGTGACCAGGTCTCAACAAACTGTGTTCTAGACAAGACAAGTCACAATGATGGCTGAGATTTCAAGGTTAAATTTGTCATTTCACATTTCTTACTTCTCATGAATTTAAAATTAAAAGATTACATGTAATGCCTGTTAAGATATGATCATTATCATTGTATAACATCTTATTCGGTACTTGACAGTTTACATGAGTTTCCTTCTCCTTAGAACCAACAATTTGACTTCACAGATGCGATTAGAGTTTAACTGGTTTAAAATTAAACCCATGATCAAAATCATATTATTGTTACTTGATAATAACTAAGGAATAATTTACAATCATAATTCACATCCGTCAAACACTGAAAATGAGTCAGAATGGTCAACTTCTAGCCGTGAATCACAAAGATACTTGTCAACGAGATTCCTTTTTAACATAAAGAATGCAAGGTTTGGGCTTTGAAGCCATCGCCTCCGATATGTTTATTACTTAACAGCTTTGGGTTTTACGCTCGAACAATAACCACTTCTATCTTATCGCTTCAATTTTTCGAGCGGCCTAACAGTTCATTCTCAATAAAAGAGGATAACATACAGAAACTAGGGTTTACTAACTTAACAATTCAAACCCAAAATTGGAATCGATTAGTGCTAACTTCAGAAATTGTACCAAAAAATCAAAATTTGATACCGTTGAAAATTAAAAGCGCTTATAAGCTTTTGAAACGGAACAGATCCCATGGTTCCAAGTATCCTGGATTGCTTTGAAAAGTGAGGAGGTTGCATATGCAAGCAACGGATAAGGGGTGGAGTTGTGGACAAGGGGCAACGGATTAGAGATAAATCATCACAAAGTTCAAATTTTGTGTATGTAGGAAAAATATCCCTCGACTAACTTCCATCTTCCAACTATGGTCCTTTAGGAGACCTTTGTTAAATTTGTACCTCTAAATAACTTCTTTCAATAGTAAATGGGTTATCTATGCAAAAGTATTGATTTTTCTAAAAGTTTCAATAAAGTTATAATTTTTTTTTTTAACAGAAAAGACCAATATTTTGAAAAACCCATATAATCTATCATTTGTTGTTCAAATAAAAAAAAAGATTTTTTCGTTAGTTTAAGCAAAAAATCAAAATATTAAGATTTTTCAGTTAATTTTTTTTTAATACTTTATTGAAACTTTTGAAAAACATTTGAGACTTTTCTGTAGATAACCCAATAGTAAATTTTAAGAATAGTCCATGTATTTTATTTATGGGTTAGGATTAATTGAATCAGAATCTGAAGTCTAACTGAATTTATATATAACCGAAACAATGTTATTTGATTATGTGTCTGATTGAACGTGTTGAATGATAAAAATAACAATTTTACCCTTCTATTATGTTTGCATGGCTAACAATTATACACTATACTCTTTTGAATTCCTCCAAATCTTTTTAGAAAATCAATTACAATTTGCACCATATTATAAGCTTTAAATGCAAACTTCACAAAGTAATCTACATTTTAATTAGTTTATAAATACCTCTACACTTGCGAGACCTTGATCAAAGTAATGAAATTTGCTTGATACATAAAAAAATGATGATCACAGAGTATTTTACACTTAAAACACAACTACAAACCAATCAAGATATTGTCAAAATAATTAGACAACCCATCAAAATTATAAAATGCAATCAAAATTGTAGGCTTAATGCTCATTGTTGTGTTTTATCTTTATATAATGCTTTGGCCAATACATCAATATCCTTGAACAATATTTCATTTCCAGAACCCTCACCGCTTCTCCTTTTGAGCTTGTTTTTACAGTTCAACAAAAATTAGAACTAAACCGTTTAGAAAAAGCTCAATTCATGAACTTTCCTAAACAACATTGTTCATGAAATTTCCCAATCTTCAAATTTGAACTATTAAATTCAAGTTTGAGACAATCGAATTGATGATAATACAACCGAAGGTCCTAAATCCTAATTCTCTTAAAATTTAAATACTTTATAATTTCTTGAGTTCTAAATCAAAAAAACTTGATTCAATTCATAATTAAAATTTCCATACATCTGCACTCAATGAACCCTAAAAAACGCAATACATGGATTCAATTATTAAAAGTTCATGGTGTTGAACTTTTATTTCATATCAAACTTATAAAAACATCACTAAGAATAATTAGTTAGTTATAGAATTTTTCATATAGAACTCCTGTCCTCCTAGATGTTTGTTAACACTCTAATTTAATTTTAATAACTCACTGATTTCAAAAATGGATTCAAAATTTTGGAACTAACCAACAAATTGCTAAAAACTTCAATACCGAAGAACAAAAAAACTTACTTGGTCCCTTATTGTATCAATATATGAAATTGGTCAGGAGGGAGAATTTCACAATGGTTGAGTCTTTGCTTGTGGTGAAATCATCATTGATTTCAAATGGGAAAGGTCCGATTTTACCATTAATTTCAGATGGTGTCGCCAAGGAGATAGAATTGCACACTACTCATCCTATGATTTCTGAACGGAATCAACAAATTGACAATTCAATCCTATTGAATTTCACAGTGGTGGAGTCTTTTCTTGTGGTGAAAATCAATTTCAGATGGGGAAGGTTCGATTTCAACATCAATTTTATATGGTGTCGCCAAGGTGGATAGGAACAAAATAGAAGAGAGTCGTAGCAGGGGCAAGGGGTGATTTAGCTGGAGATGTCGCTCAAAAACAAGGGGATCGATGCGCTTAGGGAAAGGGAAACTAAGGGAAGTTTTTCAGTAAGCTATAATTTTGGGATGACTCGGTCAGATGATAATGACCCGGTCAGACCTATCAAGTGTGTAAAACAAACAATCTAATTGGTGTTAGAAATTCGGGGTAAGAAAACATTTGGAATTTTGAGAATCGTGATGAACACTTTCAAATTGAATTATTTCGGTGGTACTCCTAAAATCTCAATTGGATAAGACTTAGAAAATTGAGAGACAAGAACAGAGAATGTTAGATGGTAGAGCGTAACATCCCACAATGGAGACCCAATGTTTTTTGTTTAATTATATTACTTATAAAAATAGTTTACAGAAACATCATTTTAAAACATCAAATCATAGATCATAAGTATCAAAAACCATAACATCAAATAGTAAACTATCAAAGTACAATCCCAGGGTTCTCAAAGAGGAAACCATGTGTGTGTGATGCGCTGCTACACTGCCGGCTCCTTCCCCTTAGCTAAAGAGGTACTTGAAACCAAAACTGAAAACTGTAAGCACGAAGCTTAGTGAGTTCCCCCATCATACCACATACCATACAATCATACATACTACTGGGTAATTCTGGGGTGTCTGACCTGCCTATGTCAAGCCATTTTGGGGTGCTGACCTACCCATGTTAGGCCATTCTGGGGTGCTAACCTACCTGTGTCAGGCCATTTTTGCGTACCTGCCTACCCTCCGGTCTATCTCACCCAGTCTTGGGGACTATTTCACCCCTACTACTATCACATAATAACACATCATCGAACAAATCAAATCAAATCAAAGTTCATTCCTGAAACTTGGCGGTGATCTCTGCCACAGTCTCGGTGGTCTACTGAAGTTCATGAAACTCCCTCATGAGTCGTTGCACCTCAATGGCTAGTGCAAACTCCAAATCAAATCGTCGAACAAACTCGGCCCAGGTCATCTCAGCCACACCGGTTGGTCCCACCTGACTCGTAACCTCGCCCCACCAATCTCAGGCCCTATCTATCAGCATACAAGAATCAAATCCCACCTTTTCCGCATCCGGTCAAGAACTCATGCGCTGGGAGTTCTCGATGTTTGCCACCCAGCATCGGCTAACAATGGGGTCCCTGGCCTCAAAAAACTCGGGCGCCCCACACGCCTTGAACTCCCGGAAAAAAGGAGTCTGGGCCCCAACCTGACCTGCAATAATCTCCTCCCTGAATGCCCTGAGTCTCTCATCTAAAATTCCCATCATACCCTCCTTGACCGTCCCAAAGAAGACTTAGGTGGCGTCAAGGATGCCTCTGGTAACCTCGACTGCAATGAGCTCGTGCAGCCTCTTGTCAATCACATCGGTAGTGTCGCCTGATCCTGCCCCGGATCCAGATCCCGATCCAAATCCCCCTACTCCGAATCGTGTCACCACCATGCTGAATTGTAATGTCATAAACCATGATGATCAAGATTTCCATAATAGGGATCTTCCCACACCGGTCCTCCTTGAAGTCGTCAAATCTAACACTGGTTCGGGTACAGGTCCTGTGCTTTCGGTAGTGCGAGCTCAATACTACCTTCCACACCTACATGTACCTTTCCCCAATGCTCTACCTGATAACTAGAATTTTTCCCAAAACTACACCATATCCACAACTACCACATACATCAATCTCAGGCTATCCTAAGATTTGTTCTACTTATATCGATCAAACTAGTCATAACATGTTGCCTTTATGCATGCAAATTGTACACAGAAAAGGATCAAATAGGCTTTCGAATAAAAGATTCTACCCTAGGACCATAACCATAAAAGGAACAGGAAATAAGGCCAAATCAATCATTCTGAGGCTATAAGCTTCTAAACGTATACAATTTTAAAAGCATACACATAGCAGGTTCCATACGATCATCAAAGCTCAAATATTAGTATAACATGGCTAACATATTGGGGAAACCACTTACCTGGCTTGGCTGATCACGCGCATTGCACTCTCATCTTTTCTTTTCTTTAAAAACTTTTTCATTTTATTTTACCATCTACTTAGTTTGAGTCTTGATACACCCGCCAACTTGTAACGACCTAATTTTTCAAATAATTTTTCTCATTTTCAGATAAGAAAACACATTTCCATAGTTTAAGGAATCCAATCGTAATTGTTTTCAAAACATATATCAAATACAACTTTAAATCTAATATCAAAGTGTCCATAAAAATGACTTGGAGAGAGTGCACGCCACGCCATCACGCCTTGCCTTTGCCCTTGGGGTTGGAACTACCTGCAAAAAGTCCACAACCTATAAGCTAATGCTTAGTGAGTTTCCCAGAGCATGCCATACACAATACACATATCATGTTAGCTATAAAAGTTATATATAACACATAAGCTACGCATACATAAACATGTAAGGATGTCATGGGCTCCCCCCAGGGTCTTACACCTTCGCGTAATGGGCTACCCCACATGGTATTTATCTAGGAATGTTGTAGCACCTGGTTCCTGGTACGTAAAAGTTATCTAAGTAATTGTCATTTTAGCCTTGGACTCGGTGAGTTGTAGGTCCGACTCGTCGAGTAGGGACGCGGTTCGGGGGCACGCTTAAGTTGGCGACTCGGCGAGTCCATATCCTGGACTCGGCGAGTCATCGCTGTTTGATGAAACCCTAATTCCAAGGGTTTGCCCCATGTTTAAGCTAGCTTGTGCGACCCAAGCTCGCCCCATTCACCCTTAGAGCCCTATATCTCGTCCAAGCTTTGTTTCCTTGTGAGTTTGAAGCATTTGGTGTGTCCTCTTGAAGTTTTGGAGTGGGAAGAAGAGTAGATCAAGAAGAAGAAGAAGAAGAGGTCAACCATCTTTGAGCTATCTCAGTGTGTTCCCTAAGGTATAACTCGTTTTCCCCCTTGTTTTCATGCTTATTGTCCCTTATAGCTCCATTAAAGTCCTTCTTGAACCATTTACAAGCTTGGGTAGGTTTGAGGGTTCGTAATAAGCTGATTAACCTTTAGATCTAGGCATGGTCGAGCTCCAGGAGCTCAGATCTACTGTCTTTTTGGAACCATATTACATGAAAGCCCTAGATCTACCCTTTTGGTGCATTTTGGACCCTAAAACCCTCATGGTTTCCTATTTACACGTAAAGTTGGAAACTTTACGTGTAAATCAAGCCCCATGATCACGGATCTATGTATGGCATGAGTTGGATTCGAGCAGAATCGACCATATAGTAATTGCATGGTAACGACTCGACGAGTCGTTCATCGGACTCGGCGAGTCGAGACGCGAGTCCCCGAAGTTTTCCCCTTTTCGTTATGGCGAGTAGTGTAGTGAGTCCGTGGTGGACTCGGTGAGTTGGAAGCCGAACTCATCCATGAAGGAACTCGGCGAGTCAATGCCCTGACTCGACGAGTTCAAGACAATCTTCTTAGATCAAGAACAGACTCGAAGATTTGTTCATACAACTCGGCGAGTCACAGCGTAGAGTGTTCTTCGGATGAAGGCAAACTCGGCGCGTTGTTCATATAACTCGGTGAGTAGGATGCAAGACTATTAAGACTTGGGTATAGAGAAAGGGACTCAGCGAGTCTGGCCAACTGGCAGTTGACTATGACTTAACTCATGACTTGTTAAGGGTAAATGGGCAATTTACCCTGAGGGCGGTTAGCAGTATTTGACTAAGTGTTTGGTGGGAATTACAGTCGGAGGATTTTCGGAGCAGCAGTAGACAAACTATTCCCACACAGATCAGCAGCTACTACGAGGTAAGTTACCTTCCAGTAGCGGTGGGTCTAAGGCCACAATGCCGGCCCACCAGTAGGAGATGTATGATAGATGATTGTCTTTGTGATATCATCTAGGTTTGCTACTACCTGATTGTTGGATAAGGTGTCTAAGTCCATAACTTATTTGGTATATACTTGACCCGACCCGGCATGGTCCATTTGGGTTGCATTTCATCCGAACTATTTATGGATAATTTTATGAGAGTTATACACATATGTTTATTAATATATTATAAGTTATAATTTATTAATATGAAGCTATGTTATTTAATTAGTTTTAGTCTTAAATTAATTATGAATTAATTTAGAGATTAAAAGGAAGACTAATTAGATTATGGGCTATTGGTTTTATATAGTGTGGGCTAATACTCATTTGTTAATGGGCTAGGCTTATATGGAATTCCATGGATGATCCATGGAGCTTTCAACCCATGGATCCTTGGAAAGGAAAAGACATGGGTTATTAGGGTTTCACCCTAACCATGCACACTATATAAGCATGCTTATGGAGCATGAAAGTGAACTAGTGAACTAGTGTGTGTGCTTGTGTGTGGCCGAAAATACAAGAGTGTGTATACTCTCTCAAAGTTTTCCAAGTGTTTGTGGTGATTTGTGATTCCATTTTAGGCATTCACATTATTGGTGCTTGGCTCTCAAACTCCAAAGAATCAATCCCATCAAAAAGGTATGTAATCTCTTCTAACTCTTTTATGTTTAAAAGTACCCCATGGCATGTTAGATAGGTTATGAACCTTGGAAAAATTATTATTTTGCATGTATTTAGACAAACATAGATCCAAGGTTTATTAGGGTTGCATGCACACTTAGGAAGTGTTAGATTGCTCAAAACCCAACAGTGGTATCAGAGCCTAGGCTTGCTTGTTTGATACTTGATGCAAAATAGTTGAAAAAGTCGAAAAACTTGCTGTCTGACTGATGAACTCGCCGAGTCCATGGGGGGACTCGCCGAGTCCATGTGTATCTTCAACCTACTCGCCAAGTAGGTTCATGCACTCAACGAGTAGGATCGACATAGTGCATATTTTCGACTTTTGCTGCTGGAAATGGACTAGAAACATTACCCTAAACTGTTTTGGTGTTTTAAAACTTATTTTAGTTGGTGTAATGGTTGTTCTAATCCATTTACAATAACATATATCAAAATTCCATGATTTTATGTGTTCATATAATTCTTGAAATTTTGATGATCATGTTCATGTTCTTATGAATTTAGAAAATGATAGGAATTATTTGCTGAATTGTTTAGAATTAATTCTTGATCATTTATGTGTTTAATGCAGTCCATAATTTGTCCTCAAGTTATGGATTTCCAAAGGTCACTTTTATTTAACACACACTTAAAACACATAAGTTACATGAAAATGAAGAGTCTTCATTTTTATGAACCTTTAATTCATAAGTTATGAAATGAAAAGTTTTGCATAGTTACAAAACTTGCCCTCAAGTTTTGGAATTTGTAAAGTTTCACACACTTTAATAAACTTTAATTCCAACCCTTAGAGTTTTAATAGTTAAAATTCAACCCTTATACTATTTATAACATTAATGGTTAATTATTATATATATGTATAAGAACAAGTCGTTTTGCCGTTAGTAGGCCTTATTCGCGAAGCCGGTCTATAAGGTAGGTATAAGGTTGTTGCCTATAAAATGGCGACTTAATGGGTGTCCATTCTCACCCACCGCTTGCTTAATCGGTGGAGGGTTGTTAGCCGAACGGGTAGAACAATGACTTTAAATCCTCATTAAAAGTATAATGATTATTATAAAGTAACTAAACTCCTTTTAATTCCCAATCTTAGTTACTTTAGGAAAAATGTAAACATGGTGCTCGTCCATGGAATTCACACTTTGTACCTTACCAAGTCGTTGGTGGAGCGTGTGTGGGTAACCGGCACACTAACTTGGACTAGTAAGGATCACGAAGGGTGACTTAATGTTTGTCATAGATCAATGGAGCGTGTGTGGTTAACCGGCACATTGATTAGGTGATAATATTAAGGGTACCAAGTGAATTAGCATGGTTATTCACACCTTGTTTTGTGATCCTCGGCATCCTAGTTATAAAATTTGAAGGGCACAATCGAGATTGAAACATGCCATTGAAAAGTTCAATGAATCTCAAAAGAATCTAGGAATTTCAAATCCAATTAAACCTAATAATTCATTTTGTTTTCATGGTGGAAATTGGTGAATCGTCATTCACCTACCTTTCAAATATATTATTACTTAGATTACGGCATCCCTCTTCTAAGTGTAATATATTGTGATTGGGTCCTAGGCTTAATATTACATTTGAGTGTCTTATTAAGGATTCTATATATCTAATCTAAAATTGCTTTCTTCCTTCAGATGTCTTCCAACACTAATGCTTCAGGCTCTAACCCAACTGGTTCTTTCTCTCTCATGAATCTTTGTGGGAGGGTCATCTTTGATGGTTCCAACTTCATGGATTGGATTAGGAACATTAGGATGGTTACTCGTTATGAGGACAAAGAATATATCCTCGATAAGGAGTTAAAAGAGCTTGATGAGTCTACTGCTACTCCTGAGGAGATCGCTGAATTCAGGACTCATGAGAGAGATGCTACTAAGGTGGCATGTATCATGATGGCCACGATGACAGCCGAGCTCCAAAAGTCATATGAAGATTTCTACCCTTTTGAGATGCACCAAGACCCGATGGAAAGGTACCATCAGAGTGCTCGTCAGGAGCGGTATGAAATAATCTCCTCCATAATAACTACCCGCATGAAGGACAGTGAATCCGTCACGGACCACATGCAAAAGATGCAAAGGTATGTGGACCGTTTGCTGAAGCTGAATGTAAACATCCCTGAGGAGTTGGCAATTGACATCATTTTGCACTCCTTGCCTTCTTGTTATGACCATTTTTGTATGATATATCATATGAACAAGGAGGAAGTTACCCTCAGCAAGCTTCAAGGACTCTTGAAGACCGCGGAATCCGGTCTTAAGGGTAAGGCGGTTGTTACCTCTACTACTCCTACTCCAACATCTACCCCTGTTTTGGCTATCGGGCAAGGCAAAGGGAAGAAGAGGAAGCACCCTTCGAAGGGTACCAAGGGAAAGTCTCTTGAAGGCTCCTCATCGAAGACTAAGAGCGGTTCTGTCACTCCTTCTGCCATTCCCAAGGATGCTGAATGCTTTTATTTCCATGAAAAGGCACACTGGAAGCGAAACTGCCCTAAGTACTTGCAGGATCTAAAGGATGGGAAAGTGAAACCCACCCACGCAGGTATTTACACTATATTGTCTAATTACTCATCATATTCTAACTCTTGGGTGCTTGATACAGGATGTGGTATTCACATATGTTCTGATTTGCAGGGCCTAAGAAGAAGTGAGAATGTGGAGCACGGGAAGATAAACTTGATCATGGGGAATAGGAAGGCTTCACCTGTTTCCAAGATTGGAGTTTATACTTTGTTGCTTAATAATGGGTTGAAATTAGATTTGAATAAATGTGTGTACTCGTCTGAAATGGCGAGGAATATTATTTCTTTTCATGCATTGTACAAACAAGGTTTTACCTTTTCGTTTGATAATGAATGTGGTGGTATTGATGCTTTCTTTAATAATGTGTTTTATTTTAAAGCATTACCTTGTGATGGTGTGTATGAAACTGTGTCAATTGTAGACAACTTAGGAAATAATGTGTTTTATATTGATTCTTCTACTAGCTTAGATAAAGCATCATTGTGGCATTGTCGTCTTGGACATTGATGTGTGTAAATTCAACTAGTTTTATCCCTACTTTTTATTAATAATTTAAGCACACAAAGGCAGTGAACCTGTCTTTAAGTGGTATAGATTGATAAGTAAGGTATCGAACTCAGGGAACGGGCAATTAAACTAATAGCTAATTTTAACTAAAACAAATAATAGAAGTAAAGGGTTTTTCTCTAGTTTTGCAAGACTAGAAACTTAAACAAACTAAATTAACTAATTAACTAAAGCAACAACTATTCACCAAATTTGATAAAGATGTTTCTATTTAGGTTCAACCAATTCACTCCTATGGTTATTTAAGTTAAGGTAGATTAATTGCTATTGGTTACCAATGATAGTAGTTAGGTTCATGTTCATTACTCCTAACCCTTAGACAATTAACTAATTTAAGCGTTGATCAAGTGTTTAAACTAATTAATTCCCCAGATTAATTATTTGGATTAAATAAGATTTGTAATGGTCAATTAAGTTATTAATTCAATTAACCTCTTGTTGATGGTTTCTCAAACAAGCTCACACATTAATCTTCCTATTTTCTTATTAATCTTAGTTTCATACTCATTACTTCCAAGCATATGTTTTAGCATTCACATAGACATATGAGGTTAACAATTAAGTGATGTTCATGCAACCTAATTGCCTTCCAATTAACAGAAAATAGTAGTGATTAATACATAAGGTTCTTTAACAAACTTAATTTAATAAATCACCAATAGACAATTAAACAAAATTCAATAATTAAACCATAGGAGTTCTTTGGTATTCCCCAAACAGAAACAAAAACGAGTTTAGCTCATAGTTGCAGTAGAAACAAGCATAAAAACAAAGTTTATGAAAGCAAACATGTTTAATTCCTAAGTCTAAATGGTAGAATTAACCTAATTGCTTGAATTCTTCCAACTCTTGAAGCTTAGGGTTCCTCAGCGCCTTCTGAACCTTTTAGTCACAGCTAATCCTTCAAAATTCGCCAGGAGTTATGTCCCATGAGATAAGGATTCGTCTTTTAAAGATATCCCAAAACAGAGGGTACTCGGCGAGTAGCAGAATCAACTCGCCGAGTAGGTCAATACTTATCCGTCTTTAGATTAGCAGTCGTATTTATCTTCTGGCATATCATCGTGTACTCGCCGAGTAGGTCCTTCTTTTCACTCTTTAATCCTCACTTGCTTTCCCTTTTCTCCTCTTTGCCTCCAAGCATATCTTTTGGACTGAAAACACAATTCAAAGCATTTTAAGTACCTTTTTTCCACATTATTTTCATAATTAACCAAAAATAACTAAGAATATATGTTAAATAATTAACTAATTATGCACATATCAAAATACCCCACACTTGACTTTTGCTTGCCCCCAAGCAAAACTATATTTTAAACACATTAAAATCACATTAATAACTCCAATCCTTCCCAGCCATTATGCCAAGACCGCAACGCATGCATTTGTGTCTAAAATTCCTAAAAACCCCCCCATACTTCAAATACTCACAATCCTCATAAACATTCGCCCACTCACCCCGAACTATGCTCATTTTATGCAACCCTCCGAATCCATCCTCAGAAAACCTCTTTACCCTCAAAGTATTTTTAATTAAGCAACCCAAGCATACATAATCTAGAAAATTACATTTTATGATACCACTATGGAGCTCTTTGGAATTCTTCACTTCTTGATAATTTGATCTTGGATATCTTTGAATTCACCACCTTTGTTGTTTGATTTTTGGTATCTTCAACTCTTTGGATTTCTTGGAATTTTGATCTTCAGATCTTTACTTCATTTGCTCCAAAATTCTTACAATTTTTCTTGTAATTTTCTCTCTCTCTTTTTTTTTTTTTTTTTTACATGTATACCTCACTTCTTTTTTTTTTCTTTCACTCAAATCCCTACATGCTTAAGCAGGGGCGCTCAATCTCAACCTTTATTGGCTAATGATAAAAATTTTCCTGGATACATTTCAGGTTTAGGCTGCTAAACATATTTCATCCCTCAGGCTGAGCAAGGTCATGTTTTTGTCTCATGATTTCACTAAAATAAGGAAGCCACAAATGCACTAGAACGTGTATAGGCTCAACTAAACATTTGGGTTCTCATGCAATTATTAACACAATTCTAATATGGAATCCTAATTTTTTTTTACCAAAATTTTCTAATTTAAGACCTAATCATTTTTAATATTCAACAAATTTAAAAATTAGCCTAAATTAAGATTCTAAGTGTTCTAAGATGTGACTAACCCCCTACCCCACACTTATTTTATGCAATGCCCTCATTGCATATTATAACAACTAAAAAGAATGCAAATAGAGAGAAAGTTGGAACAAACTCCCCTGGGGTAGCAGTCGCGAGGTTGACACTCTCTTCTTCAACTCCTTCTTCTAGTGACTTTAACCATGGGAACAGCTCATCCATGGCACGGGTGTCATACGTCTCGTGTGGTTGATAGCTCGAATACTCCAAGGAAAAAGGGTTGTTGCACAAGCCTCAGTAGTAATGCATAAAGAATGTATGAATAGCGCATGTAAAAGTAGTCAGAACAAATCAATAACTCCTCCTGCAGCAGGCTACTCGGCGAGTAGGGTAGTAAACTCGGCGAGTAGAAGTTGTCGAACAAAGCAGATCGTGCAGAAGCAGATGTACTCGCCGAGTAGTATTAGTGCACTCGGCGAGTAGAGCGTATAATTCCAGAAATTTTCTAACTGCTGTCTCTGTTTACTCTAGTGTTGACATGCAAATATAAATGCACTCTCCAGTAAACTTCCTAAACAGCAACACTTTAATAAACTCTCGATTCGTACGGACTCGATCCTAGGAACAAAACTCCATAAGCACTCCTAAAGGTTCTCATTCCTCGCTTGACCATTCCTAAATAGCATGCATCCTAGCTTCAATACCTGAAAAGAAAACTAAAAGTAACACTAAAATTCAAACCACATAGCCAAGTTCATATGTCCATAATTGTCTTAAACAAACATCATAATCAAACAAAAACAAAAACAAATAAAATCTTCATTCTTCCTCGTCCATCCCGGCTCCTCCAGCTCCACTACCTCCTTCTCCACCCCTCGTTATCCTCCACCGGAATCACCGGTGGGTCTTCTCGTACCCGCTCGTTCCTCGGCCTAACCCGCCTTCCCGGCTCCTCGGGGACCGTCGGCTCGTCGTCATTCGGGATCGTAAAAGAATCACCAAATTTTTCCACTATCCGAGCCCTCCTATAGAGTGCCGTATTGAACGGATGAGGGTGGATAACCGTTAACATTTGAGCTTGCGGTAATTCCAAGATCCCAAATGATCGCGCAAGCTGAGTAATGAACATACCCCCATTGATCTTCGAGTTGATTTTTTCCTTAACCGCTCCCTCCGCAAGAAATTTAGTGATGCAATATGGGAGGTTGCAGAAAACATCGGGGGTGATGATACTCCACATATAAAAGATATCAAGGGTGGGAACTTTATCCCCATCCTTTCGCATGTTGATCATGCTCGCAACGAACCGGTGAATAAGTCGATGGATTGGAGAACGGATATGACCTTCTTGAGCAGTGGAAGGTATATAGACCCGGTTAGCAATTGTACTCCACCATGTTGACGCCACCACCCCCTCGGGAAGTTCTTTGTGAGTATTTTCCAAGAAGGCTTCAAAGTATTCTGTCATCGCTATGTCTTGATCGTAGATGCCTAACCGCCAAGAGAATTCAACCATGCTGCATTATCGCAGCTCTCCTCCCAAAGAAAACGAAACCGTGTTTGGGTTGTAATACTCACTACCACCTCGGAATGAAATGGTAGCAAAGAATTCCCAACACAACTCCGCGTAGACGGGCTCTTGGATTTTAAACAATTGCAACCAACCATCACAAGTGATGTTGGCATAACCCAAGTTACAGTCTTTCACCAAATATGGTGTAAGTTCCTCTTCCAAGCCAACATTGCCCATCCATCCCCAATCCACTGCAGTGGGCAAGTAAATTTCCTTTTGTCGCAGAGCTTCCAACCTGTTTAAGGCTCGGGTTTTGGAGGATTTGGAGGTGATGTGTTGAAAGGATAACCATGGCATATCACCATGGCCTCCTCCACGTGATGACTGTCCTCTCCTTGCCATGCTATCTGCATAAACATTCCAAAAACACAGCAACAAACAACACCCCATAATTAAAACAGAAAAAATTTTCATCTTTGTGGGACCTACTCGCCGAGTACACGACCATACTCGCCGAGTAGTATGAACACTCAGACAGATCGAAACCGGATCTGTATAATCTGTGTAATAGTCCAATTTGTTCATAGGGGTTTGTTGTAATTGTGTATCTAACCATAGATCTTGAAGAAATTACTCCAAATAACCTCTAATTCATGAGTAAATCAAAGCCCTAAAAATTGGGGAAAACTCCCCAAATCCGAAAATATACCAAATATGGGGAGATATGTGATAAAGATTGGACCTTTCATAAAATTAAAGAGTAAAGATGTTACCTTGTTGCTTGAATTAAGAGAAAGAGGAAGAAAATTGACTACGGCGGCTGAGAGAAAATGCTCGGCGAGTGTGGGGATGAAATGTTGAATAAAAGTAATTTTTACAGATTTTGATTTACTGGGTTTGAACCGTCTACTCGCCAAGTATAATGGATCTACTCGCCGAGTAGACACGCGTGTCATGCATTTTTGGCTGTATACGAACATTTACTCGCCGAGTATAGCCGATATACTCGCCGAGTAGATGTCTCAGGTAGAAAAAATTTTAAATTTTGCCAATTTTTACTATATTAATTCCTTTGTTTAGCCTTTCCACCCCACACTTTCAGTAGAGCTTGTCCTCAAGCACTCAGAGAAGTAGAATGAATGAAGAAAAATGAAAAAAAAACAATACGAAAAATAAAGGAAGGGAAAGAAAATGCAAACGTGAAACTCGGGTTGCCTCCCGAGAAGCGCTTCTTTTGATGGAGTCATTAGCTGGACTCCGCCCCTTCTACGTGTTTGCGATTCCGCACAGCAGGAGCTCCTCCATTCCTTCATTGCGGGGGACTCCTTCTTCATATTTCTTCACTCGATGGCCATTGACTTTAAATGGCGTGCCATCTCTTGAGATCAATTCTATAGCCCCGTGAGGAAACACCGTCTTGACCACAAATGGACCATCCCACCTTGATTTGAGTTTGCCCGAGAAAAGTTTTAATCGGGAATTGAAGAGTAGTACTTTTTGGACTTCATGTATGTCTTTGCTTTTGATTCTTTGGTCATGCCATCTCTTGGTCTTTTCTTTATAGAGCCACGAACTAGAATAAGCCTCATGTCGGAGTTCTTCAAGGGCATTCATTTGCATTAGACGGTTGGTCTTCAATTCTTCCATGTCAAAGTTGCACCTCTTTAGCGCCCAATATGCCTTGTGCTCGATTTCAACCGGTAAATGGCATTGCTTTCCATAAACTAACCTATATGGTGTAGTACCAATAGGTGTTTTGAAAGCGGTACGAAATGCCCATAGCGCGTCATCCAATTTGTCCGACCATTCCTTACGGTTGCTTCCCACCGACTTCTCTAAGATACGCTTCAAAGCTCGATTGGTCACTTCCGTTTGCCCACTCGTTTGCGGGTGGTATGATGTGGAGAACTTATGGGTCACCCCATATTTCTTGATAACCTTGTCCAATTGATCATTGGCAAAGTGTGTGCCACGGTCACTAATTAAGGCCTTCGGAACACCAAACCGGGAGAATAATTTTTTCAAGAACCGTACCACTACCCGTCCATCATTTGTAGGTAAAGCCTGCGCCTCCGCCCATTTTGAAACATAATCTACCGCCACTAGGATGTACTTGTTTCCTTTGGATGTGGGAAATGGCCCCATGAAGTCTATGCCCCACACGTCGAACACTTCACACACTTGAATGCTATGTTGTGGCATTTCATTACGGGATGAAATGTTTCCCACCCTTTGGCAAGCATCGCATTCTTTGACATATTGGGCTGCATCTTTGAAGATTGTAGGCCAATAGAACCCAATGTCAAAGATCTTCTTCGCGGTATAGTGTGCTCCATGATGTCCTCCCGTGGGCCCGCTATGGCAGTGCTCTAGTATTTTTCGACTCTCCTTTCCGAACACACATCTTCTTATAATTCCATCCGCGCAGCTTCGGAAGAGGTATGGATCGTCCCAAAAGTAATATTTGATCTCCGCAAAGAATTTCTTCTTTTGCTGACTACTATAATCCTTCGGGACGTAGTTGGTAGCTAAATAGTTAGCTATGTCTGCGAACCATGGCTCCTCTCCTACGGACACCATAATGTATTCATCTGGAAAGTCGTCTCCATCCTTATCTTCTTGCAATGCCGGGTTCTCGAGCCTAGATAAATGATCGGCCGCTACGTTCTCCATTCCTTTCTTATCTCGTATCTCTATATCGAATTCTTGAAGAAGCAGCACCCATCGTATTAGTCTTGGCTTGGCATCCTGTTTGGAAAACAAATACTTGATAGCCGAGTGGTCAGTAAAAACAGTGGTTTTAGATAAAACCAAATAAGGGCGAAACTTATCAAAAGCGTAAACTACGGCTAACAGTTCTTTTTCAGTAGTAGTATAATTCTCTTGGGCAGGATTTAAGGTCTTGCTTGCATAATAAATGGGTTGAAAGTGCTTATCAACCCTTTGTCCAAGGACCGCTCCTAGTGCATAGTCACTAGCATCACACATGATCTCGAAGGGTAAGTTCCAATTTGGTGCTACAATGATCGGGGCATTAGTTAATTTTTCTTTTAGAAAGTCAAATGCCTCTAAACACTCTTTAGTAAAATTAAAGGGTGCATCTTTTAGTAATAATTGTGTTAGAGGTTTCGTAATTTTGGAAAAATCTTTAATAAAACGCCGGTAAAAACCTGCGTGTCCCAAAAAACTCCTAATGCCCTTCACATTAGTTGGTGGGGGTAATTTAGCAATGGTGTCTATCTTTGCCCGATCCACCTCAATTCCCTTTTTAGAGACTTTATGTCCCAAAACTATTCCCTCCTTGACCATGAAGTGACACTTTTCCCAATTTAGGACCAAGTCGGTTTTCTCACATCTAGCAAGCATCGAGTCAAGATTTGTGAGGCAGTCATTGAAAGAAGATCCGAATACAGAAAAGTCATCCATAAAGACCTCCATGAATTTTTCTACCATATCATGGAATATGGCGGTCATGCACCTTTGAAATGTCGCAGGTGCATTGCATAGTCCAAATGGCATGCGTCTATAGGCAAAGGTCCCACTGGGGCATGTAAAGGTGGTCTTTTCTTGGTCCATTGGGTCTATGGGTATTTGGAAATACCCGGAAAACCCATCTAAGAAGCAATAGTAGCTATGGCCCGATAGTCTCTCTAACATTTGATCTATGAAAGGAAGGGGAAAATGGTCTTTGCGAGTGGCATCGTTTAGCTTGCGATAATCGATGCACACTCGCCAACCGGTTACCGTTCGCGTTGGAATTAACTCGTTCTTCTCGTTGGTAATGACCGTCATTCCTCCTTTCTTGGGCACCACTTGGACCGGACTCACCCATGGGCTATCGGAGATGGAGTAGATGATTCCTGCATCCAAAAGCTTGACCACCTCCTTCTTGATGACTTCTTGCATGTTCGGGTTTAATCTTCTTTGATGTTGCACCACCGGCCTTGTTCCTTCTTCTAAGTTGATTTTGTGAGAGCAGTAGGATGGACTTATTCCCTTTATGTCGGAGATGCTCCATGCGATGGCTCTTTTCCTTTTCTTCAACACCCGTACAAGCTCCTCCTTTTCCGTCTTGGAGAGATCCGAGGCTATAATCACTGGCTTCTGATTTCCTTTTTCCAGAAAGGCGTATTCCAGATGGTCAGGCAGTGTTTTGAGCTCCAATTTATTGTGCATAGTGGCGGACTTGCCGAGTGTAGGTATGGTACTCGGCGAGTTGGTGGCGGCATTCACGACTGCTGGCTTTTCTTTAGATGTACTCGGCGAGTAGATCGGGTCTACTCGGCGAGTAGGGCTTTCAGCTTGGTTCTTTAGTTCTTCATACTCTGCTTCTTCCAACAATCTTTCAATCTCTAATAAGTCTTTTTTTGGATCAAATACTTCTTCCAAAGTTGCAAACTTGCTGGAATCTTCAGGTATGTCTTCTTCCAATAACTCGTCAAGCATGTCGACTGAGAACGCCGTGTCGTCACTACTCCTTGAGTACTTCATGGCTTGGTCTACCCCGAATGTCACTGAGTCGTCCCCAACTCGCAATGTGAGCTTAGAATCTCTCATGTCTACGATGGCGCTAGCGGTGTTGAGGAAGGGTCTTCCAAGGATGATTGGTACTTGCGGATCCGCCTCCATGTCGAGAATGATGAAGTCAGCCGGGAAGACAAATTTGTCTACTTTCACTAGCAAATCTTCACATATGCCTCTTGGGAAAGTAACCGTCTTGTTTTCCAAATGAATTGCCATCCGAATTGGCCTTGGCTCCGGGAGGTCCAGCTTTTTGAAGAACGAGTATGGCATAAGGTTCACACTTGCTCCAAAATCAGCTAAAGCATGAATTGCAGCCAAGTTGCCAAATTGGCAAGGCAAAGTTAAGCTCCCCGGATCACCCTTCTTCTTTGGTAATTTGTTTAGCATGGCGGCGGAGCAATTCTCATTCAGTACTACTTTCTGCACTTCTTCCATCTTTCTTCTATTAGTGAGGAGTTCCTTAAGGAACTTTGCATACTTGGGCATTTGCATGACGGCTTTAATGAAAGGAATGTTTATTTGAAGAGTTTTAATATGATCAAGGAACTTCTGATATTCCTCTTCCTGCTTCTCCTTCTTGGCTCGGGCTGGGTACGACATTGGAGGCTGGTATGGTTTCAAGGGTGGCTGTTCATTAGTTTTTGCAGATGTACTCGCCGAGTCCATCGGTCCTACTCGGCGAGTAGGGCTCTCAGATTGTGAGTGTTGGTTTTCGACTTGTACTTCCGTTCCTTCCTTCTGTGAGTCCTTGTTTGCTTCAGTTCGAATGGGGGCCAGGGGAGTAATAATCTTCCCACTTCTTGTGGTAACAATATTCACTTGCGCGCCTCGTGGGTTGTTCTCGGTTTTGCTAGGAAGCTCACCCGGTGACCTTTGGTTTAGTTGTTGAGCAAGTTGCCCAAGCTGAGTTTCTATGTTGTGGATGGATGCTTGCTGGTTCCTGAGCATTGTTCTTATTTCTTGGATAGCAGCATCGTGGTCACTATGTCTTTTCTCGGAAGCAGCCACAAATTTAGTTAGCATTTCTTCCAAGCTTGGCTTCTTCTCTTGCACCGGCTCCTCCTTTTGGTAAAAGCCTCTCCCTTTTTGTCTATACTTCTCCTCCTTGGCCTTCTTGTACTCTTCGTAAGGCAGCCACTCCTTCTTTTGTTTGCGCCAGTCTTCATCATACCGGTCACCGCTCGAATAGCATACTTGTGCCTTTTTGTTGCCGTGCTCATCCAAATCGCAATCTCTAGTGAGGTGAGGTCCATTGCAATTCTCGCAACCCACCCGTATGGCATGGATAGTTTGATCCATTTTGTCCATTCTCCTATCCATGGTTTTGAACATGGCCATGACCGCGGATAAATCTTCAGTAGCAGCGTATGCGGCTCCCCTCGTGACATCATTCCTAGGGTTGTGGTATTCTCTAGAGTGTTTAGAGAATTCTTCAATTAATTCTTTGATCACCGGGGGTGGCTTCTTTGTAAGTGGGCCTTGTGAGTCTAGCAGCTGCCGGGTCGTGACATTGACTCCATCATAAAAGATGGAAACTCCTTGTTGGCTATTTAGATCATGGTGTGGGCAATTTCGTAGCAGACTTTTGTACCTCTCCCATACTTCATATAACGACTCTCCAGCTTGTTGTTCAAAGTTTTCAATATCCTTCTTGAGCTTGGCTATCTTGGATGGTGGGCAAAAGTGATCAATAAATTCTTCCTTCATTCTGGCCCAAGTAGTGACTGACCCGGGAGGAAGTGATTTGAGCCAGTCTTTAGCAGCACCCTTGAAGGTTAACGGAAGCATCCGAAGCAGTTGAGTTTCGCGGGTGACATTTGGAATGTTGAAGTAATCAGCAACATCATTTACTTCATCCAAATGTTTGTAGGCATCTTCATGATCTTTCCCGTAGAAAGGTATTTCCTTGAGTGAAGCTAGGATATGACCTTTTAGCTCAAAGGTGGCAGTTGCGGGAATTGCGGGTTGCACAAGTCTCGGGCCATGGTCGTCGTGCATCCTCTTCTTCCATTCTCCCATGGGAATTTCATCAATGTTAGCCATAGTGAATGCTAACTCTTCCTCCGATTCGGTTTCTTGTTCGTAAGTTGCCTCGTCTTCTTCCTCGGTTTCGTATCTAATCTCTTCTTGAATTGACTCCTCAATTATCAAGGAAGCGCTTGAAGCTCCTGATTTGCTGCTCCTCTTTTTCCCAAAAACAGTCTTCAAGTTGGACAATGGTGATTTCTTTGGTGTTCTTGAACTCTCCACGTCCTTCCCTTTGTTTCTTTTCAATTCGGATTCGGGGTCTTCAAACGGGGGTCTTCCCCGGCAACGGCGCCAAAAACTTGATGTGTGTTTGCTCCTCTGGTCATGAAAGTCCTGAAATTAATCAAATAAAAAGCGTAAAAAGAACAAAAAGACTGTAAACAAATAAAAGAAAAAAAAATTTGTAACTAAACTGTTACTCGCCGAGTAGGTGCGAGTGCACTCGGCGAGTATCAGTGTTTTTTTTTTTTTTTAAATTCTAAGTTTTTAAACCTAACTAAAACAGATACTAAAACCTAATTACCAGTTACTAAATTGCAATAAATGAACTTTATGCAAGTAAACTCACACAAAGGATCGAAAAAAATTAGGAATTAGCTTAATTATTTAGAACCGTTCCCCGGCAACGGCGCCAAAAACTTGATGTGTGTAAATTCAACTAGTTTTATCCATACTTTTTATTAATAATTTAAGCACACAAAGGCAGTGAACCTGTCTTTAAGTGGTATAAATTGATAAGTAAGGTATCGAACTCAGGGAACGGGCAATTAAACTAATAGCTAATTTTAACTAAAACAAATAATAGAAGTAAATGGTTTTTCTCTAGTTTTGCAAGACTAGAAACTTAAACAAACTAAATTAACTAATTAACTAAAGCAACAACTATTCACCAAATTTGATAAAGATGTTTCTATTTAGGTTCAACCAATTCACTCCTATGGTTATTTAAGTTAAGGTAGATTAATTGCTATTGGTTACCAATGATAGTAGTTAGGTTCATGTTCATTACTCCTAACCCTTAGACAATTAACTAATTTAAGCGTTGATCAAGTGTTTAAACTAATTAATTCCCCAGATTAATTATTTGGATTAAATAAGATTTGTAATGGTCAATTAAGTTATTAATTCAATTAACCTCTTGTTGATGGTTTCTCAAACAAGCTCACACATTAATCTTCCTATTTTCTTATTAATCTTAGTTTCATACTCATTACTTCCAAGCATATGTTTTAGCATTCACATAGACATATGAGGTTAACAATTAAGTGATGTTCATGCAACCTAATTGCCTTCCAATTAACAGAAAATAGTAGTGATTAATACATAAGGTTCTTTAACAAACTTAATTTAATAAATCACCAATAGACAATTAAACAAAATTCAATAATTAAACCATAGGAGTTCTTTGGTATTCCCCAAACAGAAACAAAAACGAGTTTAGCTCATAGTTGCAGTAGAAACAAGCATAAAAACAAAGTTTATGAAAGCAAACATGTTTAATTCCTAAGTCTAAATGGTAGAATTAACCTAATTGCTTGAATTCTTCCAACTCTTGAAGCTTAGGGTTCCTCAGCACCTTCTGAACCTTTTAGTCACAGCTAATCCTTCAAAATTCGCCAGGAGTTATGTCCCATGAGATAAGGATTCGTCTTTTAAAGATATCCCAAAACAGAGGGTACTCGGCGAGTAGCAGAATCAACTCGCCGAGTAGGTCAATACTTATCCGTCTTTAGATTAGCAGTCGTATTTATCTTCTGGCATATCATCGTGTACTCGCCGAGTAGGGTCGATCTACTCGCCGAGTAGGTCCTTCTTTTCACTCTTTAATCCTCACTTGCTTTCCCTTTTCTCCTCTTTGCCTCCAAGCATATCTTTTGGACTGAAAACACAATTCAAAGCATTTTAAGTACCTTTTGTCCACATTATTTTCATAATTAACCAAAAATAACTAAGAATATATGTTAAATAATTAACTAATTATGCACATATCAGACATGTAAACAAGAAACGCATAGGCCAACTCCAAAAGAATGGAGTCTTAGAGTCGTTCGACCTTAAATCGGATGATAGTTGTGAATCTTGTCTACTTGGAAAGATGACAAAATCACCCTTCACGGGAACTTGTGAAAGGGGTGAGGGTTTGTTGGACCTAATACATACTGATGTATGTGGACCTTTCAAAACCGCCACAAGGGATGCTAATCGGTATTATGTGACTTTTATTGATGATTTTAGTAGATATGGGTATGTCTACTTAATCAAACATAAGTCAGAAACCTTTGAAAGGTTTAAGGAATTTAAACAGGAAGTAGAAAATCAATTGGGCAGGAACATTAAGATGCTTCGATCCGATCGAGGTGGTGAGTATCTTAGTACCGAGTTCCTTGACTATCTTAAGGAGTGTGGGATTGTCTCACAATTGACTCCTCCCAGAACACCACAGTTGAATGGTGTAGCTGAGAGGCGTAATTGAACCTTGTTAGACATGGTTCGCTCTATGATGAGTCGAGTTTCGTTACCAATCTCTTTTTGGGGGTATGCCTTAGAGACTGCCGCCCATATCCTTAATCTAGTCCCTACAAAAAAGGTTACCAAAACACCTCATGAGATGTGGACTGGGAAGGTTCCCAATTTAGATCACATCAAGATTTGGGGTTGCGAGGCTTTCGTGAGGCGTGAGACTCAAGATAAGCTCGAACCCCGAAGTGAAAGGTGTATTTTCATCGGCTACCCACAGAAATCCTTCGGTTACCTCTTCTACAGACCCAGTGAGAATGTGGTCTTTGTAGCACGAAGAGGGGTCTTTCGTGAGAGAGAATTTATAAGCCAAGGAGACAGTGGGAGGAAAATTGATCTTGAAGAAATTCAAGAATCAATTGGTGAAGGAACCTCAGACACTAGCAATCAACCTGAGGAGGAAACTCCTGTTGAGCAAGCTGACAAGTCTGTACCTCCAAGGCGTTCTACACGGGTTAGAAACACACCTTCGTTTTATTATGGCTTTCATATTACTACGGAAGGTGATACGTTTATCAGTGATAGTACATTGGTAAATTTGGATGAACCTAGCAGTGTCAAGGAAGCCATGGCAGGCCCAGAGTCTGCCAAATGGAAGGAGGCTATGGACAGCGAGATGCAGTCCATGTATGACAATCAAGTTTGGAACTTGGTTGACAATGTACCAGGCCGTAAAACAGAAGGGTGCAAATGGATCTTCAAGAAGAAGACCGACATGGAAGGAAAAGTGCATACTTATAAGGCTCGACTGGTTGCGAAGGGTTTTACTCAAACTCAAGGTATTGATTATGATGAAACCTTCTCGCCGATAGCAAAGGTTAAGTCTATTAGGGTTATGTTAGCCATTGCCGCATTTCATGATTATGAAATATGGCAAATGGATGTCAAAACCGCTTTCCTTAATGAAAAGTTGGCTGAGGATGTGTACATGAATCAGCCAGAGGGTTTTGTCAGTGCAGAGTACCCAAATAGAGTATGGAAGCTTAAGAAGTCCATTTATGGATTAAAATAAGCATCTCGTAGCTGGAATCTTTGTTTCGATGAGAAGGTCAAAGAGTTTGGTTTCTCGAGAAGTGAAGATGAGTCTTGCGTGTATGTCAGAGCTAGTGGGAGTATAGTTAGCTTCTTGGTACTGTATGTGGATGACATACTACTTATAGGAAATGACATCCCAACCTTGCAGGAGGTTAAGTCCTAGCTTGGGAAGTGCTTTGCTATGAAGGACCTAGGGGAGGCTGCCTCTATCCTAGGGATAAGGATATTAAGAGAAAGGAGTAGAAGACTGATTGGACTTAGTCAGAGTACCTACTTGGATAAGGTGTTGAAAAGGTTCAACATGGAGAATTCCAAGAAAGGAGATTTACCGATCCAAAGCAATGCCAAATTGAGTAAGACTCAGAGTCCGAGTACAGAGGCAGAGATAGCTGAGATGAGCCAATTACCGTATGCTTCCACTGTTGGCTCGATAATGTATGCTATGACTTGTACCCGCCCTGATGTGGCCTTTGCTTTGAGCATGGTCAGCAGGTATCAGGGGAACCCTGGCAAGGCTCATTGGACCGCGGTAAAGAACATTCTCAAGTACCTGCGGAGGACTAAGGATTAGATCCTTACCCTTGGTGGGAGTGATGACTTGAGAGTATTAGGGTATAGTGATGCTAGTTTTCATACTCATAGGGATAACTTCCGCTCTCAGTCAGGCTGTATCTTTACCTTAAATGGAGGGGCAATCTCTTGGAAGAGTTCCAAGCAGGAGACGGTGGCTGATTCGACTTGTGAATCAGAGTATATAGCAGCGAGTGAAGCAGCAAAGGAGGCGATATGGCTAAAGAACTTCATCGGAGACCTTGGAGTTGTACCATCTATTAAGGAGCCTATGGAGATTTTATGTGACAACAATAGTGCGGTTTCCTTAGCCAAGGAACCGAGAGATCATGGCAGATCCCGACACATTGACAGAAAATATCACTTCATAAGACACAAGATTGAAGAAGGACTCCTCGTGACAAAGAGGATATCGTCGGATGAGAATCCTGCAGATCCCCTTACGAAGGGACAGACGAAGGTTAAGCATTTTCAGCATGCAAGGCGCATCGGGCTGAGGGACGATATTAGTTTACAGATTAGATAGTTTTTCCTGAAGCTTGTAAAATGTAATCGACGTTTGATGATGAATAAAATTTGTGATTTATTTATGAGTAAAGTGTTACTGCCATTGTCAATTATTTACTATTGTTTCAGTTTTTCATGTTTTGACTTCCAGAATAATTAATTTATTCAAACCTCCACAATCGATCATACGTCGGAAGTAGGTATGAATCAAGATTGTCATGAATTGGGTTTGTAGATGGCTAAAGGTGTTTAGACATGGCAATGGTTGCTACGACATTCATGAGTACTCATCAGTTATGAGTATTGGATTAAACCCACACTCACTTTTATCACTTCATGGAATTTATCTCGAGTGATCGTGAGACGATAATATCATATAAGTCTTCAAACCTAGAGATATGAGTTGTTACCTATGAGTTGGTTGTGCATTGATTGCACGTAAATGCATCAGTAACTTGATGTTATAAAACGTGCCTTTGTGTACAATTCAACAAGTAGTAGAACAAGCATATGAGTCGAAGTTTATCTGTTCCTTCTAGAAATAGAAGCGATATCTGGGCCCCTCGATGATTTTGTGTTAACCCATGTACCGGGCCCGGTCAGAACTAAATTGATGTGTTCAGTTAAGTTCTTTGTCAAACAAATCGGAAATCGAGAAACAACTGCCAGACAATAAGCAAGACATAGTTCCATGTGTTTGTCCGGCTGATATCATGAGAACAGAGGATTATGTGATCACTTGTCTTAAAATGGCGCTTCATAGTTCAGCGGAGTTTTCGAGAGCTACGATTGCTGGTTGGTTCCTGAAGTTATATAGACAAATACAGTTATTAGACTTATCCAAGTGGGAGTATGTTGGATAAGGTGTCTAAGTCCATAACTTATTTGGTATATACTTGACCCGACCCGGCATGGTCCATTTGGGTTGCATTTCATCCGAACTATTTATGGATAATTTTATGAGAGTTATACACATATGTTTATTAATATATTATAAGTTATAATATATTAATATGAAGCTATGTTATTTAATTAGTTTTGGTCTTAAATTAATTATGAATTAATTTAGAGATTAAAAGGAAGACTAATTAGATTATGGGCTATTGGTTTTATATAGTGTGGGCTAATACTCATTTGTTAATGGGCTAGGCTTATATGGAAGTCCATGGATGATCCATGGAGCTTTCAACCCATGTATTCTTGTAAAGGAAAAGACATGGGTTATTAGGGTTTCACCCTAACCATGCACACTATATAAGCATGCTTATGGAGCATGAAAGTGAACTAGTGAACTAGTGTGTGTGCTTGTGTGTGGCCGAAAATACAAGAGTGTGTATACTCTCTCAAAGTTTTCCAAGTGTTTGTGGTGATTTGTGATTCCATTTGAGGCATTCACATTATTGGTGCTTGGTCCTCAAACTCCAAAGAATCAATCCCATCAAAAAGGTATGTAATCTCTTCTAACTCTTTTATGTTTAAAAGTACCCCATGGCATGTTAGATAGGTTATGAACCTTGGAAAAATTATTATTTTGCATGTATTTAGACAAACATAGATCCAAGGTTTATTAGGGTTGCATGCACACTTAGTAAGTGTTAGATTGCTCAAAACCCAACACTGATATGTTATATGCTAGCATGATATGTTATATGTGATAGTAGTAGAGTTCGGTTGTTAGGACCGAAGGGTAGTCAGACATCCCAGATACGTATGACAATATGTGATTATATGTTTGCATGCTGGCTTGTTATGTTATATGCAATAGAGGTAGTAGGAGGGGACCAATCCCCGAGTTCAGTTGCTAGGACCGAAGGGTAGTTCAGACACCCCAGATATGTATGATAATATGTTATGTTATGATATATGTGATAGTAGCAGTCGGGGGTGAAATAGTCCCCGAGGTTCGGTCGTCAGGACCGAAGGGTAGTCAGCACCCCAGAATGGCTTGACATGGGTAGTCAGCACCCCAGAATGGCTTGATACGGGTAGGTCGGCACCCCAGAATGGCCGTACCGGGTAGGTCGGGCACCCTAGAAATGCCTGGCAATATGTATGTTATATGATTGTATGGTATGCGGTATGATGGGGGAATTCACTAAGCTTCGTGCTTACAGTTTTCAGTTTTGGTTTCAGGTACCTCTTCTTCGAAGGGGAAGGAGCTGGCGCGGTAGCGGCCCATCACACACATGTTTCGTATTCCGCATTATGAGATCTTCCTGGGGATTTGTACTCTGACATTATTATGTTTTATGAAATGTTTTCCAGACATGTGATATCTTTATAAAATGTTATGATCAGTAAACGTTTTAATTCAAATGTTTTGCTAAGTATATATGTTTTCAAAAATGAAATTTTTGGCTCGTATTTTTGGGGCGTTACAAATGTCATGGGCTACCCCACATGGTTTTACATCTAGTGTCATGGGCTACCTCACATGGTCTTTTACCTAGGACTGTCATGGGCTACCCCACATGGACTTACATCCAATGCCACAGGCTCCCCCTGGGGTCTTCCATGTAATAACACACAATCACATAGCATATCAAATCACAGAAATGACTAACACATAAACCATAATCACATAATGTGTCGGCCTTGGTGCCTTAGACCCATGGGTATGGTGAGAAGACTCACCTCTTGAATACTAATCTGGTAAGCTAAATTCAAATATGTGTCACACGCTTCCCCTTTGTAACTGCCTATAATCATCAAATGATTAACTTAACACGATCCCATAAATACTCTTAGGTCAACCCTAGTTAAAGTTAAGGTCCATAGTTAAGGTCAACAATCCATGTTGACCCGAACTCGTCGAGTATAGCCAGCCATTGTCGAGTCCTTGCATAACTTGTTAACTCACCGAGTCACTTGAATGACTCATCGAGTTGCCTAATGTTTGTGGCCGCAAACTCTCAACCGTAAACTCCTGACCGAAAAGTCATGCCACCCGCAAACCCTGAACCAAAAATGAGTAAACCCTACTCGACTCGTCGAGTCAGCCAAGAGACTCGACGAGTTCCTTCAATCACCCCAAAGTTCGGCCTTTCCAGAGAGATCTAACATCCCAAACTTCAGATCCAACTTCTCCTAGTGAAGATACCACATAAAGTTGCAAACTTTACATGCATGCATGGTCCTCTAAAGCTAAAACTCCAAAACTCGACTTCAAACAAGGTTCTTGTGAATGGAAAGGGCTAAAGTACATAAAGGGAGAAACTTTATGCCATTGGAGACCTAAAGAGGTCCAGATTTGGGACCATGAGTCCAGATCCAAGATTAACTCTATTTTTCTTTCCAACAATGGTCATTCACTTCCAAGAAGGAGATCTAGACAACTAGATGTCAAGGTCACGACTTTTTACCTTAGAATGATGGCCAATATGATGTAGATGCTGGATCTACTGCTCATCTCCTATTTCCTTCTCCTTCAACCTCCAAAAATGCTCACAAAGGCTCTTACTCTCACTCAAGGGTGTTTACAGCCGCAAACCACTTTTCTGTAGGAAGCTAGGGTGCTAGGGGAGGCCACAAGAGCAATTAATGATATTTATGTAAAGGGAAAACCCCAAAATTAGGGTTTTCTCTTTATAGCTCCAAGTCACCAAGTCGGGCCTTCTGACTCGCCGAGTTGGTCTCGATCTGTGCCCATGATTAATGCCCCTACTCGATGAGTTGGAATCTCAACTTGCAGAATCCATGCACCAAAAACCCTGAAATTAACTAAATCAGATAATACCTAGAATAGACGGGAAGAACTCGACGAGTCTGTAAAGGGACTCGACGAGTTGACTCAGTAAACCACAAGTTAAGCATTACAGGGACTCGCCGAGTTGGGAGATAACTCGACAAGTTGGGTTGACTGGGAGTTAACCTTGACTGTGACCAGGACATTGACTTTGACCAGGGGTAGAATAGTTATTTTACCTTAAGAAGGATTATCATATTTTGACTAAGTATTATTGTGATTTTGATAGTCAGGGAGACGTTGGAGTAGCTATCAGATATTCCTCAGCGCAAGATTTCACAGACAGCTTTGCAAGGTGAGTTTTTCCTCCAGTAGGAACGGGTTGAAGGCACCAATGCCGGTCAGTTTATGTATTTAGAGTATGTTGGACTTTGGTCCGATGTCAGGGTTAGCCCAATGCATATTATATGTTTCCGGACTTCGGTCCGATGCCGGGGCGGTCCCGAGAAGAGTATGTGTATGCTTGATGTCATTGTGATTCATGCATGTTATGTGTTAAGAGTTTCGGGGAAATCCTGATGCATGTTAGTTAGATGTCATATGTTATGTTATTTGTTATGTGTTCCGGGGCAAGCCCGATGCATGTTAGTTAGATGTCATATGATATGTTATGTGCATATGATATATGATATGTTGTGTATGTGCCAGGGTAAGCCCGATGTCGGGGCAAGCCTGATGCCAGACATAGTCCTATGCTGGGGTAAGCCTGATGCCGGACAGATTTTTATGATGTTTCGAGTTACATGACTTATGTTTTGATGTGAAGTTTGATATTTATGGTTTTTGGAATGATTTAAAATGAAAATTTTGGGTTGTATTTTTGGGATGTTTCAACTTGGTAAGACGTGTGGAAGATATGGTGGATAACCTATTGACCTATGTTCAAATCCTATCACCACTTAGCCCTTATGGCCATGGAGGTTTGCCTGCAGTAACTCCGAGGCATGAGGCAAAGTTTCATGTTTGCAGCGGGGGATTAGTCGGTGCACGAAAGTTGGTCTGAAAACAAATTTTTGACAAAAGATTATTTAGAATAAATAATCTTAAACAAGTTTTAGAATACGTCTTAAGGGTTCCGTACATATAAAGAACGTTGAAATCCGAGTTATAACGAAGAAGTTATGGTCCGTCGAAGTTTTACGGAAAAACCGACACGACACCGGAAGACGTAAATAGTGAATTTACGATGGAGGACTTTTTAGCCTTAGAAATCTAAACAAAAGTTGTAGTATACGTTAAACCGAGAACATACAAAAAAAAAGAACGTCCAAATCTGACTTCGTATTAGGAAGTTATGAATTTTCTAAGATTTGGCTTAGCAGTGCACAGCCCGAAACTCGAATTTTAGATCAAGCGGTTTTTGGCCTACGCGGCCTAAATGAGAATTGAAGGTCTCATTAATAGGAACTCAACGGTAAAAAGACAGACGAAAACAGAGTCCGTATGTAGAAGTTATGAATTTTACACAAATATTTAACAGTATAATCTCCTCGTACTGTTAAATTTAAGATTGGTCAAGAATTAGCCAATGGAGTCAAAATGAAAGTTGTAGATCATATTTTTACCTATGTGTGGATATAAAGAACGTCAAAAACGAAGGTTGTATGTAAAAGTTACGGATTTTAGAAGTCGGAAGTGTGCTGTGCGAAAATGGGTGATGTGGCACAATCTTGGCCATTGCTTTCTCCTCAAGTCTTGCCACTAGATGGTTACATGTGGCACAAAGTTCAGCCATTTTTCACCCTATAGATAGAACCTCTCCCACCCTCATTTTCTTCACACCTTTCCCATTCTTTCTTTTCTTTACTCTCTCTCTAGAACCTCTCTCTAACCCCGAAACCCCCCGAAAAGCCTAGGGAACCTCCTTAGCATGAGGCGGAAGCCCCAGAGTGCTCGATGGCTCCGAGAAGATGAGATTTTCAGCTCGGGAACACTGCTGCAAGAAAAACTCAATTTTCTATAAAACCCGCTGTAAGTGAGCTACGCCAACGCTATTTTTAATATAGCTTTTATTTAATTATAGTAACGTTATTAGGAACTTATAATAAGTACTTGGGCTATTATTATGGGTTATATAAGTATTGTTTAATGCTTATATAATAGTAATAATAACTAGACTATTAATTAGTCTCGGCGAATAATATACTAAACTCTAGTGGTAATAATACTAGGTTTCGTTGAAGGAAATTATTTTAAAGTAAACGAAGCGCTGTCCGAGTCACCACCTTATCAAGTGAGTGCATGGTCCCTTTCATCTTACACATAGATATGAAGTATTTAATATAAATTATGTGCTATGTGTGCATATTGTCTGAATACTTGTTGTTTATGCTGGGTGAAATATTTTTATACACGTTTTAAATGATTTAAACTGTATATGTATTTTATATCTACAAAACGTGTTGTGTAAAACAAGGGTAGATGTAATAGTTTCTGTGTGACCAAATAAAATAATGGGAGGCCTCGATATAGATGTTATTGATGATCCAGTCATCTAGCGAAGTATAGATGACGATCACAAACGATTCTAGACAGTCCAGTGGAACGCTAGCAGACTCGCAACCTGTAGGTGTTTATTTGAACTGTGTTCTCACCAGCAGTACTCCATCCCCCACATGGTTGCCTTACTTGACATGAATTGCTGATGAACCCCCGAAGCATGTGTTGTCACCTCGATGAAAGTCCTTAGACTAAGTCCCTTGTGTTAGATGTTTTAGGGACGTAAAGTGAGGATAACGAGAATGGGTAATCGGGTTTATTTGGTTTGATAAAGAAAATAAACTTATTTATTGTGGGTCGAAAACCCTATGTACTCACTAGGTTTCCCAACCATGCCCACTCAGTTTATTTATATCACAGGTGTTGATATGAAGTCACATTACACTGAGAGATTAAGGAGATATAAATTACTAGTGATAATGAATGTAAGTTCTGTTTATGCTTATGTTTATGTATTGACGATGACATCCAAAACGTTTTAAAATGAATAAAAATATTTTTCTTTGGAAATGCTTTGATAACGTATTTATCACATTTTACTGAGAACAAATTCCGCAACATTTTTATTAAAAGAGGTACTCTAATTTTTATAAAGCATAAACAAAATCGGTCTTTTCTGGCCATGAAAATGGGGATGTCACATCCACCCTCCTGATGTCGTCGTACCTCTACTGGCGCCCCTCTACTGCCCCGCTTCTACTTCTTCCCACACTATCATCGCACCAACAACACACCAACATCCACTCTTCACCCTCGCATCACGAACCGTATATAACCATCGTCTCAACTCGTTCTTTTCCCTAACAAATGGCAGCATGAATAAGAAACCCATTTAGGATAAGGTAAGGTTTGTGTTATGTTTTGAACATTTAGTGAAGGAAATATTAGTAAAGGAGAGGTTGTGTTTCTCCCAGTCCCTTCGTTTCGTAACCGTCATCTGCACCTATTTTGACTACTCTCCCTTTCTCCCCCCTCCTATCTCGACCTAATCAGCAGCCTCCAAAATTGAATCTGCAAACCAATCGCTTCCACCATAGGAATACTTCACCTTTTTTTATCTCATCCCTAACCTTCTTATCTGGATCATCCCACCATCATCTTTAATGATGGGGGTGTTATTCATGAGTTTAATAAGAAATTGAATTAATGGATATTTAAGAACCATGGACCGTTTCTAAGTAATATCGAATGGGGAAAGCCTAAGGTGATTCATTTTCAGTTTTAGGGATTCTTAATAAATAATTGATCTGCTTCTAATTCTTTTAATTTCAATATACTTGTCTTGACACTCCTAATTTGATTGTATCTTATGTCACATATAGCTAAGTAATTTTTAGACATTAGAAGATGTCAGCCTCATCCATAGCTAATAATTGCAGCAATAGCACTGGTTGTTGTCTTACTCATCATATCTCAGCCATGGTTTCATCCACTCAAGTCCCTTCCAAGGTTTCAATTCATGTCTCCTTATCTCCTTGTGTGACTCCCCCCCCCCCCCCCCCCCCCGCGCGCGCGCTTCACTTTGATGGATAATGGGCTATAGAAAAATAAATAGCCTGTGAATATTTATTTAGTATATTTATATAACATGTAAGGAATAAGTACTTTACTTATTGATGCAAATATGTCACAAGGTATGACATTGAGGAGCTGAAGAGGAATGTTGCTTGTGAAATTGTCGGTGATATTCAGGAAAATATCAAAATGAATAATAATGATCTTCACTTTATCCTATTTTGTGGGGCTATAAAAGCTTCAAGATGATAAAAATCCTAGGGAAGATTGATTGGCTTAAGGTAATGATCATGTTCTTTTTAATATTTGTTACTAGCTTGTATTTTGTTACATTCTTAAATCGACTGGCTGCTTTTGGTGATCTATACAAAAGAAAGATGAGGAAGCTTTGTATGACGACTTCCCCTCCAATCTTGAGCATACAACAAATTGCGTTTATTTAGGTTGAGTTACCCTCTCACAAAGTAAATCAATAATGGGGTTGTTGAGTTTTATTAAGGCAGGTTCTATATTCAACAGCGGGAGAAGATCCATGATCCATCAAATTTGTGTTGAGTATGGCTAATTCACTTGATATTGGAGTTCCTTAGATCATGTGTCGTTATTTTTTCCTAAACTTTATTATTAAAATTTGTAATATAATTATTTTAGTTTAAAAAATTGATTTGTTGCTCATTAATGTTTTGAGTGTAAATGTAGCTTGCAAGGAGCATACTACACTTAAGCAAGATCGAACTAAGATCCATAAGTTTGAATGACGTTGAGATTAGAAAGACCAAGTTTGAAAGTACAAATAGTATTATTCCATTTTTTGTCTAACATTTTTGTGAGGAAAGGGAAATTTCAGCCTCCGTTATATGAAATAGAGGCAGTTTGAGTTGAAAAAACAAGAAGAAAAGTTGGGCTAATGCTTTTAAATTTTTCAGTATGCTGATTGGTTAAATATGTAAGCTTGGCTTTCTAATACATTGATTAGATTATACAATTGGTTATTGATACATATGAGTTATTAGTCAACGAAATTTTTCCTGATTAATCTCTCTCGTGTTTTGGTATACTGGCCCTTTTAATCTCTCTTGATGTTTTGGTATTCAGACACTTACTCATGAAATAAGGGTGAACATGCATTCTCCCTTTCATGTACCAGGCTCCTTTTTATTATCCAATCCAACAGTTTCTTTGCATATTTGAATTAATGTTGATTGTGGCCTTATTTTTTCATGTTTCTTACTCTTTCTACGTTGAACAAGGTCAAGTTATCATGTTATCATTCATCATCAGAACCGGATCAGGTTAGGGAATCTGTCTTGGTTGTGAATGATTTCTTGCATTCAACAACATCTTTTGATATTTTGTTTTTATTCTTACCAAGCTATTTTTGTTAATTTTAGGTTTGTATATGGTTCGATATTTAATGATCTAGCATTGTTTCAGAGGTTGTGATGAAGGTTTTAGAGAAGGAAATGTTGGTATAATAATCCAGAGTATGTTAAAGTGCACGGAGAAAGAAATTCAATGAAATGAAATGGAAAAATGATCTATATTTGATCAATATTAAAAGTAATGGCCTTGATTATGCTCTTGGGTTTGTTCAAGGGATTGAAACGGCTAAAAGGAGATGGATTATGGGGTTCAATACTGTTATTAGGGGAATAAGTGTAAGTATGTTTGTTATTTTTTGCATTTAACTATTTTGTAGAAGACTAATAATGACGATTAAATTAAAGGGAAGAGTGTATACTTTTATGTATATGTTTATAAACAGAGGCATAATAGAGGCATCTGTTAACATGTTTGATAATTTCCATCAATTATTGCTTTTAGCTACTACATTTGAATTCGTTCTTACAGTTGATTGAGATATGGTTGTGATTTCTTTTGGAAATATTTGAGCACCAGAGTTCCTCATTAATTAGTTTTTGTGGTTTCGTTTGATTGAGACAAAAACTGTAAATGTGTTGCAATTATGAGTAAACAATTGTAATTGTGTTGCTATAATAGAGCAACCTTTAGGAATTTATGAGGTGATTATGAACTTCAAATGTTATACATGAAAGCAACAAAATAATGTATTAATTTTGCAACCCTAAAGTGTGATTTCCTTATTATAAGTTCACAAGTTTTTTTAGATACTAAAAAGACCGAGACTAAGGAGCTATATAAACTTTTTGAAATAACATGAGTACAACATATTTTTTTACAAGGAGGTTGGTTAATTGCATTACTTTACTATCTTCTACATAAATGTGCAAGTAACCTTACTCAATTGAGAAAATCAAGCATTTTATGTTATATGGAAATCTTTAAGTACAAATATTTATGAAGTGTTTATTGTATTCAAGGGTTAAAAGTGAACCAACTAAAAATAAAAACATGAAGCAATTGTATGTGGTTTGTGCTTATTGTTTTATGCATAAAAAGAATCAACACAAATTTGATTAGCTTAAAAAATAAAAATAATTTATTTAGCTAAAAAACAATATTTTCTTAAAGCTAATATGAAAATCTAATGGAAAGCCAATATGTTATTGTCATTGTTCAACAATCAATCCTATATTTAAATCTTTTAATAAATTTCAGGCACAACAAACCCAATCTAAACGTTTTATATCCATTATTATACCAATTCTTATTAAAAATTAAATTTTAATCCTTGAATATAGCTAATGTTTCAAATTTATTAAACTTACTTACATTTATAACTTAAAAAAACACTTTTATTTTAACAAAAAATGCCAATATAGTATTTTTAACCCAAGAACATTAAAACATAACAATGTACTTTTGTTAACCTAAAACAATGGTAAAATAGTCTATTGGATGAAGCGTGCAACAAAATCAATGGAAAAATAGTCTTTCTGGTAAGACAGGGACCAAACGTGCATTAAAACCAAACAGTAAGGACTGTTTAAGTTAAAAAATAAGTTATGGACCAAACGTACAAATTACCTCATACCATACGGACCATTCGTGTAATTTACTCTAATAATTATGATTTCACATGCACATATTATCACCATTAGTAGTAATGTGCTTATAAATATTTAGCACCAATTGGTTATTTATTGTTCTTTTAAACATGTAATAAGTTGCTAATATTTACATTAAAAATAGTGATTGAGCCCTTACTTGCGAATATAGATTCATGTGGTCATATTTCACTCGCAACTGCTTCATCGGATATTGTGGTTAATAACATGTCTGAGGGAGCACATCTAACTCATGCTTTAAAATTCCTCTCGGTCTTGAAAAGTCTACAAGATTACCGGAAAAAGTGGTAATGCCCAACTATTTCGGAGTGCAAAAGTAATATATAAGATGAAACGTCGATGGAAAAAAGAAATGCGTTGGAGGCGGTTGATCGTATAATGAAAGATATCAATGCGTTGAAGCCCACATTTGGTGGAAAGATAATGGTTTTCGTAGGTGATTTCAGACAAGTTTTACCGTTCATGAGACATGGAACTTGAGCAAAGCCTGTGGATTCGCACCCGTCGCTTGGCGCGGGTAAACAGCTAATATATATATATATATATATATATATATATATATATATATATATATATATATATATATATATATATATATACACACACACACACACACACACACACACACACACACTTAAAAAAATACTATTGGATGAGATTTATAAAGCATTTAAAAAAGATGAATGATAACTCTTTAGTTGTTAGAAATTACTTGTATATTAAAGAAATCTTTTTAAGATAATCTTTTATTAATTTCACATAACAGATAAACTTTATTATTTGTTCTTAAAAGTTCCAAAATGCTAAGCTTAATAATTCACAACTAGTAAATGTCAGTCTAAAGACAATTGTCACATGAGTGGTCTTTAATGAACAAACAAAAAAACCATCTGGATGAGAAAGCCAAAAGAGATTACCAAAGAAGAGATTGCAGATTTATACAAGAGTCATACAAATGATTGGGAGGAGCATTTGAACGTGAAACACTTTTGAGTTGAAGGGCAGCTGGAATTCAAAGTTGTTCTCTTTGTACCCAAAAGAGCTCCTTTTGATCTGTTTGACACAAAGAAGAATCCAAACAACAGCAAATTGTATGTCCTATCATCGACAAATATGAGGAGATCAATTCCTGAGTACCTTGTGTTTGTGAAAGGTATTATGGATTCTTAGGATCTTCCTTTGAACATTTCAAGAGAGCAATGAGCTTGTGAAG
This sequence comes from Lactuca saligna, assembly GCF_052625555.1. Classification (NCBI taxonomy): domain Eukaryota; kingdom Viridiplantae; phylum Streptophyta; class Magnoliopsida; order Asterales; family Asteraceae; genus Lactuca; species Lactuca saligna. Next base: position 2,171,129 of record NC_136421.1, read on the forward strand.
AAATTCATTGAGCTTTTCTAGGAGATTGCAGAGAACAGTGAAGACTACACCAATTTTTATGAGGCATTCTCCAAGAATATAAAGCTTGGAATCCACGAGGATAAGACCAGACCAAACCAGCTGAATTGCTTTGATACCATTCGACCAAGAGTGGTGATGAAATGACAAGCTTTAAGGATTATACAAATATTATAATCTAATTTTTTGATAGAGCCATTCAAGTGTTTATAAGCAGTTAGATTCACCAATTTGACATTTGATGGTGAAACATAACTCAAATCAACCAAAGGGTCAAAATTATTATCCATACAGGAAAATGATTTGTTATATCTTATAATCTTATAAAGATTACAAATAACATTATCATTAAAATTTACCAAGAAGATGTTAATAATTATTACTACCAAAACCCAAATTTCCATCAACTCCAGACAGACATAAAAATAAAAGAAGTTGCATAACAATTCTTTCCATAATTATTGCATCAGAACAAATGGGTTGGCTAAAAAAGAGATGAATGTCTTATTACACATAAGCGCTATTACATGGCCAATAAAACAAGTCGATAATAATAATAAAACTAGAAGGAAGACACAAGAACAGTTGGAAGATTGCAAGAATACAATGAGAATCAGCAAAAGATACAAAGAGGCATCAACAACAGAATAATAATAATAATAATACTAATAATAATAAGGTCCCTCTATTTTTGCCTCTTGTATATCTTTCCTAAGAAAGATTTCAATACTGCTTGTACTGCTTTGCTTGGGTGAGCCTCAATGGATGTGATGAGCTTCTCGTAACTCTTGCTCTCATAATCCTCAAATACACCCTGCATTTTATTTTATTTTACCAATTACAATATATACATTTAGGTTTTCTAATCTATGCATAGAGTCAGAAACAAACCTGAAGGTTGAGCGTGTGATACAGTTCCTTCACTTTTGCAACGGAAGCAGGATCTTTTTTCCCATAGTTTTCCTGGATAAAAAATAATTTATTTAAGAAATAAACAAACGAAAAGCAGTGGTAGGTGGTTGGTGGTTGGTGGTTACATGTAGGAGTTTCTTTTGTTCCTGATCGGCAAGTTCCAATGCTTTGACAACCAACCAGGAGCACTTGAAATCTTCAATGTCTGTTCCAATCTTCCCAATCACCTCAGGTGCACCAAAACAGTCTAGATAATCATCCTGCAATCATTCATTTAAATGTATTCATGAATTAAATTTAAATGGCCTCATAAATATTAGTGTAAATAGTTGGCATGCATCCCCATATTATTTATATATACCTGCACTTGGAAATAGGTACCCATTTCAACAAGCACGTCCTTCACTTCAACATGTTTCTCCAGGTCCTCTCCAAACATGAGGAGTGCACACGCAACCTTAAAATCCACAAATACCCAATCACATTACAATCCATATCATTCTCAGTCTTGTATAAGGAAACAGGAATTAATTTACTCACAGGAAGGTAAAATGAGTAGTAAGCAGTTTTGTACTGAACAATCCTACGATGACTGCAGCACCACAAAGTAATAGTAGATTAGAAAAAACTAAGATTTCGATATTATTATTATTATTATTATAGACTCAAATCTGGTTTGGTTTCTTACATAGATAATGAATACTTTGACAGATCTTTCTCTCCTACAAGTGTAGTGATCAAATCAATCATCTGTCCAGAGGCTGTTTGAAATTCTACCTGTGCTCAAAAGTACAGTGGTATTAGTTATTTAGTTGAAAAAGCAAAAGTATGTCGAGAAGAAGAGCAATTAGAAACCTCATTGAACAGGTCAACTAGGTCAATGTAATACGGCTTTCCTCGGAAATGTTTCTTGAGAATTCTTGGAATATGGTTGCGAAGAATTATTCCATCGTTTGCAGCAATCATACCAACCTAGAATCAAATTTTATGAAAATTTTAATTACAGATATCAAGCAAGTATTATATATTTATATTAGAAAAAAACATATATATATATATATATATATATATATATATATATATATATATATATATATATATATATATATATATATACAAGTTTACCTTGGGTAATCTGAACCAACAGGGTTGACCTCTGCGGGTATGAGACTCGTCCATGATGTCATCAAGCACAAGGAAGTACGCTTGAAGCTGCCAATATTTACATTACAACAATCAAATGAAGAAGTAAAGGACTTTAATTATCATGCAATTCAAATGAAATGCCAAGCATAATCTTTATTACCCACCCATTCAACACACCAACCAAGGGCAGATGAAAGAAAAATCTCATCTTCTGTCAGTTCTTCTCCTTTAAGCAACTGGTAACCGTCAACAACAGATAGGCCCCGATTCAGCTTTCCTACAAACCATCACATTTCAATACCCCCTGTTATTTATTTATTTATTTATTTTAATACTACAACCCAACCAAAGGGAAATACACCAACTCTTCTTACCTCCAGGTACATTGTAGTCAAGCATCTGCAAACAAATATAAGTAAACAAACACAGTTAATTTCATATCTTGGAAATAACTCCTTGTCAGAATATGATCTCATAGTTTGTTGATATAAATTAGACATAAAAAAGATATCTCGAGTTATCAACTGTTGTATGTTAAGTGCATAATACTTTGGTAAAAAATAAAAATAAACTCTAGTGTCGTAATTTGAAAGGAGGGAGTGCATCAAGACTGTTGTTACATTATTCATTGATGGAAATAAGTCGATCATTAATCATTGTTAGAACGTTTTTTGATTCGATAAAGCACCTGATAATGATTTGCTATACCAGAAGAATTAGTTAAGATTACATAGTCGTTGGTTGTGGTTGACCCAGTATTTTGAACTCATGTAGGTGGGTAGCCACCAAACGTTTTTATTATCGTATTGCAGTATCTGTAAAATATACCAGATCAAGTAATAATTACTCCAACATTCTCACATTTATGTGAGCGTTGATGCAACAGCACCTGTCAGATCTGATATATATATTTTTCAATAAACAGCTAGGTCACTACTAGCCCCAACATCCTTCATCCAAAACGACTAATAGTAATATTCATCAACAATTACCGCAAAACCAGCATACTCTCGCAATAAAATCGATGTAATACATAAATCAGTTAATCGGATATTCAAATAACACGATGACCAACAAACATGTAACATCGTAAAACCTCGTTCAGATTACAACAACAATGATGAAAATGATTCAGATTTTACCTTTTCAACCCATTGACGAGAATCGTCATCGAATTCGAAGGCAGGATCGTTAATTAACTCGGATTTCAGAGTATCGTAAACTTCGAGAAATTTGGACTTCAGATCGGTGCTCATATTTGAATTTGCAATCGACAAGATATCAGATTCTTCCCAAATTTGTTTCGTAGTATAGAGCGAGTATGTGTGTTTAGAGGGAGAAATTGGGAGGGGGTGTTTTGTAGGGAAGATGTCGCTGTATGTGTGTGTGTTTATAGGGGAAGGAATTGGTTGGGAGGAGGATGCCGCTGTACTTTGCTGAATATTGTGATACACACACTCACACAACAAGTGTGGTGGTCAAGTAGTCAGTGGTGTATGGCTGCATTTTATATTTTCTTATTCGTCCAATAGTTTACTGATGGCAAGTCAAATGGTCAAATAAAGGTCACAAAAAGTACACATATAACGGGGGTGTTTGTATGAAATTGGGTCGTATTAAATATATCAAGAAATAAGAACCCGTTCAAAGCCACATCAACCTAAATTTTTGTCTTCTCTTCGTCATTTCTAGTGGGGATGGTGTTCCTTGCGAAAAATAACGTTAAGGAAGAAAAAAAAACAGTCGGAAAAAAGAGAAGAGAAAACAATAATGTTAGAGGGTTGTTATGTTGGCAACGGGAAGCAACGAGAAATGAAGTGGGATGGTGTTCCTCATGTTACCACGACGTTAAGTTGTGTCCACCTCGGCAATAACATCCAAAAACGGACCCATATCTAGAACTTTTAAGAACCTGTTAACCGGACACTGAAAGCTGGTAGCTGATAGCTAGCACTTGAAAACAATAGTCTATTTATATATAAGTGTTTGGTAAAAATAGTTGGAAGCTCTTAAAACATATAAAATGACTTATCTACCACGTAATTATTATTTTTTTAAAGTAATTGAGTTAATTTGCAAAATTATAAAAAAGCTTATTGTTAAATGTTATTTCAATTAATTTTTGGATTTGAAACTTTTTGTTTTAGTTAAAAGAAGAAGTCCGTAATGTCGAACTAAACTTTTTTTCCTTACAAGCAAAAAAGTTAAAAAAAACCTCTCAAAAGGTGTGTGTCAAACCCGTTTATGAGTTATATAGGGATAATAATTTAGGAGGATGATACTCTTTTTTTATTCATGTTTAATCATTTTTTGATTTTTGTATATCATTTACTATTGAACTTTTTTCTAGTATTCAAAAAACATTGCTAATTTCCGACAACTTCAACATTTCCAACGACTCTTATGTCATATTCTCTGGTGATTCTCGTTAGTTTTCCAACGAGTTCTTGATACATTAAAAACTAAATCTCCCGCGACTCCTTCAAATCTTGTTTTTTTTCATATTTTTGAAGAATCGTTTTTTTTTAACATGAGTAATTATCGTTCCTAATGAACCCACAAGAAAACACTTTGAACATATATCAAAAATAGATATGATGAACTCAAGAACATATTTCATTTTCTATCGTGGATGAAACTTTATAGATGTATTCATGGAATCGTTTGAACACAAAAATGTGTTCCAGAAATCAATTTGCAAAATTTGATTTCTTGGATTCTGAATTCCTAAAATTATTTTAAACCATATATATATATATATATATATATATATATATATATATATATATATATATATATATATATATATACACACACACACTAGCCGTTTACTCGTGCTAAACGACGGGTGATGAATAGTTTCAGAAATTAGTTTGTAGAGGCGGGTAATGATTGGTTTCAATTCAAGGATAAGTTAGCTTTAGAAAACTTGTCATATTAAAAATAAGGCATAATGTATCGAGAAATTATAATGTTTTGAATATTGAAGTTAATACAAATCTATACAATTTCAAACACATGTAGCTACTACAACACATCTTCTATAAACATTAAATTTGAATGAATAAAAGAAATTAGAACCAACTGGGAAATACATATTTGATTTTGATATAGAACGACTTCATACCTGTAACAAAAGGAGCAAAACAATAGGCATTTTATCCCAAAAAGTTTGGTTAGAATAAAAAAGAACCATACTTTTATCTCGATCGAAACTTCCTATAGTTGATAAGAAACTTTTGTAAATCACTTATAAAGAATACATCACGGAATAAAACTCCATGCATAAACCGAAAGATATACTTTTATTTTTGCCAAGAACTTTTTTGATATGACAAAATAGAGAAATGGTTGTTTTTAAATGAAAGTCGTCATACATTGAATAAGTTAATATTTTCACTACAGAATAAAATGAACTTGCACTGGAACTTGCACCTCACGAACAACTTATCCAAATTGACTATTAAGAAGCTCAACTAACCTATTTCTATGTACCCAGGGAAGAAAATAATACATTGATATCACAACCTGAATATATAATAAAACGATACATTTTGGAATGATAAAAAGACTTCAATTTCTTACCAAGATCAAATAATCAACATGAATATTGTTAGGTAATTAAAAAAACAAGGAAATATGAAAGAATTGGGAGATTTAAAACTTAAAGTCTAAACCAAGGGTAAAAGGGAAAAGGAGACATGTCAAAGCTAGTATGAAAAATATTAGAATTATCAAGGCACAGCAAGTGTGTTCTTTTTTGGTCAAAATGGTCACTATGATGATAATACGAAGTGTCCATGGTAGCAACACGGACCAAGTAATTTATGATGGAACAAAGTATCTTCAACATGCCATCATCAATATGCTCAAAGATGACTATGAAAGTCAGAACCTGCATGTAACATCCAGGTTTCCAGGTATCACAATTTGAGTATTTATTTTGAGTTAAGAAGGGGGACTCGACGAGTTGGCACCTAAACTCGTCGAGTAGGATCGCGACTGATGACTCGGATTAATGAATAGACTCAATCAGTCGGTGTGTCACCTCGATGAGTCCGCGCCGTGGACAAAAACCCTAAATCTTTGGGTTTGTGCCCTATTTAAGGGTCCTTATGGCCTTCATTTGGGCCACACATACCCTTGAGAGACCCTAATCGAACCAGAGAGCATAGAAAAGGAGAGGGAGCTAATTTTACCACTTTTATGCATTCTTGCAAGAAAGAAAGGGGGGATTCAAGTTAGGTTGGCTTGAGGGGCTCAGATCTTCTACCATTTCATTCAAGGTTGCTTCTTAAGGTATGAATCCATGCCTATTTTCGTATGATTAGTAGATCTCATGAATCTAGGGTTTCTTTGCCCCCATTTTAGTTGAGTATTGGAGTATGTAGAGTCCCTTTGAAGCATAGACTCTAGATCTAGACCTTGAGAGGTCCAGAGAGTCCCAACAACCTAGCTTTATGCAGTCACATAAGAGTATTGAGCCTAAGACACCATTATAAGAGTTATTTCATCAAATAGAGCTAGATGTGTGGTGCATGGACATAAAGATTGAACCTTTTACGTAACTTTTGGGTGCTAGAAGGCCATATCCATAAGTTAGAGAAACAAATCTGACCTCATAAGGTCAAATGAGTGTTGCCATGGAGGAAACTCGTCGTGTCCATAATAGGACTCGACGAGTCGGATCGGGTTGCCCCACGATTCGTGATCAGTGGTAACCCGTCGAGTGAAAGGTTAAGTAGACGAGTTAAGTGAGGCCTTAGGAGGATTCAGAGGACGTGCATGGACTCGCCGAGTCACCCGAGTACACTCGATGAGTCTGGTCAAAGTTGGACCGTTGTCTAGAGTTGACTTTTGTTGACCTTAAGGTTTTGGTCAAACTGATTCATGAGAGGCCATGGAGGGGTAGAATGGTCTTCTACCCATTCTTTAGAGATGAGAACATAAAGAGAGTATTGATTAGAGATATTATCATTTGATAGGAGGAGGCTAGATCGGGGATAATGAGAATTAGAGTATTCTAGACATCATACGAGGTGAGTCTTCTCACTATACATTACCTAGAGTGGTATCTATGTGCAAACCAGAGGGTCTTATGTGTTATGTGTATAAGATTATGTGTATTGTGTTAAATGTATGCTATGTGTTATATAGATTGGACCAGAGAATCCAACGACTTATGAGGACAGAGGGTCCTCGATTAGACCGAACCGGAGGGTCCAACGAGCTAAACCGAACCGAAGGGTCCAACGAGCTACGGGACTGGAGGGTCCCGCTGAGACACATTGACCGGAGGGTCATACCAAGTTATAGCCTCGAGTGGCTTATGTGTTGTATGTGGTATTTTAGGGAAACTCACTAAGCATTTATGCTTACCGTGTTATGTGATATGTGTTTCAGGTACCAGCGAGGATCGCGGGAAGGCGCCGACATGATCTGTATGCACTAATAGAGCATTACGTATTATGTATTTGAGATTATGGGATATGTTTTACTAAGATAACATTTGATACATTTGAGTTTTGAGATTTCTTTATGAGATATGTTATGTTTTAAAAATGAAAAATTGTTTGAAAAATTCACATCGTTACAAGTCAGTATCAGAGCCTTGGTTTGAGGGATTCGGATGCACCTTTGGGCATATCTGAAATCAAACTGAGGATTTGAGAAAAAGTTTTCATAAAGAAAACAATTTTTCTAAAAGAGTAAACGATTTTCGAGAAAAGCATAACGGAGCAGTGTGTATGATCAGCCAGCGCCCGAACGGTGATTTCCCAAAATACCCTTACATTATGTGTTATGAGATATTATGTGATATGCTTTGCATGATAGAGTAGGCTAGGTATTCATATCTAGGACTAGAGTGGCCTGATTTGTGATGCCTTAGCCTAGGAGATTACTGCTACTATGAGTTACTTCGAGAGTGAGTAGTTAGCAACAAGGAGCTTATGAGTAGTCTACTGGAGGGTAGCCTGTGTTCAGCGAGATATAGTGTACTTGTGATTTGGGATCCTAGGAGGAGGACTTGGGGTGAATACTAATGCGGTGTGGAAGGTAGTATAGGGCCCGTACTACTAGAAACACCGGATCGGTGAGCAGTCCAAGTAAGAATCCTTAGGGTACTAAGGAACAAGTAGGGTTGAGTATCGAGTGCGAGTATACTCGAGCGAGTCTCTGATTTCTTTTGTGTCGTGTTTCAGAGACATCATGGTTGGGACACGCCACACACCAGAGGGCAGTGTCGTTAGCGACAAGGAGATTCGTCGGATGATTCACGACGAGGTGGTCGCGGCGATCTGGGAGGCCATCTCGGAGATGTTTGGGTCTATTAAGACCACACCGATCGAGACGTTTGACGAGCGATATGCTGGTCTTACCGAGGAGGCTGCTGCTGTAGCTGTCACTGCCGCTAGGACACAGGGGGTGACTTGTTTTTGTATCGGGAGTTCAGCAACACGAAGCCACCAGAGTTTGATGGGACGCGGGATCCAATAGCCGCGATGAGGTGGATCACTGACATTGATGGATGCTTCTACACAAGTTCTTGTCCGGATCATCTGAGAGTTTAGTTCACACTGAACCAGCTTCGCTTGGGAGCGAAGGACTGGTGGAAGTTTATGATGACTGATTTCACTTCTACAGAGATTACAGCGGTGACCTGGGAGAGGTTCACCACCATGTTTTGAGATGAGTATGTTCCCCCAGTAGAGAGGGAATGGTTGGCATAGGCGTTATTGTCCCTCAAGCAGGGAACGAAGTCCGTGACTGTGATTACACAGATGTTTCATGAGAGGGCGTCGTTTAGCCCTGAGCACGTGTCTACCGAGAAGGCACGTATGAGCCGATATCTGAGCATACTAAGGAGAGACATTCGTGAGTTTTTGGCAAACTCGAAATACCGGACATTTGCCAAGCTCCAGGCAAATGCCCGAAAGAGGGAGATTGAGCTAGGGACTCAGGCCAGGGACGAGGCCGAGTCTCAGAGGAGGGAAAGGCGATGGGTACAGTCTTAGCCAGCAGCCAAGCAGGCAAAGCCCGCTGATTCGAGATCTGGGGGATAGAGGGGCCGCACTTATGGGAAGTGCGGAAAGAGCCATGAGGGAGTATGCAGGGCAGGGGTGTGCTACAAGTGTGGTAAGGATGGGAATTTAGCGAGGGATTTCCCCAAGGGGTTTGCAGTTTGCTTTTACTACAACCAGACTGTCCATTGGAAGGCTGTGACAACCCGAAAATTTCTAGCTTGCATTCTTCATTTCTTATCAATAATAGACTCGTTTTGCTATTTTGTAGTACCATTTAGGGTCTATTGGAGAGTTCTAAACGTGTTATAATCAAGGTTGGAGTGTAGAAATGGGTTAACTCAAAGTGTAGGAATCAAAAAGAGGCCAAACACTCTAACACATGGAGTGTGCGGCCACACACTTGAGTGTGCGGCCACATACATGTGTTTGCGGCCTCACACCCTTCCCAACCGCACACTCCACCTATATACACCACAGTTAGTCATTTTTGAACACTTCTTTCACTTCTTCAAGCATAGAACTCGAAAATCCTCTCAAGTATCATCCATTCTCCTTGAAGATCTTCATACAAGGTACCAAGAACACCAAGAACACCAAGAAACACCATCTGGCCGCACACACCATCTGGCAGCACACATGGCCGCACACAGGGCCGCACACATGTACTGGCAGCACACATGGCCGCACACAGGGCCGCACACATGTGCTGGCAGCACACTTGGCCGCACACACACATATAGTGTGTATTTTGGCCATACACCCTCTTGTATAGCCTTATAAACCCTCATACAATCATATATGATTGTAACACTTCATTATAAGTGTTTACTAGTCCCTAAGGTGGTCCCAAAATCATTATTCAGTCATTCATAACACTAATTATATTCATATATATATATATATATATATATATATATATATATATATATGCCAATATATGCTAAATAGGATTCGCGTGTGTACTCAAGCCACCACTTGATACTTAGCAACTGATCCAACGTTTTCATCAGAACCATTCACTACAGGTGAGCTCATACCCCCTTAATCAATGTTTTAAACTGTCTTTAAATGTTTTAGGGGGGGATACAAGTAGAATAATGCTAGTTATTATATCAATCACATGTGATTAATAAGCAGCATTCAAATGATTGGCTACTCATTAGCCGTTTTACTAAACAGTTTCTTCAAATGCCTTTCATAAACACTATATGTGTTTGAAATTCCTTATTTCTCTGCACATTTTACTTCGTATATTACTTTTCAAACTTATTTAAAATTGTGTTTCAAACAAATGTTTCTTTATACTAAACCGTTTTATAGATTGACATCAAGTCGATCTGTTCTAAAAAAATATTTATGTTCAAAGGTTTTACAAATCTTATTTTATGCTTTTAAATTATAAATTGCATGCCTCTATATGTATAGTTATATAAGAAATGTCTAAAAAACTTAGGAAGGCTATCCACCCTATTTCCTTTTCGCGCTTGAGATGTGGTCTGGTGGGATATCGGGTATTCGTCCGAAGGTCGTTTAAACATTAGTTATATATCACATATACATATATAGTCATAAAGGTCCTTCCAGTTCATCCCATGCCCTTGGGTAACAAGGGTATACATCCATGTCCATACGTACCAGTTAGATTACTAGTAAACTACCATGTGGGTAGTTTAGGAAGATACTAGAGCTATTACTAGAATGCGATACCATACAATGAGTCAGTTCATTCATGAGTCAATACTTGCTAGAACATTACAGTACATTACTATACTTACTAATTAGAGAGCACGTACACTACAACTAGAACATTACAGTACATTACTATACTTGCTTAATGATAGTCATACCTGAGAAAATACATACTCTTAGAAGAGACACACACACAGACGCTAGATGCCTTGGTAGAAGGCTATATTTAGAGCAGTTAGGTCTTGGTAGAAGACTACATTGAGAACAGTTAAGTCTTGGTAGAAGACTCCTTTTGTTACTAATAGGAATCATAGGGATTTCTAGGGCTTTTCAAACGTTTACAATTGTTTTACAAACATTTTCATGTATACAGTTCATTTACATTTTTAATATTTACAATTCGTATACATACAAATACGTACATTTCAAATACATACAAGTATTTTTATACAAATTAAGACACTAAAATACTTATGATCTCACCAGCTTCAAAGCTGATACTCACTTTCAAAATTACTTGTATCCTCAGGTCATCATAGACAGGTACAGATGCAAGGATTTGGGAAGATGGAGCTCGTTGAAGACCCATCTTTCATTTTGATTTATGCTTTAGTGTTTATCAAAATTTGACAAAACACATTTGTATAATAATTATATTATTAATGCAATGGATGATGTTGTTGCTTGTTTACTACTTTACATTGTTGTGATACTGTACATGACGTCCTCCACCCCAGAACGTTTCCGCTGTTTTTGGTTTTGGGGTGTGACAAATTGGTATCAGAGCATTGTTTATAGTGAATTAAGTATATCAACCCATAAAAGATATACTAATTATAAATACATAAGGGATAAAAATACTCTGACCAAGAGTTCATACTTTAAATAATAAAATATTTAAGTAAGTATATGTGCCTGCATTCATACTAAAATCAGTGTCACTAGGACAGTACAAAAGAATTACAATTGTTGGGCAACACAGGTGGGCTTAGAGACATATGGTCAAAACTAGGAAGATATATCCTGATCACCTATATTATCCGAGGGTTGACTAGCATGTGCCTAAGTTTAATTGTGCGGTTGCAATAATGCTAAAATCTTACCAACCCTACCACAATGAGAACAATAGAACATAACATAAAAATTTAAAATACTATAGGAGTATTTGGTGTTACTATAAGTACGTTACACTTGAGAACTAAAACGAGATATTCATTACTAAGTTGATAGTTGCTAAGTGGATACACTAAGGATATGTGTAATTAGGATGTTATAGACTAAGAATCTGTGAAATTTTACTTCACCCCGATTCTGTGTGAATTTGGAGTTAAGATCACTTATTCGAAGGCCTATCCTGTTTCGATTTCATATAACTGGTATGCACTTCACAAATAGCGATGTAACAAATGAAGATTCTCTAAAATAACTATCTAGATAATTCGTCTAATAATTATTTCTTACCCCAATTCCCGCATAGATAACATGGTTGGACTCCATCCCCGCAGCAACCAGTATCTTCCGAACGAAGTCATTGCTGGTTGGTTTGGAGAAGAACCATAGAATGATCATCCTATCCCTTTGAATGATCACCATGATGAAAACCCTTCGGACGATGCTAATTCCGAACCAGAGGTTGAGAACCTACCCTAAGCAGCTCCCTTTCCAATTCCTAACCCTCGTTCGGCTTTTCATGGCCTGATGCCTGAGTAGGGGGAATGTTTAGAAACATGGAGCCAAGGACAAGATCAGCCCATGCCATTTAATGGCAACCGAAGCTTTTACGACTCGAGCAATGGGGGCTCAGCAGATAGAGTCTTGCCAATCTTGGTCCGCAGAGTGGCCCGAAGCGAGATTCAACGCAGAACAACCCTACATCAGATCACTGAAGTTGTCACCAATACGAGAATGCATACCCTCCGCACCATTTGTGTAGAAGATGCTCGCGAGAGATCTGAGAGAAACCATGAAACCCTTCTGCAAGCACTGACTGGATCACGAGTCGAAGTCATAGAGCTCCGAGTACGCCAGAGGATGTACAAAAGACACCTACTTGATGTGGAACGTCAACTAGCTGAACTAAGAGTTCACCAGAGGGATGGCTGTCGCCGGTAGTAGACGCTTTACTTTATTTTCCTTGTTAAAAGGAATCGTTTTCTGTCTATGCCCGATGTGGCATTTTCTATGAAACTATCTTGTACTGTAAGTACTTTTGGTTAGATCTTTATACTGACAAGAACTATCTTCTCTGGATATGATGTAAGACCTTTACAAGGTTATTTTCCCGAATCTTTACGTCATAAATATCAAAGATATTGATAGTCGACTAACTTCTGTGTCATTCTTTATTCAAGTACTGTTACCATAGTTTCATTTGAATCTATCTGAGACATGCTTTAGTCAAGTCATTGGACTATAGTAATTTAGATCCGGAGACATTTCCAAGTCTCTTTTAGTGGTTGGATCTTGACATTCACCAACCCACGATACCTCGGCTTGAACGACAAACGTCTTGAGACCATTCTACGAACTTACTTCTACTCATTACTAGGACTGCATCATAAGGATGTAGGTCAAACCTCCGTGAACATACTTCCAATCCGTGCTAGGACTGCATCATAGGGATGTAGGTCAAACTTTCGAGAACATAGTCATACTCTTTACATGAATAATCTAAGTACATCAAGGGTCAACCAGAATCGCTCACAAAATCCTTATCTTTCATGTTACAGAATCATGTCGTCACCCGGAAACAATCAGTCGAACGGCGAGACCTCCGCCTTTACTATGGACGCCGCTACCTTCCAAACAGTAGTTACAACTGCCGTGGTAGTTGCCGTAACCGCTGTCCTTGCGCACTGTAACGCTATCAGCTCAATCAATGCTGATGATGGAATTAAAGTTTCCAATCGTGGTATCCATCCAGGAAGTCATCAAACGGTAACGACCACAGGCCCGCAAAGCCGAAAATCAAAGAACAAGAAACGGAAGCGCCAAGCCCAGAAAGAATGCAAGAAACCCCAAAAACTTGCCATGCAACAACAGCAAGTGGAAACCTCTGCCATCCCCGTACCGAGCAGACCATACAAAGGAACACTCCCGAAGTGAGACCGGTGTAACTACCACCACGAGGGAATGTGCCAAGCTTTGCAATGCATTAATTGCAACAAGATGGGGCACATTGCCCGTTTCTGTAGAACTACCCCCACCACTGGGGCAAGCCTAGTTTGCTATAATTGTGGTGAGTTTGGGCACTATAAAAGAGATTGGCCGAAGAAGGAATTCAAGGAAAGAACCCGTGTCCCCATAACCCCTAATCGACACTTCACCTCCACCACCAATGTAGGTGCTATCCATATATGTCACCAATGCAGTGAAATTGGACACCTCAAGAAGGATTGCCCGATAGTGAAGAACTCGGGTGCAGATGGGAAGATTTTTAGGATCACAACTGCAGGGGAACCTACTCCGGGACCCTCGTTAATGTAGCTTAGGCGTGTTGTTGTAACAGACTTATAAACTATCCAGAACAAGTGCAACTAGAGTCTTACCTTTTGCGAGATCTTGTCTGTATAGGGATTCTCATGCTGCGTATACTTGTCTTTTGTAGTATATCTTATTCGCAGCAATAGTCTAGTGGTAAATCTGAAGTACCGTAACTCTATTCATGGTTGCACGGTTGTGTTTTGTCTGTAAACGTCTTATGTTCAAATCTAATGTCTTTAAGTTTCAGTATGATTCCAACATTATCATACGGCTCGATTCAATTTGATCCTCACAAAAACAGCTTCATACGTATATCTCTTTCTTCTAGATTACTTTTGGAACGAAGCCATCATATCAGAACACCGAAGTACTCATGCCAGGAGTACCTTTTAGTTATTTTGTTTCCGAAGAAATCCCTAAAGTAACACTCGTGCAGTACGTCAAGTTCAATCCAAGGATTCATACGATTGATCTATCACTGAGGAATGTATACATAAGAGTGATATATAATCAAGGTTCTACAGGTTTAGAATTGATGATTCCACTTTAACTTCTTTTTCCCCGATGGGATGTGAGCTTAAAGAAGAATCAATTATTCAACTACCTTTTCAATCTTAATTATATACGACTCGTATACACGAGATTGTGATTGTGAAAACATGTACAAATTCTAATATGAACTTCAGGACGGAGAACTACCTAAGCCTACGAGTAATCGCATCGTCATGTGAACAAACTTAGAACCCAGTACGACTCTTGTAAATAGATCGCCCTATAGTCTAAACACCTACAGAGATACCAGAACAGTACAAACAACTTAACGAACTGCACAATGATAGAATAAGAAGACTAGGCTTCTCACCCTGGAGAAACCCCAATCTTATTCTCCCAGAGATCGACGGATTGCATCGTATGTGCCTTGGATATTGAGGACTCCGTTAAGATTTTCATTAGAAATCGTTATCTCTGCCTCGCATAGATGAAATGGTTGAGCAAACGCAAGGAAAGAATTACCTTCAGAAATGGATCTGAGATCCGAATATCACGAGTCCGAATGTTAGGGAAGGATGTCCAGAAGACTGTCTTCCGAATTCGATGCGGACACTTCGAGTCCGTAGTGATACCCTTCGGATAGGACCAATACGCCCATAGCTTTCAGGAGCTAAACGAGTAGGGTCCGTCTTTCTTACTTGGATCAGTTCTTCATTCTCCATGTAACGACTTACTTATCCACCCTCGTAGTAAGAAGAAAACCCATGGAAACATTTCCTACAGAGGAAGTTTTAGCGAAGTTCTCTAGGCACGAGTTTTGAAATTGAAGAGTCGAATTTCTATGACACACTGATAGTGATGTGGGAAATTTTGAGTACTTTTTCAATTTGTCAAAACCGTTGAGCATTTGACGACACCAGAGACGCCGATAGTCTTTCACCAAATTCTAGGTCTTAGAGACCTACTGTCATAGTTCATCCAGAAACCCTCACAAATCACAGGAAACCGTACGACTTTGACCCAGAAAGGGGTGGCCTTTGTCTAGGAAGTTAAACAAGAAAAAGAAACCATTAGAATTCCAAGTGAGTGACCAAGTTCCTTAGGAGAACTCACTCTGGGAATGACTTAATGCACTTCGGATCGTGTGGAGAGCTAAATCCAATATAGTTAGGACCTCCGAGATTCTTATCAGAATCGGTCGTGTGTCTCGCACAAACTAGACCTACTCCGCGAACTCAGTAACGTACATTATACTCTTCGCGTCTCGATCATGAAACCATACCTTTCCGTTAGGTCTCTTGTAAGTCCACTCGTCGAGATCCTTGCCTTCATATTAGAACCGTAGTGACCCTCGACCGAGAGGTCAAGCGGACGAAGCATCGCCACCGCCCATTAGTGCCGGTTCGTTGGGATACCAACCGAGAACCCGATTTCACTTAGGAGCGCTAGAACCAATCGAGTAGAAAGTTTCCTCCTCCTGACTCGATCATTCGTACCTACTTCCTTGTCTAAATTCTAATTTCGGGACGAAATTCCCTTTAACAGGGGGATGATGTGACAACCCGAAAATTTCTAGCTTGCATTCTTCATTTCTTATCAATAATAGACTCGTTTTGCTATTTTGTAGTACCATTTAGGGTCTATTGGAGAGTTCTAAACGTGTTATAATCAAGGTTGGAGTGTGGAAATGGGTTAACTCAAAGTGTAGGAATCAAAAAGAGGCCAAACACTCCAACACATGGAGTGTGCGGCCACACACATGTGTTTGCGGCCTCACACCCTTCCTAACCGTACACTCCACCTATATATACCACACTTAGTCATTTTTGAACACTTCTTTCACTTCTTCAAGCATAGAACTCGAAAATCCTCTCAAGTATCATCCATTCTCCTTGAAGATCTTCATACAGGGTACCAAGAACACCAAGAAACACCATCTGGCCGCACACATGACAGCACACACCATCTGGCAGCACACAGGGCCGCACACATGGCCGCACATAGGGCCGCACACATGTGCTGGCAGCACACTAGGCCGCACACTTGGCCGCACACACACATATAGTGTGTATTTTGGCCATACACCCTCTTGTATAGCCTTATAAACCCTCATACAATCATATATGATTGTAACACTTCATTATAAGTGTTTACTAGTCCCTAAGGTGGTCCCAAAATCATTATTCAGTCGTTCATAACACTAATTATATTCATATATATATATATATATATATATATATATATATATATATATATATATATATATATATATATATGCTAATATATGCTAAATAGGATTCGCGTGTGTACTCAAGCCACCACTTGATACTTAGCAACTGATCCAACATTTTCATCAGAACCATTCACTACAGGTGAGTTCATACCCCCTTAATCAATGTTTTAAACTGTCTTTAAATGTTTTATGGGGGGGGGGGGGGTACAAGTAGAATAATGCTAGTTATTATATCAATCACATGTGATTAATAAGCAGCATTCAAATGATTGGCTACTCATTAGCCATTTTACTAAACAGTTTCTTCAAATGCCTTTCATAAACACTATATGTGTTTGAAATTCCTTATTTCTCTGTACATTTTACTCTGTATATTACTTTTCAAACTTATTTAAAATTGTGTTTCAAACAAATGTTTCTTTATACTAAACCGTTTTATAGATTGACATCAAGTCGATCTGTTCTAAAAAAAATATTTATGTTCAAAGGTTTTACAAATCTTATTTTATGCTTTTAAATTATAAATTGCATGCCTCTATATGTATATTTATATAAGAAATGTCTAAAAAACTTAGGAAGGCTATCCACCCTATTTCCTTTTCGCGCTTGAGATGTGGTCTGGTGGGATATCGGGTATTCGTCCGAAGGTCGTTTAAACATTAGTTATATATCACATATACATATATAGTCATAAAGGTCCTTCCAGTTCATCCCATGCCCTTGGGTAACAAGGGTATACATCCATGTCCATACGTACCAGTTAGATTACTAGTAAACTACCATGTGGGTAGTTTAGGAAGATACTAGAGCTATTACTAGAATGCGATACCATACAATGAGTCAGTTCATTCATGAGTCAATACTTGCTAGAGCATTACAGTACATTACTATACTTACTAATTAGAGAGCACGTACACTACAGCTAGAACATTACAGTACATTACTATACAATTACATGATCACACTTACACGAGTACACTTACATATACATAGAACAGATGTTACTAGGTGCTATAGCATGGACCCAGTTCAGGATCTAACTATACTGATGAATCACAACACAATTGTGATAGTTATATCGAGTATACATGATCATAGTAATGTGGATGCTCACGACTTGCAGATATGCATGGGTCGTGGGTAGGTTCCAAAATCCCTTTGATAGGGGAGCGTTTAGCCTGGGATCTAGACATCACATTATACCTTATCCCTCAAATAAGGCAACTGAGTACCGATGTAGTTATTTATATCAAATACTACAGTACTTACACGATTACCTTAAACTTAAGGAAATTGGTACGGTGGTAGTTCGACACTACACCATAGTACTATTTCGCTTGGCCACTTACATTCACTTCGTGAACATTCACACGACGCACGGAAATGTAGAAACTATATTTTTGCTTAATGATAGTCATACCTGAGAAAATACATACTCTTAGAAGAGACACTCACACAGACACTAGATGCCTTGGTAGAAGGCTACATTTAGAGCAGTTAGGTCTTGGTAGAAGACTACATTGAGAACAGTTAAGTCTTGGTAGAAGACTCCTTTTGTTACTAATAGGAATCATAGGGATTTCTAGGGCTTTTCAAACGTTTACAGTTGTTTTACAAACATTTTCATGTATACAGTTCATTTACATTTTTAATATTTACAATTCGTATACATACAAATACGTACATTTCAAATACATACAAGTATTTTCATACAAATTAAGACACTAAAATACTTATGATCTCACCAGCTTCAAAGCTGATACTCGCTTTCAAAATTACTTGTATCCTCAATTCATCATAGACAAATACAGATGCAAGGATTTGGGAAGATGGAGCTCATTGAAGACCCATCTTTCATTTTGATTTATGCTTTAGTGTTTATCAAAATTTGACAAAACACATTTGTATAATAATTATATTATTAATGCAATGGATGATGTTGTTGCTTGTTTACTACTTTACATTGTTGTGATACTGTACATGACGTCCTCCACCCCAGAACGTTTCCGCCGTTTTTGGTTTTGGGGTGTGACAAAGGCCGAGTGCCCACAGTTACTTCATGGGTCAGCACATGGATCTGCACCTGCTGCTAGAGCTACCAAGGCCCGACCAACGAAGGCTGAGGCACCGAAGGCTCTCGAAAGAGCCTTTCAGTTGACAGCGGAGGACGTCCGCGCAGTGCCCGATGTCGTGGCTGGTATGTATTCTTTTATTTATTTATGCTGAGTGTGAGATATTGTGCTTATATTGTGGTATGCATAGGTACTTTTATTGTGAGTTCTATACATGCTTTGGTGTTATTTGATGAGAGGCGTTGAGTCGACCTATATGAGTTTCTATAGATGAGGAGTGAGTGGTTTATGCTACTGATGTGATTCGAGGATGTGTACTCGAGATTTTCGGTGTTGATTTCCCGATAGATCTGGTACCGATTCGATGGGGGATGTTCGTATCATCGTGGGCATGGACTGGTTGAGCCAATTTGGAGCTGTTATAGACTGTGAGAAATATTTGGTGACCATACGAGACCTTAGTAGGGGAGTACTTACGGTGTATGGCGAGGGTACCCGATCTGGGTCAGCATTTTGTTCGGCTGCCAGAGCGAGACACAGTCTACAGCAGGGATGTAGAGGGTTTGTAGCCTATGTGATGGATACATGAGTTTCCGCAGAGAGGCCGAGTTCTATCGGTGAGGAACCGATCAAGCGAGAGTTTCCAGAAGTTTTCCCCAAGGAGTTGTCGAGTGTGCCTTCAGAGAGGCAGGCGGAGTTCCGCATCGATTTGGTTCCAGGGGCAGTGCCTATTGCCAAGGCACCCTATCGCCTTGCGCCCCCAAAGATGTTGGAATTGTCCTCACAAATTCAGGAGTTGTTGGGGAAGGGATTCATCCGATCGAGTAGCTCACCGTGGGGAGCACTAATCCTTTTTGTCAAGAAAAAGGATGGTTCACACTGGATGTGCATTGATTACCAGGAGTTGAAAAAGTTGACGGTCAAGAACCATTATCCACTTCCGAGGATCAACGATCTGTTTAATCAGTTGCAGGGAGAGTCTTGGTTTTCCAAGATAGACTTGAGGTTTGGGTATCACTATATGAGGGTGCGTGATGAGGATATCCAAAGATGGCGTTCAGGACTCATTATGGGCATTACGAGTTCGTGGTGATGTCGTTTGGGCTCATCAATGCACCAACAACATTCATAGATCTCATGAACCGATTATGCAGGCCGATGTTGGATCGATCGGTGATTGTATTCATCGACGATGTTCTAGTGTATTCGAGATCCAGAGAGCAGCATGAGGAGAATCTGAGGGAGATCCTTGGAGTGTTGAGATCGGAGACGCTTTATGTCAAATTCTCCAAGTGTGATTTATGGTTACAAGAGGTCCAGTTCTTGAGACATCTCATTAATCAAAATGGGATATTGGTCGATCCGGACAAGATTAAGGTTGTCATGAGTTGGGAGGTGCCGAGATCCCCCACCGAGATCAAGAGTTTTCTAGGGTTGGCCGGCTACTATCGGAAATTTATTAGAGATTTCTCTAGGATTGTCGTTCCCCTCACCAGATTAACCTGGAAAGGCGTTGCTTTTACTTAGGGTCCTGAGCAGCAGACCTCGTTTGAGACTCTTCTCTAGAGACTATGCAAAGCCCCAGTGTTAGCCCTTCTGAAGGGAATGGAGAATTTCGTGGTGTATTGTGATGCATCTATATTGGGGTTGGGTGCGGTGCTTATGCAGAGAGGGCACGTGATTGCATACGCATCAAGGCAGCTGAAGCCTCATGAGACGATGTATCCCACCCACGATTTGGACTTGGGGGCAGTGGTGTTCGCCCTCAAGATATGGTGCCATTATTTGTATGGGGTTCGGTGTACTATATACACGGACCATAAGAGTTTGAAGTATCTGATGGATCAGCCCAACTTGAATATGCGCCAGAGGAGATGGTTGGATGTGGTAAAGGATTATGACTATGAGATCCTGTACCACCCGGGCAAGGCTAATGTGGTAGCCGATGCTCTGAGCCGCAGGACCGAGAGTGCCCCAATTTAAGATATATGTATGACGACGACGGTGATGAATCCGGTGTTGGATACCATTCGAGAGGCCCAGGCAGAGGTTGTGAGAATGGAGAACTGCAAAAGAGAGTGGGTGATTGGGCAGGTATCTGAGTTTGTTACCGATAGTCGAGGGCTTATGACCTTTCATGGTCGGATTTAGGTGTCGTTTATGGGCGGGGCATGTAGCATACTAATGGAGGAGGCGCACAAATCAAGATTCTCGATCCATCCCGGGGCCACTAAGATGTATTTGGACCTAAAAAGAGATTATTGGTGGACCTGTATGAAGAGGGATGTTGCGTGTCTAGTAGAGAGGTGCTTGACCTATCTCTTGGTTAAGGCTGAGCACCAGCATCCGCATGGCAAGTTGTAGCCACCAGAGGTTCCCCAGTGGAAGTGGGAACTGATTTCGATGGACTTCATTACCAAATTTTCGAGGACCATGAGAGGTGTTGATGCAATTTGGGTGATTGTGGATCGGATGAGGAAGAGCACTCACTTCCTTGCTATTAGTGAGAGCTCTTATGTAGAAAGGCTGGCAGAGATATGTGTGAGTGAGGTGGTGTCATGGCATAGAGTGTCGATCTCGATTGTGTCAGACCGAGATGTACGTTTCACTTCCAGTTTCTGGAAGAAGTTCCATGAGGTGTTGGGTACGAGATTGCACTTTAGTGCCGCCTATCACCCACAGGCAGACGCGCAGAGTGAGAGGACGATTCAGACGCTCGAGGACATGCTTCGAGCATGTGTTATGGACTTCGGTGGAAGTTGGGACACCTACTTACCTTTGGCTGAATTTTCTTACAACAACAGGTTAGACAGAGGTTACTGGCAACCCAAAGCCACCAGATGAGTTACGCAGATAGGCGGTGATCCGAGCTCGAGCTACAGGTTGGAGACTTTGTGCTCCTAAAGGTATCTCCTTGGAAAGGAGTGATCCGATTCAGGAAGAGGGGAAAACTGGGGCCTCGATACATTGGTCCTTTCAGGGTTATCGCCAGAGTGGGCAAGGTAGCATATCGTTTAGAGCTACCTGAGGAGTTGGGTCAGATCCATGATACCTTCCATGTATCCTAGTTGAGGAAGTGTATAGCTGATGAGATGGCGGTAGTGCCGCTAGAGGATATTCAGGCGGATGCGAGCTTGAATTACATTGAGAGGCCGATCGCGATCTTGGATAGGAAGATGAAGATTCCGAGGAACAAAGAGGTGCCCCTAGTTCAGGTCCAGTGGCAACATCGGAGGGTCCGAGCTGACTTGGGAGCCGGAGACGAAGATGCGGGAGCA
The DNA here is from genome assembly GCF_052625555.1 of Lactuca saligna. Lineage (NCBI taxonomy): Eukaryota > Viridiplantae > Streptophyta > Magnoliopsida > Asterales > Asteraceae > Lactuca > Lactuca saligna. The sequence continues at coordinate 2,193,477 of NC_136421.1, forward strand.
GCATCCAGAGTTGTTTGCAGAGCGAAACTTTGAGGGCGAAGTCTGATTCTAGTAGGGGAGAATTGTAACATCTGGGGTTCTAGGTACCACAATTTGAGTATTTATTTTGATTTAAGAAGGGGGAATCGACGAGTTGGCGCCTAAACTCATCGAGTAGGATCGTGACTAATGACTCAGATTAATGAATAGACTCAATGAGTCGGTGTGTCACCTCGATGAGTCCGCGCCGTGGACAGAAACCCTAAATCTTTGGGTCTGTGCCCTATTTAAAGGTCCTTATGGCCTTCATTTGCAGCCACACATACCCTTGAGAGACCCTAATCGAACCAGAGAGCATAGAGAAGGAAAAGGAGCTAATTTCATCAATTTAATGCATTCTTGCAAGAAAGAAAGGGGGGATTCAAGCTAGGTTGGCTTGGGGGGCTTAGATCTTCTACCATTTCACTCAAGATTGCTGCTTAAGGTATGAATCCATGCCTATTTTCGTATGATTAGTATATCTCATGAATCTAGGGTTTCTTTGCCCCCTTTTTAGTTGAGTATTGGAGTATGTGGAGTCCCTTTGAAGCATAGACTTTAGATCTGGACGTTGAGAGGTCCAAAGAGTCCCAATAACCTAGCTTTATGCAGTCACATAAGAGTATTGAGCCTAAGACACCATTATAAGGGTTATTTCATCAAATAGAGCTAGATGTGTAATGCATGGACATAAAGATTGAACCTTTTATGTGACTTTTGGGTGCTATAAGGCCAAATCTATAAGTTGGAGAATCAAATCTGACCTCAGAAGGTCAAATGAGTGTTGCTATGGAGGAAAATCACCGAGTCCATAAGAGGATTCGACGAGTCGGATCGAGTTGCCCCACGATTCGTGATCAGTGATAACTCGTCAAGTGAAAGGTTAACTCGATGAGTCGAGTGAGGCCTTAGGAGGATTCAGAGGATGCGTATGGATTCGCCGAGTCACCCGAGTGCACTCGACGAGTCTGGTCAAAGTTGGACCGTTGTCTGGAGTTGACTTTCGTTGACCTTATGGTTTTGGTCAAACTGCTTCAAGAGAGGCCATGGAGGAGTATAATGGTCTTCTACCCATTCTTTAGAGATGAGAACATAAAGAGAGTATTGATTAGAGATATTATCATTTGATAGGAGGAGGCGAGATCGGGGATAACGAGAACGAGAGTATTCTAGACATCAGACGAGGTGAGTCTTCTCATTATACATTACCTAGAGTGGTATCTATGTGCAGACCAGAGGGTCTTATGTGTTATGTGTATAAGATTATGTGCATTGTGTTAAATGTATGCTATGGGTTATATAGACCTGACCAGAAGGTCCAACGACTTATGAGGCTAGAGGGTCCTCGATTAAACCGGACCGAATGGTCCAACGATTTAGAACATACCGGAAGGTCCAATGAGCTAGACCGGACCGGAGGGTCCAACGAGCTACGTGACTGGAGGGTCATACCAAGTTATAGCCTCGAGTGGCTTATGTGTTGTATGTGGTATTTTGGGGAAACTCACTAAGCATTTATGCTAACTATGTTATGTGATATGTGTTTCAGGTACCAACGAGGATCGCGGGAAAGCGCCGACATGATCTGTACACACTGATATAGCATTATGTATTATGTATTTGAGATTTTGGGATATGTTTTACTGAGATAACTTTTGATACATTTGAGTTTTGAGATTTTTTATGAGATATGTTATGTTTTAAAAATGAAAAATTGTTTGAAAAAAATTTCACGTCGTTACAGTGCAATGTGATCTTGCAGGGGCAAAGTTGCCATAATCACAAATAGAATATCCAATTTGTCTATGTTTTTAAGTCATGATATGGGAATTGCATACATAATCAAGCACTAAAAATAAATATTTGTTGATTTCTTATTAAAAGGAAGTGTTTTGAAATTAACAATTGTCATTGCTTCAAAACCATGTGCCATTACTAAAGAAGGCATACAAAGCTTCTTTCCTTATCTGGAAAAATAAGGGGGAAATGGAACTTTTAAGATACTAAAAATTAAAAAAAATCAAAAAGATTAAATAGGTAAACTATCCTTCCAAATTCTTTTTTATCTTGTGGGTCTTGTGCAAAAACAAAATCGGACCCACAATGCTCAAATACGTTCTTTTAAACTATAATGTTTGTTCACGTGTACGCTAATAAATTCAAACGTCAAAGTTGTGTTCAGGAAAGTCTTTTTCATTACCAAGATTAACTACCATCACTTGAACCTCATGTAACAACTCCACCTTTGAAACCTGGTAAAAAGGACCAAAGTGAAGAAAGGTTAACTTAAAACTTATCTACAACTAATGATTAATATAAAACATATCTAAACCTAAAATGAACCTATTTTTCATAAAAACAAAACTAATCTTAGACTACAAAATATAAATAAAACAAAAAAATTGTATACTTGATTAATTTAAGCCTCATGGTTGCATATCAGTAAAGAAATGCCCAAATCTATACAAAAAAATTCATATCTACAAAGAAAAATCCAAAATTATTCATGTTCGTATAGGAAAACCCATAACCAAATTTAAACCGAATATGAAAGGAAAAATCAACATTGTTCTCGTTGACCGTACCATGTTTGTTCATGTTTGTAAGTGGAGGACTCAAAATCAGACCATGACCAATGTTTCAAAAGAACCTACAACAAAAGTCAAATGGTTCATCAAAACTATTATAAACTGAAAACACATTCTTTAAAATTGGTTTCATTACCATAAACCAAAAAAATCTTGAAGAAACATATGTGAAGGTGGAAATTAATGGTTTTCTACCTAATGCAATCTGATAACCCTTATTCAGACCTCTTTTTGTTCCCTTTAGGTTCATTTTTGTCTAAATCTAAAAATCCTTCTTCGAACCACAAATAAAACATAGATGAGATTTGAAAAAATAATAAATAAATAAACTTAGTCGTATGTGGATTTCGAACGTGAGAAAGGATTTCTTCAAGAGACTCAGCAGTGTAAGGCTTGAGCTTAAATTGAACCTCTGAGATATGCTTCCTACACACAAATGAAAAGAAATTTGTTTCTTGTTCTAGTAGTATCATAACCAGAACTCACTATTGAGGTTCAGAGTCTGAGAATAGGTTGGAGAGAGAGAGAGAGAGAGAGAGAAAGAGAGAGGGAGAGAGATATATAGAGAGGGTGGGGGGACATCAAATCAAGATTTATTCAAATCAAATCTTATACCATTAAAACCTAACTTTCTTCGAATCTTAGAATAATGTAGATGAGTTTATAAAAGAATCAATTGTTACCTTAAAATTTTAGCAAAAGTTGACCGCCCATTAGATAACAAAAACCCTAACTTGTCATACAATCAGCCTTTGTGGTAGATAGGAATAGCAGCCACGACATTTCGGAGAGAGATGAAGGTAAATGAGCAACGCATCAAGTGTTTGGCTAGTATGGCGGGATTAGGGTTTTAGTATCCGATATAAAGTTAAGAGATGTATTGTCTGATGCGTGAGGTCATTATGGGGGAGAAGGAGATTTCGGTGGTGGCAGTTCGTCGTAGTGATAGATAGAAGAAGGTAGAGTGTTTGACGGCAGAGGAAAAAAACTGTGAACAGAACCATAAGAGGAACGCATCAAATGTGTGTAACATATAAGGCTGAAGAATCGGAGACATAGTTGGAAGGTTGTTCGATGGGATAGGTCTATATATGAACAATAAACGAAACTGCGAAGATAGGGGGAAATATTGATAATAGGAGCCAAGTTAAAACTCAAAACAATAACACCTTGATAATAGGGGCAATAAAAAGCTTTCTTGACTTTTCTTAATGTTTACCCAATAAGATATGATTTCTCTAGATTGAAAAAAGTTGTATATTATGCTTTAAATGTTATACCTCTTAAAATTCAACAAAACATACTAAATGCTTATTAAGGTGTATATATATATATATATATATATACACCTTAATAAGTATTTAGCTTATTATGCTGAATTTTAAGAGGTACAAATAATAAAAGATAAAGTACAATGA